>NC_067118.1:28994127-29642977 GCF_021347895.1 Acanthochromis polyacanthus
TCACATCATACTGTAAAATGTGACACAGCAGAACTTGCACCGTCAGTCACTGCAAAGATAAAATGCGACTGTCACTAAAAGGAAAGATAGAGAGAAGGCATGATAACAGGACTGACATTACTCATAATAATGTATGTAGTATAGAATGTGGTTTGCTTATGGAAGTCTGCATGTGATGCACATGAAGGTAAACCCAGTGGATGGTTAAGTGTAATAGCACCGTGCTCTGCTGCAGCACTTCACAAATGAAAGGCTGCAGATTTATCAACATATGTGGCTGCTGCTTTCAGACGCTGCAGGGATTTAATGTTGAGGGAGAAACCTTTTCATGCGGTGTAATGCAGCTGTGGGCAGGTACTGGAGAAACCACTTATTGTAGTTTGTGTTATAATTTATCAATTCAGACTGCTTTATTCCTGCTTTAAACACAATAAACCTTAGCTTTTAAGGGATGGCTTGATCGGAATGGTTTGTTTAGATTTTAAAGTGCCTCCCCGGTTCTTGATTAAACCCTCTGTGTGTCAAAGTTGCACATTTAGATGTTTTTTTTCATCGGAAATATTCCGTAGCAGCCATAATGGGGGTCTTTAAGTGTTGTTGCGTCATTGCTCTGCATTTTTTTCCAATTTAATTTAGTTTGCTCTTGTTGACAGAATCACCAAAGTGGCAGCAGATTGACCTTGTGCCAGAAATAGATGCGGTTTTAAGGTGTCTCTTTACATCGCAAAGTCAGAAAAAAATACTAACATTTCACTTTGCACTGCGTCTTCGAAACGCATCTTCAGTGCACAGCCGCAAAAATACAGTGCATTGTTCTGCATTTTATGGATGATGAAGCCCACTGAATGCACACAGGAAAATCAAATGCAGCAATGCTTCTTTTTGTGTCGCATGCGGTGGAAAATAGTTTTTGCTTTTTTTCTATTTTGGACACGAAAACGATACCATTCATAATGACTGTCACTTTACAGTGCTTGGCATAAAAATAAATCACAACTTGCCCCAGTCCTATTGTTTCAAGATTATGTCTTGAATTTTCTTTTTTCACGGTAAATCCCAAGTGCCTCTGACCAGAAGGCGAGTCCCTTTGTGGGACTCTGCGGTGACTCATGGGAGCCTCCATGTTGTCTCATTTGCTCGAAGGCTGGATGATGTCCAAGCTGCTTAGCCCAAAGGCAGCCAAACTTTCTCTCTGTGTCCCCGCTGCAGGGTAGGCAGAGGATTGCGCCTGGCGTTAGGTTGACAGAACAATTCCCTTACAGTGGCCTTATGAAAATTGCATAATATTGACCTTTTCTGCTCACATGTTTTATATATATTTGTCAAGAGAAGTGCACAGAAGCTAAAATGAATAAATAACTGATCTCTCACTTCACTCGTTTTCCCCATAGATGAGAGTGTCACTTTGAGTGCTCGGATGAAAAAACAAAAAATCCCTCTCCTGCAATCAATATAGAAGCTGTCACGGCACCATTGATCACTTTTAATTTAAAGCTGTTTGAGCTGCTCAACGATTTCTGCTTCCTCATCTTTGCCGGCTTCAAACCTTTGTTAAAGTCTGAGTAAATTTTAAGCAGTGCAGCCTCACACAGCAGGACAGTGATGGATTGGTGGGTTGATGGTGAGATTATGCAGGTGAGACAGCTCCGAGCCTTTTATCCCACGCTCTTTTCAAGACAGCCATCTGATGGCTCTGCTCTGTTTGTTGGGGTCTATTGTGAAGATGTGAGATTTTGTAAACTTTTATAGAAAAGCCAGAGCGGGCAACCGGAGACTCATCCTAATGTTAGAAATTGGAAGATTGCAGCCACTGTTGGTACAGTGACAGCTTCAACACAGAGAACATAAGCAAACCCTGCTGGTTTTTATGCCGTGCTCCTCGCTGTCCGTCTTGTAGTTTCGAATTTCTTAACAATGCTCAGCAGAACAGAATGGTGCATTTAAAAAAAGAAAAGACATTTTCCACTCCTGCCAGCGTTTCCTCTGTAGGCCTGCTTGTGCTCACTAATTAAATGCCAGTAATTAATTTGACTGAAACGTAACATATAGAGAAAAAGAATGCACAGGATGAGAAAGCCACACAGTAGCTTTTTGTCACTGCGTTTGGTGATTACCAGCAGAGGTTTGGATTGCCGGCACACGGATTTGCACACAGCAGGAGAAAGGATAAAATACTGCCAAGAATAAAAGGCAAGGTTCTGGGCAGCCTTCACTCATGGCTGTCCTGGGAATTGACCGCTTGAGCTTGGGTGGGCAAAGTGAGTTGAGTCAGAACTAATCCTGAACTAAAGGAGCTGCTCCTGTGTTGCTAGAGCATGGTAGATGGAGGGACGTCTGCAATCTGGGGTCGAGAAAGACAGCTTCATGGATTTGGCCTGCTCCATTGTAAAAGTCAAGTTGAGGGGCACAAATGAAACCATGGAAAGCCCACTGGTCTGTGAACACACTGAAAACAATTGCTTGTTTTTTAAGGCATTTACTTGATTCGCTTCCGTGTTTGTCTGTGCTGGTCAGACTTTCTGGATGCAGGGAATTCAGCACATGGGATTTGCTGGGTGTAGATAGGTGGGTTTCAGGGAATGGGCTGCGAAATGAACTAATGTAGCGTAGTGTGCACCAAATTACACTTGGAACAGAATGGGAGTGAGCTTAGTCAGAGTCATTTCTCCTGTCCAAACCTGTTTCTTCTCATATTACCACGAGTCCCAGGATGTTGAGGCTCTGTGAAGGTGACAGGGTGCACCTTGGGACTGTCCGTATGTGAAAAGTGCTAAAAGCCAGAGTGTAGGCTTCAGCCAGGCTGCTCTTATTATTATTATTGGTAGTCAGGGGATATCTGACCACACTAATGAACATAAAGATCCATTAAATCAGAAGACATCAGAGCTTAACACTAATCATATTTTTATATGGACAGCGGGTCCAATGACTGTAATGTGAAATGGGGCTCTGGTATGACAAATCCTTAAACCCTTTGCATCAAAATACTCTGATAAACACAGTGTAACAGCAGATTTAGCAGCTAAATGATGATCTCAGTGGAGCATTTAGTAGCTAAAGAGCCCAATGTGTCCTCTGGAGTTGGTGGAAAACAAAACTGAGCTAAAAAGAGAGTGACTATTGGACTTTAGATGACCTGTGAAATGAATCCTAATGCTGCTCTATGTCTGCAGAGTGTGTATAGATAAGGTCTGCTGAAACATTTGCTATAATAACTTGTTTTTTATGGCTAAGCCAGTTGAGATACTGAGATAACTGATTAATGCAGGTTTATCATTAAATGCAATGTTTTATGTTAATGCTGCTGTATTTTCATCCAGCCCTGACAGTGACAGGAAGAGATATTTGCCTCTATGGTTGATGAGTAGATGGGCCATTAACAAGTGAAAGTAAAAAGCATATGTGTGCATATTTTGAGAGCCTCTAAAGCTTTCAGCGTATCTTTCTGTAGCTGATCGGGTAATCAATAAAGTCTGTCTCAACACGGTGAAATGCTGAGGGGGAGTCAGGCTCCGTGCCTCAGGGTCAGCCTCTGTCTCTAATGAGGGAAGAGAGGGGATGCAAGGTCTCTGCTTCACAGACAGCAAAAGGCAACTAGTTAACCTCGTTTCTGCTCAGAGCAGACCAGCTACACTCTGTCCCTTCCTTCATCCATCTCCGCAGTTCCAACCTCCTCTCCAGAGGAAAGGCTCAGTCTGCAGACAAATGTGCTGCTTGTACCTAATTTAGAGAGCTGTTGTGTGGAAGTTGCCCAAGCTAACCTCCTTTGTCTGAAGCTTATGATTGTCTCAGCAAGTCGGCTCCGATACCTGAACCAGTGCATGCTCCTGCATTTTCTGACTGCCGCAGCAATAACTCAAGCCAGTCACTGTGGCTGTTTTCAGTGACGTACGAGAGATACAATCAAAAGCCTGGGGGCTTAATTACCCTCAGTCTGTCTTGAGTATCATAAGCAACCAACACTAATTACCTCAAGTGCTGATGCACTTTTCTCTGCTTATATAGCAGAATAAGACCAGTGATGAAGGACCGAGAGTCGGACCGCTGATGAAGGATGCAGAGAGGGAGCTTTCAACCCAATCCTGGGCGTAAATTACGTAACAATGTAGTAAATATTCATGACAACCATGGGACGGAATCCTTGCTCTCTGAAGTGCTGAGCAAACACTTTGCCTCAGCCACTCTAGACTGTGAGGAGGATAAGAAAAGCCATAAGGAGCTGAGAAACATTGCAAGTATGGAGATGGAAAACGGAATTGGTTCTGAAACTGTGATGGTGTGTGCTGTCCAGTTTGCAGACTTTCATTCATGTGCTCTTTCGTGATCATATCATCCATCAAGTATAATAAGCAACTCTGAAAAAAAACCTGCAAAATATATATGAAAAAAGGAGAAACTACTTCCAAAGACATAAAGCTGCAGCTATTGAGAGACAGAGTAGCTCATACACCAAGTTGTGCCATAAGCAAAAGACTCATCTTATTAGCTTCACAGCAACAGCTCAGGTGAGAAAAAACAGATCGAGAGGCCGAAAGAAGCTAGTACCAAGTTTGTAGAAGAAATCAGAAGTAGCGAGCATGAAACCTTCTTGCTGCAAGGGAGTCGACTCATGGTTTTATTTAGACTTTAATGATAGAGAAAGAACCAGAATCTGCAGGATGCACTGTGAGAAAGTGCAACCTTAACTCTACTTGTGAATCAATATCCTGGCAAGCAACAGAGTGATTTCTGATGGGTCTCACTGACACTTACACTCTGATATTCAGAAGTGTTAAATTCAAATAGTGTTAGAAAGGCCAAAGTGAAAGTTTATGACAAGTATTTCAAAGAAAAACTATAATATTCTCACTTGTTATGTAAAATGAATACATATAAATCTTTAATTTGTTGAGTTTGTTTTTATTTTCTGAGTATACCCGCTCTCCCTCAACCTGACTCATCTTCTTCTACTTCAGTTAGTAATTACCTGCATCTCCCGCAATGCCACTGGACAAATGCCAGAGAATGAGCATGACTTTCTTCACAAAGTCACCAAAAGTTTAGGCATTTCCACCGACGCTGAGAGACACTAAACACTTGGCCAATTTAATGACCACCACTCAATAACATTCCTCCAGCTTGCCTTTAACAGTCGTGGAGGCTCTGAATGTGCATTCTGGGTTCTTCGTTCTTTCTACAGCAGTGTGTTGCCTTGCAGCACCTTTATAATAACTGCCTCTCTCTTATGAACTGATTGATTTTTGCCTCCGAAGCCTCATTTCACTCAGAAATACCTTATTTGACAAAATAGCCGCATAATTACGTCAAACAGCAATGCGAGCAATGCAGTCAAGTAAATTCAAATTTAATGCGGGGCAGTAAAACGAGGATGACGGATGGTGGATGTGATGAAGCTAAATTAATCACAGTGGGAACATTTTTGTTTACGTTATTAATTTATTCACACACAAAGCTGAAATCGTGAAAAGAATTTTTTAGAAACAAAGGCACGACAAGAAATAATGTGTATCTGCTGCACTACACTTCATTGAAATATGAGAACAGCACTACCTCATGCATATGTATATCATCTTGTGACCTGATGTAGTGTTAATATAATTCAAAATATTAAACCCTGTATTATTCTTTTCACCTGGGGCCACTTCCGGGCCCATACAAATCACATTTCCATGGCTTCTTGTTTCCCTATCAGTGTGATTCATGAAAAACCGTTACGCCTGTCGAGTACAAAACAGAAGATAAGTTGATTAAAGGCTTTTTACGGCTTCCCAGTTCTCCACAATGTTTATTTGAAATACTATAGATGTGAATATGGAAAAAGAACTTTAGGAGCAGTTACAGCCATTGTTGACTTTACTTTTTATTTGTCATTATTGTATGTTTCTCTTTTTAAGTAACTTTAGGTACCAAAGAGAACCATATTTACTCACTGGGTCTGTTATATACACTATTTTCACCTCAGTCACACTCAGATGGGAATGTTTTTCGGGCTGGGTTGTTAGAGCAGTTGTCAGATTTTGGCTGTATGAGCATCCGATGTCCATTTAATTATTCAGAGATGATACGCATGTGCTATCAAAAAAGAAGTGTTTTCAAACGCTTGAGGTTGGACAATTCATTGCCTTCCTTCAGTCTGTTCTCTTTTCTGTGAAGTAGCAGAGCTATAATCAAACTGGCCTGTTTACCATCCATTTTTTCGCCGGAGTGGTACTTGCCATGCCATGTTGTTGCTTTCAAAAACAAACCTGAAATGTGTCAGATTTTTTTTCAATCCCCTGCTGACACAAAGACTTTGTGATACTGGTTTAAGATCTTAAATGATAGTGAACATGTCAGAACAGAAAACCCCTGTGTTTGTTTTTGCATCGCAATCCACCACTGGAGGTGGATGCCGTGTGCACATATTCCATTACCTAAAAGCCTTTTCTCCTCCTTCCATTTGTCCCACTTTGGATGCAGAGAGTTTGTACAGGGGTGCTCCATAGTTTTCTGCAGCCAAGGTGTTTGTAGATATGGCATAAACATGCTCAGCTAATGGCTGCTTCCAATAACTTTCAGTAGATAGTGGTTTTGTAAAGGGAAAGACTGGGAAACTCTTGGTTTGTACCGGCATGGGTTTGACCATTCACCGCTTGCAGTTAACGATAATTTCCTACTGTAGGTGAAGAAATAACACAAACTTGTTTACCAGTTCCAAATATCAAAGTCTTTTCATGAGTGCTTTGGAGAAGATAATTTTTAGCAACCATATCTTGACTATAGTGTTTCATGCTTGGAGTGAAGTGACAGCATCTTGTAGCAGTCTCCTTTTGCCCTCAATGGGATTTGCCAAGTGGATCTCAAGGCCCTGTCAAGGCGGTTGTTCAAGCCCACTGGGCAGACGCCTTTAAGGCCTTGTGTCCATCAAAAGGATGCTACATACTCTGGCTTGAGCTAGAGGGGAATAATTTGTCCACCCTTTGGGTCCATCTAAAGCTATCAGAGTCTGAGTTGTGCTACACTCACACAAAATTTATTCTTTGACCAAGAACACTGAGTCTTGGATGCTGACGCTCTGCCCTTTAGAGCAGGAGAAAAAAAAAGAGAAAAAAAGCTAAATAATTTGTTCCCACTGCCGATTTGGCGTATGATTTGGAACACACAACAGATTCATTGGCAAATTCTGCCCACACAGAGGCTTGCCAATTCAGCCGTGTGAAGACATCTCCAAGTCTGTGAGTGGACAGGCCCTCCTCTGGCGGTTCATGTGCCCTCCGTGAGGGTCCTGGCAGCATCGACAGCACTATGTGGTGGAACATTGGTGTTGGAAGTTGTGCAGTAGCTTGCGGGTGTAGGAGTCATCCCAGGTTTTGGGCTTCCCTTTATACATGGCTAAACAGTATCTTAAGAAATGTGTGTGGGCTCTTTCTGCTGTGACCTTTGCCCTCTGCGGCGTGAAGTTAAGTTAGCAGTGATGCTGTAGTTCAACTCTTTCTTTTTGTGCTCGTGCTCTGTGCTAAGAGCCTCATCGTGTCATATCTTTGCTTGAGCAGAGAGGTTGATTGTGGACTGCTGTGGAAAACACCTCCCACAACTCAGTGCATATATGAAACGGAGTCATGTGCAGCCTGAGAAGATGCTGTCAGGTGTCATGAGGCGTTGGGGCAGTGTACTAACCAATCTCTTCTGGCAATCTATATTCTGCAGTGCTGTGAAACGAGACACTTCCCTGTCTGAGATATGTCACAAGTGGTAAGGATAATCAGACTGTGCATTCCCATGATGACAAAGGTTGTTGACAGGTCGGAGCATGGCACTGGAAAATGACTAAAACACATAGTTCATCCACCACTTTCTAAAGAAGCACCAAGGATTTGTAGTGCAACATTTATTCCATATGATTTGTGACACATCAATCAGGCTTCTTTACGTGGCATATTGTACTATTTATCTTCATGCTCTCTGCTGTGCAGTTAGTCTGAGCTAGAATGGCTTCAGACAGGTGAGATATTGTTGAATCAATGCCACAGCAGGAGGCCTAATTTTCTATCGCGTGCTTTTAAACGATGAAGTTTGTGTGAATAGAAGAGATGCTATATGTGGTATTACTTGCGATTTGAAATCTGAATGCTAGCAGAAGCTCTGGCTCTGAGATTCATTCAGACTGACGTGCACATTGTTAGTCAGTGATCAGTCACAAATTGAAAAAGGTCCTCACCTGTGTTCACAGAGTAAAGCCACGATACATAACCACACATAACCATTGTTTCTTACTTCTACTGACTTTAAATGACAACAACCTGCTTTGACACAGGCCTTTTGCTGATTAGTTTTGGTTAGTGTAGTTTGTTGTTGCAGCATCAAGCAAGTGTTAAAATAGACCCGTCATGCAGTATATTGTTTATGTTTTGTTCCCATTTGCACATCATATTTGCATCTGTTGACCCAACAGCTCATTCTGTACGCTATGTTCAATAGCAACACAATGAACTTGTGGTGCCATGCATGACTTCCCTGAATTAATTAGAAGAAGGCAAGATTGAGGACTCGTGGCTAATTAATGTCATTAGTGAGGAGAATTATGGTGTAATGATCAGCGCCTAGTTTTCTGGACAGAAGGAGAAACGTCTGAAAGTAATGTCATTCAGGCCGGTGGGGAAATAATAAGGTCATAAGGAAAGCGACAAAAACATGAAGTGAGTGTATGCATGTGGTCCTGAATGTTTATGTTCCAGTAAAATGATCCCTGTGTGCTTACAGTGTGGTGATATTTACACTCTGTAAGGATTAAATACATTGTTTGCTTTTATTCTATCTTATTTTAAAGTGAAAATCTGATTGCCAAATAATGAAAGAGTTAGGCAAGAGTTAGTGTGTGCTGTAGGGTGCTCTATGAAATAATTACCCTCTGCAGCCAAGATACTGAAGAGAAAAAGTAAAGTAAGTGCGTGCATGCATGCTGTAGAAGAAACTGACCTTGAAGAGGCGCAATATGTTGGCTACCATGATTGACACGGAGCTGGCAGACGCACCAATCACTCCCACCACTCTCTCAGGCTTCGTGATGATGGGCGGCCCTCCGCTGAGACACTTGACATCAGTTGAGTCTTTCTCAATCAATGCCTGAACAAATGTCAGCGACTGTTCCAGAGCATGGGTGTCCCGGGAGCAGGTGTCCAGTATGCGTGCCCCCAGAGTGATGTTAGGCAGCAGCTCATTGTCATTATTGATACGATCCAGGGCGAATAACATGGCCTCCAGCCTGTGGATCCCTTTCTCCTTCTTCAGCTCTCCACAGGCTTTGCCATCGTTCCCCCTCGCATGAACCGGGAACAGCCCACCCAGAGATATGTCCCCATCAATGCGTATTGAGTTGAGGTGTGTGTGGCCCGGCATTTTGGGTTTGGCTGCCAATGTAATCAAGAAATAACAAGCCAGCAGCAACACCCAGCAGCAGACGCCTCTGTGGCAGCCAATCCACGCTCTCTCAAAGCTTCTTCGCAGAGTCATAATGAAAGGCTAAATCCGCATCCAAATACAAATTCAAGTCCTTTGAAAATGAAAGAGGTGTGCACACATATACCCACACACACATATACAAATGTCCTGAAGGATGGCCGCAATATTTTTCAGAACACAGTTGTCTTCAGAAGTCTCTTCTCATGGTTTCTAGCTCTCACACAAACTCAGTAATACTAATTATGCAGCCTCGCTCTCTTTATCTCTTACCCTTTCTTCTTTCCTCTTTGTGTTTCACTCTTTTCTTACACCTGAGAGCCGTGGATACATGCAGTAACTAAACAGTACAGAGAGTGCTGAGGTGGAGTCCACAGAGAGCACTCTCATAAGGCAAGAACAAAGGTGGGAAGCTTGCCTCTCTTCTCAGGTTCTCCAGAATCACTCGGGTGCATTTAGCTTTCCTCTTGGTCTGTCAAGGAGGCAGAAAGTCACAAGGCGAGCGAGTGGGTTCCTGCAAAGAGAGAGGAGAAGTGTGAGACACTAAAGAAACAGCGGAAAGAGCTACCTCTGTAAATATAAGGAAATAAAAGATGAAATGGAATATTATTTATGCAGTATCAGTAAAGGTGCGTTTATGCAGGGTTCAGCCTTGTATTAGTCTCAGTTAAGGTTTTTCCTCCTTTGTAGAATCTCCTATCGAGTTCTACTTAAGTCAGTGGATGTGAGACTCGCTCCAAAGTGCGCTCCGTTTTAATGAACTGCACTGCATTTTTGCGCTGGCCAGTCGAAGCTCCAGTCTGGTTCCTGGATCCTTAAGTTGAAGCAGAAATAATACCTGGGCCCAGTGCTCCGCACAGGAAATCTTTTCTGTGTTGCACCCAAGCCTCAACTGCTTTCAGACCACAGCAATGAATTATTTCTATGTGCCTTGAGCATAACTGATTTGCTGCTGCTTGGCACTATTCCATAAGCTTCATAACTGCACACTGCTCTCTTCATGGAGATCGTCTCCAGAGTGTTTTACCAAAAGGTTATGAAATACGGCGCTAAATTAAGAGCACAGGATTCTCATAATCAAAGGAACAATATTCCTTGAGTTAATAACATATCTGCCTTTTGCACATCCAATCCCTTGTATCCCCTTTCCCTTGTATCAACAGTGGCGCTGGGTGCTCTCTTTCTTTGCTTCTCAATCTCAAGATACACACACACACACACACACACACACACACACACACACACACACACACACACACGTACGTACGTATATATAAAGTGGGTATGTGTCTGTGTATGTTCTCTCAACAGTGAGCCGACTTCCTCCACAGCGCCAGACTAATAGACTGATGGATCTGGTCACAGTGGGAGAGGCCTGCAGCTGTCCCTCTCTCAATTGACCATCACACACACACACACACACACACACACACACACACACACACACACACACACACACACACACACACACACACACACACACACACATGCGGTATCTGCCAGGTTTTACTTTATGCTGCTTTTGTATGCTAACATACAGCCTCCTGCTGTGTCGCTGCCTGTACCAGAGGACAGAAAGGGCAAAAATTCTTTCAAGATCACATAGTTGCACTACATTGCAGCAGCTGTCAAACCGTGCACTTTGGAGCTGTGATATTTTTTCAATTATTTTAATGGGGATGGAGGTATAGTGGCTGGCAGTAATGGCCCTTTCTTATCATAACATGTTTTTCTCTCATTTTGAGTACGTATTTGGAGATCCCACTGAAGTAGAGGTGTCAAGAGATTTGCCACGGATCATGAATTATTGACGGCGTCGCTGTCTGCCGGTCACATGCGAGTCTTTGCTTTCTTTAACTCTGGACATGGAATCAAATAATAAAGATGCCCTTGCTCGCAGTACACTACACAGTGGCCTGTCTTATGCTGCTTCTCCCATCCTGCTGGGAACCAAAAGGAGATATTTATATCACTCTGCACAGATCATCCTCCTAAAACACAACATCCATAATGGATGAAAGCCAAGCAGTCACTGCATAACATCTCATTCTAGGGGAAAGCCTAGAAGAGAGGAGGGAGAGGAAAGGGTAACTACACAGGTTTGAGTTTTTTAGAAGAGTTAAAAATAGACAGACAGGTAGAAAAGTAAACTGGCAAACATGTTCAAAGGGGACTCTGAGTAATGATGATGGAGCGATGCCTGCTTCTAAACCACCATTAACAGACATTTTTCTGACAAAAACACCATGTAGAAGGAAAACGATCCATGTTATGCAGACCATAATGATTCTCTTGAGCTCTCTGTGCTTCACTTTGAAGGATTTGCAGCACTGGTGGCCCAAAAATAGCTATTTAATTCGACAATTGCATTTCTCTTTGTAGGTATTTATAATGATGTTGTGTGATAATTTTCCCTGAGATCATAATAAAACCAGGAAAATTCATGACAAATGCTGCAGGCAAGAAATTACTTATTTCAAATCAGCCCATCCAATCATAATTGTGATTATAAACTAATAAAACCACAATCAAGATAGCTGAAAATGCACCGCTGAACAAAACAACCAGATTAATGTCTGAAGTGCTGGACAGTATTCTGATAATTGAGTCAGGTTTTAAGAAATCTGAACGATGAAGTCCTCCCTCCCTTAAGATCTTCATGAAAAGGATGGACCCTCGCTGTGCCCCTTCACTGTCATCGCTCTGTGAAACACTGCATGCACAGCGGCAGCTTTACCAGATGTTTAGTCACAAGGCCCAGATGGGCAGAGCAGATAAACATCAGCTGTCTACAGAGAGTAGGAGTTAGGGGAAATTTCAGAATCCATATAGCAACCGTCTCCCTGCTCACTGTGAAGTGGAGGAGCTCCAGTTTCCTCTGCCCTCAACCGGAGTCCCCTGCTGCTGCGTGAACGACACACTGACAGCTGACAGAGCTGAAGTTTTACTCCAGTAAAGGTTTCACTGAAATAGAAGTGCACACTGGATTAATTTGTCAGCACTGTATTTACTGGAGTGTGTCTGGAATTTAGTAGACGAACGGGCTCTTTTCATTAGTGAGTGAAAACCATTCCGTTAAAGTTCTATTAAAGTCAAATTAATCACTTTTAAAACCGGTTGTTTACACTGTACAGAAAATTAATCATGTCTGCAACAGCAAGTAAGTGATTAAGCCATCTCACCAGTTAGCATCTCGCATGTGTTGAGTTAATTGTTTTGCATTTGAAAGTGGGTTAAGGAAAATTGAAGGTACATGTGAGTGGGATTTTTAGGTAATTACATTTTTTGGCACAAATGCGGTTGTTATTAAAAAGTCACCGATGAGTTAAATCAGCCATCCAATTTTATCTCTGCCCCCAAACGACAGGTGCAGTGAAAGAACTTTTTCTGATTTGATTTTTGTTTTTTGTTTTTAAAGCCATTCCTGTCAATTATTTTTAGCTGCACATGTTTTAAATATGGCTCCTTTTTCAACAATGCAACACACTCTGTTCTGACATTTTAATTGAGTACAATCTGCTTAGATTTTCTAAAAACATGGAAAAGTTTAATGCCTCCTAGGGGAGGAAGCTGCTCTTAAAGATTGCTCCAAGTATTGGAGAGCTGGAGAAAGATTAAATGCTAAAATGGAGGGACACATAAGCAGTGCCTCTGAAATAGTTTTAAAAAGTACAAATCTTCCTTTTCTGCCAAATGATCAAAGATTGCCGACAGCAATTCTAAAATTTGAGTCAGCCGTTGGCTACTCGCCAGCTACCAGCAAGCCAGAATGACAAGCAAACTCCCACAAAGCCAGACTGTTTCTGAGGAAACACGGCCAATAATTAGCAACTGCCTTGCTATAAAAAGGTTTTTGTTTGTCTGGCTTTGGTCTTAGCTTGTGTTTCACTTCACACCATAACAAAAAGACATCAGAGTGATTATAACAGCCCCATACATCCACATCCTCCCACCATGAACCCTCATTCACAAGCTCTCAAATCATGTGAAAAACATTTCAGCTATTGTTTATAGCTCCGAGACGCTATATAAGTAACAATAAATGTCCTGAACTGCTCGATTAGTGTCTCCTGTAATCAAGCTCTTTATTTAAGAGGAATGTTTTGATGATTACTAGAAACCTTTTCAACCAAGAAACGAGACCCAAAGATGCAGCAGCTAATATCAGCATCCCCAATTATCCTCTATCAGCTGAGCAACCAAAGAAATAACATTTTCATTTCAGACACGCTAAATAACCAGTGCTGGAGATGCTGCTAGACGTGTACTGTTACTATGTACTTTTTTATGATCTGATGATTCCACATCTTGCTGTTTTATCTGGTCTCTCTGAACATCCTGTAAGCTCCAAAGCAACGCAGTGAGACACACAGCTCGATTTTACATCGTGTCGTCGCTGCAAAGCCTCGCAGTGACATGCGTCCTGCTAATAGGTCCGTCAAAGCGGAGCTGGGCAGTGTCTGACAGTGATGTCCTAATCCAACAGGGAACTGCTGTTTTGGCTGTTATGCTTCAGCAGAGGAGATACTTAGGCCCAAAAGGCCATTATGATCACAGCAGAGAATAGAGATAAAGTCCTCAACATGGAGAGCGTGACACTGCCTGCATGTCTGTGGGCTGGTAGGCTCGAAATACTTGAGTGGGTTTTCTAGCCTCAGATTTATTGTTCATTCTTATTTACATCGTGTTCACTCAGTACGTTTTTGCCATAATGTATTTTTACGCTGTGTGTGTTAAGTTCACCTGCTTGTGGGAGATTGTTTTTACATTTTCATTGGTGACAAATGCAATCACCCACTGGATTATTTTCAGAGATATTTTTTTCTGTAGAGAGAATAAACCAATGACATTTACAGGGCCTACAAAAAGTCTTCACCTCACTCAGAAGTTTTCCTCTTTAATTTCATTTTCAATGTTTACTCATGATCAAATTAGTTCTGCTTTTTGACAAGAATTTTAAATAAAAACTCTTTCAGGTCAAAATGAAAATAGATCTCTACAAAATAATGTCAGGTAATTGAAAATACAAAGTAGGCGATTGTAATGTGACTCCCCTGATTCCACACAGGTGCAATCACTTGGTGCTAAAAGTCACAACATTAGTGAAATGGAGATTTTTTTGAGTGCAATGAATGCATCTCAAATGACTGTAGTATGAAGACATCTCTGAATGTGGAAGGTTCAGTCACTGGTGAATTAGTACTCCTGGATATAACTACACCATGAAGACAAACACTCCAAGCAACTCTGTGACAAAGTTATTGAAAAGAATAAGTCAAGGGATGGATTAAAGAAAATTTGGAGTACAATTAAATCCATCATTAAGAAGTGAGAGGAAATTGGCACATGTGAAAATCTGCCTGGAGCAGGCTGTCCTCAAAAACTGAATGACTGTGCAGGGAAGAGACTGGTGAGATAGGCCGCCAAGACACCTATGACTCCTCTGAAGGAGCTGTAAGCATTCACCACCATGCTTTATGTTGTAAATGTAGATGATGTGCTGTGTTTGGTGTCCACCAAGCATGGATGAATACTAAACCAGTGGCCAAAAAGGTCAATTTTGGTTTAATCAAACCAAAGAATCTTCTTCTTCTAGTTGACTTCTGAGTCTCCTGCATGTCTTCTAGCTTTTCTCAGTAGTGGCTTTCTCATTGCCATAAAGCTTTGACTGGAAAAGAACAGGCAACAGTTGCATATATTCTTCCATCTCAGCTGCTGAAGTTAGTAGGTTATATATGAGTCCCTTTAGAGTAGGTGATCCTTATGCAAACACTTATTTTACATGTTATCTTTTAAATTACTGACATTACTTTGTGGAAATCAGTTTTCACTTTAACATGAAAGAGTTTTCTTCAGTGAAAATTGTTGTCAAACGTGTTAAATTAAATTGATCATGATTCAAGTTGAAAAGCAACCTTAAGGGGCATGAACACTTTTATAGGAGCCTGTCCTCAAACCAAAAACAACCACATAGGTCGTCTGTACACGCCCCTATTACGACCCAGTGTTACGTTTTGACTATGCGACCTCTGGCGGTTGAGTAAATATCGACACTCTGGAGTCGCAGGTGAAACGTCATCATGAACAAACTTTTATCTAACACTATCCCTGTCCCTATCCCTAACCCTAACCTTAACCATAACCCTAAAAACGTGTTGGGAAAGTGAGAAAAAAGCCGTTTTGCGACGGAAAAGCCGTTTCGCGAATTAAATCCCGTAATGCGTTCGTTTTCCCCGTAGGGGCGCAAACGTTCATACGACCGCATAGGTCGCATTCCAGTGCACGGTGCAAACGACCGATGCGGTCGTATGAATTGGAGGACTTGTTGTTTATGGGCACTGTATATATCACAAATTGGAAGAGTGGAAGGTAGACGTACAAAGCAGAAGGCTTTGACAGAGCATCCAAACTTGCACGAATGCTTCGGGTTTCAGCACTTTACTGAGGTCAGGCAAAGGTTGTGGTTTCAATTAAACAACAATGTACACATTTGGTCTGAAGTCACAAAATGTATTTTTCGTTAACCCAGAAAAAGATCTGTTCCTAATGGTGACTAACTGCTGCTATGGCTGAAACATACGCAAAAATTCAGCAATGCTGTCGCTACTTGACTGGATATTTTAGCTGAAAATGTTTTACTGATACACTTAATTTATATGGAGGACCAAAACTGACAGAATTGCTCATTAATTAACAGCATTACCTCTTGATATTAATAGAAAACATAATCTGGCCAACATTGTTCCCTTCAAAACATATTTGCTGCTGCAGATTAGTTTTGTATAAGCACACTTTTTCGAAGACTGGCTTAGAGAAAAAAAACTCTCAGCCAACAAAAGTAGAAATTATTGCGCTAGCTTCTAGTGACTCAGTGCACAGCTGTTAATAAGTAATTGTCATTTTAACATTATTGTCTCAGTTTAAGTCTCGGAGTCCATCAGGGTGGAGAATTGCAGCATTCGGTTCCCTTCTGTATCATTTTTCCATCACGCTGACATTTTCTGTGTCACTTTCTGCTGAAATACAAAAGAAACTGGAGCTTAATTATTATTGACGTCAATCTGATGACTATGACTGTGGTTTGTAGACAATAAAAGCAGCAGCAAAGAAAAGCCTGTCTTCATTGCCAAGGGGAGTAGTGACAGATCCTCTAAACGCAATGACTCACTGGTTATGGTATTTGAGAAGAAAACAGTGTATTTACACCTCAGTATATGGTAGGAGGGGGGAATGTAATGCCGTTTACAGCATGTTGGAAATGTCTTGTTTCCATGTTTACGTTTTCTGTAATTGATATATTTTTTTTAGTTCTTGTAAACAGAAAATTACATGGATGGGATTACATACTACCTTGGGATGTATAATGTTGCTGTGGAGTCAGCTAGTTAGCAGACAGGTTTTCTTAGCTTATATTTATTTAAGGGGCTCAGGCGTGTTTTCCAATACTAATAAAAGAGCATCTTTTATCATCAGATCACTCAGCAGTTTTATAGGTGTTTATTGTGATGTTTTTTATTCTCCGATTGGATCAGCCTTATACAATTTTGATATATTTTATTTTACTCTTTTAATAAGTCATGTCTGTTTTTTTCTCTCTCTCTTTCTTGTGCTGCTTTTATATCTTGCATTAATGCCATATGCTAATCAAGTGAAGCACTTGCCTTCCTGTTGAACGGTGCTATTCAAACCTTGCCGATCCTCATGAAGAGGAAGTCACGCAGAATATAAAAATCTGTTTATTATGTCTGTGTGCTCAGAATTTACTCACAAAGGTGTACATACATTGACGCAAATTGCGGCCATCATGCATTAAAGGTTTTTATTCCGCAATGAATGTTTTCTAGTAAGAGTACAAAGTTACCTTTGTGGCAAACGTTGCACAAATCACCGCAAGATGCATCATCGTTTGAGTCAGTGTCACATTAATTCTGTGTGAATCGTCCCTTGTATGATGAGTCAGATTCAAGGCGGAAGATAAAAACAAGGGGGGAAAGAGCGTGGGGGGCCCGGGGAGCAGAGGGGACTGTGCACGGAGCCTCATTACATGCATTGTAACTCTAGAGACGAGGCTATCTGCATTCATCCCATCTCTGCCACAGACATCAGACACCCACCTCAAAGCTAATTCCCCTTTTCTGCTTTACCCTCTTCCCCCCTCTCCAGGACACTGTCCATTAGCTCGCTCCGCCAGAGCCCAAGATATTGGGGCCGATTCATATTCGCTCATTAACACTTTCTTCATGCAAAATGCAGATTCCATTAGCAAACAGTCTGTGTTGCTGCCCTGGGCAAACTGGGAACATGGAGAGAACATCTAACAGTGAAAATGCAGAATGGGACAAAACAAGGCTTTAAAGAGGTCATCGTGGTATAATAAGGAGATGAAAGATTCACAAGCAGATTTCTGCTGTGTTTATATTGCACAGCTCTAATCATATGGCGCCTTTGCTATTTGAAAATGATCTCGAATGTGATTCATGTATTTATAAATCAATCAATACAGACTGCATGCAGACAGACAGCAAAAACTAAGAATAGAGAACAGCTTTGTTGAAGACTCCCAGAATTGAACTGTTAGTCAGATGTGGTGCTGCAGCAGCTAAATGCCCCTTCATACAGATTCTTTGCTACAAGATGCAATTTCCAGGATATATAGTTTGAAACCATATCTCCTCCCCACTGCATGTATGTACAATGTGAATTATTCATGGCCAAATCCTTCAAGGCTCTGCCAACATATGTGCAATTAATGACAGAAGGATTGTAAGGGTGGAGGAATGGTGTGGCTTTTTCGTTGTGTTTCCTTTATTTCTAATTCAAGACAGATTTTTTTTTCTTCCCACAGAAAGAAAGATAAGAAATATGTGCATGAGAGGCAGTGAAGCAATAAACATAAAGGCAGTAGCTGAGGCTTTGTGTGTGTCCCACTTTGCTTGAACTAATTTTTCATGTCGCACCACAGTTTACAACATCAACACACAAAAAGCACCCTGTGAGCTTTGCTGTGGAAGAGCCAAGTGCAGTAGTTCCTAAGTGTCTGAGTTAGAATGTCCTAAATGTGCCAAATGAGACGGACATAACGAAGGGATAGTATGACAATTCAAGTACATTATAATGCTTTCTACTCAAAACTAGGCAGCAGACACACTCAGATGGCAAATCACCAAGAGCTCTCTAAGTTAACTGTGCTACTGTGTTTATTTAAAACAGCTGATTAGCGGCCTTATTAACTGTTGCCAGTTTGCTTTATTGCAAACCATGACTCAGAATGAAATCCAAACATAGTCACAGCCTAAACTGCATGAATACATCAATAATGTAGATGTCAAACATCCCTGTTTGCTGCACAAGGGATTTGCCAGGGTCCCCAACCAAGTGAAAATAAATACAAATGTCTGAGCATGTTGATAGATGAAGCTGTGACACTTGTTCTGCAGATCAATATGCTGGTGTCACGTACGGGGAGATGAGTGATAAAGACACACGGAATTAAAATGGCAAGAAAGAGCGAAATTTGTATTTAATTTTCCACAGTAGGACTTTTTTTTAATAGGTGCTTTCATCTTTTTTTCCGCATGTATACTTCCTTCACAATGTGGGAGTTGGATCACTATTAATCTGATGAAAACAACAGAGCCAAAGGCAAAGCTAACAGACCAATTTCTTTCAAACTAGATGACAAAAATGAAACATTTTTTGTGTCTGCTGCACAGAAATCAAATGAAAGAACACTGTGGCAGCTGCCATGTAAAGCACTCTCCGAATCCAATAAATCTCTCCCCGAGAGCAGCACCCTAATAGTCAAGTAATAGCGGGCTAACAGAGCTGAGCACATTTCTGAGTGTGCAGGGGAGATAGTTTTGTCACAGAAAGCAAATGTGCCAAATGCACCTCCCTCAGTGGTGACAATAGGGGGGCAAAGACGTATTTGTGAGGAATCACATATTTCAAATCACACATTGAGCTTCTAAGTATAGCTCGGGTTTATCTGCGCTCCTGGAGACAGAAGCTATGAATACTGCATCCCTCTGGTTGCTGCCACCCTGTCAAAGAGGGTTTCAATGTTGAGGCATGCTTGGATGGATAAAGTGGAATTTTTATCATGAGAACAGCCCCATTCACTTCTCTTTTGCGTTCCTTTACATACAGGCGTGGGGTGCAGAGTGTTGCTGACTGTTCCCGAGAGACTCAAAGGCAACACTATATTTGAAAAGGATAAAGCAAGAACAAGAGCATTAGAGGCTCCCAAATCTTCTCTATAAACTCTATATGTTAGAGAGTGATGTGTGATTGTATCCACCGGACAAAGTCCCAGTTTGAAATGAGGACTAAGTGGTCAGCAGGGGGAATCGGTGCAGGAGGCATTCTGCTTCTGCTTCAACTGGTCGAACTTCGTTATTCCCGCTTCACTCTTTGGACCAAGGATTGATTTTCAAGGCTTGGTGAAAGCAAGCAAACTGATCCACAGCTCTGCATCTCTGCCATTATTTCACAGTCCAGCACCTGGGCCTCGTTTTCACTAATCATACGTCACTCTCTGATATATGATATTTTTAGCAAATGTAGGGTAAGCTCCAAACCCAACTGGCGCATTGATGGTTTTTGCCAAATGGTTGTGGTTTCCGCACCATTTACATTTGGCTGACACAATGGCACATGCCATATGTGATGGCCTGAAAGAATAAACGGAGCCGTTCCATGTGAAGCCTTCACTGCAGGGTAGTAAACACCTTTTTTTCATTCAGATGAAATTAAAGGTTATTATCTTTGCAAATTAAACACAGTCCTGTAATATTTTTAATATCTAATATTCATCATACAGTGCTTTAAAAAAAAACGTATTCAAAAGGAAGGTTGCTCCTTTTATTGCTTTCCAACATTGAATCGTGGTCAATTAAATTTGGCTCTTTTGACAAGGATTTACAAGAGAGAACTCTTTCCTGCCAAAGTAAAAAATGACTTTCACACAGTGATGTCAATTAATTAAAAGGCAGAAAATGTCAAAGAAGTAATTACATATGCATTCACTCATATAAAGTGATTCATCTAATTCGGCACGGGTGCAGCCATCCGGTGCTGCATCAGAGAGACGTGAATGTGTCTCCAGTGACTGTAATATAAAGTCGCCTGTATGTGGAAGGTCCAGTTGCTGGTGAAACAGTACTCTGGATATAACTACACCATGAATACCAAACAACGCTCTAAGCAGTTCCATGAAAAGGTTATTGAAAAACATAAGTCAGGGCATAAGTATGAGATAAATTTCAGTGTCCAGACATGCAAGGCGGATTGAGACGCATCCACACAGGCTGAGTGCTGTATTTGCGGCCAAAGGGGAATCTACTAAATACCAACTTGAAGTGGGTGAATACTTGTGCAGTCACTCTTTGTGTGTTTTATATTTTTGATTAATTGTAATTACTTTCTACTTGGGATGTCCGATAATATCGGCCAATTGATGTTATCAGTAGGATACTGACATAAAAATGCAGTATCGTTAAATATCATTATTGTTTTATTTGGCCTGTATTTATTTTCAAAAATATAGCATTTTTTCCGTAATTTAAGTTGAAGTCGTTTTCTTCACTTGCACAATGTCTACATTTGGAAAGCCTTGTTGCATTTGAGAATGCGTCCAGTGGGGCATCACAATAAAATCAGACATGTGTAAATTCCACGACAGGAGATATGTGATGTTATCTAAAATTAGTTAAATAACCTACATCGATACCAACAGTATCGGTTGATATTGGTGTCCGAAATTGAGAGCTGGACAATGTCGGCATATCGGTTATTGACAAAAAAGCCAATATCAGACATCCCTACTTTCCACAAATCTGTCTTCACTTTGACATGAACGAGTCTTTGTTTGAACATTCTTGTCATTAACACAAAAATGAACTAATGATGATTCGATGTTGGGAAGCAATAACAGGAAAACGTCCTTTCCTTTTTATAGGCACTGCAAGTAGGCCTGGACGATAGGCTGTATAAAATGTTTCACTGATTATTGATAAGTTTTAACTTTTAATGACCTATGTTAAATAAAGACCAACAGAAAAAAAGTATTTACCTTTACTAAGGCATACAGGTTCTGATTTTAACACAACAATTAAAAAAACGCACAAGTAAATACATTTACACATATAAATCAATATAAATAAGGGCAAAGGTATGATCTCACCTTGATACACTTTAAATTAAGAGGGTGACGAGACTGAAGCCACTACATCACACTGAGGTTATGGTTTTCAAGGCTGTCATGCCCTGCTCTTCTCATCTAATGCATTTAAGTGAAACTATCAAATATTCTAGCAGCATATTGCTGTTGATGACGTGTCTTTCAGTGGAATATATCACTATTGTTTTATCACCCAGGCCTTATAATTGATGCCTGATGCAGATTAGTTCCATGAAGAAGTGTTCCCAGAGGTTTAACTGCCTGAACCTGATTGTCAGCTGATAGTAGTTCAATATCTTACATGGCACTTGTACTCTAAGTGACTCTGTCCACTCCTGTCACCACACAGAATGCAGTGTGCTTGCAGGGCCAAATAGGGTACACCCTGAGTGATTTGAATGAGTGTCAGTAGCAGGGCTTTAATAACACTTTTTCTCCCGGCACACAGAGGAAAGCAATGACACTCTGTTTCATTTGTCTTTCTTTGAAGATCTCTGGTGAACTCTCAGGAATTTCAATCTCTGTTTTTCTATCCTGTTAAATTTCTGGTTTTGTCGCTGTATTTATTTTCATTTTTCACAAATGGTATGGCTCTGAGGGATTTCACAGATTTTTCATGTTCTGTTGTCCATATTTCATTTTTCTGTTATTCTACTAGAATATCTGTATTTGGTCTGTTATCAGCTGTTTTGTCAAGCCACGCGTGCTCTCGATAACATGATATGGTTCAACTGGACAGCTGGACTAAAGCAAAGACTACAAAAAAATAACAGTAAAATACTGCAGCTTCGTAACAACTATGACTTCAAATGTATTGTTTCATCCATCAACAGTCATAAATAAATGTTTAGTTTGCAATTATATAGGATGAAGCTTAGCAAATATTCACAAATGAGTTGTATGTTCAATAGAAAAACAGGACCGAAAGGATCAACTAGTTGTCAGAATGGCAATTCATTTTCTGTCAATCAACTAATACATTTATCAATGAGTTGCTTTAGCTTTAAAGATATCATTAACCCTTTTATAGCTGTGCTAAAGCGCCTTAAAGAACTTCATCAAGGTTACAGAATGATCATGATCTTGTAGTATGAGACCATTAGTTTTAAAGTTTCACTGGATTGCTTTTTTTTTTTTTTTTTACTTTTGCTGTTACCATTAACTTCTTGGAATCTCCTCTGGTTACCTGATATAACCCCCTCTTCAACAGTAATTTGCCTTTTTGGCATTTTAGTTTCCATATGAATTTAACAAAGTCCTGATAGGCACTATGCAGCCATCTTGCTGAGACCCCCAAGCAGTTATTATGGGCTAATAAGACCAAATTTCTCTCTAAATAAGTGGGAAGAGAAATTGCAATTTCAATGGTTACTGTGATAGTAGAACTGCAATTCTAGAATCACCAGTCAAGTTTGATGGAAACTGTTTGAAAGGCTTGATAGCTTTGCTCCCAATAAAAGGATAAAAAAAAACATATTCCCCAAAGGTTATACTTCTCTGGGGCATAAACAGTTTCACAACATGGTGCAAATATCAGTGCAACAAATAATTTTTTGATGTTTCTCAGTTTGACTGTTATGACGCTTGGCTTGTTGTAAAGAGGGATGGAGCGTGTCCTACAACCACCATCTTTACCTACTGTAACTCGCTCATAGATTTCATTTTGGGATTTTTCCAGTAAAACGTCTCTCCCTTGAGTGATTTCTGTATTAAACGAAACACGACATAATAGTATAATTAGTGGGTTTTTGAATGAGCTGACAGTCAGATTTTGTTACCTGTGGACAGAGCCAGTCTTCACGCTAGGCTATGTGAGCGCATTTACAGAAATGTTGGGGTTTTTTCTTTAGTCGAGCTACAATATTTTCTTAACCTTGACCAACTAAACTAACAACAAACGGAATGAAAACTCAAGCATCCATGACCCTGCCTTTTGTCTGCTACCTTCCACCACAATTTCCTCTCTGCACCTTCTGTGAGGTACAAGTAAATAAAACCCATGCAGCAGTTACATTTCCTCAAAAACATATAGATACAAAGAGTGGCAGGGAAATACTTGCGATTATATACTTGAATCTCTGCATTAATTTCCTTTGCTCAGGCTTCTGTGGATATGATGTTCTGTTGTGTTGTTGTACGGTAACCTCATTGTGTGCTGTGTAACTGTAGACTGATGTTGAGTACTGGTGCATCATGCCACATACTTGTTGGCACTCCTGGGCATGTATCAAGGGTTCCTGTCATCATCTCAACCAGAACCCTTTCAGGCACACTCACTTCCTCGTGGTGTCATCTTTACTTTTTAGTGGTATCATTACTAAAAAAAACTAGAGAGGAAAGCCCAGGCTGCTTAATGCTATCTGCCAACACTGAAATCTCTCCTCTATTTTGCCATTCATCCCCTCTTAGAGGGATCTATCTGGCTTCAAAGGGTATCCAGTCAGCCTTTGGTCTGATGACACGGATTTAATCCCCATACTAAAGATTTTTATAAAAGTGATTTTTTTTTTCTTTATACCCTTCTTCTCCTTCTTTTTCTTGTCATGTGCATGCTGGGCAGCTGAAATGTGGCTGAAAGAGCATGTTATGAGTCTGCCAAGAGAAGAGGAGCTGAGAGTAAAATGCAGGAATACAAACAGTGAATCAAAGGGTGTTAGGTTGTAAGCTTTGCATCACTGCTAATTGGGTTGCCAGTGCAACTTATTAAAATCTGACGCTTTTTACCCCCCATTCCAAGCCATATTCTGTGATTCTTGGCAGAAGGTGTCTTGCAAACCATTAGAGAGGTACATTTGAGCTCTACAGGCGAATAGTGCATGATGATTATTAGAGTCAAATGAATATTTCAGGAGCTTGGAAATGGTATTTGTGTATCCTCCAAGTGTGCAGACAAACCGCAAAAGTTCTAAGAGCAAGTTTAAGATTTTGTCAGTGCTTAATCGGTGCGGGTATACCCATGGCAGTTTCCTCTACAATTTTTTATCTTAATTGATGTTTTGCAAGAGCTGCTCTCTGGGTTTGTGTGTAGGGGCTGTCCTTTTCATTTACTCTTTTATGATCATGCTATTGTGAGGACTTTCAAGGCTGTAATTCTGATTAATGGCTTTGCAAATGCACGCCACTTGACTGTGAACATTAAATCTAAAATTTGACCTTACAACAGCTTTTCAATTCAGGAAGCACTGAAGTCAGTCACATTGCAAACACATATTTCAAAGAGAAAGTCCGATACGTAGATCCGATTTCCTTTAGAAGCTTCTGACCCATTTTGCTAACGACGTTTTTTGAGCCCTCTGACTTTATTGGAGCTTCTTTCGGGGAGCTTTGAATCATTTACAGTGAGCCACAGTGATTGGAGGTGTCGATGACAAAATGAGACATGATGATGGCCTGTCCAGCTGTCTGTCAATCCTACCAAAGCTCACTGTCAAACCAGGTTCCTGCGTCGTTGGTTTAATACTTTCTAGTCCACTTGGGGTCTGCTTGGAGGAATCTATCTCATACTTGCACAGCAGACCAGCATCTACATATGCATGCACATTACTGCTGAGCCTTAACTACTGCTCTTGTTGCATGTTTGCTGCTTGGAAATAAATTTTGGCCTGCATGCAGACGTCCACAGATGAGTCCACAGAAAATGTAACACTGTTCGAAAACAGCCCATATGGCGTGTACCAAGACTTAGTGTGAATGAATGCAAGTTGACAGTGCGATACTGTGCACTGTGTTGCCCTTAAGAAATATAAAGCAGAGCTATAATTAGTATAGCAAAGTTTTATTAAAGCTGAAATATGAATGCACATTTCCTAATACCTGCCTTCATAATTCTCAAAATAACTTCTTACACCATGTCATGCTGTCCCTGCAGTATTCCAGCTGCAGTGATTAGTCAATTAATCAATTAGTCAAATTAGAAAATGAGTCTGCAGCTAATTTGATTAGCTGTAATTTCATTAATTTATTTTTAAAGCAGACATGCCAAAAAAAAAAAAGTGCGGTTCCAGCTTCTTGATTATGAATATTTCATTATAGCAAATCTAATCTTTGTGATTTGAGCTGTTGTTTGGTCAAAATAAGAAATTTGACAATGTCCTACAACAAATGATTAATCAAGAACAGAACTGCTGGGGGTAGCGCTACATATTTATACAAGCATCTTGTTTATTTCAGTTTGCTTAAGTGAGAGAGATTAACTCCAATTCAACTTTATTCATTTAATTTTAGCCAGTAATCAAACATGCAGACCATAAGAAGGCACTGATGACTGAAAACAATATTAATATATCGCCACAAACAACAGAGCACATATACACATATAACAATATAAATTATATAAGACAGAGGTTGTTAGATGTTCTTAATCTGGTCACTGTACTTTGTTAGATTCATTAATGACCACAAATAAAGAACTCGAGGTTGAGATGACTCATTGCTCTCCCCCGTCGACTGCAATGAAATAGAAAGTATGTCTTCCACGTCAATACACAGTACCGGTAGACATTCTGGGCACAGCCTTGTGCCTCCTTTGTGGTTTTCAGCAGGAAACATATTTGATTCCAGGGTTCTTCCTGTACAGTCTCGCTGCTGTTATATCCTTGCGTCTGAACTTCAAGGTCTTTGTCTCACAAACATCACTTTCACAGGGATAAAAGAAGGTAACCTCAAATTCAGGGTCCTTTGACATACTTGAATTTTGAAATGCTGTGATTTACCTGCACTGACTCACTCTCTCTCTGTCTCTCTCACTCTCTGCAGTATCCATATTTACAGGCTTTCTGTGTGCATCTTGGGTTTTTACAATTGAATACAATCCATTAATTATTCACCCCTCCCCGCTCTATCACAGCCTCCTTAGTCCTCTTTATCTCTCCCTTCAGTCTCTTTCGTTGAATTCCCCTCGCCAGATACTAGGAGAACGAAAACCGCCCTTTGTAGCAAAGCTTAGCGTAAACCAAGCTAGCTTCATGTCAGGCCGTCCTTTAAGTGAAGCGTGGGACCTGATAATTGTTCCTTTCATCTGTCTTGTTAATTCTTTGATCAAAGGAGATGAGGCAGAGAGTGAATGGGACATTGATTGCAAACCGCAGTTAAGAGTTGGACGAGGTTAGCAGCCCCACAACACTGCCATCTGCGCTTGGAGATCAAGGCAAAACATTTTTGTGAAAACGGTCTGTTGTGTCCGTCAGTCACGTTCCAAAAAAAAAAACACAATGCCAAGACACAATTTCAGCAAACCCTTGTGCAAGTTTCCAGGCCTCGTGTGTGCCTGTGCAGTCATCTTACATTGCTGAATTAAAAATTTTTGTTCTCGTAATTGTGCTTAAAAATTAATGCAGGTTTTGAAAGCCAGTCTACTGCTAGCATTCATCATGTTCTGACAGCTTTCCCTGTAGATTAAGCGTTCACCCTCGATGCCAGGGGAAAATAAGGAGGAGCTCAGATGAGAAACAGGGTCATTAACTTGAGGCTCCTCGGCAGAAATAGGTGTCTGATTGAGCAATTGTGATTTTCTGAGGAGAAAGCTTTGAGACAGACTTTGAACCATAAAGAAATCATGGAAAAGATTTGTCTGTGAAATATAGGCCAGCTGGATACTGGGTAATACTGTGGTGAACATTAGTACTGGAGCATTATTTGTTTTGCAGTAATACACTGATCTTTTGGTTCTGGATGAGAGAACAAAATTGCTAAGCCCATCAGGTGCTGTCTGGGTGCTAATCTAAGGCACATTTGAAATAGATTCATTGCACAGCTGCTTATTGGTCTAGCTTTGCAGTGAAGTCAACTTATTTGGGAGATTAGCTGCTCAAGAGTGAAATGATGACACTCGAAACAAGCACTTTCATTTTTCCACTTTGGGGGAGATGAGTATTCAAATTAATACAGGATTTTAGAAGCGCTGTCTCACTTCACTCTCAAACATTTATCCTAGCCCTTTTTTTTTTTTTTCGAAATCGCATAGGTCTGCCTGAAACTTTTTAGTCTGAGCGCCTTACCTTAAAGTATCCTTGTAGATAAAATGATTGAAAGGAAGAAATTGTAATCCTGTATTCCACAAGGTCACCTTCATTTGTCTGCGCTAATTGGTACCTCTAGTAATTAAGTACTCAAAGTGAAATAAATCACTTGCAAACAATGTTTAATTACTAGAAAATGAAGGAAAATTGTTACACAGTAGAATGCTGCTAAATCTCTCTCTTGGTGTCAGGAGGGTGAAGACAGACGAAGGGTCACGCTGTTTATAATGAGGCTGAGTCCAGAAATACCACCTCCAGAAACTGAACCAAGTTCTCAACAGCTGCTCACAGGTCTCTCTTCCCTTTACATTCTGCCTGACGTGCCGCGCATTCAGATCTCAGCACCAACTGTGAGTCTTTACAGTGGGTCAAAAGATAGACATCTGCCACCATTATGTACTTATTGGTGTACATCTGTGAAATGTTTTCAGTATAAATATGTACTGCCCTCAAACCTCTACGTGTAAGTGTGTAGGTTAGCTGAGCATGAATGCTCTTTTCAGCAATGCCCTGCTGCACACTCTCACAGTTGCACAGAGTCACAGCTGGAGACTGCACACTACACTCACAGTTTTATCTATTGGTCACAGAGCAGCCCCGCTGGAGCTGTTGCCCTTGACTTACTGCTCTCACTACGGCTGAAAGTAAAACCTTGAAAGAAGCGCTTCAACACGGGAATTTGCACGTCAACTTTTTCACCAAGTCGTAGCAAAACAAAAAATATTATTTTGTTGTAAAATTCTTTGCCATCTGTAGCTAAAACGACAAGATTTCTAACACATTCAGGCTGCAGGGTGCCTAAATGTAAAGCTGTCAGTGCAATGACTATTGGAGTTATTCTGGCATGCAGCTGGCAGGGAGCGCAATAGACAGATAGCTGGTCCTTCTTAGACAGACAAGCGAACACATTTAGTCTGAAATGCAAACCTACAGGCAGTTCTGAGTTTCCACTTCACCTCATTTGCATGTCTTTTCCTTCTTGGCACGTAACAGTAGTGTCATCAACAGCACCGCTAGACCATATTTAATGAAAAGTGAAGAAACCCTGGAGCATTTTGATCACTAGTAACACTATGGAGCACTGTTACAATGAATAGGTCCTGCTTTCTTTTTTTCTGTTTTGTAAATTTTGCTCTCTACAAACTAAGACTGCAATAACGACTATTTTGATTGTTGATTAATAAGTTGATGGTTGTAATTACTCTATGTTCCTCATTTAGCTCTCAGCGTTTAAAGCTAGCTTGAGGTCGTTTTCGGCATGTTTTAACCAACAGCAAAGACCAAATAGAGCTGAACTTTTTCGACCAAAGGCTGGGTGATGATTTGGTGAAACCATTGGGCTCACCAACCATTTGATCTGTTAAAATCAACAGTTATAGCCATAATAACTCCAGTTTAAAAAGCATCTTCCCCAATGCTTAAGCTAAGTGGTGGTCAATTTGCAATATACTGTTTGCAATCCTGGTTAAATTTTCAGTTCATCCAGTGCTCCCCATTTCACCTGTGTTGCAATCAGCCTTGAACTTGGTCTACTAGCAGCAGTGGGTGGCTCATGCTTTTCTATAATTACATCAGGTAGCAACTGACAAAAAACACACAAAGACATCCCCAGCAAATTGGCAAATTTGTTGGCAGCTAATTTGGTCAGTGAGTTTTTGTGTCAATTATTTATTGCACTCTTACTATAAATGCACATTTAATGGTGCAGACCTCCACACACACGTGCAGTTAAAGAAATATGTATTACCTCTTACTGCAGGTGGTAGTGATATCCAGCTCCTACAAGTCTGGTCCCATGATGTTACACTATTCAACTGGCTGTAGTCAGATGACACAAAGCGCACCCTTGCACTTAAAGAAGTTGGCGAAATGGAGAATTGCTGTAAGCATATACTGAATTTATGTATGTAGTTCAGCAGAGAATTTTGCCACACATGAGTTCATGTTTTGAATAAATTTGTGCGACTTGAAAACACTGCAAAACCAGTCATGCTGTGTCGAAATGACTGCAGCTACGCTCTGGCTTTGTCTCCTAATATACTGTACTGTATATGCCTCGTTGCTAATAAAGGTCCTGTCAAGCTCTGTCTGTGTTTGCCAGGGGGCTGCTTTGCTGTGCCACTGCATAATTGTACAGGTCTCCCTTGTCTGTTCTCCAAAGCTCCCTGGGCTCAACACGAGGCATCACAGCAAGAGAACAAGGGTCACAACCACTAGACATATCATTAATCACAGAATCAGGGGGTTTTAGCCTGGGATTATCCGTCCCTAGGGGGGCTAAGTCAGTTATGGAGTCCCCTGTAGGTGCTGCAACCAGAGGGAAATGTCAGTCTGGTGGCGCCTGATAGACTCTGCCCCGGTTGAGGCAATCTGCAGAGAGGATGAAAGGGCTGGAACATTGATTTCAGTTCAAGAAGCAGGTGGGAGGAAAAGGGAAAAGGAGGAAGTCAGAAAGGCCTTCAAACAGTCAATCCCCAGTCGAGGAAAATGTAGTCAGATAAGGTGTGGCAACATCTGTGTGGGTGCTGGAAAAAAACTCAGGCTTTAGTCAAGATCATTCAGGTCACTTTCACAACCAGTTCTTTCTTCCATTCACCTTACATTTTGAAACCAGGGGAAGCTGCAGTACAATCCTCTTTAGCTTTCAATTGTTTCAACTGAATCTATTTTTTGACCACACGGTATTTTATTTTTATTTAGACGTACAGTAGATGGAAATGTTTAGGCTTATACTGTGGATGAACATCTTTATTTCCATATCAGCACATTGTATCTAAAACAAAAACAGGTGCCATGATAAGGATTGTTGCCATTTACCACTGAATCATAGTCAATTTAATTTGGCATTTTAGACAAGAATTACAAAGAAAGACAGATTTTTAGCACTGTCCATTAATTAAAAATATCAAATGTAAAATAAATGATTGCATAAGTGTCCCAATCTTCACGTCAGTATTTATTCGATGCACCTTTGACTGCAATTACAGCTTTGAGCCTGTGATCTCTCAACCAGCCTTGCACATCAAGATACTGCAATTTTATTCCATTCCTCTTTGGTGACTTGCTGGAAAACAAATCTTCTCCCAAGTTGCAGCTCTCCTGCAAACTGCCTCTGGATTTTACTGTGCTACATTTATTTTACCCTCTCCCTTCACAAGCCTTGCAGAACCCGCTGCAGAGAAGAAACATCATCATATCATGATGCTGCCACCACCATGCTTCACAGTGGGAATGTTGTGGTATATTCAGCATGACATCAGTGATTTAACTATATTTTCCATCGTATATACCAGAATTTCCTTTATATGAATCTAATAATATCGTAAATGAACTTAAATGACCACTAAACTCTGACTGTTGACTGTGCAATACTGATACTGTGAAATACTTGTTTTTTTTTCCAGAAAAACACTTGGACTTGCCAAAGGAGTGCACACTCTGGCTCTAAGCCTAGAAAAGGAGACATCGCGTTAAGAACCCAGAATGTCATAGCAATAAGAATTATTGCTAATCTGATATCATCTGAGAGTATGACTCCTCACATTACCTCTGAGGTCTCCGGGGTGTTGTCTATGATGTCTACATCGAATTAAAGAGCATAAAAGAATCAGATGTTCTGTATTTACACATTTATTCCGCAGATGACTCAGTTTTTGTTTACTCTTAAATGAAAGTCTAATATACTGGAAGATCACCATCTGCTGCTGTTGATTTGCAGCACAATAGCATGTTTGTGATGATCTGTAGTGTTTGGTGTCTGCCAAAAATAGTCTGCATTTTGATGTCCAAGTAGCTTAATTTGGTCTCAACAGACCAAAGAACCTTCTTCCAGATGACTTAAGAGTCTCCAACAGGCCTTCTAGCACACTCTAGTTGAGATACAATTTGAGCTGTTTTTTTAATAGTGACTTTCTCTTTGCCACTCTCCCAAAAACCTTTAACTGCTTAAAAACAGGCAACAGTTGTTGTATTGATTGTCTCTCCTACTTTAGCCGCTTAGGCTTGTAACAGAGTAGTCATAGTTGTCTTGGTGGCCTCCCTCGCTAGTTTCCTTCCTGTATGGTTACTCAGTTGTTGAGTAGAGCCTGCTCTAGGCAGATTTACACATGTGTCACATACCTTCTACGTCTTAATGATGGATATAACTTTACTGGCAGCCTAATCCGACCCTTTTTATGGAGTTGCTTGGAGTGTTCTAATGCCTTCATGATATAGTTATAGCCAAGGGAAACGATTCACCAGTGACTGGACCTTCCAGATTCGGGTGACCTTTATACTACAATCACTAAAGACACATTTGCTGCACTCAAATAATCTAAATTTCATTATTGTGTGACTTCTAGCACCAGTTAGCTGCTGTTGAATGAGGTGAGTAGCTTGAAAAGGGATGAAAACCTCTGCAATCATTTATTTAGTTTATTTACAGGATATATTTGCATACTTTGAAATTAGTTACTTTTTGTATATTCTTGTCAAAAGAAAAGCCAAGTTAAATTGATCAATGTTGAAAAGCAGTGAAAGGGGAAATCTTCCACAGAGCATGAATACTTTTTAAAGGCACCACAGCCATTTTAATAGGTAAAAAGAAAAATAATATGCGTGGTGTGAATTCCACTGTACAACACACAGCAAACTGTCCTTGTGTGAGGCGTTGTAAGTAGATTTTATGAGTGTCTAGGACAAGAAGAACAGGTGACCAGTTTTCTGACCCCATCCCCTAAAGAGAGGGGAGGTCAACTGCCCCCAAGACTGTTGTCTTAACCTGCGTGATTAATGGCGCATTAACGAGATGGCAGGTCTTTGAGCACATCGCGACTCTCACACTGCCTCTGCATTATTAATGCCAGCACAAAGAGGCTGTTTAATGAGCCAGAACTCTCACTGGATGTTGATTAGGCGTGCAATTGGTGTAAAGGCTCACCCTTCTGAATGTATCTACATTCCAGGAGATGTTTTGCTTTTCGTTGCTGTTTTTTGTGTTAGTGTGCACGGGGTTGAGTCGGATTAGTCCATTAAGCCACAAAATTCCACAGTAACCCCTTACACTTTGGAGGTGGAGCCTTTTCGAAGGCTGCCAAACATGGCATATTCACTAAAGAGGCAGCCTGGTACATTTAATACTAGTAGATTTCCATTTGCACATTTTTAGAATCATTTCACAAACATCAGTGTTTACTTAGTCGGTGTTACAGGCTTATTTACCCTTCAATTTACAGTTTTGATTAGGCGGAAGTAAGAAAGATGGAGACTTATTGTATTTCAAGATTCTCCCAAGGACCAAGGTTGTTCAGTTTGCCCTTACACTTCTGCAGCTGTTACTCACTCAATTTGAGAAAATGCTTTGTTTGGTTTTTTTTTTCAAATGGAAATTCCCTTACTTCAGGGTTGGATTTTTAAGCAACTGTAAATAAAACTGCTTCAAGTATACTAACTAAAGACACTTTAAATATAGGCTGATCCTGTGAAGGCACAAGTTCAGGTAATAATTTGATAATGTGCTTATTGACTTTCTTGCAGCTACATGAGAAGATTGATACCACTGTCATGTCTGCACATTAAATATCAATCAATCAACCAATCAACATTTATTTATAGAGCACTTAACAACACTCAAGGTGACCAAAGTGCTTTCCAGTTAAAAACAAATAACTGAGGAACAAGTAAATATGAAGATACGGTCAGCTTAGCTTCGTATAAATACTGGAAAGAGGGAGAATCAGCTCGTTTGTCTCCATGTAAAGGTAACAAAATCTCCCAGAAGAACCTCAAAGGCTCCCGAAACAACATTTTATACCTTGTTTATTTATTCTCCACAAAATCACTACACTCAGCTCAAGAAATTTTATTAAACAAATTTGGTTGTCTTTGGAAAGAGACAGGCTGCAGCAGCTACTTCCTCTGCTGACAGTCCTTACGCAAAGGCAAGTTTGCATCTCCCAGCTCCAGCTTTATATTTGTGTCGACATGAGAGGCAGATTGATCTTCTGGATAAGAAAGTGTTTCCAAAATCTGGAGTGTCTGTTCAGATTTGATCCGGTGTGTAGATACTGTGGATTCCACTTTTGTTAAACTGACATTCCATTTAGTCTTTGACATTCATACTCATTTTCCGTGGGGGAAAAGAAAATAATGAGAGGGAACAGATCCAATTGAAATCGCTGTTTAGAGCGAAGGCCCTACCAGTTTTTACTGTTGGATTGCTGACTGAATTTTCTATTTTGCATCATCTGTCATTAACATTTTTTTTTTTATTTTCCAAAAGCACTAACAAAAAGAAAAAAAAACCTTTAAGTGCAAAAGTTCTTTCCTTTTCTCAGGATTATGTCTAGTATGATACCAGATGCAAGATTCACTTACTTAGCTCAGTGTTGAATGTGTAAAAGTAACATGTTTCCTTTTTCAGAGGATATTATAAACAGCAAAACTGAAACAATTTGAGTCCCCAACATCATTTGTGTCACCTATCGAATTTTTCAATATTTGGTACTTACAGTGCTACTGTGTAAATACTGAAAACTGAATGATAAAATTGTCTTTTCCCATCATACATCATCCAGTGAAAATATCCAGCCTCTCAGATATTACTTACAAATTCAACAATCATATTTTTAGAGAAAAATGCACACAGGCACTTTCCAAAAAGACTAATGGAAAGTTGAGATCGCCGTCCAGGGATAAATGTGCTCTAGATAAATATTCATGATTTGTTACAAGCCTAATAGAGAATTTCTGTGTGTAGAGCTTGTAAGTGCATGCTCCAGGATTTGCAGCTTTTTACCCACACGGTGCAATTTCCGAATCTACAGCAATCCATTTTCCACTGATTAAAATAAAATAGATTTTTACCTCCGCTGTCACCGACTCTTTATATGATGATGTATCTGCGGTCATTGTACGCCGCGGCCTACAGCAGTGAAGTAGGTTCATCACAGTTTTGCGATGGCGCAGGACGGCTGAAGCGAGCAGGTTATTTTTTGCTTCTGCTCCGTTAGGAAAACATGATCACAGCAAGACCAAATAACATGTGCTGTCTCATTATCTCTGTGGCTCTGACAGGAAAGGCGTGGGAGGGAGAACCACAGGCACTGTAATCACTGTCAATGACCAGCATATCAATTTCAGAGGGCAACATGCAGGCCCACATTGCTCCTCAGACAGAAGCTTAAAAGTGCACTTGTTAATGAACATCACTGCATTGTGCTATTATTTCTTGCTTAACTTCACACACAAGACCGTTTTCCAGCTGTTGATATCCAACATCAAACTCCATGCATATCATTGCTTCAGTTTAAATGATCAGAATTTCTTGCTGGCACACATTTGCTTTTTTTTTTCTTTTTTTTTGGTCGCGCATTATAATTTGCAGCATCTGTGCAATGGCACAACAGCTTTGAGTGCAGAACAATAACCAGTTTCTAGAAGGGGGGGAACATTCCAGTACAATTCAACAAATGAATTCATAACGCGACAATTACTTTGACCGGCTGTTATTATCCTTTCAAACAGCGGCAATGTTGCGACAAAGGTAGCAATTAAGAAACATTCTCCTTAAAGACTAGGCTACATTCCTGAGCAGCTCTAATTGTCACAGAGAATAAACCTCTTCTATCCACGCTGCTCCCATTACAGGTCCGTGCTGCTGTAACCGCTGTGAGGGCTAGAAAGGTTTCCACATAACAGTAATCACTTTAATTTCCTTACATAATCGGCATAATCAGAGCTCTCTTTAGTTTTTGTGCAGCAAGGTCGGGGAGGATGAGGACCTCTGCCGGTGCTGAGCAGTTCTTTGCTATTGACAAGCTGATAACACCAAGAACATACAGCTTCTGTGCTCAGTGAAGATGAAATCAAATGATCGACCTGTCATACACGTGTGAATGAGCTCCGCTCTGTGGCAATGTCTCACCTTGCATTGTTCTCTGGCACTTTATTAATGGTCCACTGATTGTGCTGAAAATTGCAGTGAAGACAGGCTCAGTGACAAAAGAGGAAAAACGCTCCGAGCTTCGTTGTTCATCTCTTTGAAGTGAGATTGCTTAGTTATTCTCAGCTCTTAATGGCTTCTCTTGTCCTTAAGCATATGGGCCGCAGTTATTTTTTCCTCTTTTGTCACTTTCCACTGGACACTGGAGTCGCATCGTCAGTCTCAGTGACTGCAGCAGATGGATCAAACATCCTGTGGCGGACACACAGAACTCACACAGAACTCACACAAAACTCCTGCCCAGCCATCCAGCATACCTGATGCAGCTGAGGCTTTAGAATACTGTGAGGCTGTGTTCGTGTCTGTGTTGTGTGGCTCTCCCTCTCAGACGAATCAATATAGCTCATGATAAATACATTAGACGCTTGGATCAAAACGCTGTAATTCAATTCTGATTCCACTCAAAACAGACACAATTGGGATTCAATATTTAGGTGATAAAAGTATTTCTGATCTGAAACATTAGAAGAAGAAAATGAATGATATATGGATTTTATGACACACAAAGATCAGTAAACACAGGCAGTGATGCACATTGGGACTGTTTATGCTTCAGAAATGATGGATGGTAACTATAAGTGCATTTGCTCTTTTTAATGTTGAATATGGGACTTTTAAATAGATGATCCGAGTGCTTCTGCCACCACCACGGGAAAGATTAATTTTTCACTAACATGCTGCTGAATGGATATTGTCTAACAGTTTTTGGATCAGCAGCAGTGCTGATGGAGAGATGGGATGTCATTCTGACTCATTCCTACAATCTAAATAGGCTGACAAGCCACATATGAACAGCCTTTCTTTCCAGTCACAGGTTTCACCTGTAACTGATCACGTTTATGTTACATGTCTGTGTTGAGAGCTTCCCTCTGTAACTTTACTTTCAGATCTAAATACTTTAATTTTACATAAAATATAAGCTACAATCTGAAACAACATGACCCGCACTTAATGATTGAAAAGCTTAATGACACATAATTTGTGATTCAGCTTCCTGTCAGATCACAATGGCAGCACACAATTTGCAGATAAATGCTTTGAGTGCTTCCCAAATATAGCTTTATTTTATAATATTTGCTATTTGATGATTGAAATGTCAAAGTGAAAGCAAGTGGAAAAGATTCCGAAATTGAAAGTCAGCTGCCATGTTCCACCATTGGTAAACACTGCCCACATGATGCAATGTAAATTTGTTCAGGCTGTGTTGTTCACAGTAGTCTTGTCTGTAGAGGAACTACACTCTATGGTTGAAATTGCTGTTCATCAGTCGCACGTCCCAGATGTTATCTGAGAAAAGTTAATATTTCACACTGGAAATTAATGGAATTTACCACATCTAATTATAATGAAGTCACAATCAGAAGTCATAGATTCTGATTTCATTGTCTCTCAGTTCCTACACGAACAAATTTACAGCACCATCACAAATCATCATAATCATCATAATCAGACAGAAAACATTCATTAACTACTGCTGCTAACAGTTAACAAAAATGCAATAATGACACAACAGCACACTAACTACACTTACAAAAACAACATGGGAGTAAAATTAATGCAGGACTTCAGCAGTGGAGCTGTACAGCAGGTAAACAAACTAAATGATGGCTGTGATCATCATTAAAAACAGCTGGTAAGAGCAGTGATACGTTTAGAATCAGGTCTGAATTAAAAAGCCAGTTGTATCTTTTAAATTCCCACATTTAGTACAAAGAAATATCCTGTTACTTGCTTGTGGAGTAGTTGGAAGACGAGAGGGTTTCAGCAGTGCTGGGATGTGGTAGTAAGTATCCATTGGCTAAAGGTGGTTTGTTACCTTTAGCAAGGAAGAAAAGCCAATAAAGAAAAGAAAAATCTGCTCAAAAAAGGGGGAAACACTGAAATAAAGCTCCCAAGTTGCATTTAAACAATGATCTTTCATCAGCAGTGTTTTGGAGCAGATCATTGTCTAACCAATTACAGATGTGCTTTTCTCCATACATAGTGTTAGAATTCAACTCCCCTCTTTGTAGATACACAATCAGTGAGACGTCAAAGGCCAGATGCCATTCTAACCAACTTTAAGACAATTTCTTAATTTCCGGTATATTTGTCTGATTATTATAAAGCTTTAATGAATAAAGACCTGAGGTCCTGTAGGATAAGAGTGGCTTGGATTATTGATTCTGGATTTAGGGTCATCCCACCGGTGATGTAAGGTTTTTTTGTTTTGTTTTTTTTATCTTAGATTTTAAACTCTTCATTCCTTTTAATGTATAAACTTCTGGGTGTTAGAAGGAGAAGAAGTCAGGAGGTGAGTTGCAGGTCACAGCAAGGAAGAAGAGGTCTGTGGAGGCTCACAGCTGACACTCTGAGCCCTTATAGGTTATTTAGGATCCATCTAATGTCTCCAAGAGGGCATTAAATTGTCTTCATCATTGGAAACATCCATCCAGCTTGCTGTCTGTGGTTCCATATGAATAAAAGTCTTTTTTCTTTTGCCAGTGACCCCAAAAGGTTCCAGATCCAAATTTACAGCTATGAGAGAAAAATCCGGGGTTTTGTGAGCGGTTGGTCTGGAAGGCATCATCATTAACCTGCTCTTCTGCTCTGAGGGAGGCTACATGGCCTATATCTCAACGTGTGAATGTTTCGGTGGCTTGAAGCAGGTGTACGATTGCAGAATGTAGTGAGCTAGAAGGAAAGTGGCAGGTTCACACACTCACTATATAACACACACTCCAACACACTCCTGCTAGAAGCACCAGAGTGTGGAGGGAGAGTTACTTAGAAAGATTGTTTTTGGCAGCCATATTGATTTTTTTCTCTTCCAAATTTCATGTGTAAGACGGCTTGGATCTGTTGTTCTGTAACAATGTAGCTGAAACTATGCCTTTTGCATAATCTTTGTGCTATGTTGAGTTTGAGTTGAGTTCATCATCATCAAATATGTGACTGTTTCTGAGGCAATGTTGGCAGCTTTGGGAAAACCTGTTTGACATGCAGCCAATTCATCAGAATAAATCTTGGTTATTAAGTCAACAATGGTGCTAATCATAAAGACTTAAGATTTCACAACAAGATGCAAGGGCACAAAGACATAACTATATGTAATCAGGAATACAGTTAAGGTGGGGAACACAAACTGATAAAGCAGTATTATGTAGCATGTATTGTAGCCACCCACAGAGAAACTGTATCTTGCCTACACTTCTGTTTTCAGAAATTACACACTTGGTTAAGGCCCACAGGGTTTGGAAATGTGATTTAAACCATGGAACATACATTCCGCATCTGCCCTCTGTCCGCAGAGACCAGAAACCCTCTGTGATGCTTTAATGTTTCATCAGATCCTCTCTGCCTTAGCATGTAGTGGGAGAAACCACATGCTCACGGGGGAACGTTAGAGGACAGATGCCTTCTTAAAATGCTGCAGCAGCAGCAGCAGGAGTCTAGCTTGGCATGCTACAACATGGAGAACATTATTGACATGGATTTCTGGTCATTAGCATACTGACATTTGACAGTAGAAGTGAGAGGAGCAGAGAGCTAATGTGCTCCCAGTGACATTTCCCCACGGACTTGTCAAATGAACTCTCGCAACCCCTTTTGCTTTCTTCGTCTCTGGGAGTGCTGCTGGAGAGAGGTCAGGTCACTTTCTTCCTTATCTGTCTCACAGATACCGCGTGATGAAAAATGGCAAACAAGAAAATAATTCTCTAGGTTTTTTGTTTAAAATTGTAATTCATCTGCTGTGCTAGACAGCTTTCAAAGGACTCGTGGCTAAGTTGGAGACGCAAAAATTGCAGCTTTCTATGCATATAAATGGCCTCAATATCAACAAAAAGCATGATTTGATGAAGTTCCTTCTCTGTTGTCACCCAGAGTAAAACCACAGAATGTAATTTTTTTGAGCCTTACCGAGTGTCAGTGAGGCGAGAGGCTTTGACGCAGAAAATGAAACATCTACATCCTTGTGAAAGCGCTGTCACTGTCTCCGGGGTGACATCACAGTTTCCAACAAGGGTGTCACATCATGTGCTCCCGAGCGCCAAGAGTGTGGCGATTTCATTTCAAACATCACTAGAGAGTCTGTATTCATAAAGCGTCCAACGATTTTATAAGAGTTGTGCCAATGGTGAAATTCTGATGGAAAATCACATCAAATGAAGATCCTGCTAAATGTGACCGCTGTTATTAAGGTAATAGCGTAGCCCTTAAGATTCCTCAGAAGGTGAGCAATGGTCAAAACTGAGTGAGATTACTTTTATTGATCTTAGGTCTTCTTAAATACAAGAGAAAATAGCTGTAGAGACGATGGAGCTGACCGAGAAAAGTGCATCAAACCCTGAGAAGTCGGAGAAGCACACGGATGATATTTATTTTTGAACTTCATCTCATTAGAGAAGAGTCTGTATTTGTCACTCAATAAATCAGCGCTGTTACACCATTACCACTGTTGCACAGCTTCAGTTAATTTCATCACCATATAATTTGTCCACCTTGTGAGCTGATGAAGCAGCATTAATGAATATAACAGACTTCTAGTGCTGCTGAATGATGAGACGCATTTCTGAACAATTATGAACATATTTTTCCAGGCTTGCTAGTTTACTGGGGATGAAAAATCCCATAAATTGGTAACTTATTTCCTCCAGATCCTCACATGAAACTGACAGAACTATAATGACACATTTACCAAATCTACATTGTATATCTTCTGGGTGTGATGAAGCTAACAGAAAATAGACTCTGAATATTTACAGCCAAAGTGTTCCAGTGTATTTTGGAGTTATGGAGTGTGGTTTCCCTCATGCAGATATTATCGATTGACCTATGACAGCTAGCGGTAGTCGTACGTGCACACAAGCACATCTTGAATAAGTACATTTTAAACAGGACTGAACAAGTCAGCAGCTTCTTAAAATGGAGCTCTCCTCAAATTGCAATACCCAATGCATTGCTCCCTTGTTAAAAGCTTGTCACAATCTGATAACTTTGGTGGACATATTAGAGGCTTCTGAGCTATTAACCTAAAGCAAAGAGCTTGTATAGGCTGGTATTGTACTAAAATCAACACAACAGATTTGCAATAGCAGCAAACTGAGTCTATTATTCAACTGAAGTCAGTGTACTGTATGTTTTATTGACCTCATTTAGATTTGTCATATCGAGAGTCTTGTGCTCACAGAGGATGCTTTTCAATGGACTTTTGTTATAATTGCCAGTCTTTCTTGGTCTTGGTTTTCCCAGGCAGCAAACCAGCACGTTCTCCACAAATATTTTGAAGCAAAGGATTTTTCTCTGCTGTGATGTTGCCAGGAAAGCTTCCAGTCTGTGAAAAGCATCAATTCCTGTGGCTCCCGAGGCTCGTGTCCTGTGTGGATCCAATATCCTTGGACTTAAGTTTCATTTTAACTTTTTGTTTACTTTTGGTTTTCACTTGCTCTTGGTTTAGGGTTGAACACCAAAAATACATGGTTAGATTTAGGGATATATTTTACTTTGGCTGACACTGTCACAACAATAACAACATGTCAGAAGGTTGGTTAAGTTTCATCACCACAATTGCTTAGTTAGGTTTCGGAAAATATCATGGTTTGGGTTGATATATGTTCCTTTTCACTACATGTTTGAAGCTTTTCCTCATTTTTGTGTTACCAGGGTGAAGTCCTGCCCCATCTAATATGTGATTGGTTGGCTGAAAAGGAATGACAGTAAAGCAATGACTAAATGAAAAAGATGCCGATTTGAGATGCATCAGAAACAAATGGCAAAAAATAAAGACATTCCCCCCAAAGTAAAATTGAGAATGCAGTTTAAATGCATAGAACCACAGTTCTGTGGGGACCAAGTTGTACCATAATCATCAATATTAGTGCTTCAGTACAGATACCCTAATTCTTAAAAAACGCGCCAGGCCTTTGTTTCTATGGCACTGAATGAAAGAACTGCAACTGTCACAGATAGCCAGCTTAAAATTGTGATTTCTCTGAAATGGCACCTGTAAGTGCAGGTGGATCAAGGTACACCGAAGCTTGTGGAAACACACCTCAAAAGTCATGTGTGGAGATGCAGTTCTGAAAAATGTTTCCTCTTGTTCTTTTTTATATATTTAATCCACTGAAATTACTCTATAGGAATCTGTTTGTACTTTGACATGAAAGAGTCTTTTTATCTAAATTGTTATCTGAAAAGACAAATTATATTGACCATGAATCAATGCGAAAGACAATAAAAGGGGAAAATGTACAAAAGGGGTGAATAATTCTATAGACACTGTATTTATTGTTTGAACTGATGATCAAAGGACCAGCTCTGGATGACGAAAAGTCACAATGCAAACTGTCACACTGCAACGAACGAAGGAATCAATTCAAACTTGTCTAAACAGCTCAAAGACAGACATCCAGATCTGAACACAGAATTCAAGCTGAGTCTCACAACATGTCTCTGTTCACATCCTGAAATGTTACCGATGCTGTCAGTGGACTGCGACAGCTGCATCTGTTGGAGCAACGTTCCACACACAGCGTTCACAAAGGCAATCTTAGCTTGTTTAGGCTAATGTAGCAATAGCTCATAATGTGAGCTGGGTGCTGCTGATAACGTTAGCTGGTTACTGTGTGTGTTAACAAGCATTGTTCAGCAGCCTCTGTGCTTTTCCTAATGGTCTTTTCACAATATCAGCATGAGGAGGATGTTTAACAGACAGACAGATGCAAAGTAAACCAACACACACAGCATCTATATGAAGCTTTTCACAGGTTCACAAAACATGACATAAACTCACATCAAAGTCCTCACAAGGAATCTGGTTCAGTGAATTGTTTTAAATATATGAACGTCCTGGTGTTGTTTTTTTTAAGTAATCTTAATATTTTTCATGTATTTTTTGTATGTAGTCTATTTTTTTTCATTCAATTTTCATATATCGGACGTTTGAGCACTGATTTGATTTAAAAAGCAGGTGTTGAATATTTCATGTCATCTCTTTATTTTTCATTGTAGTAACAAAATTCATATGAAGAATAGAATGTCAGTGGTATTTGCACCGACTACTAAATTTCTGGTGTCACGACATCCTTTACTTCACAACTCTCATCCACAGCGCTCCTTCATCCACACAAATCGATGTGGCAGAACTGATCAGGGATCAAATGAACACTGCTACAGCTCGGTGCGCTCTCAGTGTGGGCAAACGTGTTGAAATGGCTTTTTCCTGAAGTTTTAATGTCGCAGGAACACCTACAATTTAATTTCACTTCAGCTGCCATTTATAATAGGTGTCACAGCTCACAGACCACTCACTGACATTTACTAGGAGGGGGAGTAAACATTGTACACACATCTGGATGCATAAGATGGATGCATTTGCTTCTTTTTAACATTTGGCTAGAATGCCACCTAATGAGCAGTCACATTTCAGTCTGATATGAATGGTTTTTGGAGACATTTCAATTTTTTTGATGCCAGATAGCTATCCGATCTGCTCGAGATGCATGAAGTGAAGCATAAATGGGGTCTTTCATGAAAACTGTCTATTGTATAATATTGTTCATTTTGAGTTGTTGCCTCCCCCACACACCTGGGAATGATTGCATATTCACCATGAAAGAAGGAAGATTCTCTGATGAAGCCTTGTTTGCGATAACGTAGCCACATAAATGTCGGAAGGAACATTTTCCGGTAGTTGTTTGGAGATGCTTGCAAGGCTGGTTACACTTTTAAAGACTTTGAGTTTTACTTTTTCTTTTCCATACTCCTACAGCACAGCAGCCTTATTAGTTTGCTTGGTGCTCAGGTCCACATGACGTTTTGATGAGATTGGGAAGACACCAATTATTATGTTTATCTTTAGAAAACCATACTACCACCCTAAGAGATGAAATAATGAACTGCCGTCATGTAATCGAGCTTTTTGTGTGTTCTTGGTTGGCTACAATCCCGTTTCGGAAATTTCCGAGATAAAAGTTGTTTTCATTCCTCAGAGTCAGTCAGAGAACTTTCCTAAATCACCTCTAAGCTAGAACTAATTTTTATGCTGAAGAGCTCTGAGAGAATTTCCTGAGTGTTTGTGACTACCACCCCAAACGGTTTGACTAATTACTTCCTCCTCTCGCCTCAGCCTCTCATCCTCTCAGTGAAATCACCAGGTATAATCTGAAAACTCCCTGCCCTTTGTGGCACGTGATTTGACATGCCTGGATTAGATTCTTTGTTATCCTGTTTCTAGCTGCGGCAGTGTTCCTGCGCTCAGATATCAAACTGTTCAAAGAAGTGGAAAGACGAATCCCCCGGGAACTGTGTTAGAAAGTCTATAACACCACTGTTTTGCATTTCCACATCACGCTATGCATTCTCATGGCATACCGTCTCTCCAAGTGTGCACTACGGAGGAGCTCTGTTGCTTTAATATTTCATATTTCCTATGGGGTCCGCCGTGTGACGATCAAAGATGGAGACAACCTTGAAATGCCTCGCTCAATTTACACATAGAGGGTATCAATTAGAGAAAGTAGGCCGCAATAGAGGGGGGCAGAAAGAGATTACGGTGAAGACAGGCTGCATCAAACCTGAGGAGGGGGAGAAAGTGGGGGAGAGAGTGAGTTGTGTCTAAGCAGTAGGAGGAGGATTCACAACCTCAGACCCCATACTGACAACTAATTAAAGCGGTGAGGCCTTTATTTATCACTTTCAGGTTCTGCTATAAGTGATGAGGCAGCACGATGTGTTTCTGGATCCACTTTAAAAGGCTCTTTTGGGCTCCTTGTTAAAGCTAAAATACACTTCCCAGACATGTTTTACATCCTTAACCCATTAACTTAATTGTCCAATTTGGAAATCCCTTTGCTTTTTAAATGAGGGTTAATGTGCACATATTGGTGGAATTTGAACTCCAGTTCAGTTTTGTGCTGTTTTTCACCACAACAGCCACGCCCTAATAGCGCTCCGTGACACTGTTGTGTTTACTGCGGCAAAATAAAGTGCAAATTAGTGGCAATTAGCGGTAACTCTGAATACAGGAGGAGGATTGTGGAAGCGAGGAAAATATTCTAAAATCCTGACCTTTGACTGAGTCTGGTTTTGGCATCGGGGGAACTTTAAAGTGACTTTTTTTTGACCCAGTGGCTTCTTTTAAACCACTTAAACCCATTTAACACATGAAATATGCAACATTACAAATCTGTTTAAAGTTATGAGTTGTGTTGTGGTCTGACAGAACTAGTTTGTAAGACATGTTGATCCACCAACTTTGCAATCTAATGCATTTCTAACAGTCACACAGCATCATAAAAAAACACCAGACGGTTCATCTGGAAGTCATTCATTGTGTAGTACAGAAAAAGATAAAACTCTGGCCCCTTCTTCACCTCACAGCCAGCCAATTAAAGTCACAGAAAAGGTTAGACACAGTCCCTCAAGGCAAAGGAGAGGATGATTCTGACGCTGTTCAGGAAGCATACGTTCCAAGTTCTTTTGCATTATCGTTCCTCAGACATGCTAACAGCCACATGCTCACACATTTGGGTTTTGGTCTCACACTGATGGATTTCAAATTTTATCCAAAATTACCATTATGAGCATTAAGGACGCTGGCCCGCTTCACACACTGAATCCTATGATTAATTTTTCTCATCAATTTTATTATTTATTACAATTTCTGCTGCTTAGCTGCTTAGAGGTCCAGCACGAACTGACCAAATGCTAATCTCCCTTTTCACCCACATGCTCTGTGTTTTGCTGTATATTCAGTTATTAATCCATGCAGCTGGCAGGAGTGAAGAGTGTACGCATAGGGAAGAAGACTAATGAGGCCCTGAGAGGTCAATGCACTGAGAAAATGTAAATTTCTGCTGCTTAGCACATATCAGGAAACAGGCAAACAACATGCACAATAATTTCTCTATATTTTACCTTTGGCAGCTGCAGCCTAGACACACATGCACTATACTGGAAGTGAAGCAAACATGTCTAGCAGAGAATATCTTCATCGTTAAGCCTTTGTCTGAGTATAATATCTGTCTATTTTGCATTTTATCTACTCATCTACAGCAGATCCACTCATTTTTATCAACTCCAACCACCTAACTATGTGAATGTGAGTTATCCGAGTGACGAACTGAACTGACATTTTACCTCAGAGCAGCCTCGGTCCTCTGAATGCCGCCTCACCAGTGCAGAACTGTGTGTACTGTGTGTAGTGGGATGTTTGACCTTCCTTTGAGAAAGCAAGCCTCCAGCTGTTTGTGAGATGAAGTAGGCGGGTTTCTGCTTTACACTCGGCACTCAAGAACATCTCATAAAGGTTTCATGCGGTTGTGTTTGCGCACTTCACCGTAGCGGTTTTGCCTCATCCTGGTGTCTCCAAAAACACTGCTGAACTTGATTTTGCAGAGTGCATGGTGATATTATCGTCTTAGATTATTGGGACATTATGAGCGTCCAGCATTGGTCCACATGGTGTTGTAAAGAAAAAAAAAAGCCTCGTAATCTTTTGGCTGTTGTGCCACAAAGCTAAACACTCAGTCTGACTAAATGGCTGCCCAGACTATCACAGATCCAACACTTGCCAACTTTCTGTATATTGTGGACTAAAATGATCATTTGGAATCTCGCAGTTTTGATTGTGATTAATCTTTTTCCCAACGTTAAATGATCTAAATGCTGTGCCTTATACAACATGTTGTCCACACTAATTGCTGAGCAGTTTCCAATTGGCTGTCATTCAATTCATGAGATGTTTGGACAGCTCATATGATGTGATTTTCATTTGTGCTGTACTACAGAGGGGCCAGTTTATAGGCTTTATATACGGGTTTGGTGATACTGTCAGCTTTAACTGAAAGTCACAGTGCAGTTTGGTAATAGAGTTAAATCGTAGTCTTGACCAGTTGAGGCTGCTACAGGTTTGTCCGTTGAATCTCCAGTCGGGTCTTTAGTTATGCATCCCTTTCTGCCTCATCAGTAAGTTAAACTATTGTTGCCAGTTTTGCTAAAGCAAACTGCAGGAAAATAGAAATACTGATAAAATCATGACACCAAATAATCAAAGAAGCAATATGAGGAGGCAACATAATTTCACTATTGATGGGTTGATTGTGGAAAATGCTCAGTCTGTTTGTTGAGGTGCTACTGCTCTACATTGAAGTCCATTTTCCCATAAGTGTGGCTGCAGATGCACGGCAAACAAACTTTTTCTGCAGTGCAATTATTGTACCTGGGTGGCTGTGCTTCAACTCACACTTGATTGTTTTTAAGATGGCAGTTCTAATCTGCTGTTCGGAATGTCATCCATTTCACCTTTATGCACCCTTTTTCTTTTTCTGCATTGCTCTGAAAATATGTAGTGAACTACAGACTCCCATTTTTTAAAAAAAAAACTGACACATACACCCTTTATTTATTTACCGTTCACCCGACTTTGACTCATTTCTAGAGCGCTCTCTGAGGCTCTCATGTATTTACTTTAAAAGCAAAAATACTTCTCATCTTATGCTTTAATTATGTTGCCCCTGCTTTCTGTTGCAGAGCGAATGCAGTGCAATTAAATGACTATATCCTCAAACATTAGTAATGCAATTAAGTCTTTTAGCATGAATAATTAACCGTGCTTTCAAGTGGTGGATATCCCGAGCTGAAACTTTATACTGCACTGAACGGAGATTGTATTCGAAAAGATTTAAATTCATGGCATCCGATAAAAGTTTTGAAACTTTGGATGTGCTAATCTATGCAATGCTGACTTCACGCCTGCCGAGACTTACTAAATGTAGAAGTGAGTGACGGATACAGTATTTTTAGACTCCTCTTTTGCGTACTTCTTTCACAGATTTACTGTGAATAAATGAATGCACCTGCCAACTATGAATGGAGCAAACAGGTAGCAGGAGAATAAGAGGGAGACAGAAAAAGTATTTCGACTTTTAACCGGGATAGCAAATAGCTCTGTCTCTGTGGCACCTCTGAGTAGGCCATTAAACAGGCAGTTTGGCAAACTGAACAGCCCGCAGAGTTTCAAAGCTAAAGATACATCCTGATGCTCTCTCAAAGCGCTGATCCCACGTCTGAAGTGGAGAAGTACTGCTTATCCGACAAGACTTTAAGCAACTTAGAGATGCCGAAGGCCCCGAATACAAATAATACAACACTTACAATTAGTATGTGCAGGGGATCGTATGACTAATTTAACTAGAATGTAAAAAGTAAAGACAACAAAGCATGTTTCAACCGAGAATTCCTGTTATGACATAACTGCACAATCCGTCCCCTGGATAGATAATCGCTTTGTTAATGTCACATCTCGAAATGCTAATTTGCAACAAAGACTGGTGTGAGGAGTGTGAGAAAAAGAAGGAGCAGTATGATAATGTCTTTTTGGTTTAAGTTTTTTTTTTTTTTTGAAGTGCAGCATCAGGAGTCTGCCTAAAAGTGAACATGACATGATACCCTAAAGAGCACTTGTGGTTGAACATTTAACTGCCCTGCCATTTTTAATCACTGCAGGCGGCCGGGTGGAGACAGGCAGCAGACTGGCTCGGTCTCACGTTGCCCCGTCACCGTTCGCCTCCAACCATTCCAGATGACAAGTGTCACTGTGCCACGCTGATATGTTTCCCAGAAACCACAGCCTGACTGCCTACAGGAATATATTGAACCCCGGTCATTTCTGCAGGCTCTTTATTGTAAAGGTCAGCAAAGACACGGAATAGATGAGCTCTCCGTATCACTCCTTAAGTCCCTCTGTTGCCTATGCTGCAGTATACTGTAGCTCTTCATCCGAATAAAAACCCTGCGCCTACAGTGGGCCGTCTCACGCTTTTGTTAGAATGCTGTATTCACTCGTGATCATTCAATCCTATATAAAGCTTTTGGGATTTGGAGATCAGCCGTTTTCACTCCGTGCCTCCTCCTTATATCCTTAGGTTCTCTTTCTTGGCTCTCACTCAGAGCAGAGAGCCGGGTCCCTTGTGTTGGCCCAACCCCTGGTGACGAGCTTCATTACATAACCACTGGCAAAAATTAAAATATGCAGCAAATCTGCAAAAGGCAAAAAAGGCAGATAGTCTGCCATGAAAGAGCCTTTGATTCGCCAGACGTGTCGTATAATAATTGCAAATTACAACACTCACTGAGAATAAAGATGGTTTATAAGGCTGCTAGAGTCATGTGGCGCTCTGTAGATTTGACATAGCTTTTTTTTAATTAATGCTGCATCTTATGTGCATTGATATAGCTTTTCTACTTTTCTTTTAAAGCTTAACAACAACACACAGATGTAAATGAGCCTCTTTTTTTGCTAAATTCAGCACATCCACATCAGTCTGAGTGAAGATTTATCCTCCAAATGTTTTTATATATTTGTTTTATACATCTCCTATCTAAATGTGCTACATTGTACGTTTCTGTACTGCGTTCTCTGCCTCATAAGTGGCTACTGCTGTAACTGATGTCCTCACTTCAACCCACTACATAAGGATCATCCTCTCTCTGTTCCTCTTGATCTGAATGTTCCTCTTTCTTCCCTCAAATAACCGTGTTGTCATTTCTTTCCAATAAAATTTAATTCAAATGACACTCAGTAAAACTGTTCAAATGTAGAATCATAGCTTAGATTAGTCATTTGAAGTATCTAATCTTTGGACTGTAAAAGATTCAAAACAAAATTAAAGTCATGGCAAATGTTATTTCAGAAATTGAAACTGCTAATTAATGAACGAGGTACTTTGTGAACACAGTACAAAAAGAAAAATATTTTTAAGTTAAAGGGGAGCCTTAACTTGAAGAGGATTCTTTTTTTATTATTATAGGTCTTACACAAGGTATAGTCAACTGCATCAAGTGCCATGACTTAAGGCATTTGGAAAATAAAGTAAAAAACTAAACTGGTGCATACTACCTCCAGGAAATACCCATATGCATGCACTCCAAAACTGACAGAAGCTTTCGTCTTCACCCTCTTTCCTACTTTTATGTTACCAGAGTAACTGCCAGCCATATAACTGACAACTATACAACGACTAAAAAGTATGTAAACCCCGACTGAGTGCTGTGAAACAAATTTTAGCCCCCCTAAGCACTGCAGGTAGTGTTGAATGTTTCGCCCTCCTATGTAAGCTACAGAATACAGCTCCGACCACTCAGGGGTTTTCGAGCTCATCAGATTCATTTCTGTGCCAGAGTCAGACAGTAACTTGGTGCTTGTTGGTTCTTGGATATCGCTATGGATTCCTGCTGCCCGCAGACTAAGTAGAGATTTCCCGCTGCAGTTTGGTTAAGTTACACATTTTTAGTGCTGTAAGTGACAACTGTTTTGCATTTTGTTTAAATAATAACTAGTCTCAAGGCCATTTCTTATTTGAATGAAATACGATCCATGCTCCCTTTTCCCAGTTTCAAGTGGTTTGAAAACTTAAAGGGGCACCGAGGAAGATTTTTTATGCTTGTAACAAAGTCTCATATTAATGTGGATGAATCTTCGTTATTTACACTTATTAATGCCCCCATTTTCGATTCATGAATCATTTTGGTTTTGTAAATATTTGTATTTTATTAATTTTTTGTCGACTCGTCCAGAATTTCCTGTGAGAGACGGAGCGATTTACAGCAAATACGGTGTGCGTGCGCTGACGGAGCGTAGCAGAGCGGAGCTAGTTGTTTTTAGCAGTAGCAGAGTGGAGAGTTGGTTGAGAAGACGGCACACATGGAGCGCAAAAGGAAACGAACGGAGCAAAATCTGCAAGCAAAAAGGTCAGATCGACAACGAAGCAAAAGAAAAGTTCATCTTGGACAGGCATTTCAGAGGTGGAGAGAATTCCGGCAGCAAAAATGAATCAAAGCAGATGCCGAGCTAGCTGTGCTTCTCCTAGACAGGTACGTAACTTTAGCTCTTTGTAAGTTTGATACAATTCTTTTGTCTTTTGTGTGTGTTGCTTGCGATGTGTGGTTAGTAGACTATGGGATTCGTTTGACTGTGACTGGTTTAGTTGACTAACTTTGTGGCAAAAACACTCTCGGAGCTACCGAGCATTAGCTCCGAGCTAACGTTCGGTTAACTCCGTAGCTCGGAGCAGCTTTGACAACTCGGTTTTACAACATTAGACCGCGGAGTCATTTACACACGTTATTGTTCAACAATGATTTCAACTCCGCCGGCTTTCTTGAGGCTCGCTCGCTTGTTTATGACGGTTTGCTACGGTGCGCGCTGAGGCTCATGGGAAATGTAGGCAACGCTACATTTCCGCTAAAATCTTCCTCGGTGCCCCTTTAAACTCCATCTGGTAACTTTTGTGAGGGTTCAATCTAACCACACCGTTGAGGAACTGGGCATGTAGTTCTAAAGTTCAGTGTATTCCGACACAAAAGATAAGACGTGCCTTTATTATTACTGAAGGAAATTGTTCCATCATCAGTTGCCCAGAAAAAATAAAAACATGAGCATAGATGCAGTGACTGGAAAAAGATAAAATCTGGAAAAGATTCAGAAGTAGCAAAGTAATATTACACATGAAAACCAAATATTGTCCATGAAACTTGGTGGAAACAACAGCAGGAGAAGACAGGCAGATGAAGACATTTAAGGAAAGGTGAAACCAAAATAAAGCTCCAGAAACACAATTACACTCAGAAAAATACACATATGATATGATTTTTTAAAGAATGGAATTAAAAAGCAGGGGTCTAACAGGTCCAGCACACAGACAACAGTTAGAGCTTTAGGCAAATTCTGAGCAGTTAGCACCCTTTCCATTTGATGGCAAGATGAGAATATCGGCTCCTTGTTTGTTAATTATCACAGGCGCCTCAGAGGACCAGGGCTATTAAATCAAGTTAATTATCAACCAGTGCCCCTTGAAGAAGAAGAATGACAAAAGCGCCGGTGGCCAGTAACCTTGGCAATAGATGAAGCCACAGCAAAGTGTGGCCAACGAGGGAGGGAGGGACTTTTATTTTTGCTAAAGCTGTGAGACTAACATCCATAATTGTTCAATCTGTCTGCCCAATAAAAAGCACAAATGCAGCTCAAAAACAAATGTAATTTCACTCTTGCTAAGAAGGTCAGGCCAAAAATAATGACCAACTCAAAATGTTATTTCTTCTCCATGGTGAGCCACCTTCAGCTGCAGCAGGCCGGATGAGTAAAAAGCAGTGTTTATGGTGCTCACTGTGATAATGCTGGATGAGTAATTCAGACGCTCTGTGAAGGTCTGAAAAGTGCTGAAGTGAACGAGGGAGTTTTTAAAAGCACTGCTGAGTAGCGTATTCATAAGAGTAATGCGACAAGGACCAGAGAACGGAAACAGATAAGAAAAACATTACAATGAGAGTTTTCATTCAGAGGGGTCTGTGACCTTTAAATTGAATATTTCACATGAAAACATCCGCAGATATTTTGAACTCCGTAACGGTGAGTAATTTATTGACTAGCAGTGTTGGCGAGATATGCATGTGGTCCTCCTGGGGCTTGCTCTGCCGCCGTTATCTTTCAAAGAAAAGCGTTATTACTGTTGCAGATGAGACAAGAAATAATGACCCAAATACAGGGAGGACCTCAGATAGCACAGAACAAAGCAAGGGGAGGAAAAAGTGCAATCCTTTCCTCTCTGCAGCCAAGAACTCACAGAGGAAGTGTCAGTCTGTCAGAGGGTGGATATAATCTTCCACATTGTGACGCATGGGGCGATCATGGTGCCCTGTCACCGGCAGTCCTTGTCGTTGATTAAGGCTTTTCATCCTCCGCCGGGCTTAGCTCTAGGCCGCCCGCACTTTGTCTTGTGACGTGCGTAATTTCCCCCTCACAGTCTCCTCATCTTGATAGTGAGCTAATAGAAACTCTCTCCAGATCGGCTCCTAATGAAGACAGATCCTCAGATGGCCAAGCACTCTCATTTATAATACCAGTCTATCAACTTGTTTTAAGTAGATTAGGCATGTTCTGTGTGACAAGCAAAAGGCAGGGGGGGGAGCAAGTGTATCAAAATAATTTATAAAGGGGATTTTGCAGAGCGTCATTTTCATTTAAGCCACATCATCACAGCTAAAAGTTTGCTTGATCTTTACACAATGAGGAGATGAGAGGACTGTCAGCAAAGATTGAAAATGTAATCAGATAGATATTCACTGAGCAGATGGGTTTATGGTGCCTGGATAGTTTCGAGAATAGTGAGGTTGAAATTAGCAATTATTTTCATTATCGGCAAAGTGACTCTTTTGTTGTCAAGCTCGAAACACGACTCATGTCTAAAAAGTCTGGTTGAGGAATGTTTTGCCTTTTTTTACTTAGTGGCACAAAACAACTCTTTCGTTTCTAAGGGAAAGCAGATTTTTACAAAGAAATGTCAATTAATTAGAAACTGCATTTTACCCCTTCTTGCTTTGTGAAACTGTTCAAGCTGTGTCAGGTTGTGAGGGGGTTGTGACTGAGCTGCTGCAATAACTTGACACACTTTTTCTGCACTCACATGATTTACATTTCACTAATTGTTTGACTTCTACACTCAAATCAGCGCCAAAGTTTGCACCAATCTTATTGAGTTATGACAGTTTCTCATTAAATTTTCTCCAACTAATGAGCTATACTGAATTACAGGAATTCTCAGATCTTTTCTTCGACAACTAGCTCTATTTTAAATAACCATTTTCTGAAATAACTTGTAGCATAGAAGGTAGTTTTTGTTTTTTTATAATCTTGGAATCCTGAACTTAGATTATGAATCCAGTTTAATTAATTTACTGCAGCTAAAACTTACTTTTAATTCAATCAATGCAGACATTTTAGTTTAGATTACACACAGTATTAGGGTGGTATAACTACCAACATTATTATGGCAGCACAATTCATTAAAACAACGTTTGCAACTTGAAAGATTTATTTGAAAATATGTTTCAGTTTTTATGTTGTGTTTAATTAAATGATGGTAACAGGTCCCCTGAAGTAACACTAATTGGCTAAACTTGTGTTGAATCAGGTGGCTCCCGTTAAATTGGGTAAATACTTACGCAGCCACTTGCTTAATGTTATATATTTTTAATTAATATATTTTTATTGACATTAGAAATCTGTTTTCATTTTGGCATGAAAGAGTCTTCCTGTTTTTTATACTACATTGGCCATGATTCAGTGTAGAAAAGCAATACAGGGTGAAAACCTACAAGGGAGATGAATACTTTATCAGTGCTGCAGTAAATCGATTCTCACCACCCTATAACTTCAGCCATTCGGTATACATGAATCATGAAACTCCATTAACATCAAGATATAGGCAGTAATTTTGCCTAATTTTAAGCCAAACTAAATGCAGAATAGATAGAGCCTTTTAGCGCATTCCCTTTTACCGCCGTGTCCTGCAATTACAGAAACCTTTTTCTATAAAGCAGAACGGAAAAGTAGTGAAATCAATCATTTAACAGCAGTTCCTGTGGACTATGTTGTGTAGGTGGTAGATGTATCAACAGATTAGACCACACAGTGAGATTAAATCCTACAGGAGTTACCTCTAAGCTTGGCATGTTGTCCTTTGAGGTTGTGTGTTTTCATTACGACAGCAGCTGACCTCAACCAGACTTACATTAGCCTCTAATGATCAGGCGCATTCCACTCAATAAGCTCGAGGGAGCAGACAACTCTCTCTGGCAGAGCCTCTGGTTTATGGGTTTTGTTAACTAATATTACCATTAATAATTCAGCACAGCCCTTCCTTTAGTAGGTAAATATTTGTGTAAATGGTGTGGCCCCACCGTTAATTCATATTTGTTACTGTGATGGTATGCTTGTAAAGGCCTCACGCAGACATGTAGTGCAGCGTTGTGTAACAAACTGGAAGGCATGATGCTAATATCGATCTTGGTACTCTGCCAAAACTTTAACTGATTGTAACTCGAAGGCATCTTCTGCATGAAGTCTAAAGAGGGAATTTTAGCTACATTTGTAAGTTTTGCAAAGTTTTTGTCGCCTAAGAGTTTAGATTGTCAGCACTGGGAAAGTGCCCCTCTCAAAATAAGAAATAAAAACTTATTTCAAAGAACTTATGCTGATAGAACAAGTGAAAAAGGGCTTGGTAAGATTTCACAAGATATTTAGAATATTGAGATCTTAAAATTAGCTGGGAAAACTTATTTTAAGCTACATTTCACCAGGATTGTCAAGCTTAGGTGTCTTAACCCTCCTGTTGTCCTCATTTGCGGCACCAAAAATATTGTTGCCTTGTCTGAAAAAAATCCAAAAATTCAGCAAAACATTCCCCAAATTTATAAAAAGAAACTGCAAAATCTTCAGGAAGAAAATTCCTCAAAAGTTTCCCTTAAAAGTTTTATTTAAAAAATATTCCCAAATTTGGCAAGAAATAAAAATTAGATAAATAAAAAATATAAAAATTGTAAGCATTTTCAAAAAATGAATAAAAGTCTTCCAAAAAATTCCTAAAAATATCTAAAGTGATTGCATGTATATCAGTAAAAGTTCTGATATTTTCTTTAAGAACATTCAGAAAAAATCGCTGGATTTTGGTTGATTTTTTCCTGAATGTTCTTAAAGAAACTTTTTTAACATTTCTTTTTTTCCCACCAAAAACGTTCAAAAATTTCCCCCAAAAAATTGAAAATGTGAAAGTTTTCACTATGAAAATTTTTCAAACTTTAAAATGGGTCAATTTGACCCGCAGGATGACAAGAGGGTTAAAACACAATAACTTTAAGATTGTTTGACTGAACAAGATATTTAAGATGCACTGTCTTAAAACAAGTCCCTCTATCTTGCTGAAATGTCTCTTGTTAAGTGAATTTATCTTAAATCAAGTGGGATGAGACATTTTGAATAATAAGACAAATAGACTTGGTAAGATTTTGAGTTTTTCCAGTGGGTTTATTTGCAGATTATTTTTTCAATTAAACTATTCGTTTTTTTAGCCAACACAGATTCTCTCAGCCTGAAGAGATATTTCATATGGCTTGTTTTACACTACAAAAAAATCACACAATTATATAAAACACTATTAATATATTAAGCACATAATTTTGAGAAATACAAGTCACAGAATGTTGCCACCTTTGCTTGAAAAATTACCCTTAAATTAGCATTTATCCGACTGTCAGCAATGTTGCTGATCACTTTTCTTCTGCTTGACTGAGCGACTCCATAGCCAAACATAAGTGGATATTGAATTTCTAAAACATGTAAGGCCCCTTTCCTCATGTGCATGTCTTGGACTGTTATTTAAAAAAGAAGGCCTCCAGCTGTTCTCCATAAAGTGTTCAATGATTTATGACGAGGGAGGATAAAACGTGTTTGACTTCATTGCGACACTGATGAAAACACTCTTTAATTTGTTTAGCTGGGTGTGTGTGTTGGCCGCATTAGGGTGCTGGGAGATTGTGACATGAAAAATCTCGTCAGTCTCCGTAGTCTCACATCTGCAATCAGCAGAACTAAAGGCTCCCATGAGATGCCTGCACATATTACAGAGCTACGTATCACTGCATTTACCCACCGATAAGACACATTATCAGCTCATTCTTCAAAAGACATGACATGATAATTCCCACAGCATATCACTCTTTGGTCGCTCACAAGTTCAGGTTTTTGTTATCAGCTTTGAATTAAATGAGCTAATGTAATGTAAATTAATCCTCAGCCTAAAAAAGACTTGCATTTAGTGAAAAGTGCAGAAGTTTTATTAGTAAAATGTGGAAGTATCAAATGTCCTTCTGCAGAAAATCCCGAATAAAAGATTATTAACACTGATGCATATATGGTATCTTCACTGGTGCTGCTGCAGAGGTAGAGATAGTGGAGAGAGATAGAAATGTCCTGAGGGACTCAGAGATCAAGGCCCCACTGGGTCACAAGATGAATAATAAGGATTGTGAGATGATTAATGGGGTAAGAAAGAAGTAAAATGAAAAACTGTCCAGCTACACAAATCTGCTGTTTCGGAAACACTGAAGAAAGGTGGGACTGCTCTCGACTCATAGTCATATAGGGCTGAACAACTGAACTGTCAGGGCCCCAAACATCTCAGTAACACTGATTTAAGCTTCACCTAACATCACATAATGACTGCAGTTTAGATTAATGTAAAAATATTCTTTTGAAAAGCAGTGAACTACAAGTACAAAGGGCCACTGAATGGAGATACCTCAAAACTGTGTTTAAATTCTTCACTAAATGTGCTTAGTTTCCATCACTTCATGCACAAAACTACATCAAATAAGTTTTTAACTAAAGCATTCATGATTCAGACTAATTAAAATTCAATATTTGTTAAACCCTATGCTGAGGCTCGCAATCTCTTATTTTCCTTTCCCCCAAGTTGTCACATTGGATGACCCAAGTAGCTGGAAAGTTGCAATTTATTTTGTACCTCATGGGTAAATACAGTGGTCTAAATTCCAATAAACATCTAAGCTGCGCCATTACATGCAGCCCCACCACTCTGTTGACAGAGATTATTCCCGAATTCAAGCCTGTGGTCATTTCTGTGGAGTGCAACTTTGGAGGAAATGCGTTGTGTGTTGCACTTGGTGGATGCTACACCCTGCAAACACATTAACATCAAAGAAAACTAAGCAATACACATGCATTAAACATCAGCCACTGATCTTCAGTTATGATCGGTGCCTCAATTTGTACGGAGGGAAGGCCACGTCGCACAAGGTTCAGGAGCTACGCAGGAAGCAATGCTCAAGTCTACGGGAGAAAATCCATTAAATGGAAAATAATGATATGACTTCACGATGAAGCTCCAGCAACGGCAGCCCTCCTCCTCATAATTGAAACGGTGCAGCAGGATATCAGAAGCCAATGGCACATAATGCAACAGGGCAATGAATGTATGAGGTGTAATAGATCGTGAAAATGGCAGTCGGATGGCAAAGATGGAATGTTTCATTAGAAAGCCTGGATCGAGTCTGAATGGGTGGCTGTTGGTGCAACACACTGTGGTGAAAGACTGGCAGTAAAGAGTGCCCACACAGTACACCTGGACGATGGCCTTTTGTTCTCACGATACCTTTAATAAGAGGTTCTGAGGGGCCAGCACCTTTTGGAACGTATTTAAGTGCTGGACTTGTTAGGCTCCTCATCTAAAAAAGAACCATATGAAATCTTTCATATCCTGGATGTTGTTAGTGGCAAGAGGTGTACCAATCAATAAAATAGTCATTCATCCGAATACCTGAATGCCACAGTTGAGCTAAGGGCAACTGGAAGCTCACCCGCTGAAGAAAAGGAGGCCGAATTAAAGGCACTGCACTGGAATCAGTGGTTTAGAAAAGCCTTTTGGCTGGCAACAAAAAGACAGTCCAAGCAAACACATAAATCTGACAAAGTAAAAGCAGAAAGGAAGTTTACAAACTGGCAGCAGAAAACGGACGGATTTACGATAGCAGAAGAGCCATGCTGCTTCGGTAAAAGCAGTTCCTGTTTGCACCGTGCAGGAAAAATAATTGCTAGGATTACTTTTAATACTGAAGTGAAGGTCTGGATCTGATTATTATGAAATCAGATAGCTTTATCTTTACATACCCAAAAAGCAGAGTCAATTCTGATTTGACAAAAAGCTACTATACCTCTTACATCTATATGTCCTCCAAAACAAGACTGATGCTGTCTGCAAATCATTTTAAATATTTGTTTCATTAAAACGAGGATGTATATGTTTAATCTTTCAGGATGTTGATGGCACCAGTCGGACTAAATCCAGAAGAACACCCCAATATATCAAATGCTCTCCATGCCATGTACTAATATTTCTCTACATGGGTAAGACATCCAGAGAGGAACAGCCTAAGGCATTGTAACACTACCGCTGTGTGTGTCTGTGTGAGTGCATGCCTCGGCTTCACACTGCCAAGTTATGAAGCAGCCGGGGTCTAGAATATTGTTTGTATTGACTGAGGAAAGTCTACAGAGCCTCTATTACAGTCACGCTGTAAACAAAGACAGGACACGGTGTGCAAGTCCGACGAGTCCCAGGCAGCTGGAATCATGAAGCAAACGCAACAGCCCACTGAAGATGTCGTCCACACCTGTCTCTGTTCACACAGCAGATCTGTGGGAAACACCATAAATCACTAATGGGTTTATTAAATTGTTCATTATCTGTTTTTTACATTTAATTAATTAACACAAATGAGTTAAGCTGTTTCTGCTGCAGTTTATTCAAAGCAATATCGAAGAGCAGAAACTTAAAAAAAACCACAATTATATATTTATCAAATATGCTCTTAATAAAACAATGATCCTAAAGAAATTGCATTTCCTAATTGGCAACAGCAATACATCATAAACAATAGTGTGTTGATTATATTATTCAAATGGAAAATCACATTGTTGCCCATGAACAGTGTTTTCTCATCAGATGCCCTTAACAGCAGGACAACCTCATTTTGCTGCAGCATTACAAATTACTGTTAAAGAAACAAAACAATCTGTTAATGATGTGACAGCAGTGGGGGCCATGACTCACATAGTAGTGGGGTGGTCCGATGCCAGCCTCCTCCTCTACACAAATTAAAGTGCTAAAGTTTCAGCAGCAGCAAGAAAGCTGCACTAGCCATCTGCAATCGTTGTAGAAATTGCGCATTTGAATTTGTAGCGTTTAGAGAGTTCTGGTTGTGGGGTTTGCATGTTACCCTTGTGCCTGTGTGAGTTTTCTGTGCGCGCGCTGGTTTCCACTCACAGCCCAAAGACATCAATGGTATAGTTCATGATTAGCGGTTTGAAAGCGGCCATAGGTATGAGTGTGATCGTGCACGGTTGTCTGTATTATGTTATTATTGTGATGGATTGGCAACTGCCCAGAGTGGACACCAATCTTATGCAGGATGAAGCGGGTGTAGCTAATTGATGGATGTGACAACACTATATTAAGTTTTGGTTTGGCCGAGGAATGAAAAAGACCTTGAAAGATCATGGCTTGGGTTCTAATAACTACTTTGTCAGGGCTAGGGGAACAAGGTCATCTTAGTAACAGTCCTTTAAAGACAATCCATAAGTGCATTGTACTCCCTGTGTGGACTTTATCTCTCTGTAATACTAAAAATTTGTCATCAACAACATCACCTGCTTTTTCCTTTTTGCTCCCGTCATAATTACAGCCACTTAAACCCTTTATGACTCTATTTTGAGGCAACATTGATGCTGTTGTTCATTTTTGGAGGTCTTATTCTGAAATGAGAACTCATTTGTTGTCAGCATAATGAAGAAACATATCTCCAAAGTTGCAGATTGTGGTTTGCTTTGTTTTTTTGTAACCTGAGCATCTCAGCAAAATGTTTACCATGAACATGTTTAATTTGTTTTTCCTGCAATATCCAGTTCTTGGCAACTATAAGGGCTTTGTTAAGGTTCGGGTGCAATTGTGGTCCTCGTTAAATATTTAAAAAGTCAAAAAGTCAAACGCTCATTTTTTCAGTATTGAGCTAAAGCCATTGTCTTTGTGGTTTTGTGGCCTAAGCCTTCCTTTATATATTTTATCCTTTAGTTTATGTTTATGTTCTGTTTTCTGGAGGTTTTTCTGCAGGCAACCTGAAAGATGCAGCTCCGTGTTTCTGCATGTTTTCCTTGTGACTCACCGTGAATAATTCCTCACTTACAGGTGTCAAACATAAAAGCAGGAAGTGGTGCACATGGAATGCCTTATTACTGGCCCTGCATTAGTAATCAGGACTTGGTGTAAATACAGACATCTCATTACCAGTGAGCTGAAGTGTGGTATCGAGGAAGGGCAAGGGCAATGACAAGGATTGTCTGAGTAATGGGCTCTAAAAGATCAGCACACCATTAAGTGGACCTGCGGTGCACACACTAGCCCTACAGGCCCATTATGAAGCAAAACACAACCAAGTGAGACAACTAAAGCCCCTAATGGCAGTCTCCCTTTACAATTTAATGTTGTTAAACGCAGCTCTTTGGATGTTGTCGAGGAGTGCAGTATGATTGCTAGACTGAGCTATTGACAAAGAGTGTGGGATACGCTGAATAAAACATTATCCTGCATGTGTGTTTTTTTTTAAATTGCTTGCATTTTTTAGCTAATTTGTACCAGTCAATCAACAGTGACCCGAGGTAGTGTGCACTCACTCCTGAAAAGTCAATATGTTAATGCATTTTGCTCAGAAACAATGACATTGTGCTTCCTCATACTTATCCTGAGCTTCCTGTCTCGTTTTGTTTACATTCGATTGTGGAGACTTGACTTGGGCAAAGTGAGCAGAGCATGAGACGGCAATTAATCATGTCGGGTGTCTGCCATCGGTGATACCTATATTATTCTTTGGACCACTGTAGGTTATAGGATGAACGTTTTGCATCTGTCTTGCTTAAGGCATCTGCAGTATAATGAGAAAATCTGATCTGAGTAGTAGATCCATAAACATTCACAGTAGAGCAGAACAGGAGCAAAATACAATTACTGGCTGGTTTGCAATGTTTGCGCGGAACTTGACATGACTTGCTTCGCTTTTTCAGCCTACCACAACATAAACACCGACGGCAATGTGAAGCTTTTGGGTATTTCATCACCTTATTGGATAGTGGCAGTGGAGAGGCTAGAAATGGTGGGGAATGACATGCGTCATAGTAACTTGACCAGCCAGGAATTGAGCCAGGGACTTGTTTGCACCCTAAGTGGTCATTGTTAAATGAATGGAAAATATTTTTGTCAAGATTTTACAACTTTATATCACTGGGAATTTTCTAACTCACTGCTAAAAGTTCATCCATTCCATCCAACTGCGCATGTAATTGAATATTTCCATGTGGCTCCGTCTTTCGAGCCAGTCGCTGTGGCACACAAATTGTAATCAAGGCCCAGGAATAGCACGCAGAGACATGGGTGGCTGTTGACTGCAGGATTTAGGAATTCAGCTGAGCCTCCCCACTGCTGCTGGCGTGAGATTTCTGCCAGGCGCTGGTGCGCAGAACAAGAACTAATCTGGAGTGGTCTGTTGCAGTTAAAAGGAACTGGCCCTGAAGTCATGCATTATGGGGGAAGTGGGGATCATTTTTTTCCATTCATTTCTACAATTTTCTCTGTAGACTGATGTAGAACATTTCTACTGAATACTGAATCTTCCCAGGGGTTGTGTTGTTCTTCACCTTTTGCTGCTCAATGCCCATTCAGCCTGAATTTATTCATTTAATATTTTCATCAGTGCGAGGCCATTACCAGAACTGTCCTTGTTCAAAGAAGATGTGAATCTGCTTCTGTTTTTTTATCCATTTTTTTCCCCTCACAAACACGCTTATAAAGCTGTATTTTCTTTGGACATTATACAAGGTAAGATCAACATCACTGCACACACATTTTATTTTTCAGGCACTTGGGGGACGTTAATGTGCTGGATGTCTTTAGTCTGAAGATATGTTCATACATATTCATGAGTAGGGGGCAGGCCTTAACATTCACAAAGAAAGTGAGGGAAATGCCTCAGCTCACGCATTGGGAATATCAATGAAAAATGCAGAAGTGTTAAAGAGAAGCTTTGTATTTTTTAAAACATAGAATTGGGGGATGACAGCTAGGAAATGTCTCACAACACAGCAAATACTGTGGGTCCATATGTGGCAAATGGTTGATAAATTACGCACCAAGGGACGGGCATCACGAACTCCGGCTTCACATGACATTTTGTAAAAGATGAAGGAGATATCTTACCTCTTTAATGCATACATGTCCTGTATATAATGGAAATTCATTGGGAAAGGGATGTAGGAATCTATAGCATCATGATATATGACTCCACAGTATATCACCACAAGCAGAGGAAACCCTTCTCATTTATAGAAACATCATACAATTAGCATGCATGTCCAATTTCCCAAAAGCTATGATACCATTATAGTAGGGATCGACCATATGGTTAATCCAAGTGACCTAAAGATGTCACACAAAATATTAATCAGGCTGCTATGGCAACAGATTAATCACCGAATAAAGCTGTGCAGATAAGAGAAAAGCATACAAAAATTAGCTGTGAATTCTATGATTTAACCAGAGGAGCTTTAACAACCTGAAAACTGAAAAACGGCAAAGCAGCCTCACTACATTTGCCACAAAAGGTAACCAAATTCCGAATGTTTGCTTCATTCACACTGACTTGTGGCAAAGCATGAATACAAACATGAAAAAGTACCTGAGTTATGGTGATGACACCAGACGACACAAAATAATTACTGTAGCAAAAACATTTGCTTACATTTATGTGACAAAGACTCCTTGCGGCTCTTTTCTGAGGCAAAAGATTTAATAATGTGATGCTATTATAAAGCTACAAAGTCTGTAGAAGCTAAGCATTTGCTATTGTAACTAAGCTGCAAAAGTCACCAATTCTGTACAAACCTATTATTTGGACCTGAACTGTGTTTTACCAAAAGTAAGTCAAGTCATTTTTTTTTACTTGGACAAAATCTTAACTAGATCCCTGCAAGAAGAGATTTATTTATTGACAGTAATTTGCCAGTTATTTCAGTGTGGTTTGTAAAGGTTTTGGAAAGCACTGGCAAATTATGTCCTGTTGAATAGAGAAAACATATAAGATAACAGCATGTGTTCTGTGAGTATGTGTGTGACAGTGTAACTAAGCCCAAAGAGATAATAAACACTTTTAATGTCATACATGGGGGTAGATTTTGTTTGAAGATTGGCAGGAACACAATAAGTGGGGAGTCTGAGGCCCTCCCAGAACCCTGAATGTTGTTCATGTTCTAGTTTCTTAATAAAAAGATTAACATTAAAGATCACATATTTACATGTATATATATTGGAATTCACAGCACAGCTATTTTTCAAACTTATGTGTATGGTGTGGTTATAAAATCTGTATTTTAGCAGCTTGGAAAGGATTCACAAGTGACCGCTGGTTAGCATGTGGTCTTAATGGGCTGTGTTTCTGTGACTATTTCATACTCATTCTGCTGTCTGACAACGGAAACAGACACATATGTAAAGGAGAACAGCTTAATTAGGAATTTCTCTGTATTAAAATGCAGTATATGTGAGCAGGACAGAAAAAAAAACTGAGTTTAGGTTGAACTGAAGCACAGAAGGTGGTCTTCAGTTCCTGAGATGCTGGTTGCGCATGAAGACTCTTGTGTTCATTCTTAGAGCCAACAGCGTAACGTTTGGTGTTTGTTTGACCTTTGTTCATGAGACATATTCGCGAAAGTAGCTCTAGAAAGTAAACAGACAATTCTGCATTTACTCTATTTGTATCCTTTACTGTTATAATTTGGAATTACTTGTTTGGAATGTTTGCTTCCCCTGTGAAATCAGGCCTCAGTCCAAGACTTATCAACAAATCTGTCAATAACACAGCAAAACTGACAAAGACAAGCACTATGCCCTACTTGGAAACTGTATGAGCCACTGAACCATGAAATAAGGATCAAAGCCTTGTTGTAAGGGAAGCTTTGGGCGCTTTGGTGAAATCGGCATGTGGCATTGCAACATTTGATAAGAGCAAAGATTAATCCAGCACCTTGTCGGAAGTGTCTCCTTTATGGGGAACTCTTTTGCTGGGATGGAAAGATTATTTGCTTCATTGTTTGGGTTGTAAATCTTGTAAATTAACCAGAGTGCCAGTGGATGTCATCTCAGATTAGTGTCAACAGGCCTCTAATGAAGACGTTCAACCTGTAGGCGTGTTAGAGCCCTTCAAGCACTGACTCTCTGATAGGAGCGTTTGCTTACAGTATGACAGTTTTACACAAGAGCATCTGGACTTTATAACATCATCCAAGGGGGGGGAAATAAAGCTTGAAAATCAAAACTTCCTTTGTCCAAAGTCTGCCACAAAGCTGTTTTGCCAGAAGACACATATGGGAGAAATGACTAAAGCTTTATAAAAAAAGAAGTGAAAGCTTGTTAAAGGATCACAGAGAAGGAGAATCAGCAGTTTAGAAAATAGGATTGCGATGAGAGTGTGAGAAATGGATCTGCTGTTGTTTTGGAGATCATCAGACTGTGGTCAGCACAGCAAGGCCACACAGACGGCCCCCTGACAAACAGATGGAGTGCCAGGAGGAGAAAACAGAGGAGGTGATCCAGAATGTGGACACTCCGTGATCATAAAGCAGTGATAAGGAACAACAGAGGAATGGATGTCGAAAACTCCTCCAACACACTGAGAAAGCTGCTGTCTGCCCGTCTTCCCTCGTCTGTCGGTCTCTTGCCACTGCTGGATGCCTGTGAATTTCAGCGCTGTCGTATGCTCTTGCTTTTCAGCTCGGTGTGAAAGAAAAAAGGAAGAGGAGCCGATGAGGAGGATAATTTATCCTGCCCTGCTCCTATAATGTCACACTAACTCACAGCAGCATGGAAAATGAATTACAAAAGATGGAGGAAATGACAGTAAACATATCCTGGATGATTTTCTGGGTATAAGGGGAACATTATCAGGTCTGGAACAGATTACACTACAAGGAAACTCATTTGGATGTAAAGGTTAAAAGTAATAGGCTTTGTGCTGCCAGTCAGTCTCTTACTCTGTTTATTGGAGCTTCTCCAGGCTTTGCATCTTAATGAGACGGGGGTTTTTTTGTTTCTGGCAGAAAGTTGTTAATGAGGGGGAACACTGAGTACTGTCTTGTGCCACTAAAACCTATAGGTACGCTCTTAAATATTTGAGCATTCCCCTCAAACGGGAGACATTTCACAGTTTTTGGTGATGGAAGCTCTTTCTTCAGCTGTCAACTGCAGTAATTGTTTATTTCCCTGAAGTGGGCCTCTGAGGCTGCACTTCCTCTCAGGTTGCACACAAATCTTACCTCCGACTGGCAGCTCTAAACGTGAACTATGGCCCGAACTAACCCCAATAACCAAAACCAAACACGGTTGGTAGATATTATTGGAGGCTGTGCACAGCTTCAGACAGGGGGCTCAGTTCCAGGTCAGAAATGGTTATCTCCATGTATTTGCACATCATGTCTTTTGGGAAATCATGAGATGCTTTTGGGAACTGGTTTTTCTCTCAAACGCATGTCCTTAAAACACCTTGATATAGTGTGGAAAAGCAGCGCAGACAAGTAGCTGAGTATTTCAGAATAAAGGAAGAAAATCCAGAAAAGCAGGATAATAAAGCATAAATATGTTCTCATGGAGACTGCATAGATTTTTAAAAAATGACATTAAGGGTTTTTCTCCAGTTCTGGAGTGCCATGATTTTTGATTAGCAGGTATAAAAGTGCTATTTGGCAAACACCGCAGGTTCTCCGAAACACCCTGTGCTACCAATAAATTGATCGTTTTCATTACTGCTAATACAATAAGGAATCTGCAATTCACCTGAGTTTATACCAGAGTTGATCTACTCACATAATAAAGCAGCATGAAGGTTGGGAAAACTATGTTTTTTTTTTCTCCCAGGTAATCACTATGGCGCACGTCCTGTGACTGCTGATGGAGATTTACACCCCAGACAGTGTGATATTACTCAAACCGTACAGGCTGGGTGGAGAATTAGTGCTGCAAAGATTCAGCAAGTCTGTGTTTTTTACCGTGAGAATGAATGTATGAATAAAGCAAACTGGAAAAATGTTATTTCAGTGAGGGATTCTGATGGGTCTTTCAAAGTGCTTGTTCTGGGGCTTCAAAAGACCCATTTGCCCGTTCTTTCCCCCCCCAAACAAAACTAAATGGTTCCATTTAAATTTCAGTGGCTTAGTAAAACATTCCTCTGTGGCTACAACTGTTTTCAAAAAGTGCTCAGGGAGAGTCTGATTGGTTTTTAAATACCACAAGTGTGAGTCCTTTTCTGTTGTAGATGGTTGTCTTTTAACGACCACATGGGTTTTTACTTACTGTGTGAATTTGCAGAAATGAATTCATCCCCACTAATTGAAATCCAGTGAGGCATTTGAAGTAGATGTGCATGTGGGACTCTGGAGAGATTTAGAGTGGAACGTAGCAAACCTGCAGCCAAATAGGCTGCCATGAAAAATGAAATCAATAAGATCGAGTGGAAATAGAGCAAATCCACTGAACCTTTGTGTTGTGCAAAAATCTTAAAATGGTATGCTTCATATCAGCATGTGCAAACTGATTATTCCTTTCTTTCCTTGGAGAAAAATAAAACACCTCATCACATCATTCTTAGAGAAATAAATGTTTTCTGTGGATGTTCCAACCTACTGAAACGAGCAACAGCCTGCAAACAGCAGAAATGTGAGCAGCAATTAATGCACTCCCTGACAAAGATGCATGGTTAGGTGAGGCATCACCAAGCCGTATGGTCCACCAGGGCGTCATGTCTCACTTACAAATGATTAGAAACAAAGACGGATTGGCAACGATTCATACCAACAACCCGGCAAAAGCGCACAGATTTCAGTGCGTCTTCAGGATGGCACCTTCCACATCCTGCAGCCACTGATTCAGCTGAGTTTAAAATGACCGTCTGATCAGACCTACAGACTCCTCGGATATTTTTTTTTTTGCTCGTGTGAGGAACACCAGCAAGGCAAGTGGAGCGGAAAAGAGAGAGGGGGGCTCCCGCAGATACAGCTGATGAAAGGGCTCATTGTATTGCCAAGTCTCCCCCCTCTCCTCGTCAGCTCCACCAGAACCGACGGACCTTTTTTCTTTTCTTTTTTTAATTCCTGAAAAACAAACAAACAAAAACCTGAAGCAAAGGTGATTCATCTGTTGAGTGTGTGATCAGAGGGAGACCACAGCCCTCCGGAACAGGGCTGTTTGCGCACCAAATATCCTCAAGTAAAGCCATTTTAAAGTCACTAAATGCGATTGGAATCCGTGAAAATGTCAACAAATGGCGAGAATGACTCTATTTTCTCGCACTTTTTCCTCCGACGATGATAACATAGCTCCAAGTAGCTTCACACGCAAACATACAGTCTCATTTGTGCAGCAGAAGCCACAACACAGATGCAGAACTCGCCATGCACGACTGCCACACCACTCCAGCGTGAAAAAAACTCCTACCTTTCAATCCCTTTAACACGAGCGAGCTAAAAGTGGAGAAAAGGAACTTCTGCGGTCTGTGAATGTGTCCAGTTTGCTTCCTTTTTCCTTCCTCCGTCTTTATTTGGCAGCTCCAGTCAGTCCGTTGTTGTGCCAAAACCCGACGCACAGATTTTTTTAAAAAATCAAAAAGAAAAGGATAAAGACAGGGGTGGAGACGTGGAAACACCGGGGTGAAATGTTAGTAGTTGTGGGGAAGGAATTGCAGCAGCAGCAGTGTGTTACTCCCAGACTCGAGGTTTTAACAAAAATCTCCTGTTTCTCGACCAACTCCGCCGCTCAGACGCTGTCCAGTAGCGAGTGGTGCTGAATGAGACTCCAGGGGTTGCAGAGATTTCCTACTTTTCTCTTCTTCCTCTCCCGCTTCCTGCACAAACCTGCCCTCCCACCGCTCAAGATTAGAAATGATCGCCTCTCGCTTCTTTTGGTGAAGCGCCACAAACCAGATCCTCACCAAATGAGAGCTTTGTCAAGCACTGACACTCTGGGTAACGCACAGTAGTTAAAAAAAAAGAAAGAAAGAAAGGAGGCAGGAGGTGGTGGTGGAGGGACAGGACAGTGAGTGACTGCGTAAAATCATTGCTTGACAAATTACTTTGAAATCTGCTGCATTTAAAAAGCAGATCAATAAGTTAGCCCAGAGGTCGAGTCTAATGAATGTTTAATTGGTGTCAGACAAAGAGAAGATGCAGGTTTCCATGTTTGAAGACTTGGTGGGATGATGTTTTTTTTAGAGTTTTGTTTTTGCGATTTGTCGTGCAGAAAGGGAGCAGAGATTTTAAGAGAATTAACTGAGAGAGATTTTCTGCGTAAACTGTGGCTTCTTTCCTGAGAATTTGCATCATATCTTCCCCACTGCTGCTTTTTTTTCTTCTTTGCATTTTGGATGAATTCCTATACAAGGCAGATTAAGAAATTATTTACAGTAACGCGCTGACGCATCTCTGTCAGATGAACAGGGAGGACGTGTGTGTGTGTGTCTGTGGGTGTTCCTCGCAGCTGTGATCTCTGTGATGGTGTTTGCTGATCCTTTATGGATATCAGTGGGGATCTGGAGAAGCCAAAGCTGCGCAGGAAGGCTCCTCTCCGGGTTTAGGTCACTCCTGTCAGTACAGCGTTGTCTGGATCCACAACACACAACTATTGAATTTCATTCTTAAGGCGCCGACTAGCGCATCTTTGGCTCCATTGCTCCTTGGTGTCTCCCTCATCTGCATGTGTGAATACTTGGGGAGTGTTTTTCAAGTTCTGCTCCCTCCTCCTCCTCCTCCTCCTCCTCTTCTTCTTCCTGCTCTTCCTCTTCCTCCTCATTCATCGCCGTTGCGCATTCGTGCGTTTCAGTCACGCGTCTGACCCTGGACGTTTACGTACTGTTCGCTCGTTCAATGATTACCTCGGATCATCCCTCGGGTAATTTCGACTTGTTCATTGGAATCGCTTTTCTTTATATGTTTATCATTACGCAGCTGATTGCAGTTATTGATTCATCAATGTAATCAGTTCTCTCGCAGTAATGAATGAACAGAGTCGATCCAGCTGCTCCATCTGGAGCTGCACTTTAATCCAAGCACCTCATACTACCTGAAAGTCCTAAAAAAAAAAAAGTGATGGTACAGTAGCAGGGTTTTTGTATTTCAAATCATTTCCTATAAGTTCCCTCTCATACCAAGTTTATTATCTGTAACTGAAATTAATAATAATAGAACATTTAGTCTACAGTTCTCTTCCATTTTAAGGGTTAAGAAATTATTTTACTTTCATCCATTAACTGGTGTAAATATTAATAAGTTGTCCATAAATGGAGCAGCAAAGGAAAAAATGAGTGACAGTCTGGAGGAAAATGTTCCCCAAACTGGAAGCATTGTTTTAAATCCTGAATAAAACTTTGAATTGACCTATTCAGAATTCGTAGATGGTTTATTTACATTAATAAGGCCAGTAATTACAGCCTGTAGGCTCTTCATCGTGGTGTTTATTTGGATGCATCAGTATTATTTTTGAAATCGGACTGAAGTGGAACTGTGTGCTGCAGATGCATTACAGTTTCTAACAATCGGCAGTGCTGAGCGATCAAGCAGTGGCACATAGCTTATTCTTACGTGCACTGCATGTGTACGGGAATCCCACTCTATTACTTCTGCTCACCCTCTGAACAAACTGCGCTGACTTTCATTCTCATTTTCATCCAAATTGTCAATCTTTGTGGATTGTTGGTGCCTAATGTGAAAGGTTGTCTTTCATGAAGAATTTAGATTTTATTATAGCTTTGGATTTTAGCTCATCTCACAGCAATGTTTAGTAAATTATGCAAAAAGAGGCACCCTGTAAACTACTTGACGAGGTACTTAAATAGTACAAGAAAAGACAGTTTGCATCTGCATGCATAGTCAGATCGAGTTAGGCCATCAAAGCACAAACATCCTTTTAATGTAGGACATGTAGTTACAGTACGCACTAACATTTCTGTGGCCGTGATGTAAAAACACTCTGATAAACAACTTTGAATAGCTCTGTTTTTTTTTCCTCTGCTTGAGTGCAAAATTCATGAGAAAGTGTCATATATGAAAAGCTTGTCAGCAACCATTTCCCTAAATCATTAAAATAGCTTGTCCTGTGTTATTCATAAGGCAGCCCCGTTGTGCTCTGGCAGTGCTCTGCTATGATATTATATTGTTTTCATGTTGCTCATCCAGCATATAGCAGTGATTAAAACTCACACGGACACCGGCACAAGTTCACAACTCAGCTGCAAAATGTTCTAGCGGTGGAAGAAATGCACAGATTTTGAATTATGTAAGCAGTTACATTGGAGTTCCAACTATATATTTTTTCTCACCTCTTGACTGGAACAATTACAGGATGAATGCACTTTTTTCCCCCCTGAGAACATTCTCACTTTGCAAAATAATGAATAACACAACGAGGCTTTGAGACTGGAAGGTGTAATCATGTTTATTAGAAGTTTTATACATTTTATAAAACCTACCAAAATGCTCCACAGTTTTAATTATTGAATTGATGAGGGCCGAAGCAGAATTAATAAATAATCTTGGATGTAATAAAAGTCTCACCTTGGCCAGTCACATGAGCTTGGGGGGTCCATGAATTATTCGGCTCTCCCCTCACCGTGATCCATCTCAATTGGGTGGGCAGCAGGATTTGATTAGCTCTCCTCTCGTACTGCAGTGACAGACTCGGGATCCGGAGAGTGATTCTGTCTCAGTAAATGCAGAGTCACACCCTGGTTTAAAAGCCAAATAACAAATAAATCAAAATGAATCTTTGGAATAAAACAGGTAATTACTGGGCTGGGTGTGATGTTGCTCTCAGTGGCTGGAAGCTGTTGCAGGGCAGATGAGATGTGCTGTTATCTGTAAATATTCCTGCTCATATTTATGGCTATCTGTGTCCTGCCAGGGTGGTGATGCAGTGCAGGTTGCAGGAGTCGGGAGGACAGGGCTTCTAATGAAAGCACAGAGAGAGCCGAGAACTCTGCACAGCACAACAGATACGTCTTCAACAGAGGATCTTCAGCTTTTTGGAAAAGTCACTAAATCATATATTTAACAGCAGACCAAAAATTGAGATGTTTACAGACTCCTGAAAGCAGGTCACAGAATGTTGTCTTTATAATTCATATAATTCATCATATTTTAATGTGAATGTGGGTATTCAGAACACATTATAATGAGAGTGAAAGCATACTGTTGCAGACTTTATCGGTTGTGTTTATGAGTTGCTCTTATTTATTTACCTCGTAATTGCCTTTACTATCTATAGGCATGCTTTCGCACATACAGTCCCTGCAGAGAAGGGTGAAAGTGACACATTTAAAGCCCTTAAATCCAACACTTCTCTCTGTAAACAAACCCGGTGGCAGGGCAATGCCGAGCTAACAGCAGATGAAAGTATCCATCTGTGCTTGCACCTCACTGTAATCACAGATGGATCGGTAATGTGCTGCACATTACATAACCCCAAACAGCAACTAGAAATTAATGAGATGCCACAGTAGTGAAAGATTACAAAAGCAGTCTGTGTAGCCGTCTATCTGTCTCCTTCACCCGGACTTTGGGAAGCGGTGATGGAGGCTACATTTGCAGCGAGGTTGGGACAGGCAGCTTGAGCCTTGGGACTCGGAGCAGCAGAGTTCTGGGCGTCAGGCCATGGATCTGTCTGGCCCACTGTCCTGCCTGGCAGCGCCGCGGCTTTCCACAGATGTAAATGTAACTGTAGGTGGCCCTCACAGCGTTAAACACGGCTTAACAGCACACTAACCTCTCCAGTCATGTGGGCTTTTATTAGCTTTGACTTATATGTTTACCAGTTTCTGTACTTTACACCACCACGGCACTTTATGCTGTGTTTGTTGCTTCAGCATAACATTTTCTTTATTAATTTTCTTTTGATATGAGCAGCTGGAAAACACTCAAGCTTTCCAAATAATATATAATCTCATGATGAAACAGATTTTAAGTGTTGCATTGGGCGCAACTGTGTCCAACCTTTGGAAATGGAAATAGCGCTTAAAATGTGTCTCAGAAGAAAAGTCGGAAACAGTTTCTGATGAACACGGAGACTGATTATATCAAGCAAAAGCTTTAACACATACAGGCACCTGGCTTTGTCTAAAACACAGACTTAAAATGAGTCCAACATAAGTCGAGAGATGTGCATGGTGGTATGTCAGTGTTACACATCCAGACTGCGATGGCATTAGTGGTGCAAAAAATCATTTTCGTCATAACATCAAGCTCAAAAGGTGTCAGTACACCATCACCAGGAACATGCACCTCTATTTCAGACCACGATGACCTATAACCTCTGTGTCTTGCAGTCAGCTTTTTCCGCCACCTGCTGGTGACAGAAATAGATGTGTAATTCTATAACTGAGCTCTTAACAAAATGTTAAATTAGACCTCTCAACCCCAAAACCTGCAGGCGGGTTTGAAAAGCACTTAATCTCTCCCAAAAGCACAGTATTTATCAGAGGCAGAAAAATAGATTTTCAACTCTCACATGGGCTTTGATCTAGTCGTGCATAAAGTATTGTTCCACTGGGAAAACTGAACAAATTTTGTTTAAAAGATTTGCCTAAAGTATATCACTTCTCAAATCAGATTCTGTAAAAACGAAAAAGTCTAAACACACGACAGAAATTCAGAGAGTATTAAGCGGAACTAGGCTGAACTGCAGGCTGTGTTTAAACAGAGCAGATAGAAGACAGGTCTAGTAAAATAAGTTAAAATGAATAAAATATCTCTAGCGTGTAAAGTCACTGTATTTTTCCACCACCTGAGAGCACTTATGAAAATGTGAAGAAATTTTGAAGTTCTCTCTACTTGTAGTCGTGGTTGAATTGTTTCCACAGAGGTGCAGGACTTTCTACCGAGTTTAAAAAAAAAAAGAGCTCATAGTGAGGAAAAATGTCACAGGAGTAAATAAAACAGAGGAGATGTGGAAATCTTTTTACATGTCATGTTAATTAAATATGCTGGTCTTCAACAGGCCATCCACTAACAACTTATTCAGAGCTTCTCGTCTCAAAACAACTGAAAAAATTGCATAAAAAATATGACATTGTCAAAAAAAACTACTATTAAAATCCCTCAATGTGACTATAACCCATCTCTACCCAACTTATCAGAATAAAATATGACCCTGAAATAGCATTATGCTACTGCTAGAAAAAGATGAAATAAAAAGAAAAAAACAATCTGTTGCCCTCTTCGCCCCGGTCGTGACTCGCTTCACATTCTTCTCCTCAATAGGCTGCTTTTTACTGCAGTAACTTAGCCTTGCTTTTGAGATGAACCAAACCTCTGTATGTGTTCCAGCCTGAAAAACTGCCCCTGTAGCCTCTAAAATCTTTCAAGGGAGAAAGAAGTTCCGTTCCCAGAGAATATTGTTCTGAGTGGCCCTGAAAACACTGCTGTGCGAGTCTATGTGCTGAGTGGTTAAACTCAGAGAGGACAAGTGGCATTTCTCTGTCCTTTTATGTAACTACTTGAACTTCTACAAGCAGGGATCAATCAATTTTATCTTTCTGTCAGTGTCCTCATCCATCAGCAGTCGCTTCATCTCTAACAAATGTTGTTGTTTTTTTACCACATAGGCTAACATAATGTTTTTGTACTTTCAAAGTAGTAAGACATGCACCACAATGGAACTAGAAAGGCTCAAAGGACTTATTATGAGGCTGTTCCTGTAAACACTTGTGCTACATTAGGCCTGCGAGTTCCTGCAGTGGAAAGCTGCCTACCAGCACTATCATCTACCAGACATTCATGACACCATTTGACATCACTGAAATTGGTACCAACCAATCTGACACAGATTGGAATCAAGACTTTATTAGACTCCTCTTGCTCACTGTACTTCAGGATTATTTTAAATATCACGTCGTAGCTGCTGCCTTGGGGATACACACTCGTGATTGAATTCAAGTTCATATATGGTTTATTTATTTAATCATATGGCATTTAATTAACAATTCACGTCTCTCACTCGGCTTCCTCTAAATAGCGTTAAATCAGGTTCCCCTCTGGCGTCATTCATCACAAGTACAGTATGTCTCAGAGGATTTTACGGAGACTGAGGCTGCTAATCAATCACACAACAGCATGGTGTAAAACAGCAATGCAGGAAAACAAAACATAACCACTACAAAGCACAGGACACAATAAAGCAAGTAGACAAGACATAACAAATGAGGAGAACAGAGAAAACCTTCAACGTGGAGCATGTTAAACACGATGTAGTCTTTAAAACAACAAAGGCTGAAAGTGTTTGGTAGCGCTATGTATGCCATTCTGGACAAATTGCAGCAGTACTTTTGGTATGGATGGCCATATACCAAAGCAGTTAATATCTACTAAAGTGGAGCTGGTGTTGAGTTGGTTTGTAGTTTTCTGTTTACTGAAAATTACAGGAGATGATTTACCATCTCCTAAAATCTGACTATGTGCATTTTTTTTCTGCTACATATGACTGGAAATGGCAAAATAATAATCAACAATGCGTTGGATCATTGCAATCCTTTTTATTATTCAATAAAATATAAAGGAAAGTATAAATTCAAGGTTTGGTTTTTACTTTTTTGCAGTCAAACAACCATTTTCTTGTTTTTAAAAGATGCCATAAATGATTATATTTGGATATTTACTGTTCAGTGTTGAACAGATTGAAACACTGCGAGCATTATAATGACATACATATAATATGAGAGACAGCAGGTCCGATTTGTGGCACTGGCAGCGAGCAGTGACTTTTTGTGGCACCGCTGTGGTGCCACGGTTAATGCCACTGTTTGGGCGAGATGCCACTGCCGCAGTGACACTTTTTGTGGCACCGCCGCGGTGGCACGGTTAATGCCACTGTGCAGTGACACTTTTTGTGGCATCGCCGCGGTGGCACGGTTAATGCCACTGTTTGGGCGAGATGCCACTGCCGCAGCGGCATTTCCAGTGGCCTCTGGAGATGCCAGCAGAGATACCACGGTTAATGCCACTGTTTAGGGAACATGCCACGGTTAATACCAGTACTTTTACCGCTGTTTAGGCGAGATGCCATGGTTAATGTCACTGTTTAGCAGTGGTGTAGTGGTCCCTGGAGAAGTGGGTATACTCTTAATTTTCACATTTTTTTTAATTAGTCCAGAAAAATGCCCTGTTTTAGAAACAGTGACATAGAAGACTACTCTATTCAATTTATTCAGTCATTTCTAATTGCCCACTATGATAAAATTATCATGACTTGATTAGGAGCAGTTTGTAGTTATTACTGGTCACACAAGCAAACTGGATTAATGTAACATGTATTTATCATGAGGCAAACATGGTGTTTCAGTTACTTTTGAACATTTATTTAAATAAAATACTTCAAATATGAAGTTGACAGTGCATCCTTGTTCATATTTCATCATGAATAAAACCTCAATATTGTTTTAGGTCGAATCTTAAACTACCTGTCCTCATTCTTGTGTTTTTACTTACTTTAAAATCAACTACCAGCCTAGAGGTTTTCCCACATTATCCCAATCTAGCTAGCTTCAGACTTACGTTAGAATAACGTTAGCCTTTCAAAACGTTAGTCAGACTCGGCCCGACACTCAGTTTAACCCGTTGCGCCTCAGTTGCGCTTCAGTGTCCCGCCCGCGGTACACTTTGAGATCTGCATAAGCAATTTGCTAAATGTCTGAAACTGCAAACGCGATTATACAAACACTATACGCCGATGGAAAGCTTAGATTCTCATGAATCCGCCGGTATAAACCACTTTCAGATGTGATTACCACAGCGGGTAATATAAACACATTTGTCCGACAAACAACGAATATCCATCCATCCGTTCTCTATACACGGCTTCAACGTACACAGCGCGACTCACATTTCCGGGTTCATTATTACACACAGATGAAAATATTCCACAAAAAACGGCCATAATCCAACCTTGGACATCCAGACGAAACAAGCCAGTAAACTATTTTGTCCAAAACATGTCTTGAAGACGGTATATGATCCATGAATAGGTCGTTTTCGAGGAAATACACCTCGCGATGCGCGTCCAATATTCCCTGTATTTCTCGTCATATTTTTATTTACAAGTAGAATATTAGCATTTTTTTGTACTGAAAATGGCTGGAATTGAATGCAGCTTTAACCACTGGCGACAAAATATCCTCTCCTTGAAATGTGCAGTCATGTTGCCAGTAGTTTAAAACAATGATTCATTTGGAAACCACCTTAAAACTTACCTGAGAATTATAACGTTCATGAAAGTAGGTTCGCTCGATACGTGCCACTCACTTGAAAGGTGTTTATTCTGACTTTCTCGCATTTCCGCGCATCTTTCAAGCAGACCTGTCAATCAACTGGAGTGCCACAGAGGTGTTAGCAAAATTTTCCTCTGTATGACCCACCCTACTCTGCCTCTGATTGGCTCATCCCTAAAGTTAACCAATCGAATCAGTGAAGGTAGCATGTACCAGCCAATTACAGGCAGAGGAGGGTTGTTCATGGCTTCATCATCCTTAAGGAAAAGAGGGCTACCTGGCACACAGATATTACTGAATGATGCGCACCAGGGAGCATTAGAAGTGGGTATACGCAATGCTAACTGAAAAATAAGTGGGTATACGCCGTATACCGCCGTATACCCTGGACTACACCAGTGCTGTTTAGTGGTTGGTAACTGGCGGCCCGCGGGCCAAAACTGGCCCATCAGGAATAATATCTGGCCCGCCAGATGATTTTGAAAATTTGATTTGGCACGGAGCCAAGCCAGTCCGTCACTGCAACACGAAACTCGCGTGGTCGGCTGCTGCCGGGCATTTCCGCGTTTGTGCTACTGGTCGGACACGGTTGTACCAGCCAGATTTCACTGAGCAACAGTGTGTGCAAAACGTGTGTGTCTCAGGAGTCATTTTTAATACATCTGTGATCAGAATTGAGACATGTGTCCCAAGCAGCGGCGATCAGCTGTAGAAGCGCCGCTGCTCGCGGTATCGCCCCGCGCCCCCCTGCAGAATCGGAGCGCACCCCCCCGCAGGTTGGCCCGCTGTTCAATTGTTTACAACAAACATTTTGGCCCAAAGCCACATCTACTTGCCGACCCCTGGTTTAGGGGATACCACGGTTAATGCCACAGTCTGGTAGAGATGCCACTTTTTAAGCCAGTAGGCTACTTTTACCGCTGTTTGGACGAGATGCTACAGTTAATGTCACTCTTTGGGGGAGATGCCACTACTACTACTACTATCTGGATGGGGTTATCCGATTCTGTGGTTTGTCCGGTGACCGTATTAACCTGAATGAACTAGTGGTCGTTGCCCCTAGGGGCGCTAAAGTACGGTGGCCAACAGGGGCTAACGATCTGCAACTTTCCAAAACGCCTCAGTTTAGGAAAACAGCTTCAAGTACAGAAACGATGCAAAATCACAAACTCAAACACAGGTCTAAACGAGGTACAAAAGAGGATCGTGGTGCAAATGAAATAACGCGCTGAAATAAAACAAAACGCGCTGCTGAAAGAGGAACGATGCAAAGGAGAAAACGATCTCCAAACCAAAAAACAATCTACAAATCAAGTAACGATTCCAAAACAAAGAGACGATTTGCAAACTAAGAAGCAATCTCCAGAACATGAAACGATTTCCAAACCAAGAAACGATCTGCAAACTAAAAAACGATTTCCAAACAAAGAAACAATCTTCGAATGAAAAACGCTGCATTACCAGTCACTACGAATGGAGCAGGGGACACTCTCGGCGTAACAGATGGGATGGAGAGAGAGAGACAGGACCGGACAGCTGCCTGAACCAGTGTCTTTGCCCAAACGACTGTGCATAAAAATACAACGGGAACGGTAATGTGACTTTCATTCGAGTATATTTATTATGATTATGTTTGTATCACTACATATAATGCTTCACATACGTGGCATTTATTTTATTGTATGTTACACCAGACGTTGCAAGGCAGCACATTTGCATTTGTAGATTAGCCTGAGAAATAAGCTAAATTTATTAGAGATTCCCTTATTACAGTCCTCCATACCTAAACCATGTCTTTTTTCTTTTGCAGATGTACTGTCCATTCTGTGGATCTGTGCTTGGAGCTTCTGATGCCTTTTGCTCTGCATGTGGCAAAAACGTAACTTTTTTAAAGCATGTCAAAGTGGAGACACCTGCTACTGATGCACAAGTTGATGTTGCACAATCCAGCACCAGTGCAGGTAAACAGATTCAGGATTTTGTAACACAAAATGATTATAAGTGGGCTTGAAATGTTCAGATCATGTTTTTGTATACAAAATCACTTCTAAATATCACTATCCTGGTTCAGTAACTATTTATAGCCAAATTCTGGTCCCGCTCCTACACCTCTATACCAACGCCAAACCAAAGTTCATCGCTGCCATGGATCGCTGCTTCAAAGCCCAACACCGTTCCAGCAACCCCGTGTCCGCTCGTAAAACGCTTACAACCGCTCCACCGAAGTTTGTGCAACGTTTAATCGCCGCCCGGGCAACGCTGGCGAAGCAACGGTGGTCCAGCGTTCAAGATTTCTGCATTGGCCTAGCGGACCCAAGCGTCCACGAACTTGCGTCTAGCGGTGCCAAACTTTGACTGGGCGTTGGTGGAGCGGGGGTGAACTTTGCCAGGGCGGAAAATTGCCCCCTTCTCACCGCTCGCAACATTTTGTGCAGCTCAAAACTTTCGGAGCGGTAGGAGGGCCCCTCCAGAAACATCAGCGGTGGCCGAGCGTATACGGCGTTGCTTTAATGGGGGCCAACTTCTGTTAAACGGTGGTGAAAGGTTACGAGCGGTGATGAATTTTTTCACCGCTCCAGGAACGTTCCAGCAAAGGTCGGGCGGTGTGACCAAGCCTTAAAAAAAACAACAACAAGGCATGGTAAATGTCATCATGAAAAACTTATGACACTTTGTTCTTCGTTCAACATGTTTGCTGTGTTCCTGTGAAAGTATTCTTCTGTCAAGCTATTATTCTCCTGCCATCACTCAGTGGGTTGGTGCACAACAATGCCGTTCACTTAACACGCTTTCAAGAAGAAAAGGCTGAAGAAAACCGTTGAAGAAGCAACTGTGAAGCAGTGAAAATTGTAGCTGATAAAAGACAAGGCATTCAGTGGTGGAAATAGCATATCATAAAACAATTACAAATTGTTACATGAAAATTTTGAAAAGAAGAAGTAGCACATTAAGCTCAAATGTTTGGACTTAACCAAACATAAATAAATAAAAAATGAAAGTGGCTTGGTGGTTCGCCTTGCAGCTAGAAGATCCCTGGTTCACATCCCGGCCTTCCCGGGATCTTTCTGCATGTTCTCCCTGTGCATGCGTGGGTTTTCAAAAGGTACTCCAGTTCAAAAACATGCTGAGGTGAACTGATTACTCTAAACTGTCTGTAGTTATGAATGTGAATGTGATTGTTTGTCTCTATGTGCAGTGCTGTGATAGACCGATGACCTGTCCAGGGTGTCCACTGCCTTCATCATAAGTCATCTGGGATAGACTCCAGCCTTGCCTTGACCCTAATGAGGATTAGGCGATGTTTAGATCATGGATGGATGGACGGATGGATTGAAGTTGGCTGCAATCTTTTCAGATCAAGACGTCTTTAAATAAAATACTATGTTCAAACAACAAACTTTGTGGAGTTACGAGAATTAAACTTTTCTTACCAACCAAGTGTATTTTAAATTACCACCTGTTTCACAACAGACATGAGAAGCATGGCAAGTTTTTAGGTTAGTTGCTTATAAAATGAAGTTGTTCTAACAACTTTTTCCAAGTGTCATTCTAATTTATCATAATTTTGAACAGAAGTTTCTCGGTAGATATGTGTTTAAATGCAAGTTAAAAGTTGCTTTAATTAGATTTACTTTTGTGTATTTTTTTTAGTTTTTCGTGTTCGATAGCTTGTTAAACTGAAGTTGTGTATTTGAACTCAGGCTGTATTGCCTTGGAATATGTTCACCTTAAAATGCCCTTTGTATCATATTTGCCCTCTAACGAATCATCTTAACTGTATGGATTTGTCTCAGCACATTCAGCATGTAGAAGAGAGGGAATGTGACACCTTCAACTTGGGTTTAAAAAAATTAAGTTATCAAACCAATTTCATGAAGTTAGTTGAATTTAATTTGAGAACAATTGATGTAGAAATTTGATTTTAAGCTAAAAAAAAAAGTAAAGTTGATGGAATTAGCCATATTATGCCAACACAAGTCTTCAAAAATGTTTGCAGCTTAGAAGATTCACCTAAATCAGTAAATTTGTTGTTATTTTTTCTTGCAATCATGCATTTAAAAATGTTGTGAGAGCAAGTATCCTGAATTATTTTTTTGGATAAGTACGAGAACAAGGATTTACAGGCACAAACTAGATGTCAATGACGCACATTCAATAATACCCCAACAGGAAATACAAGCTAGAAACTACCCTACTAATAGTTGGTACAGTTCAGACTTCATGAATGCGATGAGACTAAACCAAAATGTTTTATCACTTAACTGACCGAATCACTATCAGAGGCTAAAGTGCATTAATGATAGGATGGCAGGAATTAACATGGGGAAGCTGTTTCACTTTAAATTACATATTCAGGTAATTTGGGGACCTGAGTTGCAAGCTTGAAATTTCCTTTGCTCCTTTTCCACACATCAATCCCTTCATTTATGCAAAGAGGGTGTTTTAATGCATTTTAATGTATTAATACAGCTACTGGGCCTCAAGGAAATAAATGATAAACCTTGGCTGAAGTTATTACCTCCTTACTTTCAGGTATAACTTGGGCATCATCCAGAACTTAGCAAGGATCCTGGTGAAACACTGATGAGCAGCCCGGCAGCCAAACAAGCGGTGGCAGTGCTTGAAAGAAAAGTCAAAGTTTGTTTGAAGGTTTTTGAAGACGTAACCTTTGACTGTTGGGATTGAATTGTAGTTATTTTGAGGATTTCACATTTTTTGTTCAAGGAATGCTATGACATTTGGGGATGAATACTTGTTCACTTTGGTGCCATGAGTCAAATGAGAAGACTGTACCTCTAATAATCTACCATCATGCTTAAAACTTTGGAGTGTTCAAGGATAATAAGGACAATGTTTAATAGCTGCTCTTTAAAGCATCAAATACAGGCCACCATGAAAGTACACAAAGAAAATTGAATGTTCAATTGCACAGAAAAACGCAGTGTGCTCCCTCCTTGGCTGTTAAACATCCCATCACACCTGATAATGGAGCCTCTTCATCCTCCATCGTTCTCCCCATGACTCCTGTATAGGTCTCAAGAGATATATAAGTGGTGGAGGCTATGGTTTGTGAGGAATGATGTAGTTCTGCCGCCCTATGTCCCCAAACCTTTCCACCTAGTGTACTCAGCACTGCAGAGCTGACAGAGTCGATGTTAGGCTGCATACAGAGCCCAGCGCTGGTTTTCATTCGGTGATTCTTGGTCAAGGTCAGCCTTAACCTCAGCACAGTGCAGCTTTTCTTTATTTATTGTGAAAAAGGAAATGTCATTCCTGTATTTATATTTCTTTTTATTCATCTATATATGTGAATTGTGCTTTCATTGCTGTGTGTCCGTTAACAGTGGTTCAATTAAATAAACCCTTGTCTGTCCAAAAATAGGTCATAAAAATGACCAATAATTATCAATAACAACTGAAATGAAACATTTTATCATGGAATTTTATTTTAGCAATTGGATCAGTCTGTGTCTTTTCAGAGTTTAGTTTTTTGTCACTTGGAGCCCAAAACTAATTTTTGTAAAATATTTTTAGTGAATTTTGTAAATTTCACATATGTTTTCACACCTGGACAAGGGACATGGACCAAATAGTTTCAGAGAGAGAGAGGGATGGATGGATGGATGACTGGTCCTCCTTTTGCTGCAAAAACAGCCCTGACCTGCATGGACTCCACTAGACCCCTGATGGTGTGCTGTGGTATCTGACACTAAGATGTTAGCAGCAAATCCTCTAAGTCCTGCAAGTTGCATTGTGGAGCCTCCATGGATCGGCCTTGTTTGTTCAGCACATCCCACAGATGCTTCATTGTATTGAAATCTGAACAAGTAAACGCCTCAAACTGATTGTATGGCACATTATCCTGCTGAAAGAGTCCACAGCCACCAGGGAGTACTGCTCCCATGAAAGAGTGGACATGGTCTGCAGCAATGCTTAGGTAGGTGGTACGTGTCAAAGTAACATCCACATGGATAGCAGGACCCAAGCCACCATGCCACCTTCTTCTATTGCTCCATGGCCCAGTTCTGATACTCACATGCCCGTTGTTGGTGCTTTCAGCGGTGCACAGGAATCAGCATGGACAACCTGATTGGTCTGCGGCTATGCAGCCACATACGCAACAAACTGTGATGCACTGTGTAATCGAACACCTTTCTATCAGAAACAACATGAACTTCTTGAGCAATTGGAGCAACAGTAGCTTTTCTGTTGGATCGAACCACACAAGTCAGCCTTTCACTCTCTACATGCATCAATGAGCCTTGGCCACCAATGACCCTGTTGAAAGTTCACCACTGTTCCTTCCTTGGACCACTTTTGATAGATGCTGACCACTGCAGACCAGGAACGCCCCACAAGAGCTTTAGATTTGGAGATGCTCTTACCTAGTCATCTAGCCTTCACAGTTTGGCTTTTGTCAAACTCGTTCAAATCCTTACTCTTGCCCATTTTTCCTGCTTCTAACACATTAGCTTTGAGGACAAAATGTTCACTTGCTGCATAATATATCCAAACCACTAACCGGTGCCATGATGAAGAGATAATCAGTTTTATTCACTTTACGTCAGTGGTCATAATGTTATGCCGGGTCGGTGTACTTATATATACTGTATGTGCAAAGTTCAAGTTGCTTCCATGCTTTGTTCTGAAATTTAACAATGTGACTGATTTTGCCTCATCAAATGTTTCTATACATTGAACAGAGAAACTAATGATAATTTTGGCACATCACAATATTATATACGTGTTGTTTTAATTGAAACAAATCATGGCAAGTACTCTGTGAAGAATCTATGCCTGGGGAACATTTGATAAGGTACAATCAGAGGCAGGTGAGACACAGTGTGAAATTCTCAAATTCAGCCAAAAATATTTAGCAGAACTTAGTTTCGGGTCCATAAAAACCCAACAACACAATGCCCCCCTACGATCTGATTGGCCACCCCGTGTGCCCCCCAAAATTTTCGTTGGAAATTTGCATTACTGATAGTCCGATTTCCGACGCACCTGAACGCAACTTCATTATCTGACTGCACCTGAATGCCCCAATGACATGAGTTTGATGTTTTGATTGTATATTGTTTGGCTTTGAAGAAGCTTTGAAGACGTTTCCTGATGCCAGAGGAGAAGACGAGCAGCTTTGTACCTTTTGCGGTAAGAAGACTGTGACCGTTTCTCGGTATGTAACTGTCCGCACTTAGTTCAAGTAAACAAAAGCCTCATATTTGCTATTTATTAAAAAATCACTGAAAGCAACACTTCCAGTTTTGTTTTACAATAATGAAATGATCACAGATAATAAAAATATAAATAGCAGAGAAAACCTGAGAGAATAATTTCCTGAAAAGTCTATGAAGGAAAAGTAGCTTATTCTCCTGAAAGATCAGAATCAGCTCCAACATCTGCATCTGACAGCATCAAGACAACCAGAAAGAAAAGAAAATGACTTCTTTCTGATCACACCTGTTCTGCTGCTCACATTCTTCACCTTTATATTCCACTTTTAAAAGTTTAGCAGACAGGTGCTCTGTTTTGGGGTGTGAGGATGTCGTCGGTGATGTGGAGGCTGAAGTTTCCGTTTCACCCACAGCGTGCTTTTGAGCACCCGGGTCGGACTGATGTTTGAAATACTGACCGACGGCTCAGATTTAACTTTCTGCAGTTTTGATGGATGTTAAATTTTCACTCAAAGCCGCCAGGAGCTGGGTCTTTAAATAACCGCCGTCTCCTTACAGAGTGAAAGTAGCAGTTCCTTCTTAAGGTCAGAGACTGCAGCATCTGAGGGCCTCTTTAAAAGAAGACGGAGTTGATCAAGGCGTTCTGGAGCAGAAAGGCCACGACCAAGCAGCCTTGAGATCTTAGGCAGCGTCTCCCTCAGGTGGGTGTCAACGGTGTTCACGGACAGGTCTGTGGTAATCCTGTCAAAAAACAAAACAGAAAAAAACCTAGATTATAAATCAACATGTAACCAAAGCACTGTGTGTATAACGCCATCATATAGGATGTAGTTCAGAAAATGTCAAAGTATAGTAGACTTTTCAAGAATAACACAGTATGGCCTGTAGTTCGTATAGAATGTCGGCAAAAAAAACCCCATAGATTATTATGTGATTCAAAAAGCACAAAATGATGGGATGCTGCCTGAAACTGTTATGTATGATATGTGGTTTAAAAATGTCATAGTGAAGAATATTGTCAAAATAGTATGTCATTCAAGAAAACATCAGAGTATAATATGTGGTCTAACTAAAACTAAAACAAAAAGTCATATGTAAATTAAAAAAGCCTGTAGAATAGCAGGTCGCTCTAAAAACATCATATTATAGCATGTCGCTCCTAATGTTGGTCCACAAAACGTTGTTCTGTCCCGGCTGTCTGAACTAGGGGAGCAGCAACACAAAAACAGTCCAAACTCTGGTTTCCAGAGGGTTAGACAAGTATTTATTTGAAAGAGTAAGTTTACAACAGCACAACATGTGAGGGGGTTAAAAGCAAATGGGTGTTAGTAAAATAAAAATAATTAAACAGAACTAAAAGTGAACTTCATGTTGACATTGATGGGCATTCCAACCAGGAACAAAGTAAAAGATCATCAGTACAGAAAAAAAAACTCTTCCTGTTCACCTCTTAAAACCCAAGAACACACCGCAGTAGCTTCCTAAACTAAAACTACCGATGGGTTCCCTGTTTTCCTTTCTGAACAATTCAAAGGTCCCTCTCTATCTCCCCACACATCCACCAACCACTGGAACACATCTCCAAAGTTCTTCTGAAGCTCAGCTTCCCCTCAGAAGAAGTGCCGCCAGATGAAGGAGCCTTTTGAGAGGCAGCTGGCATCGTGATTGGACGGTACTTTGGTCTGATCCAATCCAGCTTCAGCTCCAGAGACGGCAAGCAGGACGAGTCAACGGAGGCCGGGTGGACGAAGGGATGCAGCTGAGTACAATCCAGAAAACACCAGAGGAGTGCAGCAGTCCAGGGCCAGAACAAACAGAGTAGCATGGTATGTCTCTGAGAAAACACCACAGTATAGCCTTTGGGATGAAAAAACGCCATCATATACATCGTATATTGTACAAATAACAAGTCAAAGGAAAGAGACATACATTTTAGAATTGTAGTAATTGTGGGCTGACTGATTTACTGATTATCAGTATTTTATTTTTTACTGATTTACGATAATAAATACCTTTATAAAAGGCACTACTCTGGCTCTGAATATTTATTTACCTGTGGTCACTCTGTCTAGAAGACAGAGGGCTGAAAATTTCTAAGTCCCACAGTAAATCGCTGTCAGACAGTTCGAAGACTGATATCTTCTAAGGTCCTGAGTAGATCCCTGTTAGTTTGAACCTTCAGACAGTCTGAAGGCTGAAGTTTTAAAAGTTTCTCAGTACTTCTGTGTTAGTTTAAACCTTCTGGTTGACAGAAGCCTTAAAACTTGTGACCATGGGTCTTGATTTCACATTTAGACCATCCATCTGAGTTCTTCTCAGAACTTCACCTGGGTTCTTTAGAGATTCTGAACAAACTTTGATTCTCTTCATTGAACAGTAAAGTTTGTGGAGATCAGAAGGTAACATTAGTTTGATCGATGCCTTCAACTACTAGTGGACTTTATCTGGAAAGCAGTTTTCTAAAATGAGTTCTTAGTAAATCTGTCCACAATCAAACCAAGGACATAGAAAGAGGAAATGTTTGAAGAAACAACTTGTTTTCATTTCAGACTAGAAAACGCTTTAAGACCTTTATCTGTTTTTGCTCTTTTTGATCGTTTTATTGTCTCTTCTGTTTAATTTGATCTTCTGAAGTCTAACTGGTGTCTTTTCAAATGTTTTGTCTTTAGTTTGATTCTTCTTAAATGTTTTGTTTTGCTCTTTTCTCACCTTTTATTCTTTTCTAATGTCTGATTTGATTTTGAAATGTTTTGTCTTTTTAATGTTTGTTTTTTCAAATGTTTTATGGGCTTGTTTGAAAAACTTCCTTTTCTTTCCCAATGTTTAATTTTTCAATTAAATCTTTAGGGTTTTTCTTTTTAAATGTTTTACCAAATTTTAATGTTAATTTTCTTTTTAAATGCTTCATTGTATTTTCTGTGTAATTCCTATTCAAAGTTTTGTCTTTAAGATTTAATTTTCTAATTGAGCATTTAATTTTTTCATGAAATGTTGTCTTTTTAAATATTTAATAATCTCATTAAATCATTTGTATTTTTTAAATGTTTAATGTTCTTTTTGTTTGATTGTATTTTTTAAATGTTTAATTATCTAAAATATTTCATCTTTAATTTTTAATATTTGTTTAAAAATGTTGTTTAATTTCATAATTACATGTTTTGTATCTTCTGTTTAATTATCTAATTAAATATTTTGCCTGTTTAATATTTAATTGTGTTTAATTTTCTTTTTAAGTTGCTTCCCCCCCCCCTTTGATTTAATTGCTTTTTTAATGTAGTTTATTTCTTTAATCTTTTTTTCTGTCAAGATTTTAACCGCAACCTTAAAAATGAAACAAACCAACAAATTTGTTTAGCACCTTTCACACAGATGACAAAACTACACAAGCAAAGAGAAAAAAACAATGCTAAAAACTATGATTAAAACTCAAAAACATTTAAAAAAAAAGATTTAACGTGGTAATAAAATGTGTTGTGTCCAGGGGATGGAGGGAGTTTATTGAAGTGTTCTTGGGCTCACACAGTAAATCATTTAAAATAGAAACTTGATATTCAATCTAAGGAAACTGCAAAGCAACAGAAAAAATAATATTATCTCCTGTTTTCTCCTTTAATGAGTCAACTCTTCTGGTGCTTTCAGACCAAAGAACTACAGACTCTTCACAACCTGCTCAAACTCTTGGTACAGGGCCTCACCACACGGGTCAAGGAGGTTTCCTTCTCATTTCTACTCTGAAGCTCACCTTCTCCTGCTCAAACTGCTGACAAATGGTTCTGCTGCTCTAAAGTCTGGTCTCCAGAACTTCCTAAAAACTCTCAAAGTCTCTTCTGCTGCAGGTTGCTTTGTAGAACTGTTCCAGAAAACCTCACTAAACCACGTGGAGGGGCCTCAAGATAGTCGTCCAAATGAAATCGTCAAAAAATCAAACTAGCACAACCCAAACGCTAAAGTCTCCTGCAGCCTACCAGAGAACCTCTTTAAACAGAGAATTGTTTACATTTTTCAGATTTAGGCATTGTTAACAATGTCTATAAGTTGGTTCAGGTTGTTCAGTCATTTTTTTAAGTTCTGCACTTTATTTTATTTAAGATTTACAGTTATATAAAAAGTTATTTATAAAAAAATGTTGTCAAAATGTTTTTTGAACCGTACTGAATTTATTTGGTTTTGATAGTCAGTTATTGGTTACATGCTGACACTAATAAAACCAGTAGGTTACATCAAGACGTAGCTATCACACTAATTAAGGTTTGACATTATCATGTTTAGGACATTTGCTTTAATACATTTTCTCAGACTGGACCACGTTGAATTTTAGTTGAATACCCCTGCTCTACTGGATTGCCGTTGTTTTTTTCCAACCTGTCAGTTTGTATAGGTCTCTGGGGATGTTTTTGAATTTTTGTTCTGAAAATCCGACCTCTCTGTCAGTTTTTTGTCATTCAAAAATTAGTGCTTGATTCAGCCAGCCGATAATGTCGTGGGCCGGTCGGGGCCAAAAATGCCAGAGCTGATTTTTTGCCCCAGTCCACCCCTGGACTGACCCTGTTATCAGCTAGCCCTACATCTAATTTTAACAGCATCTCCCAATATGAACTTCTGTTCTGTTAGCTGAAGGTAACCTTTGTGACCGTTATGTATGCATCGCTGCAACAGATGCTGCTGACTCGATTCACAAACAAGAACAGGATGTGAACATAGTGATGGCAAGTTGTTAACATGAAAAAACAAATGAAGCTTTCTCACCTTGAATTCTCTGCACACATTTAGATGCCTGTCTTTGAGCTGCTTAGATAAGTTTCAGGTGTTTGCTCCATTTCATCTTAAACACCATGACATTATCTGAACTTTTATTTTTGCATCTCTAATGGTATGGCAGACCTGTCGCTCCACCTGCACTTCACCATGTCTAGTAGTCCACCTATGACAGACAGGGGAGGAACTTTATCTTGAATACTATTGCAAATAAGCACCTCAATGTTTTCAAAACCTTCGTGCCAAAGCATCGGTTCTTGTGGCTTTCCTGCATATAAATGAGCAAAGCCCTTTAATTAAATAATTCCTCATTCAGTACATATTTCACTCAAAAACAATGAGCTTTCAGAGTGCCCATTTTATTGCTAAATTAATTGCTACTTCTGCCCTCAGAGATGTGCTTTTCGCATCCCCTGCTTTATCCGTTGCCACAGTTTATCTAGGATGAGAATGTTGCCGACCATACATTGTGTGAACGTAATCCAATTCAGAGAAATGTTTGGGGCTGCAGCCAAGAGTCATTGTTATACACTGAGACACCCTATCTAGAAAAAGCCACCAAACCGCCTTTACAATCACAGCATGCAGGATAAGTCATGTTTGGTTTTAATCCTCAGAAGCAGCTGCAGTCGGGGCACAACTACAATGCATTTTATAGCAGATGAACCTGCATAGTGTGGGAGAAAAGCCTGTCGAAGATGAAGCCACAAAAATATTTACACATGAAAATGATGTTTATTCAACAGGATTATCAATGGCCAGCCTTAGAATAAAAGCCTTTGAGGTTATATTAGAAAAACATACAAAGATTTAGCAACTGTAAGTGCAGTAGCCTCTGCATGCAGTATCGCATCATTGTGCAAACATGTACCCTCATGGTCACAAGGGAAATTTTTTTAAATAGTTATGGCTTGGTCTGAAAATGTCGAAATCCTATCGAACATTTGAGCTTATCTTAATTGCTTTTGCTTGTGATATTTCTCACCAGTCCATCAAAACTTAGCCGCCTTTACTGCTGCAGTGTTGAGGATAGCTCAGCTTGTGTTCTGGCTGCTTTTTAAGAGGATCAAAACTGCTAAAATGTGTTTGTATACCTTAAATTAACCCTGCAAATTGCGTGAGGTGAAGAAGTGAACCTGTAAGATACTTACTGATAAAAATGTTTATTCGTCCAGATGAACATTAGCCAGCAGCAACAGGAAGAAACCTTTGATGTTCGGACCCTAAAGATTGCAGCAGGACCTCTAACTGGCTTTCACCTGCACTTATTGCAGATTAATATCAATGTTTGTATCCCTACAAGTTGCACGTTGACACGAATGAATAATGTATGAAAACTGAAAAGTGGCGCTTCATTTGGGCATCTGCAAGTGTGTTCATTCATGCCATCTGTTTCTGTTTAGTGTCTGTCCTGACTACTATATGTACAAACACTATGAAAAATGAAGTTTACTTTAGAAACATAGGTGAATGTGGCAGTTGTAGCATTAAATATTAATCCTGATATAGCTATTGATTAGTTTTACAGGACAAAGTCTTTTTAAAAATGAATGAATTCGACAAAGCCTTCCAGCGAACTGCTTTGTAAGACTCTCTGTGATCACCATCTGCCTTGATATGTTGATATATAGTGTTGAGTTTAGTATATGCATGCGCCTTTTAGCAAGTGTTTGTTTTTCAACTCTAATTAGAGCATCTGTTCTTCTGTGTGGTACAAAGTGAAGCTGGGATATGTTGCAGATGTACCATTTGCAAAAAGCACAAATGGTTATAGCCAATCCAGCCTCAGTACCATCCAATTATTATACATTCAAGAGGGATTTTATAAGCATGCATTCATTGGACTGTTTCATCATTGGAGCTGAATTCAATTCCACTATCCCCTCTTTGAGTTTTTAATGTCTAAAACATTAAACGTCAGGGAACAACGTGCCTGTATGTCTTTTATGAAATATATATTTAAATTCTTTGTGTCTTATAGTTTTAATTAGAAAAAAATATTCTGTGTTTATTAAATTTTAATGCAAGTTGCTAAGAAGAAATTTCAAATAAAGACAGCTATCTTGGTAAATGAAAGACACTTTTTTTTTAAAATGGCAAATTGAAATTAGTGAACTTTAGAGGTGGAGATAAACAAATTTTGCTACCTTCTGACATAGCCTGGCTATCTGCTGTTGCTGTTTCCAGTCTTTATGCTAAGCTGCTAAGTTGAGCTAACCGGCTGCTAGCTGTAGCCTTATTTTCTGTACAGACATGAGAAGGGCCATGAGAGCTTCTCATGTAAGTCTCGGCCAGGAATGGATGTATTTCAGCGGATGTCATTTTTTCCCCCTGCATTAATCTTTTAGATATGGGTCATTGCAACAAGTTGTAAACACAGCTCTGGCTGTCTCCACAGAGGGTTGTTCCATCTAAAATCATCAGGGCCCTTCTGCTCCATCATCTCTGAATTGCTTCAAACTTTTTTATTGTAAATTATGAATATTTAAAATAGTTTCTGTGACATTTTAGATGGATTTACCAAGTGCTTTCCCAGAAAATATGGATTTTTTAAATTGCTTGTCAATCCAACTGTCAGCAGGTTCTCACACAATACAAATGGTGACTATGTTTGAATTACAATATCTCAGGAATCATTCAAAAGCCTGAAATTTGCATTTGTATTTCTCATCATGTAGTTATTTCAGAATCTACAATATTGGATAAGTAGATCAAAAGCCGCCATGACAAGTCTTATATTTTTGGGCCCACATTAACAGAGTATGCAGAAGTCAATTGATGATATTTCCCTTATTAGTTGCATGTTACAATATCACAAAACAAAAAATCTAGAATACTTTGTAAAATGTGCTGATACCTCTATAAATATTCATATTTTAGGCTATAAAAAATTCAGGCAAATTACAGATGGTTCAGCAGCAGCTGAACCTAAAAATGAAGCACATTATCCCAATGCATTTTAGGTGCATTTGGAAGTGTCAGAAAAGATTTAATAGTTCTTCAATTTCACAAAAAAAAAAGATGTGTGATGAGATGCTTCTGCTTCTTTCACTGTTTTTGACAACATGAAACATCCCCAACTCAAGCTGGCATGAAAGAAAAAGTACAATTTCCCCCCAAATGAAATCACTTCCTGAAGTCTTTTTTATTTTTTTGCAAAGGTGGCTTTTTTTTTAGCAGTTGGCAAGCAAAGCAATTGGTTTTGTTTCCAGCCTCCGTTACCGTAGCCTCTACCACCACACTGTGAGGACACTCGTATTGAATCTAAAAAAGCCTAATTCGTATTTTTTTTGACATGTCAAAAGTTTGCCTCAAATTCTTTTGACAGTTTTATGGAAACAACTTCTGATACATTATCACCCTGTAAAAGCAATCATTGTTTATTTGCACAGCATCAAGCCGGAATAGCGAAACATTACTTTGTAGTGGTGTTTTGTCCACATTGCGTACTTAGGTTCACTTTTCACTCTCCTCTCAGCTCTGGTTTTGGTTTCCTACAACTCCCGGGGGAAATATCAGACTTACTCTGGCGGCTGTTGGGTGTTCAGTAGGTAGCATAGAGTGGGCATATTAGAGCTTTTTGCTGGAAACAACTGCATGGTGCAGTTGGAAATGACCTCAGTGAGAGTGGCGAGACTAAAGAACGGTGTTATAAAACCAAAAGTTTTATAACAAAAGCTGATGGAGTTGTGTGCCGGTTCACTTTTTAGATAATGTCGAATACTGAGTTGCTTATTCAACATATAACTTCCTCTAAACCATTTGGAAGGCTCATACAAACACTGCATTGCTAATGCAAGCCGTAAACAGAGCTCTCGCGTGCATTTTAACTTTGAAACTGAATGTAACCTTTAAGCTGGAAATGTCACGTCTATGTTTACCACACATGCTGGAAGTGGGATGGGGATGGCGATATTCTATGCTGCAACATCTTCAAAAAAGACGACTTAAGAGCAAACAGTGACTAAGCCGTCTTTCTCCCATTGACCAAACCTGCCTGCAATTACTTCCTTGTCTCCCCTTTTCTCTGTTCTCATTTGTTACATCCTCTGTGACCTTTCTATTTGATGTGGCAGCAGTCAAACGTCAGTGTGTGAGCATATCGTTGATGGAAGGATGGAGGTCATTACCAGCAGTTGTCTTGGAGAGAGCTTCAATCCCCCAGAAAGCTAAGGCCAGAAGTGGGCCACTGGAGTTGGCTTAATTACTGACCGGGCCTAATTGGCTCCTTGTATGGGCTGTGATGCAAGCAGGATGTGACACTTAAGGCTAGACTTCTTCTGCTGTCTGCCCTTTGTGTCAGTCCCATTAACCTTTCCCTTCCACCTTCTCCTCTGCCTTTTTATGTTCAATTAAAGGCACTATTTAAATGAGCTGGAGTAGTAAGAATTAGAGCTTTGTCATGGGCCATGTAAAAGGAAATAATGGCACATAAAATTGCTATTCTGGGCACACTTTCAATCCAAGAGATGAAAACCTTTGCTTGCTAAATATTTAGCTGTGCACTAAGTTTCAGGCTGAGATTGCTGCAGATGATTAATGAATGTTCAAAATACATGAATGCACAGATGTGTGGGTTGCTTGTGGGTGTGTGCGAGAGCTTCTGTGGCTTTTAAATGTGGATCAGGCATCGGATTCAGCCATAATTAGTTATTGTATGTCAGCAAAATGGTAAACACTTCCAATAATAATATTGTACAGTCAAAGGGAACAATACTTCAAAAGGAAGCTAAAATCTGCAAAGTAAAGCCATGCTCACTGTTTGCCCTTTGGGATGTTGTGAGCTATGGTCTGTATTGTCAGTGCTGCGTAATTAATCATGCCACCTAACTGCATTCATAGGGTCCCCTTTGGTTAATTGGACTGCAGCTGCAGAATAGACTCAGCGATGATTTATTCAGCAGGCAGGTGGAACGACACTTGGCCCCCCCTCCTCCTCCAGGTACCCAGGATGGATGGCTCACTCCGGCACCCGGCTACTCCCGGTGCTCCTCCATCCCTCAGGCCAATCGACTCTGAGGGCACATTTACAAGATGGACTTCATGGTGACAAAATGAGAGGAGGAGAGGTACAGTGGAATCAATTTCCCCTCTTTACTCCATATTCAAGGGTTCTACTAGTAAGGGTGGGAGCACAGATAAAGATATTGACCATCTGTAGAAAGTTTAACGGGAGAACTTCCTCACAGTTCCTGTTTACAAGTAGAAAACAAATACCAAAGCCAGTCGAAGGTGAAGTCATTTAGACATTTGCCCTCTCTGCTTCATGGGTCTTTGTTTCATTTACTGGCTTTGCTGTGAGGCAGACCAGTGGTGACTGTATCATTTCAGGCTTGTTGGAAAGTCAAGCCACTCGGCCACACTCTTTTACAGCGTTTTATCTAAGGTTGGGATCATTTTGTCTCTCAGTGGAGTGGTAAAATAGCTGAGGTTGAAGACTAGCTCTGATAAAAATCAAGTTTTTTTATCTAGTTCAACGTCTGTGTAGTGTTTTTACAAGCTAAAAGGCAGGTCAAGAGTAAAATAAGTCTGAGCATGTCCATCTTTAAACTGCAGTGTACTGACAACACTCTCCAAAACACAATTCATACTTCTGGTGACGCATATGGAATAAACCTAAAGTACCACTCCTGTCAGCTTGCCGGGTGGGGCTTTTCGTATCATCATAATCATTTTCAGGTTTAAACATGTTTGGCTTCTACTATTACAGCTTGTCGTTGTGTTAAGTAGAGTAGTTTTACAGTGTTTGAGTAAAACCGTGGGGAGCTGGAGTGCTCGAGCTGCAGAAAGCAACAGAGCAGTGGGCGAAAGGAAGAGTAGGGACTCCATAGATCCACACATGCTAAAGGAAGCAAAGGTGAAGTGTCATGTCTACGCCATTTTAAGACAGGAAGGGATTATTGCTATGGGGGAAAAAAAATTCAATATGGAATTTTGATATACGGAGATGAGTTTTTCTTCAGTGCCACTAGAGGGATGCTACCTTTCCAGGTGATGTAACTAACTCTGAAGAGTCCTAACTGAATCTAGTGAAGTAAAAGACACCGCCAGTTGACATTCTCAGATCTTACATTTATCATTGTCATTTGATGGATGTAAAATGTGTAATTATCGTTCCTTTGATGTCAGGCATGTATCATGTGGTGTAATATGTCGACCATACATTACTTTAATGCCAAACTGAACTGTTTTCATTATGTTCATGTTCAACCATATGTGGAATTTTTCACAGATAATCAGTCAGATTGCAAAATGGCTCCCATAATCTACGGAAGCAGGCCCCATACATCAGCATTAGGATTACACCTTCTCTGGCTGTAGTTTGCTTCAGTGCTGCTGGCGTACCATTACCCTGAGATAACCACACTTTAATAGTTAATGCAGCTGTGGGGCCCCCACTGCATTACAAATGGACCCATCCGTCTCGCCTAGACCCCTGCGGGTGGCAGCGCCACAGTCCGTCTTCAGCAACTCTAATCATTCATCAATAGGCAGCTATCTGACACCCGCTTATACAGGACACCCAACACTGTGATGTGGTCAAGGCCAGAGACGGACATCCTGGTGTCAGAGAGGGGATCTGTCAACCGATATTACTCCAGACACTACCGTGGGACTTCCCAGCTGCAACAGCTGGATTGCAGGCTCCGAGTATAATCTGTTTATCTAAATGTCAACCTCTTTTCTAACCTGTCTAGACACTGAACAAGCGCAAAGAAACTGAAGTGTTGTTTACTCGATGAATGCATAATACACTTTAAAGACATCAAAGTCTATGTAGGTCTCTGTGAAAAACTGTGCTTTAAAGCCTTTGGTGGCTCCGGAGGGAGCTGCATAAAATCTGATAAATTGCAACATCAGCTAGCATCAGTTGGGACTGAAATCTACAAGTTTGAAAATGAGAAAAAAATATATTATAAGAATGTGGAGAAAAATGTGAACGTACCAGACCTCTGTAGAACTTACCTCATCAATTTTTGAGGCACACACTAGAATAACTGACCAAACTGCTGTCAGTCAACCTGCACTGTGTGTAGTGTTGGTGCCAAGTTTTGGTAAGAAAGAAAAAGTCTGCACTCTTATTCAGTTGCTTCTTTTTTTAAAAACCTGTCCATTATTAGTCCAACATTATTACTTAAGTCGCATTTAAAGGGGAACTCCGCCTATTTCACATATTACATGCACTTTATTCATCATGAGAAGGACAAGGCAGCCTGTGAATACGGTTGCTATGGACCTTCAAGTATCACTTTAAAGTCTGAAATATGAAATTCAAATGATTTCTTGAGTAAAACATGCAGCTGAGCTTCATTATTGGAAGAATAGAATCAGCGGTTTTGGAACTTCAGCCTGTCTAAATATTGAAAATATGTTTATCTCTCTGCCATTTTAATTTTTGACCATTTTTTTTCTAGTGAGTTCTTTATTAACTTAATTTATGAAAGTGACATAATATTAACTTGCTGGACAACCCACTTAAATGGAATTGTATTGTGCAGATTATGTAGAAAACACGGAAAGTTATCATATTCCTGAAAACAAGGAAAGTTAACATATTCCTTTTCTCTCCATTTTGGGTGATATTTATAAAATGTCACTGTCTGCTCACTGTTTGGCCATGCTAATTCTGTTTGCTCTGGTTGAGAGGCAGGAGTGCCCTCTTTCCAATTTGCCTGACAGGGGAATGCCAGTAAAAAACGCAATCAATAAGACAAATGTTAAAGTGACTCGACTCTGCAGCTGAGCCTAGCACCTGCTTTGTGGAGGAGTTTGTAAACCTTTTATTCCCCGACTGTAAAGCCTGGTGCTTATTTGTTGTTGTGGTCATCACATCAGCCCTCTGCCAAGAGATTCTGCTCTCAATTCCCCATGGAAATAAAAACTGTGATAAAACTCAGCACAGATAGCTTCAATAAGTAACCAGCACAGATGCAGCCCAAGCCAGACGCTTTCTCCGGGGACTGCAGCTGCCATGCAGGGATGTGACAGGCCCGAAATGGGCAGGCGGGCCCCTTCCCTTTTGATCAATCAGGTAAGACAGAGAGGGGTAACGTGAATTCTAAAACTCCAGATGCACCGTCACCAAGGTGACTCTCATCTATTACTCTTCCCAACCGCTCTGAACATATGCTCATCTGTCACAGTGACAGACCTCCTTTGCTTTCTCTACTCCAGTTGGATTTAGACCCGATGAGGCTCAGTTGAATTAAGTAGTGTCTTAATTCAGCTGCGTCTGATTTTCATTTCTCGAGAGCAGATTTTAAATGGCATTGCAGAATGAGATCTAACAGGGAAATGGGGGAACAATGCAAAACTGTTTATTGGAATAGTCTTAATATTTTGCAAGTTTGGACATTTTCAACTAATTTCTACAGCTGACGTTGATGCAGAGGATGTCTAGGAAGCATATTGCTGCGATAATTTCAAGACTAATGCATGTTTACTGCATTATGTGTGCTCCTGTGAGACAACAAACCTGCTACACGTCAGATTCAGGTGAGCAATTGCTTCCTGTTCTCAGGGTAAGACTACCCTCTGCTGGACATTTTCACAAATCTAGTTGGCTGCCAGGAGACATCCTTGTCAACAGGAGCAGAGGTGACTTTTTCCACTGAGACGTGTTGAGAGATATTAGCGCCAATACATCTGTTCATCGGGGGTGGTGGTGGAACAAGGGGGAGAGGTGCTACTTCTACCTGTTTTTTTTACCTCTCAATAAGCAGTGAGGAAAAAAATATATTTGCATGCAATGCTGTTTATGTGTAAGTCTCACCACAAGATGGTGTCATTTCTCAAGGATGTCACATGGTGTTGGCCTCAGTATTACCTTCCAAATGTAGAGTCTGTCTGCCACCTATTGGTAAAGACAGCAGGATGCCTTGTATTAATCAGCATTGCAGATATTTATTAGTTTTTATTTGTGTTTCTATTTAACTTGAATGGGAGTGCAAAGTAGAAAAAATATAGCAGTGTGAGTGATCCAGATTTACATGTAAAATCTGCCATCACATTATTGCTGTGAGCTTGAGGAGTGCTGAAGCCGACTCTGTCCTTGGACCTCACTGTAGAGCCACCAAGTGATGCAAATTTGCCTTCAGGGACGAATAGATTTTACGTTAACAATAATAAAACCCACTGTGATGAGCGCTTTGACTGTTTTATAATGCAGAAGCTCCACTGGATGTACAATTCTTCGCAGTAACCTGCTATGTCTGAATGGACTGGAAATGATTCTAATGACTTAAGGAGCTTCAACTGATAAGATTTGTAGATTCCTGCCTTGGCTGCTGATTCTCACAGAGCAGGACGAAAAAAAAATAAACACGAGACCTATTAGTGTGTCTGTGCCAAAGGAAGTTTCAAATATGGCACTGTTTTCTCCCTTAAAAATTTCACAAGCTTGAGTCACAGTATGACTGATGCGCCCTCTGGATCTCCGTCCAAAAATCTCAGGATGTGGAAATGAAACTATTTGAGAGGGAGAGTGGAGCGCTGACTCAGTTGACCGACGTAAGGAGGTGAAATAAGGTAGTGTAAGAGCTCCTATTATTCCCTGCATATAGGAGCCTCCCATAAATACAGTCCTGTGTTCACTAAACACGGCGCACGCGCTGCTTCCTGTGTTTGTGTGAGTCAGATACTACTCATGAGTGGACTGAATCAACCGGGCCCCATCCCCCCGCCCACTAACCTCCATCCGCCCCCTCACACAAGTATAAAAGACACCCACACACATATTCCCATCTCCGCCCACCTTGCCTTTCAAACTGATCCCACACTTTTCCTCTCCCCTCCCAATGGATTTTCTCTCTCTCTCTCTCTCTTGCCCTTTTCCTTTTTTTCCCCCCTTTCCTTCATCTCTTCTACGGGGGATGAGAGGGAGGATGTGAGTGGCGTGTGTGTATGTGTGCGTTAGTCATGTTCAGGCTCATCCAGGGCCAACAGCAGCACAAGCAAAGGGGAAACCCAGGCACAGGCAGGAATAGGATGTTTTGTCCACATCTGTTAGTTGGTTTGGCTGCAGCACTCTTTTGCGGTTTACACAGCGCCTAAAAATGGATTGCTAGAATGAGCTAGAGAGTGCGCTGGAGGGGAAGACGGATGAGCATATAGGAGGAGGAGGAGGAGGAGGAGGAGGAGGAAAAAAGGGCAGGAGGACATAGGTGGGGGAAGGGTGAGCATGCCAAAGTGGGCCAAGACCCCCCGATGGTTAATAGGATTCTGTCTGCCCAGAGCTGCTGCAGAGTTCACGAGCCGGGAGACGGCTCTGAAGAGGGCGTCTGATGGGGAAGTGTTTGTCTCCTGTAAGATCTGATTAGTATTTAAATTCAAACTGGCTCATTGGGTTGATTTGTGGTTTCCTGGTGCTTAAGATGGGCTAAGATCTGGCCATTCCGATGTTTGAGGATCATCAAATATGGTGTGACACCCCGAATATGCAAGAGAAATAAGAGAATCAGTTTCATTCCTAAAAATCGATGAGCCAAATAGAGCGACCACACTGAGTGGAGATTGATAAAAAAAGTTGACTTTATTTTACTATAATTTGCATCTGATTACACTTTCCGACAAGAATTTTGAATTGAGATTATTTTTATGTGTGTGTGGAATTCTGTACTGAGGTAATATTAAGGGATTTTTTTGCAGCAGATCACTGAACCAAAGCAAATATGGGAAACAAAAGGTTGTGATCCAATCAGAAGCAGGAGTTTGTGCATTGTATTATACTGACAGTTATTTCTTCATTTTTTTCACCTTTTTCAATTTCAGGGATTGCTGGCCAAACAACAGCAACATAGTGAACACAGAGCTAAATCAACACCTGACTGTAAAAGTTATACAGTCATGAAGGCAGAACTTAATGCAGAATTCATTAGATTATATTGAATTACTTTTATGTAGGCGTACCATACAGGCAAGCAACTGAATCTATTCAACAGAATAAAATGTCATTCCGGTCACTTTTCCATTTCTAAAACTTATTTTGCTTTTCACAGTCTTCATAACGGGCTGTTTTGTGCCGCAGCCGAATGCAGAATGCGAACATTTGTCGTGCACCACCTCTGATTAGTCACACTATCCCCTTGCCAGTCTCCAGGTGGTGTCAGAAGGACAACATTCTTCACACACACAGCAGACCTATTTCCCTGAGCTCCATCCACATACTGAGAGGCTGGGTATGGCAGAGATGTGTGAGGGCGTGGGGGATGGGGCTGAAGTAGTTGTGGAAGATAGAGAGGAAGGAAGTGAATAGAGTGAGAAATTGGGAGGGAAGGGGGTGGCATGCAAGGCAAGCACATGCTGAGCAGAACATTGGACTCATTGAGAAAAGCGCTCTTTCCATTCATGCCCTACCCGATCCCCTTTTTCACCAAACTCCCACTCCTCTCATCATGTACGTACAGTGTATTGACAGCTACGTGTTTTCTGCAGATAAGAAAGCCTTGGGGGTAATTGGGTGTGTTTGTTAACACTGAATTATTTGAGATGTGGCCCGACAAAACAAACAGGGAGGAGGAATACATGCAGACGGAGGCAGACTGCCCATTTCTGCCACTTTCTGGTCACTACACGTGCAGTATCTGTTTTCAATTTGATAGCGGCAGACCCATCAACTCCAGATGGGTAGTTCATTTACATAAGAAACCCTTGTGTGAAAGCACCGGTCGGTAGCTGCTATGATTAGAGCACAGTTCGGAGTGTTTCTCGATCACCACACCCATTCACTTGACATTGGGCAAGATTGGTCTATTTCAAATGTAAAATGGTCACATCGATGTCTGGTGAGAGCAATATGAAAGGTGCACCTATACGCCCCAGTGAATGAAAGACGCAGCAGCAGCAGCAGACAGGGCAGGTTTATGGCTCTAGACTGGTTAATTAGGAATAATCAGGAATAAAATGTCCATCGGTGTATAAGCACTGATTAATAAATAACTCTACAGTATCATGCTGTTAGCACTGGGTAATTGAGGGGCCTTTTTGTGAACTCGAATTAACTTTTACTGAAGTAACATGTGCCACTTCAGCTGAAATGACATCTGTTACAGACTAAAAGATGCTGTTTTCCAAAAGAATCAGAGATTAAACAACTGCACAGTCATTTGAAGTGAAGCTAAAGAAGAACAAGAGAGTAATGTGGTTGCTTTAGTCTTCTTAATTTGCAACATCATGTTTTTCCAAAACTATTTCAAATTCTGTCTCCAGTCCGGCTGCTAAAAAGTTCAAACAAAAAATGTTTTCCCTTGTGAAGTCAGTAACTCAGAACTTTTGCAAGATTTATTAAATTTATCTCAGAGATCCTGCTGATTGCATTTTAAAGTTCCTGCTAGTGTCTGAGCAAAAATAAGCAGCAGTAACAGAGAAAAAACACAATATAGAAAACTCTCAATATACTGCAAATTAGAATAAAGAGAAATGTGATTATAAAATGACAAATTTCCTTTCCAATTGTCAAATAAAATATTTCATTTGAAAAATGCCTAAATAACCCAACAGCTTTTAAAACCTGTTAAAAACACAAATCTATTATTTAAGAGAATCATCAAAATGCATTAAAAATGCACATTTTCCTGCTCTTTTTCCCCTATAAATCTTCGGTAATTGCAGAATGCTTCAGGCAGAAAAAGCTGCAAACACTTAAATTTATTTTCCCAAGGGCAGCACAGACTTTGAGAACTGTTAATAAAAATAAATCTAGACCGGGAATAACATTTTAAAACATAGAGTTACTATAAATCATAAAAAAAGATCTTATAAAAATACTTTGTAAATTGATTTTTCTTTACTCAGACATCTTTCAAAACGGTCTTATCAACATAAGACATTGTAAGAGAATTTCCTGCACCACACCTTTTATTTGAACATCAGTGTTTACTTTCTAGCTTTGCAGGTGTAAGATCAATTCACTACATGTATTAAAAACACATTAAGCACTGTGAAACAAATGCCTGCAATCGTACAAGATGAATGGAGGATTGTGCTTTCATTCCATGCTTTTTTATACTTCCTTCTACTCTATTCAGTTTTAAGGCAAATGTTGTACCCTTTACTTCATTGTAGAATTTTCTAGTTACATTATAAAACAGTTATTTTAGAGACAAAACTTGCAATGAGTTTATTAAATATTAAACCTTTCAAAAATGGTTAAAAATAAGCTCCACCTTGAGTCTTTGCATTAATGTAGTGCTGCTATATTCCATCAAATTCTTTTTTATGTATTTTGATGCTTCAGGTACTTCTTGCTCATGTTGATTTACAAAAGCAATATTCTTAATGCAGGGTTTTCACTTGTAATAGAGTCACATTCTGCGTTTACACAAGTAAATTATCCGAGTCCTCTCTGAGTTTAAAGGCAGCTTTTGTTTACATTGGGGGAGGTCATAGTTCACTCACCATTACTGTGGAGACTGTGGTATGTTCTGTGGAGCAAAGGCACACCGCACAGGATGCCTTTTGTTCTGGTGATAAGACTCTCGTGCGTAAGGCAAATCCTGCGAACTTTTACGCATCTTTTCTGTAGGTATTTTTGCCATCGAACCTGGAGCATTAGGCAGATCCAGGAGGGGTTGAGGAGGAGGTTGGGCTCATCCAGTGCTCTTGGTGGCCCATTTATCATATCCCCGCCCTCCAGTGTTTCAGCTCCCATGAGGGCGGCTCTTTAAATTGCCCCAAAACTCCTCCTGGCTGGCGCCTTTTTCCCTTTATCTGCATGAGACAAGACACACGTGCTATATTTAGGACGTCGTTGGAATAAACTCCTCATCCTGCTGGTAAGAAAAAAAAATCAAAACCTTATTTCTTCAGGAAGAGAGGAAAAAAAGATATTGCTTTCTAATTCATAAGTGTTTTTTAAAGGTGCATGAGCTGGGAATTTAAAGGGGCGGGCTGTGTGTTGTCGGACGAATAAAAGCTGTAGCCTAGAGATCGGTGCAGGGCTTTTTAACCGGGTACAACCAGCTAGGCTTAAAGGAAACATTTCGTCTTAAATTTAGAGCAGAGGTTAGAACCGAGCGACAAAGGTGAGTGCAAAAGAGCGAGAGAAACTTTGCATGCTCGACGTGCCGCAGCCGGTTTATTTAGTGCATTTTTCCCCAACACACAGCTCCGGCAGAGAAGGGAGGCTGCATGCGTTACATGTGAAGCCGTCTTTTGTTGCTTTGGCCCGGGCTTTCACCGCCGCCGCCGCAAACGAACTCGGTCACCTCCGCTCGCTTGCATTTTTTCCGTGCGTAATTTTACCAAAAAACAAAGACGCGAGCGCATGCAAGGCGGCGGTTTTATCCTGCAAAGAACCTCACCGGTCATTGTGTGTGTGTATATATGTATGTGTGTGTCGGCGGATATCTCTCGGTGGCCCCGGCGTGCAGACATGCTGTGAGATAGTTTCATGCGCAGGCCCGATTCACTGGCCACCACAACAAGCGCACACACGGGCCTCTAAACATGGTCGGTAACGGGGGAAGGGAGCGCCGGGTTCGGTTGAGTGTTGCAGGTTTGTGCGGCCTACCGAGCCGATTTCATTCGCCTGCCAATCCTCTCATTCGTGTGGCACCTTCAGCCGGTTTAATGGCGCGCAGTGTGAGACAGAAATAGAGCGCGGATTGATTGAGTTAAACGCGTTACCGGTGTGCGCTTCGGCAGGTCATTCTTTTTCCTTTTTTTTCTTTGGTTTGTTGTTGCGGTCACTGAGTTTAATAGCCGGACTGTTTTCTGTGCTGCGCTTCTCTTTACGCCTGTATCTGTGCGTAAACTCGACGCCTCGTCTTTGCAGCAAAGACCCACCGGTGTGATTTATCTCCCAGGTCTGAAAAGCTAAGCAAACATGAGCGACAAGGGGACAGTCTCACCGCAGGAGAAGGAGGCTACAGAGAAGAGAGGGCGTGGAAGACCCCGCAAGGCGCCCCAGGTGAAGTCCTCTGACGTAAGTAGCTTATTCTTTACATTTGCTGGCTGTCATTCTATCAGCTTTGCATGTCCTGAGACCATTCCTGACCTGAATGCAACATCAACACCACCTCCTGCCATGTCTTGTTACATGGCAGAGGAGCAGATAAACACATCTGCTGCAGCTGATGCTCAGATAGATTGCAGGTGAGGTGCTCCATGCAGATCCATGCCATAAGCCCCCATTGTGATCATTTGACTTTATCAGTGTAAGCGTAGAAGTCTATGACAAACTTCCTGCTCCGGTTTGTAAGCAACCTGTAACCCAACACCTTTAAACCGGTTTTAACCCCCCTCAGGACCCACCTCTGCTGCTCATGTAATGGATGACATAGCCGAGTGGAAGCGCAGAGTGGCTCATATATCTGTCACTCAGCCCCGTGTGTTTTACTATTAAATTGCTTGGTTGCTATGAGCTGCGGTTGTAAACACGTTAGAAATGCAACAGGAGACAAGTCAGCCATGACACGCCTCACAACCACAGATTAGGCATGAGTAAGATAACGCTTCTCGTGCTGAATTCACCTTGCCATTTTAAGATGATCTGCATTTAAATGTTGTTTTTTTTTTATGAATGACACATTTATGAAACTGTCTGAAACAACTGTGTGAGGCACCGTGCAGCTTTCACCACCTGTCAGCCTTTAAAGCACATGTCTGTTGTGCTGACCTTGAGATGGAGTCTTGCATGTATAAATACACCCATACCTATCAAGTGTAAATGCCAAAATACTGTCTCAGTGTTTCGTAGCATCCTAACGTGAGTGTGTTCACTTTGATTGTCAGGAACCAAGCGGGTCCCCGGTTCTAAAGAGAGCCAGAGGACGACCAAAGGGCAGCAAAAACAAGACAAGTGGCAAGAGCAAAGTAAGTTGGTGCAGTCGTGTTTCCACATGGTGACATATCCTGATTGCCGCAGCAGCAGCAGCTAGCTTGCATCCTGAACCGGAATGGCAGCAAAGCCCAGAAAGACAGACACGTCCTCGTGATGACGCTGCACGCAGCACTCGTCCTGGCATCTCTATCTCAAGCAAGCACTTCCTCTTTCGAAACTCCCCCCTCGTCCTCCCGATTCCTTTTGGTTGATGAGCATTTTAACGGTAGCTAACCTCATCCTCTTTAAAGGATGTCCTGCTGTTACTCGTGATATATTTGTTGGCTACAATTTAGCCGCTTCCCCTCCTCCTCCTGCTCCTCCTCTCCTGGTGTCAGAAATAGCCTGGCTAGGGTTTCCCATTGTAAAGACCTTGGTTTACTGCCTCACTTTTTTTTTTTTTTTTTTCTTTTTTTGAGTGATGCTCACCCTGTACTTCCTGTCCTCCAGCTTCCTGCAGCTTGTCATGCACAGTGCGGTGCAGGTGCAGAGGCCGCAAGACTGTTTCCAAGCTGACACTAAGCACCCCTCCGCCCCCACCCAGCACACAGCCCTAGTTCTTCTCTGCCTGTCGTCTCCATAGCAACAACTGATTTTCTCCCTCGCCCCAACCCTCCAGCTCCCCCGTGTGCTCTGTCTTCGCTGCTATGTATGGGAAAGAGAGAGAGGGAGCGAGTGAGAGACGAGGGGAGAAGAAGACAGCGCATACATGTATTGATATAGCTTTTAGCAGCGAGGGCCGAGCTGCAGAGGGTTTGTGTCTCCGCTCAGTTTCACCAGCTGTCTCTGAGCCTCAGACCAGGTGGCCAGCGAACTGGAGTGCCCTGTGTGCAGTTCCTGTCGGCCTTCCAGATAATGGCCAATGAACCCAATGCCCCCTTTTTCATCAGTCTCATTGCAAAGGTACCAGCACCATCTGCAGGCAGCTACAAGTAAAAGCTCTCAGGAAATATAGGTTGTTTATACCATAGGTTTTTCTTTTTTCCTTCCTTCCTCCGTCCTTGCTGATCCCACCCACAATCGCCACCCCCAGCTAAATTCTTTGCTGTAGCCGAGCGAGTCGGCAGGTCACTGACTTTGAAGATCACTGCAAAATGTCGGGGCCTGCTTGCAGCTCTACTGACCTTGTACTGTTTTCTTTCCCAGAAGGCGACAGCAGCTCCATCTGCAGGGGGAAAACGCAGGGGAAGACCTAAGAAGGAGGTAAGAGTCTCTCCCAGACAAGACAGTGTCACAGCAGCGCTCGCATTTTGTGCAACCATTCCTCTTCCAATTGAATTATGATTGGTATGACTGTCTGCAGGGTGAAATTGCATTTTCCTAATTCCCTCTTGAATGCCTCCTTCCTCTCAGACGAGTCATTTTTTTTTTTTTACTCATCAGCTATTTTGGTTCTCGTGTTCATTGAGAGCCGCTGCTTGGTCACTCGAAGCCGTTACTCGGTTGCGTTAAACGGCAGAATCTCTTCTCGAGGAGTGTTCTTTAACCAAGTGTTGACAGCAGGATTTTTCTTTCCCCCCTCGTCGTCCTCCTCTTTCTGTAGCTGCAAAATGAGTTGCCAGACTATATACACTCAGTCAAAAAAGCGTGTGTTTAATCTAGGAAGAAACTGCGGTCTTGTAGTAACATTCTGTCATGTGCATGAGTGGTTAGGGCGTACTCTGAAAGAAGTCTGGATTGCATTAGTCACAGAAAGGAATGACCCAAAGTTACCCTCCTAACTAGCCCCTCTCATTTTTATGAATGAACATGTTGGGCAGTAGTGAATGTGAGGAGGAAAAAGGGAGCAAAAAAAGCAGGATGCCTCATTGTGACTCACCGGCGTTATGAATCACTTTTCACTACAGATGGCTCACCCTTCCCCTGGGTGTTCTTCATGCCACTGTGGTTTATCAAAGAGGTTTACAATAACATCGATATTTTTTTCATGTTGGTACTTGGGGTTGTTAAAAGTAAAAACAGTTGTGTTGCGGCATGAATCACAGGCCGCTATTGTAGGTGAACAGTGATGGCGTTTCAGAGGCATTTTCCTAAGTGGGTGTAGTCGAAGCCTGACTAGATTTTTTTTTTTTCTTCTTTTTCCTGTCGCAGGAGAAGGAGGAGAAGGCGTCCCAGGAATCATCTGAGGAGGAGGAAGAAGAAGAGGACCAGTAATTCACAACGCATGCTACCTCACTCAACATACTGACTTACTGTTAACCAGAACTGGGCTGTATCTCCAACACCGGTGCCACCACATGACCACTGTTCACGACAAAGCCCCCCCTTTGCCAAAGGCGGGTTAACACAGTACATATATCATGCAACAGCACTGGATAGAACGATGGACTTTGCTCAAGCATAGATCTATGAATTACATGAAAGGTAACAGCCCTTTTCTCTACATGTCATGTTATCACGTCTTTTATACTGGACAAAAAGTTGTGCTCCGAGGAGCCTGGACGTTTGTTTTGTTTTTTTTTTCCCCCCTAAAGATGGTTTGTAGGACATTTTCCTCTGCTTAATGTTACTTATTTGTTGTACCCGCATCTGAGATGGTAGGGCATATAGATTTTTCTCCATGTTTTGTACTGGACAAAGGTGAATTTTACCTATACTTGCTGTTTTGTTTTTGTGTGCTCGTGTGAAGTGGTTAGCCTATCCTTTGCCTCGTATTATAGGTGGAGTTGAGCTTCAGCATTTAGGATGAGAATAGGTGACTGATGGTAGTGTTTGTTTTTTTTTTTTTTTTTTCCATGTCTAATCTGCATAACTGATTTCGCCCCCCTCTTATTAGAGCAGAACCATCTTTTTCCCCCGCTTTTACCCCTCTTTCCTGTAGGACAGTTTAGATTAAGAGATGCTTCTCAAATTTCCTTCAGTCCTCAGTGTGCGGTGGGGAGATGTAAAGTGTATCGTTAGTCATCAGGATAATCTGAGCAGACTTACTGTTTTGTTCCTTCGGGTTACATACCATTAAAAAAAAAAGAAGTGTGTGCTGCTTTTCATGTTATAATAAAACTCAATTCTTTTTGGTATAATGTGTGTTTTTAAGGATAGGGTTGGCAGAGTTCTAGGCTGAAAGTCATCAGTGTCGTTTCTTCAGGGAGCTTTTACAAATGCTGTTACATTGGCGTCTTTGTCTTCACATGGTCCTCAGTTTTCCAAGCGCTCACTCAATCACTCGTAAGGCAAACTGCAATTGGTAAAACAAGAAGTTTGATTGTAATGGAGGATAGTCGGTGGCACTGCTATCCAACAGGGCTGTATGTTTTGTTTTTTTTTCATTCCATCTAGCTCTCACTGCTTCACCTAGCTTGGTCCTTCTGTCATCACTTAGTACCGTAATAAACTTTTCTTAGTCTTTTGAAGATGTGTGTCGTATGCTGTCTGCTACAAGGAGGAAAAAAAAGAGTTTGTGTATTTCTAAGTGTCAGGGAACCCGCGGTCACAGTCCACTTAACTGGGTTTTTCCACACACCTAAGCTGCTACAACCTCAGTTACGAAACCCGGAAAACTGCAAACAGGCGAGACAAGGCCTGGAATTTCATACCTCACTCAACGGCTTACTTTACCATATAATTGCATTTAACTGGTTTTCTGTTGTTTTTAAATGTAACCTCTGGCATGAGTTGGAACGATGTCGTTATTACAGAGTTTGTAATTTTTTTTTTCCTTTTTAACCTGACTGTAATAAGGTATCTAAGATGTCAAGTGTGTGATTGTGTGCATACGCAACACGTCTTGGCTCGTTCATAACCAGAGCTTGCAGACAGGTTGTTTTTTTTTTTTTTTTTTTTTTGAAAATGTGTGAAGCAAGTCAGGGAGACCTGTCAGCTTGACGACTGTGTTCGCTGACTGTGGTAGATTAGCAGGTGTGTTTTTATCCTTTAAAAAAAATTTACTTCTGGTGCACTGAAATGTTGGTTCAGATTTTCATGGACAAATGTTTGTGTGTTTGTGATAGACTGGGCGCTCTTACCACTGTTCTGTTGGCCACCGTGTCTGGCGCTACCACACACAGCCACCCCTCGCCATACTCATACAACGGTCATTTCATGTCTTTTCCAACCTCCTCCAACTACTCTCAACAATGTCATTTTACATAGCAACATCATGCATCCGTTGATTTATATAATGTAAACTCAATAGGATGGGATCATTCTTTTTAATGTACACCGTATATAAATGTACAATGTCTATATTTCTATGGTGCCCTACAACAATTTGTATCAGAAATGGTCAATAAAGAGAATTTTCTTTGTCATTTTGTTGCCACTTCTATTGTTGCAGCTTTTTCTGCCATGGAAGTCATGTTGCCATCTTAGCTAAAGTGACGTGATAATAACAGGACAAAGAAAAAAGTTACGTTATTTTATTTACATCTTCAGTGTCTCAATCAACAGCATTTCTCTCAAAGCAACATAGTCCAACAGTCTGAAAAAGTAGAAACAGTGCTGTCAAAAGTACATCAGTAGTTGTTTGATTTGTCAAGTGAAACCCGAGCCTTCCATGCAAAGTTCACCAGTGCAAATCCGATCACGCATTTTGTACACTCTAAATTCTGAATGGCTCATTTCATTGGTTTTTCACATTAGATGAAAAGCGTCACTAGATGATGCAGAGAAAAACAGTGAGATGGAAATATGATCGGGGAGCACTGAGATGATTTCAGCTCCAGAAAAGATCATGATGATTCAGATAAAGGCTCATAATTCAAGCACCTCTAGATGTCGTACCTGATAACATCACAAGTTTGAGCATTAGCTGCTCTTTACAATACATTAACTACCGAACTGAGTAATGTCTCTCTTCAAGGACAGTTAAACAGTGCTATTGTTGTTAGTTTACATTCACACGCAAGGCAAATAAAGGCCAGGAATGGTTATAATTCTTTCAGAAAAAAAGGGTAAGGCTTCCTGAGTGCTTGATACAGTCAGACCTATGGAATTTATCTGAGCAGATTCTTCATCTGGAGGTAAATTTGCTGGTGCCATGCCTTGTAGACAGGACATATTTTGGGCACTAGTCACAACTCATTTTAGGGATGAGAGGAGCCTGGTGTTATTTGCTTCCATATCTGGCTTTTCATGCCACTGATAGGAGTCATAGGATTTGGCTAAACCACAAAAAGATGTGAATTGCAGGGCAGCTGCTTAAATTGAATAAGCAAATTAAAACCAAAGCGGGCTGTTCAACCTTTTGACTCAAAATGAAACGGAAACAAAGCTTGATTTTGGGAGTTAATTTCACTTTATCCATACGAGGCTTTGAGATTAAAACTCTTTTGAAAGTGGTATTGCAGTGTTTCAAGTCAACGAATGTGACTGTTGAAACACTGGAGGCATTTCATCAAATAAAGCACAGCAAGCAACCTCAACACAAAATCCAATCTAAGCAATGCTCACAAACCCTCTTACAGCAGCAGTGCTGATTTTAACTAGTGCACAACATTCATACTCTCACCACACTAAACACAGCTGCTATGTTACAGTCAGTACACATGCCTACTGCAACCCACAGGAACACAACTGCTTGCCACACGTCGCCCACAGCAACAATATGAATATAAACAACAGAGTAAACCTACACGAACCTGTATCGTCCAACTTCCTGAACTCTGAGTCATCTCGCTGAAGACCACAGTAAAAACATGTCTGAATAAATAATTTTAAATAAATAAGGTACTGCGTTTGTTAGGCACACAGGGGTGGCATCGGGACTTCACAAATGAACAGTCATTCTGTACATTACACAGGAAGTAGAAAATGTTGCTGATGTATTCAGAGATAATGGCAAACGGAGTAAAGAAAAACCAACTGCATGGCTTCAAAAATTATTGATCTGTGCGGCTGAAGGTTGTCTCCTCGCTGACAATATTTTCTATGCCAGCTTTACTACCATCAAGCATTGACGTCTTTGGTCAGAAGAGGGCGTCGCTGTTGATAACTTCTGGCCCAGCCTTGTACAATCTGCAGACATAAAATACAGTGTAAGAACAGGTTAGTATAGCACAGTTAGCTTAAAAAAAAGCATGAAGGCCACCTCCTGTCATTCATGAAACCTCTAATAACTCATCTTGGTTATTAAAGCCACATATTTTAGACTTTTTCCCCGAGAAAATAGTCCCATCATGCTTTAAAATGGCTTAGAGTTAGATCTAGAACGAGCAGATCTCGCTGCAGCTCGAGCACTCAAGCTCACCTACGACTCTGAAAAAAACATTGTAAAACAGAATGCCAAGGTGTAATATTGCTGGATCTTTAAGTGAAATATTGTTTCTAACAGGGAAGTGAAAAGCTGCTGTGGACTAACAATAAGATTATCTCTCTTACATCCAATGGTACCAAGCTGTGACATTTTCCACACAAGTACTTAGAATGTAAGATTTCTGCATTTGAAACTTCCACCACCACCCCTGTTATACAGAGGTGAATGAAGTTTTTATTTGTGTAGAGAAAATATGAAACTGTAAAAGCAAGATGTGTTTCCAAATCCAAAAATATTTGCACAGAAGAAATAAAACGTTTTCTGTGATTTTTGTGAATAATACTAGTAAGGACAAATGTACAAATGTATCCTGTTTCATATCAAATGAAAGTAAAACTTACTAAACAACTGTATACATGGTGAACATTGCCACCTAGTGTTTCTCAGGACTTAGTGCATGACTTTGTTTTAGAAAATTAGTGTCTGGGTTAAATTTATAGCACATTGCATGAGAATGGTAATAGAAAAAAACAACACTCCAAGTGTTAAACAAATGTTTACAAAGAAATGTGGAAACCAATAAGTCCACATTTATTACAGTTATGTCTCTTCTCATAAATTATGAATATAATAGGATACAGGAAAAGAGGAGGGATTGTTGTTTTTCTTCTGATTTTCAAAGCTTTTTAAAATGTACCATGTAAAAGGCATGTGTTTGTTGGAAAAGATACAATAAAATAATTTACAGGGTCTATCAGACAAATAATGTAATTTCTATAAGTGATGTTCAGACCACAATATTCTTTCCAGTCAGATATTTAAAAACCTGAGCATTTGTACCACCAGCCCTATTACAGGAGCCAGTTTTGGTAATGTAAATACTAATCTCATGAAATCTTTCTTTCTCGTATAGAAAAAAAGTCTGAAATATTTTACCTCCTAAAGGAAACCAAAACTAGTCCCCATATGCTATTTGGAGGGGAAGTGTATAAACCTCACCTCTTCAATTTATACTTGTTTTCTTTCTTTTATTACTGCTATTTTGCTGCTGGGACTCAAAAAAAGATATCCTGTTATATTCTATCTAACAGGCTAATCATATTTCTACTATGCTTCTTTCAGCTATGTTTCTGTGTGGAACAGGAACTACTGACAAGTTGAGGAACTTCTATGCTCTAAAGGTAAATGTCGCAATCAAAGATAACCACATAGTTTAAAAATACAGGGTGAGAAAACAAGTTGGCAGTAGATATACTGCCTTTGTGGTTGAAAATGTGGTCCTTTCTACATTTTTCTTTACCAACTATCCGCTTAGCAATAGAAATACACAATATCTAACTGATGAGTGTCTCATTTTCATCTGATTTAGCAGGTTACAAGTGTTTCAGAGACCACAGGTGCATCGTACCCTTGTGTCCTCCTCTCTCCACAAGATTTCTTGTTCAGCTTCATTGAGCTCCTCTGAGGGATCATATGTATAAACCGGCAACAGCTGATGACGAAGTCTGTCAATTCTGAAGGAACAAATAAAAGTGATTATCGGTTAAATGAAACACATTGGCACACAGAAGTTTATCATAGCAGCAAAGTGCCAAGACATCAACATACGGAGATTAGTCTTACCTCCTTTTCCTACGAATATACATAATCTGAAACAGAAAAAAGAAGTATTACATGTGCTGTGTACTGGTAGATTGCTCTGGTCTTGCTACGTATCATGTATTTCATTTTGACAAAAGTTAATGGTGTATTTTTCAATGAACTGCAGTCAGCAGGTAAACTTTGTCGTCTTATGCCATGCAGAGCAGCTAACCACTTACCACAGCTGCAGCTATTCCAATAATGGTTATGAGGAGAAATGGCACCAGCACATAGGTGACTGCCACATCCCCATCTGTGCCGGAAGGGGACTCAGTAGTATTGTTCATCGTAAATGTTCAGGACAGGGAGACCGAGGAGGGGCTGCTTGTGCAGGCTGTTTACAAGCAGCAGACCCCCTCCGTGGGGCAGACACGGTGCAGCCGATCACTCCTCAAACTGCCCTCTTGTTGTGCCTGCCTCATCCTCTGCGCTCATGTGACTTCCACATGGTATCACTGCCCTCCATAATCAGCGAGAAATCCCAGGAAACACGGAAAGATAAGGATTTACACACAGTCACAAACCTAACAAGGAAGTTGTAAAATCAGCCTGGAGCAGATTACTTACAAGGGGAAAGATATCTAACTAAGTTTCTGCGATAAACTGTCACAACTGGGTTGAACACATTCAAAGAGGCCAATTTACCACAACATAAACAGTTCAGGTCTTAATAGCGAGCCACTTTTTGTAGCTGTGGTCAGTTGGTTTGCTAGAATAATGAAGACATGCAGTCTTTGCTAACTGCACTATCCATATACACTAAGATATAACCTATCTACAACGGTATACTGACTAACTTTCCTCAGTAAGCCATCCTACAGACCACCAACAGCTGATGAACTGTTAGCAGCGCTGCTAGCTACATAAACATAGCCTCCGTCAGCTGCACCGGTACCGCATAAGTTATTTCACGCACAAATAACCTTCAGACACATTTCTGCGATTATTTCTACATTAAGCCTGTTTTTTTGTTTCTGATAAAAAACGAGTGAATACTGACTCACTGTGCAGTGCGTAAAGCCTGTCCGTTCAGTAACCTGATGTTATAGTTCCGCCAGTGGCAACAACAGCGTTCAGTGCCCGAGCTCTTCAGAATAAAAGCGGCAGGCTTTCACAAAACTGCACAAAAATCTTCCTTACATTTTTTTAAAAATATTTTTTTATTTTTACTTCTGATGGTATAAATAGTAAAAAAAAAAAAAAAAAAAAAAAGAGTTTTTAATGTCATGAAAATGGCACTCTTTTAACCTTGTGGTTACCATGGTAACTGATGCTACACAGCTCACGTGCTCTGGAGTAGGTTATGTTGAGAATTTGGGGATTTCAAGGTACCATATGGTGAAAATCCATTTTATTTAGTTTTATTTTTGTTATAAACTTTGAGATGAAATGTCAAAGCTATTAAAATATGAAGACATTTGCTTCTGTCATTTCTCAAGACCCCCATAACTACAGTGCTTCAGAAAATTATTCACACCCTTGGAAGATTTCCTCTTTTATTACTTTTCAACACTGAATCATGGTCAATATAAATTGACTGTTTTTCACAAGAATTTGCAAAAAATATTCTTTCATGTCAAAATGAAAACAGATTTCCACAAAGTAAACTCAAATAATTATAAATAAATAGTGCAAAATAGGGGATTCAAGGAATAAGGATATTTATTTTCATAGCATTTCTACAACGGAACAACAGAGTATAACAAACAAACAACAAACAGCTTCATTTAAAATTAAAAACAAGTATTTTTAAAAAGTGTAACAGTGCATTGGGGTGCAATGTGTGCTTTAAAGTGTCTGCGTAAAAAAAATTGCTTAGCTTGAGATGGTGATTGCATAAATAGCTAGAAAAGCACTTGGAGAGTGCAACACTCCACCAAGGCTGCTCGTTCCTTGTATCATTTCCATCGAATAAGTAGTGGTTGATTTATTGCAGGATCTCAATCATATGATTGTCAGCAGGCAGCTGACGTAGTGTTCACTTGTTGTCATAGTTACAGTGACGCCGTGCCGTTATTAATGATACAGAAATCGGGGATCCAGACTATAAGCTTCATCACTGCCAAAATCTAATCACTTGGTCCTTGTGTCATTTCTGGATTTCCCTGAAAATTACATGTAAATATATCTATCCATTTTTGAGAAATTTTGCTAACAGACAGACAAACCAACATTGACAGTCACATAACTCCATCATATTCTTTGGTGGAGTTATTGCCCGCTTCAAGTCACTGTTTAATAGACGGTCAAAATTACAGCATTGATCCTGTGTATTGAGGTCTCAATCAGCCATGTTCAGACTGCACATACGATTGTGACTGAACAGCCCTTTTCAAGTCCAGCCTCAAATTCTTAACTGGATTAAGGTCTGGGCTGTGACTCAGCAACTCCAGTACATTACTTTGTTCTGTGTCGCTTTTGCTGCTCATTGTCTTGCTGGGAAACAAATCTTCTCTCAAGCTGCAGTTCTCTTGCAGACTGCATCAGGTTTTCCTATAGAATTGTCCTCCACTTTTCTGCATTCATTTTATCCTTTAGCTTTATAAGCCCACCAGGATCTGCTTCAACAAAAAATCTCCACATCATGATGCTGCCACCACCATGCTGATGGCAAGTTTGTGATGATGTACTCTGTTTGGTGTTTACCAAAGACAGTGTCTAGTCTGATGGCCAAAAGTCTTATCAGACCAGAGAACTTCCTTCCCACATGCCCTCTGGTGAACTCCAGTCAAGATTTAGCATGAGATTAAACCTCAGCTGTAGAAGCTTGTTACTCTCTGAGCGGTGCCATTGACGTCTTGCTGACCTCCCTTTAATTATTAGGGTCCGAGCACCGACGGTGCATCATCAAAGGGCGTGTCTGTAGCAACACGGTGAAATTCGATGTTTCGCCATGAAAATTGAATTATTTATATCTCAGCTGCACGTGGTCCAATCTGGACCAAACTTCATATGATGGACATCAGTCCAGGTCAGAACACATCCACACTCATGAATTTAGAAATACTCATAGCGCTACCTACTGGCAACAGGGAGTTCTTGTCATTACATTTGCACGTCCCATTGCCCGATACTTTGTCATATCATTCTAGAAATTTGACAGCTCAGACTTCCGCTTTATGCACCCCCTGCCAATGGTCAAACTGTCATGACAATACCTGAAGGCACCACACAGGTGTCCTTTTTTTTTAATGCACCCTGAGCATCCACAGTTGATGGAGACGTGTCCGCCTCCTGAGTAAAACAGAAAAAGGTAAGAAATATAGCAAGAAACCGAGAAATTTCGGTGAACAGATGCTTTAAATGCTAAAGTTAGCAACTGTTGGTTGTTTAGCGAGTTTAGCGAGTTTTACGTTTAAATACGTTAATAATTTAACGTGCTGCCAAATCAACATTATTGTTTTTCAAAATACACCGGAACAGCAACCTTTCACTGTTAGCTAACATCGTGCTCGGCATCTTGCTAGCTTGTTTTGTCATGTTTGAGATGTGAAATGTGTGTGTGGCAGGCGGAATTGAATGAATACGAGCTATTTAAGTAAGGTGTAGGCTATTATGTATTGTGGCTCAACCTCTGGATTCATAATGTGTGAAAATTTGCATAATTAAGAACGTTACTTTAGCATACAGTCATTAAAAACGTTTGACTTGTTGGCTAAATACTCGTTGATTCAATGCCTGCAGATTAACATGACTTACTCAATCAACTTGTGGATTAAAGTAATATTTTCATAATGTAAATACCCCCAAAATATATATTAGGGACATGGGGGTAAGCATTCATTTTTTATACATTCAAGACTACAAAATTAGACTCAGGTGTTTCAGGTTATGTGTCAATGTGTAAAACCAGCAATGTGGATCATGTCTTACTTATAGTCATCTGACTTTAAGGGTCTGATGTTCTCTTTGCTATTGAAGTATATGTTGTCATCATGCCAAGATCTATAGAACAAATTATGTAAATACAATAGTCTACAGTGAGGAAAATCATCTACAAGTGTTGTAGATATCAAATGGCTGCCAGTTTGTCCACTACTGGTCGCCACAGCAGATTCAGCCAAAGAGCAGACCATCTGAGGCAAAAAGAATCCCCAAGACCCTTAAGCTTTCAACACATTATCTGTAGCTAGAATTACAAGAAAATAACATTGGTGAAAGTCTAAAAGCAGAACTTCTAGACAAATCAGTGTTTGACATGTTTGATACACTTTTCAGAGGAAAAACCTCACGCCATCTGTGACGTGGTGGTGAAAATATTGTTTCATGTGGCTTTGCTTTCTCAGGGACTGGACAGCTTTCAGTCATTGATTCAACTACAAAGTCTGCATTAGATATCTTTTTTTTTTTTCAGATACCATGAGGTCATGCATCCTAAAGCTCAACTAAAGCCTTTCAGTGAGATGATGATCCTAAACACACCCACAAATCCACCAAGGAATGGCTCAGAAAGAATAAACTAAGGCCTCAGGGATGGCATAGTCAAAGCCCACATTTGAATCCCATTGAAATGTTGTGAGGGCGTAAATTAAATCCTTCAAACAAGCTCAAGGAATTTTGACTTGTTTGTTTTGTAAAACATGTTAAAAGGCTGAAGTCAGAGACTAGTACGACTATGCAAAACAACAAAAAGGAGTTCTTTCTGTTACCGGGGCCATACTAACTTCTGAAACCAAAGGCATATATAAAATTTCCAGTGTATATTACGTTTATGATATTTTTGTTGAAAAATGATTGCGAAAAACTAATTTTCTTTGTAGTGTTGTTCAAATTTGCCACATTTATGTGTAGTCTTTGTATCAAAGAGGATCAAATGTTTGCATGATATATCAAAAAGAGCCAACCATTTTGATGCCATGTTTTTTCACATGGCTACATGTAATATATTCAAATGACACTTTTCTATGTTCACAGCTAGGGTTAACCTCCAGTTCAGCTGTTAAGAAGAAAGAGGGTGACTTAAATTACAACACCGAGCAACAGATTCACTGTTTACTGATCTGTTTATCGTGTACAAGACTGTTTGGCAGCACAGTTGAAGCTTTAATCCAGTAAAATCAGTTTTTCTAGATTTGTAAAGCCTGTACTTTATATATGTAAATCAGTATCTTTAGTATCTCCAGACAACAGTAGACCAGGGGTAGATTAAGCACTAAATGGAGGGGTTAGCATGTTTGAAAAATGTGTTTTAAACAATGTTCAAATTCTCCTTGCTTTTAGGAGTGAATTATTATTGGGATGTCTTAGAAATGAACCAGTTATAGCACTGACCACATCATATTCACGCCTCCAAGGATAAAATGGAAAGGAGCATGTGGGCCGTCAACAAGGCCAAATATTGATTGATGTCCTCTGTAAATTCTCTGAGTGTGGGAGAACGACAATACAGATAATGAAAGTCATTTTTAGGTTTTAAAGCATTATAATACAATTTTAGACATTACCAAAAAATATGAATGGATTAAAATCAGGATTTTGCCTCACATGCTGACTGAACTTTTAAGGCTAGCCTCCGTTTAATGATCCTTGGCACTATGTTTCAACCCTTGATCTGTCTCAAAAGCTGAAAGTAGACACTGGTGCCGTGGGGGTCTATATGAAATAGTTTTAATGAGATGTTCACATGTGTAGTTTAACTTAAATTTTTAGAAGGAGCCATGAAAAACCCTTGATGTGGAATTACATTCGGCACTGAGATGTGGGATGGGACGGCATGTCTATGAAGAGTAGAATTGTAAACACATACACACAAAAACCTAGAAGAAACTTAAATCCAAGCAATTCTAAAAAAGATAAAAAGGTGTCACCTATACCAAAGAGGCAGAACACATAATTTTGTGTTCTGATATCAGAAGACCTAAGACATAGCAGATAATCTTCATCCTGAATGACTGAATGTCTCTGATGATCCTTAAGGATGGCATCATCTGGTTTCAAATCTGAAGTGATCAATCCAAAACATTTCAGGGCCTTTAGTGCTGTGTCCATCTGCAAGTCATGTCAGTCACAGAAAATGAAGACTGTGCTGCAGTGGAAAATTGTTTCAAATTCTACTTTCGGTCTGTTCTGCAATCCTTGTATCTTTGACAATGTGTCCTTTAAAGGCAGAGGAGTTCATTTTCTCTGAATGAAGCAAGTGAAACCTTTAATTGAATGTGGTGTAACTGACTTATCAGGGTCCAAACACTTGAGTTTTTCCTGTGTGACCTCGTGGTAATAAAAGTATGAAAATGCCCTGTCATCAGCAGTTTATGTGACAGAGCATTTTATAAAGACTCACGCCTCAATAAACATTGTTCTTTGAACTGTTTTTAAAAAGCAGCTCACCCCCCTTCTGTTGCTGGACTATAAATGGCTTTGTTATTATACCTTCACAGCCACAGTCTCTTCTGTGTAGCCCTTTATACTGCAGTCAATTCCGCCTGAAATTTTTACTGAAGTTCGCTAATATCCATCCATCCATTCTCTATACACCGCTTTATCCTCACTAGGGTTGCGGGGGGTGCTGTAGCCTATCCCAAATATGGGACGCGCAGCGCGAAGTGCACGTTCACGAAAACTAGCTATTTGTGGATTGTTTACTGATTTCAAGACATGTTTTGGACAAAATATTTTACTGGCTTGTTTTGTCTGGATGTCCAAGGTTGGATTATGGCCGTTTTTTGTGGAATATTTTCATCTGTGACCAGTTATGAGCCTTCAAAGGTGAGTTGTTCTGTTTACGTTATTTGTTGTTTGTTGGAGAAATGTGTTCATATTACCCGCTTTGGTAATCACATCTGAAAGGGGTTTATACTGGCGGATTCATGAGAATCTAAGCTTTTCATGGGTGTATAATGTTTCTGTCATCGAGTTTTCAGCTTCAGTCAATTTAGCAAAAAACGTTTGCACATCTCAAGACGGCCCGAACACGGGCCGCTGAAGTTTAACGGGTTTTAAAACAATTTACTACATATCTGTAGTCACAAAAGTTTTAGCATGTCATAGGTTTCTGAGATTGTCAGATTATTTGCCACATCTACAAAAAAATGTCAATGTGAGACTTCCAGTACAAAGACCATTAACCACAATGCTTATGCTCCTTTGCAAGAAACTTCAGCCACATTATACAAATCTTAAAGGAGTACCAGTTATCTTCTTTATAGGTCTATTGAAGCTATTTTCAGAGGAGTGAATTTTTTGTTTTTTTGTTGTTCTAGGGTGTTTCCAACTAAAAACTTCTTTGGACATTATTTCGTTTTAGACATCAGTAGAGATTAGTTGTTAACTGTGAAATTAATTGACAACTATTTTGATTATCCATTCAGACTTGGTTTGAGAAAATGTTTGAGAAAAAGAAATCAAAATGCTTCGATTCCAGCTTCTACAATTTTTATGTTTTCAGGTTTCTTTGCCTCACTATGACATTTTTCATGATTCTCTGACTTTTGCAGACCAAACAAGCTGGTTATTTGCGAAAATAGTCAGAACATTTATTGACAGTAAAACTAATCGTTAGTTGCAGCCCTCAACCTCAGTGACAGCAATTTCTGCAAGTCTCATCTTTTTATCTAGTGATTGTGCAAACAGATACAGTCCAGTTCATTCTGATACAGCACTGTCACCAAAGAATGTCTTGTATTTAGTAAAGTCAATTTGCAACTGAATACTAGTCAGTCCTGTTTGTATTTAGCCTGTTGGTCCCTATTTTGTTTCAAGAAATTTCTCTTTTATTCAGCTCTGATTCAAAAAGCTGCATGTAGTACAGAGGTTACTTCAAACGCCGATCAGATTCCACATGTGCTTTAAAAGCATGACTCCTCATTCACACAGAGGACACAAGTAAATACGTGACTAAATGTACTTCAGTATTTCGTTTCTACTGAGGTTGCACTTGAGAAGAAGCTCTGTTCTTTTTATTCCATTTGATGATTGAAATACTTTGCAGGTCAGGATTTCTTGATACAAGTGAAAGATTTATTCAGATCCTTAGGTAAAAGCCTCATTAGGACTTTTTAAAAAGCTGATTTATGAACTCTAGTCCTGCATCTGAAATCTTTAGAAAAGAAAGTGATATACTATCCATACAGTGCCATGTCCAACAGTTTGGACACAGTCACAATGCCATAAATTGTAAAAAGGAAAAAATTAAAGTTACATTTCTTTGATTATTTGTTTCACAAAAATTAAATCAAGTTAGCACTGTCACCTCACAACTGGAAAGTCCTGAGTTTGCTTCTTGGCCTCGGGGCCAAAAGACATGCACCCCAGCCAAACAGAGAATTAAGTGGTGTAAAGATAATAGATGATGGATGGAATCAATATGTACAATAGGTTCTTTAGCTGCCATATGGAAAAAAAATGTGACACCATGTTAATTTGTTTCTATACTTGTCTTGTATCTACTCTGTGTAAACACAGTCTGCAGTTCAGCCAAAAACTATCTGAATGTGTCACATGACACAAATTCACAGCTGAGTGGCTTCTTAGTTGTACAAAGGAGTGCTGAAATGTAGTATTTAAGAGAATATTGTTTATGCGAAATGTTTATTTTTGGCAAATCAGAAAAGTTCAAAATCACATGATTCTTTCTGTTTTCATAGTTTCTAATGAAATTGTGTCATTTGTTTGCCCAAAACACAATTTTCAAATGTCTTCTTTTTGTTCACAGACCAGAGATATTCAGCTGATGCACATAGAGAAACAAAGAAACCAGATAATTTTCACATTTAAGAAGCTGAAATCTGGGCATTTTGACTTGTTTAGTTTCGCATTGAATTAGTTTCCTCCTGCAAGGTCCTGTAAGAGAAATGAGCTGATACATACAGTGATGATGGATGAAACAAGAGTCCTCTCTGATGAATGAATAATGGTTTTGTGACTACTTGACATAAAACAGAAGTAGACGTGATACACAGTAAAGCATTGGTTTTGGGTTGTGCCACTTTGATGCAGAAGTCCCTCTTTTAACTGTAAGGTTACGATGTAGTAACTCACTGTGCTTATGATGTTAAAAACATTACCATTTGGTTTGTGAGCATCAATCATATTTGCATATTTCAATATTAGAATATGACCATTTTATTTTTTGTGTGCTGCTAAAGCGTTTTTCATACAATTGGAAGAGGAGAGAATATGTATTGATTTGTGTTCATTCACGCATTTACAGCATGTGTAGTCACAGTTTTTGCACTGTTATTCCATTGCCACTAGATGTCACTGAATATATGAGTTAAGATTACTGTGCTGTGAACAGTAAAATGTGAGTTAAAACGGACTTGTGTGTTCAGTTGATATTCTGCAATATGAACTTACAGTATCTCGTAGCTATGGTTAATCAGTAGACAGCATTAAATCCCAGTGGACCTGAAAAAAATCTTGCTTAGAATACTTTAATTGGATAAATGCAGGTAAATCTCTAAATATAGTCACTTCCAGAGAGATTAAATTTCTCTCAGAAGAATCAATATTACCACAGCAGAGAAAAGGATGCACCAAGGTTGCTTTGTTTTGTTTTTAAATATTAAAATGTCTTCTAAGAATGATCTTGAGAAGGTTTGTTATTGGTAAGAGTTAAATATGTGTATTATAATAACGTGTATGATATAATATGTAACAGTGCAACAAACCATTTAAGCATAGCTCTGTTAATGAAAAACTATTGTGTTGCTTGGCTGGACAGATGAAAACAATCTGCACTGATGGCAGATTAATTACATTTCTAAAGTCATTGCTCATCAGAGTTGAACAAAAATCTGCATCCGGTTAATCTGCTTGAACGCACAGAGCAAACACCTCCTCTCCTGTCTTCACCCTGTTTATGTCAGATGTTGAGTGGCTTTGGCAGGGTGCTTTATTCCGCTGGGAGAGTAAAGAACAAGCACTGAAAAAAATAAGACCGATTCAACACAGACATTTGCTGATACCTAGCCTTTGTGTTTTCATTTCTCTTATGAGGAAGCTTGTAGATCGCTACGTCTGATGCACTCTTGTCCGTGAAGAGCTGGAGGCAGATGGTGCTGTGTCACGTTTTTGCCCGTTTATTCAGAGCGCATTCATAGGGGAGTCAGCATGGTGAGAGTGTGCTAGCTGATCAGGAAATGCTTGATTTTCATAAATTCTTTGGATTTTGTAGTTTTAGTGTTTGCTAATATTGACGAACCAGCCTGATGCCACCGATCTCAGACTTTGCCACCCTGCCTTTGTTGTCCTGCACATTATTAAGAAAACACATTGTGTGCAACTATATCAGTCAGCAGGTGAGCAGATCCTTCTTACGCACTTGAAACAGTGCATGAATCGGTAGGCCTGTTATAGGCAGCCAAAGGACAAAAACACTCCATCCCCCTCCCCTGCAGTGTAGTGCAATGTGGGCGTGCTTTACAGCGGAGGAGTTGACACCTCCTCCTGCCATCTGCTCTCCTCATTGGTTGGAAAGTAGAAGTCACATTTGGGGCTCTCCCCATTTTTGAAGCCCTCACATTATTCTATTTTTTAGTGCATAATGACCATAATGACTATAATAGAATCATCTCTCACAGATTCAAGCATCCACACAAAAGTTTTGGTACCTTCAAAATAAAAGTGACCCAATAGCACATGCTGGCACATCTGGCGAAGCTCTCCTAAGCGCATATGGCCAATATTGGGAGGGGGATTTAAAAACAACAACAACAAAAAAAGAAAAGTCGTGTTTCCAAGTTGCATTAGCTCATTTGTTTCCCTGAAGCCTATTTCTGTCGTCCATTGAAAGGAAACGCTGGGCCATCCCCCCGACGCGCGCCTGTGCTGTGGAGCTCCCCCTTGCTGCGCGCATCGTGATCTAGTGGATGCAGAGTCTTGCAGAGAACGCAGGGTCACCTTCTGCCACTGCAAGGGGAAATACGGAATAATTTGCAGCAGAGGCTATTGGCTAGTAGTGCTCCTCAGCAGCAGCAGCAGCATCTCTGGTAAGTCGGTGTGTGTGTCTGCTGTGTGTTGTCGCCACATTGCTGCATTGAGAAGAGCCTCCTTTTAGCGAAGGGCGACGCAGGGGTAAAGGAATCTCGCATCCTTTCTCCATCATTTAGACAGTGTCTCACCCTTCCTGTGCTGCGATACACGGCAATTAACACGGATTTAGTGGCAATTCTTAATCATGCATGCGTCATTTTTAACAGCATGTACCGTTCGCATATGCCAAAGGTGAAAATCATCATCTTGCATCACCTTGAATTACTATTGCACGCTTGGCTCGCAAGCAAACTATAGTATTGAGTGGTCTAGTTTGGGTTTCGAACAGTCTAGCTAATGTGCTCGCTGCCTTTTCAATTAAAGAGGATGCAGGGTGTTGTTTTTACCATGGAGCTCTTTCTGTTGCCCCTAGAATTGTCAGGATGAGCAAATTTGACCTCAGTGTCCAAATTGTACCAGTGATGTACTCCTGCTTTAACGTCCTCAGCAGAAAGATCGGACTCAGACTGCAAACGTGACGTTAAAGGACGTGTTGTCACGTTAAATACACTACAGGCGATGAGGATGGTGGCCAAAGCTAAGACAGGATTGCCATTTTATGTTCCTTTCCATGCGTGAAATGGGTAAACAAGACGAGGAACATGAACCACGTCGATCGATCAAAGAAGTTGCTTTATCCATATGATGGTGTTTAATCGGTGCAAACACACTGAATATCATGCAGGAGTCGCCTTATTCGGTATTTGAGGATTTCTTGGTGAAATGGACGCGAATGTTAATGAGAGCACTCCGCTCTGACGTTATGTAATTGGTTGTCACAGCACAGCGAAGAGCCATCTCTAGCGTCATTGTTTTTTCCCTGACAAACCAACAGCACCACAGAGGAGGAGCATCCTCTTTTCTACATGGGATTAGGTGCATGTGGTCTTTTAATCATTCATCAAATCTGCTCCCAAGCTGAAATGCATCCAGGCTTACAGCTGACTAAAGTATCATAAGCACAATTACGCGTTTTGGCAGCAGACATGTTATCTTGTGATGCTGCTGCTGCAGCTGCTGCTGATGATGATGGTGGTGGTGGTGATAGTGATGATGCTGTGTTTCAGGGGCTGCGTTCATGGCAGCGTCACAACCCCATCCCCTGCAGCTCCTGTCCTCCACAAAAACATCCATGCATACTGCATGAGAATGCATGGATGATTAAAGGGCTGTTGTGTGTTTTTAATCAATCCTCCTGCATTTGTTTCTTTGTTTCTTGGGTTCTCAGTAGATGACAGACAGGTTGCTTGTGTCCGCCTCAGCTTGTTTTGGAGCTGTCCGTGGTGCTGAGTTCACTGTTTGCTGGAGTGCATGTCTGTCAGCAGCCAAGGTGCCCCCAAGAGAGCCCGGCACGAGGCTGCAGAGAAGAGATGATGATACTGTCAGGGGGGTAATCCAATTGTATTGCGGAAAGGGCAGTTAAAGAGTACTTGCTATTTATTAGACGACTTCTGCCTCTTCACGGTGGAGGCCACTTAAAAGTGTCTCGCCAGCAACTCCTCAGGACTTTAGTAAAGGCAGTACATGCTTCTTTTTTTCAGATTTTAGATGTTATATGTATCTATTGCAGTGCTTTCCAACCTTAATGGCTTGTGACCTCTTAATACAAAGCAATATGTGTTTGTGACCCCACAGCACACAAGGTTTATGGCCTTGTGTTTCATTTTTACATTCACCAAAGTGATTTCTGCAGCCCTGAGGAGCTATTCGTTTGAAAAAGCCTGAAAAGAGTAAACACCATTTTGTGATGTGTTTTTTCATTTCTTTATTATGCTTTGGTTCAATAGCTTCTTGATACCCACTCAAATATGGCCTTCGCTCCAAGTAATAAAAGCTGCCGGCACCAACAGCTGCCATTAAATATCTAGACACATTTATAATCAAATAGTGCTTTATTTATACCCTTTTTAGTCCAATTTTAGAATATTTTTTCTCCGCAAGGTTCTTGTATGGTTGCCAGCTGTATTAAATACTGTAGAAGTTCTTCTTTTCTTGAATGAAGTATGAGTTCTGTAGAAGATTATGTGTCTAGTTCCCTAAAGTATACACTGTCAAAAGTATCATGACATATTGGCCCTGTCATAGAAAACAGCTAAATAAGTATAACCCTGCTAGAAACTATAGTCACGAAGTTGATTTCATGTTTTAAATACAACAGCACAATTAATGTGTATTTGAATTATTATTAAACTCACTAACTATTCCTACTCTCTCTTTGAGACTTTAATTTGTTGAAAAAGGTAATCTTCTTTGACCTTCTGTGGTGCTTACAACCGGTCTGTGGTAATATTCACTTTGTGCTTTCATGCTTGACTAGTTTTGTTTTTTGACTGTGGCAAGGACTGTTGTCAGGATTTAATTAGGATTTGCATTCATGCAACTAGAGACGAGATGTGCGGTTCCCTTTAATCGTTAATAGAATAGTTGCTGCTGTGTATCATAAGGAAGGTTGTTGACAGCAAGCTTAAGTCAGGAAGTGAAAATGTAGTGGTTTTAGGAAGTTTTGCTTTAGGTTGTTTTTAATCTGATTCTGCTTTAGTTTGGCTTCTTTTGGCCGTGACCATAATAACTGACAAAGGATTACCATGAGCGTGGGATTTATGAGAAGCACTGCAGTTAAAGCTGTTGTCATTTTGTTGTTTGTTCTTCATTTCATTGTGAAATATTTGAAATAGGTGGCGCACTTCTGACAAGTCAGGCCTGCATTGTTAAGTGAAAGGAAATAAAAAATGTAAAGCTAAACACATAACATCCTAATAAAATGTATCAATTGTGCCGACAGTAGTACTTTCAGGTGAGAATTGTTTTCTGTTACACTTTTTGTTTTTTATGTTTCATAACAAAGTGAAATCTAATAGAGGAATAAGTGCAGAATCCTGTTGTGAGAGCACTACATCCAAATAGTCCGAAAGACGCTTCACTTGATTCTGTCTCCCACAATAAAGCTCACATGGAGGAAATGTGGTGTTTGCTCGTGTTGGCGACCCTTTCTGTTGTTGTTAGTCTTCGGTGTTTGTGGAACATCATGTGTGAGGGAAGGAGGACAGGAGGACAACGCGCGAAACTGTGGTATTCTTTTTCTTTAACCTTCTATAATGTGCTTGCTGATGAAAGGGTTAAAGGCTGCTGCTGCTGTGTTAAAAGAGGAGATAGTGCTGTCTGACAAGGTGTGAAAAAAGAGGCAACACAAGAACAGAGAGTCTGAAGGGCAGCCGAAGTGTCTCATTTCTCTCCGTGCAGAGGAGAACACACACCAGGACGACTCTATCCTTGGCGGAAGATTTATGACATTAGAGATTATCAAAAACATCTGCGGCGCTTTTCGCACCACAGAAGGAATCTCATTTTGTTTCTGTGAGTCTGGTACCATGACTTTGATTTTAAAATCCAGTGGTATTAGCAGAAACATTAAAATAAAAAAGGTATTCTACTTATTTAGAAAACACTGAAGGAAAATTCAGCTTGCTAATTGTGACGTGGAGAAGATAAAGGACATCAGGGGCATATCAGTAGCTAAAATTTCTGCAGTTCTCTACTCATATAGTGCTGCTTTTATGTAGAACAGTATGAATCAGGTTCATGTTACCTGATGCCTTTCGTGCACTGTCACCACAACATGACAGTGTTTGCCCTTTCTGAATCATCATGTAGCCGTGGCTCGGCCTGAGGCAGAGTACGAACTCAGTACGTGTCATGATCTTTCCGGCAATTCAAAATGGAGTCCTAGTGGTGTGCGTATAGAGAGTATACATCACTAGAGGTCTGATCAGTTGTGGTGTAAATGCTTAAACATGACAAGGTTTGCTGATGTGTTTGTTCATGAACCTGTGAGTGCAGCAGTTTTGAGGTGATTGCTTTGAACACTAGAGGGTGTGTTCCTCATGGACATATTCAGAGAGAGAGCAAGAGAGAGGCAGATTTTCTTCTGGTTTTTTTTTTGACTGGGTAGCATGTTTCTAGTAAGAGACTTCAACATGGTATGTCTTATGTTGCCTAAGGAACTTTTAATTTCATTCTAAATGAATGTGCTAATGTTTTTTAATTAATCATTTGGATTTCATGATGTCAGATATTTGTAAAAAATGTCCATTTCAGTTTATCAGAGCACAGGGGATCATCTTTATTTGTGTGATTTTATCTTGTAACACGTGATTTAAAAAAGAACAAGCAAATGTTAACATTGTAGCAGCTTGAACCACGTGATTTAGATTGAAAACAGTTTGTCAGTTATTAGAATTATTGCGGATTTGTTGTCCGTTAGTCAAATAATTTCTTCTAGAAAAAAACATCCATAAAAATGTCCGTATGTATTTCCCAAGGAATGATGGAATGTCTTTAAATGTCTAGAACCAGTAAATATTCAATTAATTGTCTCAAAAAACAAAGAAAAAAGCAATTATTTATATCTGAGAAGCTGAAACCAGATGATTTTTGACACATCTGCCTGAAAAATCATGTAAAGGATTAATCTTTGTTGCGGGTTAATTGTCTGCCAACCAACGAATTGATCAGCCTCTATTGAAGACGAGTGAAAAATATCTATCCCAGTTTCCCACTGACTAAGACGATGTCTTCTTCACGTCTTGTTTTGTCAGACCAACAGTCTAAAACCACCCAAAATATTCATTTCATCATCTGACAAGACCAAGAAAACAAACAAATATTCACATTTAAGATGCTTTTTGACACATTTTCCTTTAACTGATCATCAAAACTGTTGCTGATTCACTGCTGCAAGCTGTTAAGTGATCGACGGTCCTTCTTGGAATTTGTTAATTAGGAGACTCTGTTTCCATAAAATTATAAATAGTCATGGGTGAAAAACACCAGCGGCATAAAGTGACCATGACTCAGCATTCTTACATGAAATTATGCCAGAATCAGTTGGATATGGAGGCTGTCAGGCGTCACATATAGCTATCACAGCTCAGCCTGCTTCACTGGATGTGTGGGTTGCTTCATCACGGTTCCTGCCTGAAATTTTAGTCCGCCCATCCATTATCTAAACTGCTTGTCATGTTCATGGGAGCAGGTGCTCAGACCGGCTCACTCAGAGAGGGAGAGACGGGGCGCACAGAGAAGGAGGTTCAGTCATGCTACATAAACGACTAAAAACACAAATTCTCATCGACATTACACCTCTGAAGACAGAATAAGCTGAACTGAAATTGTTATAGCCTCATTAACATTCCGCACAAAATGTTTAAGTATTAACTACAAGATGGCTGAAAAATGTTGTTGAGCTAATTATTATTTTCATTGCCGATTAATCTGCAGGTTATTCATTGGATTTATTGGAGTGCTTTTTTTAAAGGAAAAAAATACTTATTTAACCTGAGGTTGAACTGATGACTTCAAACTGTTTCATCATGTTATTTCCTTCCAACAGCCTAAAACCAAAATATATTTATTTTACGATGTTATGACAGAAGACAACGTATTTCTGAAGTTAAAGCCAGTGAATGTTTGGGATTTTTTCCCAACAACCAACTTAAATGAATAAAAAAGTGTTTTAAATTCGTTTTCTGAAAGCGGATGCATTAAGTAATTGTTCATTGTATCAGTAAAGCTGCATTTTGTGAGTTTAAACCTAGAGTTTTGTATTGTATAGTTTAAATTGCTTTTTATTTAGATTTTATGATGTGACTTCAACATTTAAAACCAGCAAAAAAAACACTGGAAAAATCAATGTAGAAAAGAGCTTTTTGATCCACATAAACATGTCTTAAAAAGTCATTGTATCACAGAGGTAGATGGAGAGAAAAACGAACCAACATTTAAACCTGAACATCAAACGTTTCTGTCACAAAGCTATTTAAAGACGTACTGAAGGCTTTGAAGGAGGTAATAAAGATTTGTTATATGTGACGTGCAAAGTATGCTGTATAGAGAACATGCAGTGTGCAAAGATGTAGAAAAATCTAACAAATACAAAGTGTACAAGGAATTTCTTGCATATGTGAAAGACTTGCAGGGTAACTCTGAATTATGCAGTGTTACTTATGCTGACAGGAAATCCTGAAGAACTCATCGCTTTACTTTAAAAAGACCCAGAGTGGTAATTGCCTTTACCTTTCCCAACACAGCTATACTGCTGTTAAAAGTCTTGTTTTGTCATCTTTGTGAGCAGCATGCGCTGAAAGTGGAATCTGTTAGTGGCAGTAGAAAGGTTACAGTTTGTAAAACTAATGCTGAATGCGTAAACTATCTGTAAAAACGGGTTTCACTACGTATCTTCCAGCAGATCTTTATAGCTCAAGGACAGCAACATTCTGAAAAACAAAAGGGGATTGAAGCACACTGACTATTTCACAGCCTTTAATTGTACAGACAGAAAATTAGTCACTACTGTGTCTTCATCAGATCATCATCTGAAAGATTTATCATCATTGATCATCATGTATTAATTATCAGCATCATCATGCGGTTTGCAGTCTGTTCATCTTTAATGAGTGTTGTCTTCTGCCACATATTGTTAAAGAATACAAAGCATATGACAGAACTCACACCAAAATCAGTCATTTCACACCATTTAGACCACAGTATGTAGTCCTATTTATTGTATTTGAACATTGCATGTAAACAAGTTTACTTGATTCTGTTTTTTTTTTTTTTTTAATTGTCTGGTTTATGTCTGCCAGCATTAACTATGTACAACAGCTGGTGTATTAATGGACGATTATGAAGAAACCCAGGAATTATTAAATGTTCCTCTCCCCACTGTGTCAGAGTTTATTAATCTCTCCTTGATCGTGATAGTTCAAAACGAAATTCCGCTAATCTCTTAATGTATCTGCCTCTGTACAAGATAATTGGTGTTTTGACACATGCAGGACTGATTTTCATTCATATTCCCATTAGGAGCAATTAACAGCACTTTAACCTACTGTTGCTTGATGTTTAAAGCACTGACCCCAGCATCTCATGTCTTTCTTTCCACAGGTGATCTCCTGCAGGGGACCAAGAGCTCTCTCTAAGGTTTATGGAAACCTGACCTCCCATTGGTGGAGAAGGTGAGTTGTTCTTGTTTTTGCCATCTGTTCTTCAAAATCCTCCTGTTCACTGGGGTCTCTGTTCAGTCTAAAGTTGCACAGGGATGCCAGAAGGACAATGTCTGCAGAGCCCCGCACTCTTTTCAGAACCGTTTTGTGTAATGCTGAACACACCACTTGAGGTAATTAATAGCTCTTTGTCAGTGGTTTTAATATTTCATGAGAGTGTCTCAATCTGTCGATGGGTTAACTAGAGGACGGGTCATCTTTGTTGCCTATTTGAGACTTTTATATTGGATTGTTCCTTAAGTAGTGTAAGATTAACTTTACATATTGGATTACAGTGCTGCTACAGGGTTGCGTTTTAGCCTCTTAGCTACTCCAGTAGATTGTATCAACTGATCTGTAGTCTCCAGTATACCATTTTGACTGTCAATATATTCACATTTTGTTTTTAGAAGAGATCATCTCAGATTGTGCTTTTATTATCTCACCAGGAGTCACTCTCACCGTCTCGTCTCACAGGGGAGAATGATAACTCAGGGGTGGTTATTGATTCTCCTTGCTTGACGTCTTTGTTTTGCGGGCATTATGACAGAATTTCACTGCAGCAGGGAGGTTAAGCAGCTGTTTGATGACTGCAGACCGTTGTTTGTATATGCAAGACGGCTCATCAGAACATGATGGCCCAGTTCAGAGAGGCTCCTCCTGGGATCCTGTGCAGTTTGGACTGGAAGAGGAAGCTGGGTCAGAAGAATATATATAGAGTTCTGATTGGTAAACAAAGTCTGGTAAGGTTTAGTAGGGAACTAGAAAACACAACTACAAAAGAAATGAATCAACAATATTGTTCTCTCAGGTGCCTGAAACCACATAAGCGTTCTTAACATGCCGCTGCTATCAAGTTACGTCTTTGTTATCTGGAAATCTGCTTCGAGTTTTCATTTATTCAAATAAATTTCAACAATGACAATTTTTTAAATGACATAACACCTGTAGATATTTCAGTGAGCGACCTACACTTTTGTAATCACTCAATAAGGCCGTTTTGGTGAAAATCAAAGGCCTATTCAGTCTGACCAGTCGTGCAAATTTCTGCAGAAGTCCCAATGAGGACACAAATCTGAGGGATCACTGTGCAGTGTTTATGCCTACTTTTTCCCATCATAGTACACAATCCTTCTTTGCACTGAATGGGCATGAAACATCCATATCACTCTTCAGTATTTCACATAAAAATAACATATGAGTTGACTAAAGCTAGACTGCAGGATTTCAAGAAATAAATGAGTGTCAGTTAAATTCAGGTCAAGCAAGGCCACAGAATGCTGATTGGGCCTGTCGTCTGCAGGTAAATCTCTCTATGTTTTTGCAATAGACCGGAGTTTTAAATCTTGTGCCTGTGATTGGTTTCCCAGAGCTGAATGTGGAAATAATCATGAGTACGCTCCAGCAACTGTTAGGCTTTTTTTTGGAAAGCCTACAGGTGTCAAGAAAAGTTTCTGATGTTCAAGATGGGAAAAGAATTCATTGGTTTCATAGGAAGGATTATCGTGTCAAAAGAAAGTGATTGGCATTATAAGCATGTGTCTACAGTGTCCGTAAAATTACTCTGTCTGCCAGGAGGAGCTGACAAATGTTCTGCACTGCAGGATCAAAAGGAGGAGATTATGTACACATGTGAGTTACTGCTACATGAAAGTAACCGTGTTATTGGAAATATGAAGAGATGAACAGGAGAATAAAACTGCTCATTTTATTCAGTTAGTTTAATGTATGAGCACACCCACACCCTGCTGCACTGGCTGTACGAATTTAGAAAAATGTAGGCTTGCAATATTCTGTTGTCAGATTCAGATATAGAGTTGATCCCTGTTATTCATGGTACCTGCTAGGAGAGGTCAGTGGTTGGTTTTTACCTTCAGCCTGGTTACATGTTTGTTCCATAGAAACATTTGTAACACTCTTATTTATTTTTCGTCTTTCCTTATTTAGCAACCACCAGCATTAGTTTGGCTCATAATTTAGCATAAACATCCAACTCCCTGCAAGCCAAACTGGCAATGTCTGTTGTCAAGACTGCTCCTAATAAACAGTACAGGAATGCAGCGATATGTGCCAAAGTGAAGAATTGTATGGACCCAATTAGAAGTTGTACTGATTTTTAATGTGCTTCTGCTTGCTGGGATTTTATTTGGCCAAATCCGATCAGCGTTTCAGAGCTGAATTTGTGCTCTTTAAGTGCTGAGTCACACCTTCAAGCAATCAAATGGGAAATGAGTCGTACAGCAAACAAGCCCTGGTCCATCAGCAAGCCCCAACCCTTAATTTGAGTCTTAAGGCTAGTTCTTGCTTCCTGTGTTCATGTGTCGGCAAATGGTACATGTGCTATAGATTTCATCGTCCAAACACGTCCACAAGGACCCGAACAGACCCTCCGTGGACTTCCATCTGCTGCTCCAGTTTTTGTGACCATGCGTTACTACCATGTTGACAGCACAGGCACTCAGAAAAGAAGCGGTTCTTTAAACCGATATTGATTTAGAGGAGGTGCTGTACAAGGAAATACCATCCTCCACACTTTGAGAATTCATCATTCAAAGAGATGTAACTGAAGAGTTTGCTGCCAGACTTTTGAGGAACTTTAATTTTGACATGCTTTCCACTGACAAAGCCCAAAGACAGAAGTTCTGTGCTGTGTTCTCATGTTGTGCTCGGCACACCTTTGCCAAATTGATGCAATGCTAGAGCCAGATCTGTAACTAACTGTCACAGACAGCCATTCAAAAACATCCACAAGAGCCACATGCATTTTCTGTGTTAGAATTGAGGGAAAATGGGACTGTCTGTATAGCAGACTGGAGCATATCTATTGTAGTATGAATAAAACCATGAGTTTTCCACTTTTAAAGTCCATATTGGTCATGCAGAAACTATAAATTGGCCTTTACATCTCCAGTCTACAGGTCTGTCACTGAGCACATGGGGGAACCAGTTAGTTACTCTGCCTTAATGGCCTCTGGGTATTAGAGGTGGGTATAAATAGGGATGTAAGGTGATTACAGTCTGGACACTCAGTTGACATATCTCTAGACAAACTGGTGTTGCTGCTGTTTTCTCCTGTCAGTATCCTGTTATCTTGATCATAGTTAGAGGTGTAGTATTTAATATTTCCTCATAAAGATGTCTAAAAATTACTAGGCTAATGTTACATACTGTATATTTTGTTGACTTTTGTATTTACATTGTCCAAAATATTTTCAAAAATATTAAAACCCAAAAGTTATAATGTGCCTCATTTTACTCACCTGAAGTTAAAATTAAACCACCCCCATGATCAGTTAATCAGAATCAATTAATCATTATCATGAATTAGGTACAGTGGACATTTTTCCATAGCAATATTCACAGACATGTAACATCCTGGTAGACTTCATCTTTGTCTTGGTTACGTGAGCTCTGGCCAGAAGCCATTAACCTACAGAGGAGTCTCTGTCATAGTGGCCCATTGCTAATTAAACCCCCACAATGGTCTCTGCTTGCTAACATGGAACTGTCTATAGTCCAAGCGCCAGCCTCATTTGATCACTATAGTATTAGTAGAAACAAATTAATTGCAAAGAAATCTTCTTCAGCCTCATGAAACAGTAAGACACTTCATCTGGTTGTGACCAAGTACTGCAGCTAATGTACAATACATTTTCTGACATGCAGGTGCTTTATGCTGTCTGTCTATAGCAATTAATCTTTTAACAATTAGTCATTAGCACTCCAAATCATCTATCAGTGGTGCTGTATCACCTTTACATCTCACTGCTTCGTGCTTGCTAGTCAGCATATATAACCATGGTGGGGAACACAGAGATATTTATACAGTATGTACCTGCTTTAGTCGCTGTTACTTGATCTTTCCAAAATGCAAAATGAATTCGGCTGATAGTGAGAGACTTCTGTTTTGCTGTGTAAGCAGCCCCACCTTTCTTTCCTCTTGTGCAAACAAAGTCATAGATGCATTTTTATTTCTAAGAACATAAAGTTATCAAAAACTGTCAAAAAGCATTATGTTCAGCCATTAAATGTGTAAAACTTACTTTAGAAAGTGTACCAGACTTAGTTTCACAATTAGATGGAGCTCCAACATTTAAAAATTAGCTTTTTTTAAAAGAATATATGAGCTGTTGTATGCATTTGAAGATATGCAATGCATATCCTTTTTTACTTGAAATCATCTGCAGCGCACTCACCCTCTCCATAGCTCCACCTCCCAGTCCCTCCACTTCTTAAACGTTCTCATACACACACATGTACAGGCGGTGCATTTTCAGGCAGCCCATCAGTATTCAAAGCAGCATCTGGCAGCTAAACGATAAGAAAGCGGAAAGCTGGTGTTTGAAGAGTTACATTCCCAGATTGACTATTGCTTTGCTATTTACTCCCTCCCTTCCTCTGCTCATGTGTGCCTGGACATCAGGAGAAACTGGACTGGAACCAGGGCCTCCATCCTTTCCACTCCATCTCATAGCTACTGCTGCATGTGTACAATTCATTCCTTCATTGCCAGCCATCACAATATGTCTGTCTCCCCCTCCTCTGCTCTGCTCTGCTTCTCCTGTCTGTCTCTCTTGCCCCCCCCCCCCCCCCCCCCCCCCCCCTCGCAGTTTTTTCCCCCTGTCTTCACCACACTGTCACCAGGAGGCTTGTGGCAAGAGGCTTCAGAGTTACATAACCACTGCAGCAGCGCTCGGGACACTGTATTAAATCACAACACAGTCGCAAGTGTGTGTATGTGTGTTTATATGAGCTGCCTATTGTGAAATTTATATTTCCGCTTAGCAGCTTTGCGGATGGATCTGGGAGGCTGTCATTCAGCAGTCTTTTCCGCTCCATCTCTCTCTGGTGCTCCATCTACAACTCTTTTGTCTGTGGTTGGTAAATGTCTTGACAAAGCATCTGGCATGGCAGAATTAGTTCATTGGGGTAGTAGGTGGGTGTTGCAGTGTTAGCTTTCCTACCGTTAATCAACAATATTCCAAGTCATCCTAACTTACCTTGATCAAGGAATTGTTCAAATGAAGGAAGCACAGTGGACATTTTTCCAGCACTGATTGACTGTTCACTACAAAATCATCTCAGTTACTTTAGGACTTTGAATACCAGATAAAGTAAACATCAGGTTACTGAATTACAGATGGTTAGCACTGTCGTCTCACAACTTGATGATCCCTAATTTGCATCTCTTTCTGTATGGAGTTTGCATGTTCTCCCTGTGCATATGTGTGTTTTCTTAAGGTCCACCGACTTCCTCCCACAGTCCAAAAACATACTCTTGTGAGTGTGTTTGTTTGTCTCTGTGTAGCTCTGTGATAGACTGGCTACCTGTCCAGAGTGTGCCCTGCCTGACGATTAAATAGTGTATATACAATGGATGAATATTCTGAATGTTAAACTGATTCATATTCTGTCTCATCAAATGAGTGAATTATCAACTGCAATTAATCAGTGAACAATTACCCATTAACGTCCCTATTTAAATGTATCTACACAGGGTAGAGTACATTCATGCTAGCAGTTCTAAGAGGCTATGCGTTGGCACAGCGGTGCTTTGAGCTAAAAGCTAATCCCAGTGTGCTAACATGCTGGCAGTGACAGTGTTATCATGATGATGTTTACTGTGTTTATCATATTTGTTTAGTGTGTTAACATGCTAACAAGAGCAGGTGGGAGGATGATGCGTGTCAAAGTAACATCCACATGACTCCCAGGCCCAAGATTTCCCACTGCATTGTAACAAGCAGATCAATGATATTCACTTCACACATCAGCATGTATGTCAGTGTCATAGTGCAAGGACTTTACCACCCCCTCCCTAGTCCTTGTACCAAACCACATATTAGAGACTGAACTGGAGTACAATCTGTTTTATGGGCTGTCTGACGAAAGGCAGCATGGTGCGTCAGTATCCCTCAGTCCTTACCGGCTCCATATGACCTGTAGCTAACCGTGACCACTGACCTTCCTGTGGGTGAACTGAGAGACAGAGAACATCTCCCTTCAGAAATCAATGAAATAAAACACTAAGGATGGTGGAATCTTTTTGTTATTTACATCTCACTGCTGAGGAATTACTGTGTGGTCGGATGCTCTGAGCGCTGAGCAATAACACACCTGGCTGACTCACACGACTGCACAAAATAGATATTGATTAAAAATGGGAAACACTCAAGAAAATCCCCCCCACCAGGATCAGTGATGCAGAAACTGAATTTTTGTGCAGCGACCCTGAGCACCACAGGAGAAACTAGTGATCAGATAGCTGAGTCATCCTGAGCTTGTTTGAATGACGCAATGACCCACACTGCTAGCCTGCACATTCAAATGCTGTTATAGATTGGGATGTTGCTTTAGAATATGGAGTAGCTGCAATCATATGAAAAGAAAAGAAATCTGAATGAAATGTGTAGCTGTTCTGTGGTCATTTATTAGCAGAATATCTGATGAGTTTGATGAAACAGAGTCAAAGTAGCGTCCTGATGTGACAGTTTATAAGAGACCTGCCTTGATTACAGTGTGAATGTGTAGTTAACAGTGAAGAAGAGGCCCACACCCATCAGTTTGCTCCTTACAGACATGTGATGTTTTGAATTCACATTTGTTATTTTATCATCAAACTACTCAGTTTAGCCACACTAGCAATGCTACAGATGATGGAGTCAGATGATCTGGCACTTTGTTCCTGACTGAGCTTCAGCACAGATGTTTCTGGTTACCAGATTAATTGCAATGAATTTGTTATGTCATCATGAGGTTCATATTTTACTTTTTGGAGACAAATGTTGGCAACTGTTTGATGCATTGCTGTGAAATTTAATTCAGACATTCATCCCCACCAGAGATCATAACTGATGATGACTTTTCATGTAGTTCCACCAGCACTTCAAAGTTTTTGTCAATCTAGTACTTTGATTTCTCAACAGCATGTCCATCAGGCTTCGTTGTGTTTGCTAAATGTTGTATTTAATTTCACTTTTTCAGATCTTTCAGAAATTTGCCTTGCATTACAAGGCATGCGCTGCTTCACATAACAAACTAACAATAATTGTTATACGTAGAACGTTTAAAACAACAGCCTCTGAGCCAAAGTGCTTTCAAGTAGTAAATACGATTGGTGCTGTGAATTTACATATCAAGTTTAAATTTTATAGTGGTTATTCCATCTCAGATTGTCACATTTTTTAGAACAGTTTCTGCTCTATGATTTCTGAGCTGCCTGACATTTTTATTGTACAAAATATGGATATTTATAAATATGCTTGAGAAATTTTAGATTGTTATAGTGATGTCAAATTATCCGTCACCTCACTTTTGCCATGTTTTTTTTAGAACATTGGAATTTCTGGCTATGTTTGAATGAAAATACATCAGGAACTTTGAAAGATAAAAGCCTGAAATTCTACCGTCATCTCTCAATATACCATTGATTCAGAATCTGTAGTATTGCAGCAATAAATCAAGTGCTCTCTGATTATAGGAGAATATGAAGTTGAAACTGAACTATGGGGGGAAAAAATATGAAGACCCCATGAAAGGTTTAAATTTTTAGCACACACACAAAAAAAGATAATGCAGAAGTTTCCAAGTCATAGTTTCTGAACCATAAGTAGTTCCATGTTAGCCTAGCCGCACTAGACCCATGCTCTGAAGACGCAAGGGTCTAGGCACGCTCGACAGAGAGGGAGGCGGCCTAAAAGGTTGTCTATCAAATCCCTCTGCAGCAATTGGGTAGGTATACAACCAATCAGCACAACGAATAGGCTCCTAGAGCACCGGAAATCAGAGGATGCGGGAGTTCGGTGAAGCCTTATTTATACAGTCAATGGGTGAAGCTCAAGTATATTACAGACATGTTAACAGAAAGATTATTCAGAGTCGGTGCTAATGGAGCTCAACGACTGTTGTCGTTTTTGTTGTCAACCCTGGCAGAGAATTAAATTCGTTGCCGTGGGTTGTCTAGCGCGGCTAGGCTAGTTCCATGCCACAATGATACGAAACAAACACATAGAATACTTTTTAATAGGATATACTTGGTAACAGAAATGGAAAGGATTTCTTTTGCCTTTCATAACTGATTAAGCTAGTATGTTGTAGCACCAATTAAAAAAAAAAAAAAAAAAAAGTAGATAGCCTAATCCAAATGAAACAGACTTCTGGAGGCAGGACTCCAGACGAGTGAATGATGTTCACTCAGCTGTCTTGGTGTTGCTGTTTGACTTTTAGAACTTCAGTGGCTCTGTCAGTCTGTTCCTGCCTGGTGCATAAAACAAGCTGTTGAATTGTTGTTGTGTTTAAAAGATAAAGTGATCTGTCGCTGATTATTTAAAAAGAAAATGAGGGAAGAGGAGGCAGGGACGGGGAGGTCTGGATACTGAATTCTTTCACTTACAGTGGCTCACACCGATGGAGGGCCAAAAAAATTAAATGAACATTAACCACAATAATGATTTTAGCTTTGCACCATTACAAGAACACTATCTACTGTGGCATTTATGCTTAAAAATGCGGTCTTCTCGTAAAATGTACAGTGCACCTACATGTACCGTTTTTTTTCTGCTCACAGAAAAAACCTCATGCAGAAGAAAATCACTCGGTTTCATCTGGGACAAATGACAGTAGATCGCCCTGGTTTACACTTTTCAAAGTCGTTTTTGGTCACGCACCTGTCTAAACACCGCAGCCACCCAGCAGCAGCGACCACAGCCTACAATGTAGAGTGTTTAGGAAACAGTGGTAAATATGGTGTCTATCGATAAGCAAATGTTCAGTTAGGTGTTTTGCCTGTGACAAAGCGGGAGGTGCTACCAAATGAGGAAGTGGGTCGCACCAGTGCTGCCAGTGAAAAAGTTAGTCTGGAGCCATGGGAGTGTTGAAATGGTTTTCAAAATCGAACCAAAAAATTAATTAATTATTCTTTATTATTTTCAAACCTTACCTTGTAGGTATAACCATTGGTTTAAAGGAAACTTGTCATGGAATTTTGTGTAAATTCTTTCAGATTTTTTGCCAATGCATTTTGTCATGAAGGTGACATTGGCTTCAAATAACCACAACTGAACATCATCTGTTAGGTGATGGATTTTTTTAGTGGGAAATTTTCAGGTCTTAAAATATGACTCTACTTTGGAATCGATGGCATGGTGCAAAATAACAGTGAATATGTCACTGTCTGTCTGTCACATTGATCATTAGTAGTTCCTGTGATACTCTTATCCTGGAATAGCCTTAAATTTCAATGTCTGTAAAAATGTGTGCTCAGCATGCAAATTTTTAAAAAATCTTCCAAAATATTTGATACATACGTACATACTGAAGGCCGATGATGATTTGAGGTGGAAAAACCTTGTGTGTGTTTGTGGGTACAATTTAGTTTTCCTCTGATGGCGAGGTTAGCAGTTAGCCAGAAGAGGAGAGCGAGAAGATGAGGGCTGCTCCCTGTCTGGATCAACATGTCAGTTCACATTTCACTCTCCTCTTCCATGCCTCAGCTAGCAGCAACAGGGCTCACGGCATTCAGTGTTCAGCTGATAGAAACAACCCAGGACCATCCTCACCTTCCGTACTCCCTGGCTTTCCCTCACTTCCCCTCAATCTCTACCTCTGTCGCTCTGCCTCTTCTAATCTAGGTCTGGCTCCTGCATCTTTCTTTAAAGAATGAATCTCTCCTCCTCACTTCTCTATCCGTCTCTGCTTTGGTTGACTGTGCACTAGCATTCTGCTAGTTCCCCTCTAGTGTACGTCGGTGCATGCGCATACTCAAGGACTTCCCACAACTTGACGGTGGGATGGACAGCTGACACTGCGTCACCAGACAAGCCTTCTTGCTCTTGTCTAAAGCATCGGTCACATGGCTGGCCTAATGACGGCCTCTGCTGTTACGGCGTGTGTGAAGTCTGCACAAGGCAACTCTGTCTCCTGGCAACATCCACCAGCCTGCTTATTCCGTGCTGCACCGTGAGATGAATCACATCTCTGTGCTGATGTGTTCAGCTGCCGTTCTGGCCCTGTGGCTCTCTTTATTCCACTCAGGAACAGCCTGGCTGCCTGACAAGCTCCACACAATGTCCTCAGCTTACTGTATCTTCTCCCAGCCTTTGCCTCTCCTCTCTTGTCACGTCCCTCCCTGCCTCCATCTCGTCTCTTCTCTTCACTCTCACTCTGTTTCTCTCTGTCTCTCTCTCTTTGCCATATTTCAATGAAAGCCCTCCCTCTGTCTCTCCCCTTGTGTGTCCTCTTTTTAGTCAATCAGTGGAAGAGGAAGGCGTGCTATGCCTACCAAATGCAAAAAACAGACAATTAGAATTCATCATAAACTCACAGTATATCCAAACGTCAGGTAGTGCTTTTAGTAGAGTTTCTTCACATAATATTTGACTTGCCGCATTAGTTACAAATACTGCCATAGTTGTATTTGTTAACATTACTACAGAAAAAGCAATACTAAATCAGGTTTTGGCAACATTGTCTATATAAATCACTGTTAGCTAATCAGACTCGGCACAATGAGCTTGGTACTGTGCTGGAGTAAAGTTAGTTCATCTCAGTGAAATCTTCTTACTGTAACAAGCTTACATGTTTGTTGTGGTTCCCATTCAGTGCTTTAAATGATTTGTCAACACTGGACCTCCTGAATTCATCAGGAACATTTGCCTCAACTGGGTCAAAGTTCTCTTTAACTCTCTTAAAAGCATTCATGCACCTCGGGTGCTGTGCCAGGACTATTTATTTGTGTTATATTACTGTGATCTCAATCACAGCAGGCTGAGCTGTGTGTGTGGCAGCCATGCATTGGTAATGTTTATGAAAAATATATTAGAGAACTCCTAGAAAACTAACCTTGATGCTTTTCTGTCATTTCATAGCATCAGAAATTACAGTTGTATGACAGCAGCAGATTCCTCTGCTCGCTTTTTGTCTTTCTGTCTCACTCGTCCCATCCTCTTCTTTGCTCTTCTTCCTGTTGAGTTCCCTCCCCCTCTAAAGCTTTTCAAATGGCACACTGCAGGATTATCCCTCAGCCTCTGAGACATGCTAGTTTGGTCAGACTTACCGTCCTCTACAGGTTTACTTTGGCCACAGAGGCCAAAGCTGCAAAAATAAAACTTGCAACATATCATTTGTTACTTGAAGTATCAACCGCAAAGGAAGTATTTGGACTATATCTTCAAGTCTGTTCTTTTGTGTTTCATTTCATACTTGGGTTTTTTTTTTTCAATGATGGAATCAAACATGGTAAGTGAATTTGCAGATGAAGAATTGGTTAACAGCAAATTCTAAAAAGTTTGGATTGCAGTGGATTAGCACTGGTTTGCAATTGCAACAGGCTTCTAAAGGACTAAAGATTACAAGACAGATTGCTTTGACAGAAAGTGTTGAGGACAGCGAGTGGGTTGTTAGTGGTTTCAAAATTGAAAGATGCATCCAAATGGATAAATGTTTCTTGCACAGACAAGCTGTTATTGTAATATTTTACTTCTGCATGTAGTATTTTGACTGTTTCCTTTGATTCCATGCAGGCATTTTTTGCTGTTCTCTTACCATCTTTACAAAACGTATTTCACTACACGCAGAGTCATTTTAGAAAAAGAAGTCTGTCATTATTATCACTTCCTCACCAGTTAATACACAAAGGAATGGAAGGTGTGTTCACAGTCACTGAGGTGGATTGACCTCAATAACTAGCGTAAGCCCCTCTCCAGAATGCTTATCACTGCCACCGCCAACCTTCATCTGTCTCATGCTGCACACTACACCCTCCTGCAATACACCGAAACTGACTTTCATGTCATATTTTCTCTTTCTGCTCTTTGGCCTGTGAAGGAAAGGCCGATGACTTTCTTGTCCATACTCATCTCCGACATAAAGTTTGTGCCAATATGGATGTCAAAGCAGTTTTTTCTTTTTGAATTTTTTTGAATGAATAATTTTTCGTCTTTTCACTTGCACACACACACGCCCACGAATATGTTAAAAACCATGCTGCAGAGTTATTTTACTTCAGTCTAGTTTAAGATTATCTGTCTGTGTAGGCCTACTCTGAAGGAATTTTTGTTTAATCCAAATGCTTTCTAAACAGTAGCAGTGTCTTATAATGGTCAAAGCGTGCACGTTTTGGCTAAATTAAGCATATGGATCCTTTGGTTTTGTTCGGAGCTGGTATTCTGGCACTCCTCCAAGCTTAACTAGCTTTGACGTCACTCGGTATTGTAGTCGTGGATGCTGGGGCTTATTGGATAATTTGAATGATGGACAGGTAGCTGAACCAATGGTATTTTTTTGTTGATAGGATTAAGAAATGCTACTTTGGGCTGCTTAACATGGCGTGAAGCTGTCTTGCATTGTATATTTGACTGTTTACATTATGTAGTGTGTTTACTTTAATTGGATATAAAGGAATATTTTTATGTAAGTCAAACATTTAAAGCCTATTGTGTCTAAAAGTTGCATATTTTATTATCGTGCACTCAGAGGAAGGTCACAGTTTGTATTGCTGACACGTTATGGATGCAGGTCCCAGGAAAAAAAACAAAATTAATCAGCTTATTAATGGTTTCGCGATGTCAGATGCAACATCATTGAATGTAGTCCTCAAAAAATGGGAAAACTACAATTTACCATTTCTACAATTTAAAATTTTTCAGTTTTTTTGTTTTGTTTTTTAAGGTGATAAATAGAGTGCTTTTAATGTCCTGGTAGCTGGATTTTGTTGCTTCTTGCCTTCTAAACCCAAAACCTCCTGGCAGAACTCCTCATCAGTAATGTGCCATTCAGCTGGAAGACTCAACCAAGTCCTTACTTTCAACAAAGATATGTCATTAAAATCACTTTATTCTGCATGTCTCATGTAGAAAAGAAACAAAAAACAATTTGTTCAAATCAGATTCTGGAAAAAAAAATATAAATAAAAATTGCTCTTTGCTGCAACCACCAGGCATGAACTAACCGTGACGTCACCCGTTGGCTTCAACGCCGAGAAAATGAAGCCCGGATTTTGCTACTTCCTGGTCGCCATTTTGGATTTTTTGGAGCCAGTGACATAAAAAGTGTCGTCAAACAACTCGGGGCAGGACTAGTCTATGGGACTGTCAATCAAGTATAGCCACGCCCCCTGGCTCCGCCAACTTTAACAATTTATTTAAAATTCAGTATTGATTTAATTTAAGATCGGCCACCTGATCTCTCATTTTGACCATGAAAACTAACGGGAAAAAAATCCTGAGCTGTAGAAAATCAGTCTATCAAATTGTATTTTTTCCAAAAATGAATTGGGGTCTATGGAGCAAAAGCTTTTTGGAGCCAACCCAGCGGACGGCGTGATATTGCAAGTTTTTGACACTTCCGGGTTGGCTTCAATTTTGGAGCCAGATGCTACGTCCATCTTTATATACAGTCTATGGCAACCACGTGACTATTAGTGAACTGCAGGTGGTGTTGTTGTGCATGAGCAGATAGGAGAAAAATACGACATTAAAAATGTAAGTAGTAAAATATATCTAGTATGTAAGGCTACCTTTTTTCCAGTATTGATGCTTGGAAAAATGTTATGCATGTTGAGTCAAATTTTTCTCGATTTTTGCAAAATCAGTAATCAAAGTTTTTTTTTTTACTTTCATTTGACGTTATAACTATGTCATCCTGCACAGACAATATTTTGGACTTCTCTTCTAGCCATGATTGTGCTGTTTCCATGGAAGTGCAGGACATTTATATTGCAGTCACAAATGAGCCCAGTGAGGAAAAATGTGACAACTCAGTCCAAGTTCTAGTTTATGCCAAGTTTATGCTATGGGAAAAGAGTCATGACATGTAAGCGGTATCAATAATCTAATGTAACTGTCAGAAAGAAAGCTTTTAATTTCTAAAGATACCCTCTGAATGCGAGGAAGAGTTGGAGGATTAGGAAGGATTGAGTTCAGTTCCTCAGCAGGGGTCAGTGAGAAAACTGGAGTCTCCTCATTGTCATGAGACGTATTCAGCGACTGGCTGGCATCCATTATAAAACACAAACAGTTCTCGAATTTGTTGTGAGTGTGGCTAACGTGGCCTCTCAGTGGATTGACAGAAAGAGGTTGTGTCCCCATTTTCATGAAGAGAGGTACTAAGGGTGTTTCCCTGCTGACGTGGAAGCACGTTATTTGGAAGGTGCTGCAGAGTACACAGTGTCTTACATAAACATGCTAGTCAATTTTAGGGTGGGCTCTGGAATACACCAAAAAATGTAAAAGTTAAAACAGTGCTGACAATAAAGTGATGGGAGAATACTGAAGGAAGTATTATGCATAATATCAGATCTCCTTTTTTACTGGCTGCACTGCACATGATTATTAGTAGTAATGATATGCAGTAACTCTATAAGTCTGCATTAGGACACAGTCAGTCAATACTCTGCTGTGGTGGTTTTTTCTCACAGGAGTTATAGTATATGCAGTTGTATATTATATCAAATACTAGAGCTCAGACACAAACCCAGCTTCTGTTTTTTTTTTCTCACAGACTTTCAAGCTCTCTCTTCATCTGAAAAAGCTTGACTGTTGATCCCACTGCAACTCTAAGACTCAAGTTGTCTGTGATTCAATCTCTGACAGTAAAATTGCTAAATCACCAAATAGTGCTTCAGCATTTTGCACCAGCACATAGTGTACTCTTGATAATACCGAGTGAATGTAAGCCACGACTGTTAAGACTCTCCCAGACAGGTGATAGCAGCAGAGGGCTTTGAAAAATACAGCTGGGTTAAATCAGTCGATGTTGTGTAGAAACACTGACTGAGCTAGACTGGGCCGCTTGCTCTCCAGCTGAAACCAGAATCAATCACACAGGCTACAAATGTTCCCCTGATAGTGTTTTGATGAGCAGACCACCCTGTGAAAACACTGAGCGTGTTGCAGAAGCTGCTGCTAAAGACACTTTGCCTTTATGAGCTGACCTTGTAGTTTTCAAGACTCTTATTTTCCTCACAAGGACAATTATGTTTTTGTGCCGCGTGTAAAGAAAGCGAGGCCCAGCCAGCTCCGACTGAGCCTAATGCAGAAAGCTATTTTTCATGACTCATTCCAGGGATGAAGGATGTTGCGGGAATCAATTTGTACTTGACTGCAGAAGGAGGTTGAAGGATGAAGCACGAAGGGCTGTGGCAATATTTGAACAAAATATTCCTTGTGATGCAGCTGGCTGTAGAGTGCTGACTCAGTTTGTAATCTGAAATAGCCACGAGTCATCCTTCATCTGCATTGACCTCTATCAACCAACACTCAGTTTGGACTGTGTATAGTAAGAGCAGCACATTTTCCTTAATGACAATTTGGAAAACTCCTTATTTTAATTAAAAAGCATTAATAGTGCTAAGTGTTGTGTTTGGCACTGCTGGAGCATGTGCAGAATTAGACTATAAATACAATCCGCTGTAATTATGAAGACCAGGAAACCATGTCAGGCAGGCACTTTATTAACAAAGCCTCATTAATATTACATACTGTTCTATAAATTCCATTATCTTACTGGTTGTTGCAGTGCAATGAAGAGCTCTCTGTCAAGGAAAAGGCATTAGTCATGAGAGCAAAATGGATTAGGCTTCAAACAGAATTCAATACCAGTGTAATAGCTCACAGTCTCTTCTGTTTTTACCTTGGTGGTAAGATATTGAACACGTCAAACAAATAAATATAAATCACCCTAAATGCTTGAGAAACTGCAGGAGGAACCGTGTTCTGCAGGGTTGACCAAGTAATTGGTGATTAAGGAGCACAATTAAAGGGCACGTATAGGTGTATAAATAGGTGTGCTGATCCCGTCTCATTAGGTTTGCTTCTGTTCTATTTCAAGGCTGCACTTAACACAGTTCTATGTTTACTCGCAAGGTGCATTTCTGGGCGGCTGAACTTACTAGCTATTCATGCGTTGTGCTTGCTGCTCAGCTCTCTCTCAGATTTAATGTGTCAAAAGAATGAGGGTTTTCACTGTGGAGAGATTCAGGGTCAGAGCCGTGCGATGCTCCACTCTTTCTGGTGTCTTTTCTAGGACACACCAATATAAGATGCCCCTTCCTGTTCCTCGGGGGCACGGCGCTGTATGCATGACGGAGGAGACTATTTTTATCTCATTATTATAAACGTCTCGAATAGGAACGCTCACACTGAAAGGTTCCCTCCAGTTACCAGGGGAAATTGCCACATTGCAGTTACACAGAGGCCAGCTCGGCCACGTTTCTCTACTAATTGTCACTGCACTGCTTTGTTTCTGCAACTGTGTAGTGCCACTGTCTCACATTGTTGTTGTTCTCTTTGTCTCTTTCAGTGCATGAGGAACCCAGCTCTGCTGCAGAGGACAGGTTTAGACATTAGAGTGCTTTGCCACATCCAGGAAAATGTCTGGCTCCTACGATGAATGTGCAGGTGCTGACGACACCATGGACAGCTTCTGGGAGGTAAAGAGTCACCGTCACGTCTGTCCTGATGGGCTTTCAACCTGCAGCACAACCCCTCTCCCTCACACTGTTTTGTATTGATCTGGCCCTTGAAATCAAACAGAGTCGCCACTGAAACCATGGAACTGAGATCATCGTCAATATTGTTATGTAGAAGGACATTTGTCTCATGAGTTGTAGTGAGACAGTTTGCTATCTACTGAGCTTCGAGGCAGAACATCACTTCTGTTATTATTCACACTTGTGGTGTTTAAGATGGCAGAGGAACACGGTTCAAGCACAGATTTACACTTTAAAGGAAGGTTTGAAGCTTGGTGCTGTCTTACCAAGAGTTAAATGAGACCAAAGCGTATCGGCCTATTAAATATCTACCTTGCTTTTCACCTCCGTTTTTGTACAGATTCAGCAAACTTGTTTCTCAGTGAGATTTAGAGATGCTGCCAGACTGTTAGATTCAGACAGAGCCAAGCTCGCTGTATCTCCCCTAACTGGAATCTTTATGCTAAGCTAAGCTAGCTGTATGCTCATTATAGCTTCATATTTAATGAACAAATATTGATATATTGAGAGTAATTTAATTCCTGTGATTTAATTCTTAGCAAAAATCTAATAAATGAATTTCTCATCATGTCAGATCACTGGTTTAAATCCAGAGCTTTTTAAAGATGACCTAGTTGTGAGTTCCTGTGGCTCATTAGGCTGAAGTGCAGCTACCAAACTTTCATGTGAATGTAAAGCTGCTGTTTGTCATGCTAATCAAGGTGCTAAAAATATAAGCAAATTTAATCCACTCAAGCCAAGTCAAGTCTATTTATATAGCATCTTTCAACAATAGGGCAATTCAAATATAAGACAAAGCATTAAAAAAGGTGTAAAAGAAACAAAGAAAAATTTAAAACAAAAACATTAGAAAAAGAATTGTCTAAAAGTACTAAGTTATGATAAGGTGATAGAAATACGTTGACGTTCAAAACAATATATAATAAGGCAGTTGGATCAAATTTGCAGCGTAACCAAAGGGCAGAGTGCAATAGTAGTCCCATAATGACAGCAGCTTATATGGATGCCTGTTTGCATCTGTATGGGATACTGTATGAGTGGATGGGAAAATATCTTTATTGGAGTGATTGCATTGCATGTACTTTATAAGCTAATTAAATGAGCTTTCACTGCCTGTCCTGTGGCTTTGTTTTGTTATGGTTTGGGTTTTATATGGTAAGAAACATTAGGGAGATGCATTTCTGCTAAGAAGAAAGAAATAAAAATATATCTTATGATCCACAAAGTTAAATAAATAAAAGTTACAGTTGTAGCTATGTTTCTCTGGCCAACAGTCATTATTAACCAACTCTGAATAAATAGAGGGGAGGAAGTCATAACTGCCATGAAGCAAACAAATGCAATTTTATTAAGTAAATTTGTAAGATTGTTCTGCTTTGAATGAGCTTCATCTTTTAATTAATTTATTTGGTATAAACTAAATAAACAAATAAGATCCTTGAGGACAATTTATGTATTTTGAGTCACAACAAATCCAGACAACATGCAGGTTCTGTCCATCTTCACTGCCTTGTGTGTGTGGACTCATGTCCTGTGGACATAAACCTGTTTAAACAGTCACACTGTGAGGATCTGCCCTCCTTTTGGGAACAGAAAGCAAGCTTCTTCAAAGTAAATCATTAATTTCTGCAGACTGGGTTTAAGCTTACTGTAAGGTTAGGGTTAGGGTTAAGGTTAGTGATTATGGTTTGGGTTAGAGTAAGTCTGCAGAAATCAATGTAAGACGATGTAATGTTCTCTGAAGTGATGAAACCACTACTGTTTGTGTGTCTGTGTGCACTTTAAGCCCAGCAAATTAGCAATAATGAATTCCCTCAGTACAGAGTCTTCCTTGTATCATGTTCTCAGCCACAGAGACTCAGACAAAGAGCCTCAGTCACCAGCCGCTCTGAGGCAGCCTTTCACCACATGCACCTGCATACAGCATCTGTATACTAGCAAGCCAGCGAAGGTCAGATTGTGGTTTACGAATTGTAGGAAAATGCTTTACTCTCAGGTTTTGTCATCAGAACAGGTTGTTTGTTGTACAAACGGGATGAGAAGCGGAGCCATACCTAGATATTGCAGAACAAACACAAGAGCTCAGGTGTGTTTTTATGTGTACAACCAGTCCACCTACGTGTTGTTGTTGGTGTGACTTGGCAATCTGTCACACAGGCCAAAACTCATACTGTTAAACACCTGTCTCACAGTTTCCCTGCAGCTCTGATCTCAAACAGTAGCCACACATGCATGCTCGTGTCAGGACCAATCAGAGTGCAGCTCTGCAGCCAGCAAACATGTCAGACAGGCTCTCCATGAGTTGCTTCCTAACGATGCTGTATGCGACCGTACGTATTTACAGCCTATATAAACACACAAACAGTCTGTGGTATTTCTGACTCTACCTCGTCATCTCTTGCTGAGAATCTGTCTGACTGCGTTACACCACTCAAGAGGATTAAAGCAGCCACAATTTGTGCACACGCGCGCGCACACACAGACACACACAGACACACACACACACACACACACACACACACACACACACACACACACACACATTCATGAACACACACAAACACAAGCCCATGCCATTGCATAACTACACATGCACAGGCACGAGTAAACCCCCCTCACTACCCTCCCTTCATCATGCACCATGAGCTCACGCCCCCTGCAGGCACCAAAGAGGCGGAGCCACACAGCCTCGCGCTGCTTTATTTAAGGCAGCCCCACTTAAGGTGGCGAGATGTAAAAAGAAAATGCAGTGAAATCATTTCGACCAAAAATAACTCTAAATGCTGGTGTGTTTTTAAAAAGATTTTAAAAATGTAGCTTTCCTTTATTCACAAAATTAGATTTGCTGGAGCTGTTTTCTGCTTTTATTAAAAATATGAATGACACATCTCAAAGCATACAGTTTACCATTATATAGTGAAATCAGTCTCATTCGTGTATAAAAATATACTTTAATCTGTGATGTACTGTATGTAAAAGATGATTAGTGTAGAGTACTTTTGTTTAACTATTCAGTCTTCCTCTCTGTTCTCAGGTGGGGAACTACAAACGTGCTGTCAAGAGATTCGATGATGGCCATCGGCTCTGCAATGATCTTATGGGCTGCCTGCAGGAACGTGCCAAGATAGAGAAAGCATACGGTGACCAGCTAACTGCCTGGTCCAAGAGATGGAGACAACTCATTGAGAAAGGTCAGATTTTGGACGAGGGTCAACCAAAAAAAAAACAGATCAACAAATGAATATATCTCCCGCTGTCCTTCAATTTGCCAAATTCTCCATTTACACAGTTAAATGTTTGCTCTCTGGTAATATTTGACTGAGCAGTAGTGTTCTGAATTTTTAATTCTCAATTAATCATTATGTCCGACTCTCAGGTCCACAGTATGGCTCTGTGGAGAGAGCCTGGTTGGCCGTGATGACCGAGGCAGAGAAAGTGAGTGAGCTGCACCAAGACGTGAAGAACAACCTGCTGAACGAAGATGTGGAGAAAGTGAAGAACTGGCAGAAGGAGGCGTATCATAAGCAGATGATTGGAGGCTTCAAAGAGGCCAAAGAGGCAGAGGAAGGCTTTAAGAAGGCTCAGAAACCATGGGCCAAGAAGCTTAAGGAGGTGTGGGGAATGAAGGACACATTCATTCATCATCTTTGTCATCAAAGTCACCTGACAGTCGTATTCAATACATACATGGGAGACTAACTTAGCTGTTGAGTGGTATATTCTTGCCTTGCTCATCTCTCACTGTCCACTGTTTCAAGCTTTGCACTTAAAATCATAATGAAAATATAGCAAGAAAAATGCAATACAGAAACCAGCACCAGGTGCCAGGCCTTGCTGAGCTTTGTAGCTTTTACAGCTATTTTATACCACTTTTTAAGATGGAATTCACCTAATTTCTACAGCACTGGAGTTTTAAAAAGCAATAGTCCATATTTTCACACAGAGAATGTATTAAAATGAGCTAAAACGATGAGAATCGACAGAGGATCACGACCTGAATCTTCTTTTTCCTTTGCAGGGCTTTGTAATAATTTTCTTTTGTCCGCAACTTCACCTTTGTGATTCACTGTAATCACGCTTATGGTGTCATTTTTGACCTCCGCATGCAGCTGCATTCAATGAAAATACATTTCTAAAAACCCACTAATCACTGCCTGATCAGCACCAAACTGTCACAGTTTACTAGCTGGTGAACATACTGGAGCATTTAGCAGCTCAACAGCCAGATATTTTCCCCACAAGTTGGTGGAGCCCAAAACCAGAGATAAAACAGAATAAATGCAGGACTTGCATTGACAACTTGACACAAAAAAAGGTTTTTATGAGATAATAATATTTCTTCAGAACTGTTCTATGTGCACATAAGCTTTATAGGTTATAGTAAGATAAAATGTTGGCAAACAAGTGTACCATATGATGTAAAAAGGTGGCAATGTGTTCGCAATTTGTTCCCGCTGCCCCCAAGTGGCCAAAACAAATCAATATATGCAATTAGGAAAATCTGAGCAGCAGAGAGAAAGACTATCCTCATAGTTTTGCTCTATGATAGTGTTTATGGATGCACCGATTTCCTGATCCATGCCTAAACCTGCTGTACAAAAACAAGCAAACAAAAAAAAGGAGGCATCTGATTTGATCCCTTATTATCTGTCAAGGGACCAATTTTTAATATAGTAGTTATTACTTATATGATTAATGCTTAAATTGATGCTTTTAAAAGGTTGTTGGGTCCAGCTAAGTTCCCAGTTGAATTCCTTTCCTATGCATGAACTGGAGCAGTACTCAATTTGATATTTTGTGCTAAATGCCTAAATATGGCTCTGATGCTGAAATCTTAGAGTTAAAATATTTATAATGATCACAAAAAGAAGCTCATTCCTATTTTAAAGTTTTACTTAATTGTGTTCTTTTGGTCAGATCTGATCATTTAATCTGTAATACTGAATATGCCTGCGTTTGGACCTACAGATGGAGACGGCTAAGAAAGCGTACCACATGGCCTGCAAGGAGGAGAAACTGGCTGCAACCCGAGAGGCCAACGGCAAGACTGAGGCTTCTGTCACGGTAGATCAGCAGAAGAAGCTCCACGAGAAAGTGGACAAATGCAAGCAGGACGTGCAGAAGGTAGAGGCGTTAAAATCTTTTATATTCATTTTGAGATGAGTAACAAAAAAGGATGGTACTACTCAGGGGGTGATTTCTGTTTTCAGAATAAAAGCAGATGAACACATGCTAATACACAAGATCATAAAAAGAATCAACTTTTACACTGATGTATATCAGAACACTGAGCTAATTGTTTGTTATTTTTTGTGACTTTATCAGCAGTTGTACAGACCACAACGTATCTTATCTTGTTGGTTCAATATCTCTGTCACAGCTAGTGTATATTGGTGTCCTGGCAGGTCTTTAAATTGCTATTGATTGGGCCAATTGATTAGGCTTCTGACATATTCTTATTTAAATTAACACTTTAAGATGTCGTTTTATGAAAGATATACACAGTGTGAAGCCGAAAGTGAGTTATTATATTTTTAATGTGATATTTGAGTTGGTGTGTCAACTTTACACACCATTTAAGTTTGTTTTTGCCTGTAAGTCAGTGACCACACTGCATTGCAAGTTACAAATAAAATTACACAAGCTATTAAGATTAAAAAATATCGCTAAATGTTTTCTTAAAAAGAGTCTTCAGTCATCCTATTTTTTTCTTTTCTGTTTCAGGCTAAAGAAAAGTATGAGAAGTCTCTGGAGGAGCTGAACAAGTGCACTCAACCATACATGGAGAGCATGGAGCTGGTGTTTGACCAGTGCCAGCAGCACGAAGTCAAGAGGCTGACCTTCCTCAAGGAAGCCTTGCTGGACATCAAACGCCATCTTAACCTCACTGAGAACCAAAGGTGAGTCTGGGTGAAGCAGAGAAACTTTATTAATGGTTCAGAGTCCGGTTAGACAAGTTTCTCCATTCACCATCTTAAATAACTGCCCCCAGGCATTTCAGGCCAATAAGATCAATTTCCCTACCTAAATCAATGAGGCGAGAGTCATAACAGCAATTCAATGGTCAGCAAAACATTAAAACTGCATGAAACTCCTTAAAATAATGTTTGGTGACTTTTCCAAGATAAGGTTTAGAAAGGGTTTTTGCCCACAGACTACACTATATATACACATGTTTGCACACTTTTGTCAGTGCAACAACACAATTCACTATGATTCCTGGTTTGGCTTCTAAAAAGCAGAACTGTTTTTGAATAAACTGTAGGACATGTGTCATACAACCAGCATCTTATAACCCTTTCTTTGGCATCACGGAACTCCACTCATACATCGGCTGTCCTCCACTTATCTTGGGTCAGGTCACAAAGTCAGCAGACTAAGTAGGGTATTTCAGACATTCCTCTCCTTGTCAATGTTTTTCAGCTCCTCCTGAGGGGAACTCAAAGCGTTCAAGGGCCAGATGAGATATGTAATCTCTGCCACAAGTTCTAGGTCTTCCCCTGATTGTCCTCACTGTTGGATGTATCCAGAAAACCTCGAAGGAAAGGCATCTTAATCAGATTCCTGTACTACAGGAGCTCAGCCGGCTTTGTTCAATATGAAGGGGCAGTGACTGTTCTCAGAGCTCCATGTGGATGTCAGAGGTTCTCACCCGGTCACTGAGGCTGAGCCCTGCCACCCTTCAGAGTAAACTCATTTTAGATGCCTGCATCTAGTCAGAGCTCATAGGTGAAGGTTGGAATGTAAACTCACCAATAAATTGAAAGTTTCTCTGTCCAGCTCAGCTCCCACAGTTAAACTGAACTGTCCTTCACCCAGACAGTCCTGTACTACGCCCACATTACTGCTGATGTCGCACCAATCCGTCTGTCCATCTCACGCTCCATTGTTCTGTCACTCTTGAGCAAGATCCTAAGATTGTTTAGCTCTTTCACTTAAGGCATCAACTAATCTCCCAACCAGAGCTAGCAATCTTTTAGTTTCCAGCAAAGGTGCTCTCGACTTCAAATCAAGACGCTGTGCATTGAAGGTCGCAGCTTGATAAATCTAACAGAATAACGTCCTCTACAAAAAGCAGAGATGCAACTATGAGTTTCCCCAAATGGGATGCCCTCTCCATGCCAGTCACACCTTGAGATCGCATGCATTAATACCACAAACAGGATAGGAGGTGGTGTCTATTTAAAATGCTACTTAACAGGCAAAGCAGACTGCAGAGACTTTCTCTTTATCCTCAAGTGTTTTTTTTTTTTTTTTTTTGGTATGGTTTGGTCTAATATGTACGATCTCCGTCCTCAGGAAGTCTAAGCGTTGCAGCTTTTCAGTTTTCCCTCTCATATATAATTTTGTTCCGTGAAGTTATCATTATATACATGCAACGTAACCACACTACGAAACAATGCATTATAGATTAGTTTGATTTGTCTTGTGTCACATTCGGCACATTTCACCTCAGAGTGATTAATCCCAACACACGTCCAAACCAGGCATGTATTTCTCATTAGCGCTCAGACTCACACAACTAATTAGCTGATGATCCAGTCAGTGGCGTTCCTGCCAAACTGAATTTTGTTCAGAGCGAATGCTTGTCAAATTCTGAGCTGTTTTTAACCTGTATGTAACAAACAAAGCCAGGAGCTACGGCAAAGTGATTTTCAGGTGCTTTAATCTCACCTGCCAACCATGGTTGCCATTGATTATTGAAGCTTCTGAGTGTTTGAGAGAATCCCACTCTGACTGGTTCAATCATTCACTTTTGATCTGATCTTTTTCCATTGTTTCCACACTTCTGTCATGCATGTCTCATTACATGTCTGGTCAAATGACTGCAGTTTGTTCAACATTGTACATTTTCTACAACAGTTTCTACACTTGTTTCGAATCATGTGCTCACTGTCAAAGAATGTTCTGGATTTAGCATCATCATGACCACAGTGCAGGTCAAGATATAGCTCCTCTTGTTAAATATACTTACATAAACCTGCTTTCCCTCTCTGCTATAACCGTGTCCTCTCAAAAGCAACAGCACAGGTTCTCGGTGAGATTTTACTGGTCTCAAATGAAAATTACTTTCATATTCCTCCAGGATCACTGAGCGAAACTACAGAGAAGGTCTCATGTTAGACATTACAGGAAATTATCATCTTTAATGAAGAACATACCCTCGTCTGCCAAAAAGCAAGTTATTAAAATTAAGCTGCTTAATTTTTCTGTGTTCAAAAACGTGCTGTGGCTCACCTCTTCAATCCCACACAGCATCTATGTAGTTAATTTACCAGGTTTGGAGAAAGCTCTCGAATGATGCTGTTTGTGCCCAATTGACTGTGTTAATATAACACCCAGATGTCCTGGTCTGTAGTGTATGTAAGGAAATAAAAATACACAGTGAACATGCCCTTTTTTAATCTATTACACATTGCAGTGTTTTTGGAAAACCTGTGGCAACATCAACAGTAGCATCCTGTTCAAAAATAGGATTATTCAGGTTATTTCTGCTGCTTAGAGCTTCAGCTTCAGCAGAAAATTCAGGGAGACACTTCAGTCTTGTCATGACCCAATACTGGCTCTCTCTCAACCCCGAATTTGAACTACACTGTGGTTTTTGTTGCCAAATTGGCAGCACCCCCAGGTCCCTTCTGGCTCTCTCATTGTCACTATTTGTTCCATTTCCGTCTCCTCAGCTATGCCACAATATACAGAGAACTGGAGCGCACGATCCTGGCTGCAAACACACAAGAGGACCTGAAGTGGTTCAGCAACAACCACGGCCCAGGGATGCATATGAACTGGCCTGCATTCGAGGTACAGCTTCAGCCAGTCAGACTGAAGCCTGTGAATGAAACCGCTCTTTTTCATTTCTTACTTGTCTGTCTTCTACTTTGATGCATTTCATCTTGCTCTCCTCACCAGGAGTACAACCCAGACCAGGCTGCTGCTCCTCCAAAGAAGAAGAAACCAGATGGAGCCCCACCCACTCCAAGCACCGACCATGTGGCTCCACCTGGTGACCGTAGCAGGTTGGTTCAAGGAGTCTGTTGTTTACAAATCCCATCAGTCACACTGAAACACGATCTCTTTAATCGTGAAATTAGATCTTGAATTAAATTTCACAATAAAGCTGTCAGATGTGATGAATAGTTAGTTTAATTGAATTTTAATTTCACTCTATAGTTTTGTTTTTGTCAACAAATCTCATGCTCACTGGCTCTAAAGCTGTAACGGTTTAGAAACAGGAGTAAACAGTGCATGTGTGGCCTATTTTCAGCTGCTCTAGTGTGTATTTACGGCAGCAGGATGGTGTATATGGGAATGACTCAAAACAAGCCGTGATGCCCATGTGTGTTGTAATGACACTAGTAAGTGAAACACTGTGGCTCATTCATGTGTTTTTATTTGTTGTTTTTTGGGCATCAGTGAAGGTCTTTGGCAGACAGAAATAAGCTACACAGAAAGCTTATTTCATGCAGTCATAAATATGATCAGTTCATTGTTGGATTTGACCTTTTCATGTGATTTGTTGACTCGGTAAACTCGTCCTTGGACGTATTTTTAGTCTTTTGTTTTGGGGTTGCTTAACATTATATTTCACTCAGCATTTTCTTTCCGTTCTAGTGTGAGCAGCTATGATAAGAACCAAGCCTATTCGACTGAGTGGTCCGATGATGAGCAGCCCGCTGCGTACTCCGGCAATGAGAACGGTGGCAATGGGAATTCATTTGAAGATGATTCCAGCTCTGGGAAAGGGCTCCGTGTGCGAGCTCTCTATGACTATGAAGGCCAGGAACAGGATGAGCTCACCTTCAAAGCAGGTAATTGTCTGTTACAAAATGACTTTGATTATTTCATTTCGTCCATCATCATGCAGATTCAGAAGACAAGCTGGAGCATAAGATGCAGGTGGTCAAAAAACAACAGCTCTGTCCTGATTTCTATTCTAAAGCTTCATTCCCCTGTAGAGGATAGCAGTGATTAGTCAATAATAGCCACATGGAAAAGAAATTACAGGCATTTACTGTCAATTAACAGAAGCTCTTAGGGAAATGGTTCGAGAAAGTGCTTTAGAGCTCTACACTGTGGCATGACTAACAGTTTAAATGCAAGCTTTGGACGGAAAAATAACAATTGAAAAAAGCCACAGCTGTGCACCTTCGTTCTACAAGTTCACATTTTTATCTCCACAGTTTGAGATGAGGCGTGTTTGCTGGAGGCAGGCTTTAAAAACTCTTCACACCTGTGTGCAAACAAGAGTTTATTTGTTCTGTTTAAGGGAAGTTGAAGGTGCCTGGTGGAGGTTTTCTTGTAAACAAACAGAGCTTGTGTACATTCTGAGCAACTCATCAAAATGCATCATGGGTTAGCCCAACAGATATGTTGGATGACTTTCTTTCCTGTATTTTGAAACCTCATTGTTTACATTTGTGTTCACTTCCTGTTTAAAATCTCCTTACTTACATTTTGTGTGTTGTTGCTCTTCTTGGCACGTTACCGCAACCTGCTAATCAGTTAAATAGTGTAAAAATACAGCTTCATATTGCTACTAAACGGTAAAAAACAACAACTCCACAGGGCACCTTTAATGTGGAGTTGAGCTGAGTTGGTACTGCCCAACACACAGCCAAATTTGAGTCATCTACATGGGAAAACTTAAAGTGAAAGAAAACTGGATATCTGCATGTCTAAACAAACAAAGGGCTGCTCTGTGGCTTCCCACTGAGTGGATATTTAATGGGCTGGTTACATTATATTCTGGAGTGAATGGCTTTACTGTAAGTTAATAAAAGGAAGCAGTTTCCTGGCTGTGTGAAGACCATTTAGAACACACAGAATTTAAGCAGTTAAAGGATCTGTTTTCCTTTTGGGAAGTACAAAAAACAGCTCACTAATTAACATGTTCTAAATTATGTTTGTATAATTACAAAGTGAAAAACAAAAACCAAAAAGACAAGTTGTGATTCTAAGATTGGATTATGTACTGGACTGAATTTTCCAGGCAACTTCACAGTCATAATATAAATCCACAACAAGTTGCACTGTCAGCATCAGTGGTCTGTTGTGGTGTCATCAGGGAGATTTTTGTTAACTTTGCACCATTATTGTAGCTGTTTTCTGTTATTTTCAGTCTTTATGCTAAGCTAACCGATTGGTGGCCTGTTATGTCATACTTACTGTGCAGAATGCTCCAGACAACAAACCAAGCAAACACTGTATTTCCCAAGACACTGAACTATTCCTTTTACTGAATAAATAAGATTTGAAAAATCCCAAAAATGTTATTGGGAGCACAGGAGATGTTCACTCTTGACTCCAGAATATGAACATACATCACCGAATGGAACTGATATTACATAACACCGAGAGAGAAATGCAGATTTGCGTTCACTATTGGATACATGTGTTGATTAAAGAGTGCACTTTCCTTGACAGGTGACGAACTGACCAAGACTGAGGATGAAGATGAGCAGGGCTGGTGTAGAGGTCGTTTGGACAACGGCCGAGAGGGACTGTACCCAGCCAATTATGTCGAGCCAATCTAGTCACGTTACTGGACAAGGACATGCCATTGGAGGCAGCTTGAACTGTCCCGTCCAATTGCACCGCACATAGCCAGAGACTTAAGAGCAACACATCCCTTGCCCAACAGATGCGCCAAGCAGTCTTGCCTAAATAAAACTTAGTAACCTAAAAGACAATATATCGGTATAATATATTTTATCCAGCATTTGGGGTGGGTGGACTTACACATTTAAAAACAGGAGCAGCAGTTATTCCGGTATATACACACTCAACTATAACATCAAGACAGTGCAGGAACACATTGCTTCTCTGTGTAGCTGTATTTAACATATGATGCAGCTTATTTAAACTGGCAGTATACTGCAGTCTGTTCTCTTGTGAAAATGGGAAGACAATATAATCAGTTACACCCATTCGACAAAGATGAGCTTCTCTAACCTGCATTGTGTATATACAGTGTGATGCCATTTTGTGTAGCATTTTTAATGCTGTGTATGGTCAGTCGTCATTCTTACATCGGGAATGCTGTGTAGTGTTAAAAGTACCACATACAGTATCCTCTTTTTTTGTTTTTTTTTGTTTTGTTTTTTCTTTGTGATTTGGTCCGACCTCTTTTCCAGTGTGTGCAGTGCTATGTGTTTTTAACTGTTTCTGAACTTGCATAGCAGCATGCGCTATGCAACGACTTGCATTCCCTGAATCCTGCAGCCTCCCGCGGGCTACAACTTGATGCAACACTTCAGCTACAAATGCAGAGTTCACTCCTTAGCGTCACATGCTTCTGGACATGCACGTGCTTCTGATTTCACGAGAGAAAGCTTGTTGATGAACCGATTTTCTGTTTGTTTGTTTTTTTTCGACATTTCCTTCTTTTTTTTCATATCACAAATCCTTTGACAATATCATCTTCATGCAAACCATGGGAAGGATTTACAGTTTCTGCAGAAGCTTTCATTCTCGGTTCACTAATTCAGGTCTCATTTAATCCACTACTGCTAACAAGAAATGTGAGTGATACATTCCCTCAGAGTGAAGTCGGATGGAGCCATCTTGCCACTGCAGTGTAAGAGGAGGGTTTTGAGCAATGCCTGTGCCGGGGACTGTTCTTCCAGAGCGAAACGCCAATGGAGGCATGTCGATGTGTTACAGTGCTACAGAAGATTGAAGCCTCTCCAACAGGACATGAATGTACTAGTGATTGGGCTCGAAAGAGGGCATGTTGTCTAAACATTGTTCTCCGCTGTCTTTTAAAGCCCCGCCTAGCAAAAAGCACTAGTTATGTGGCCCGTTTTCCTGCTGAGCCAAAGAACGACCCGATACCATCAACTATCCGTTTTCTCTCCATGCAATAATTTCACATATTTCATGTGAAACGGCTTCAGTGAAGATCAACTTGTAGTTGCTTCCCAGTCCACCCACACTTCATTTGTCTGCTCACAACACAGGGGGAATACACGTCACCAGTCGTGTGCTGTATGTAAGATGACCCTTACACGGTGCGCTCATTACATGGCTGTTTTTAAGTCTTTAACTTGCTCCATGGATGTTAAATATCCAGGAGGAATCGCATTCATCAGATGTTATCTTGCTACGAGTTGCACCTGAATCTCTGACAAGATGGGAGAAATGCTTTTTATAACTTAGTTGTCCTACAGTTTTTAAATGTCACCGGGCCAACAGCAGTCAGATGTGTTTAGCTCTGTGTCTGGAACTGGATTCGACAGGTTTGGGTCTCACACATGAGGAGAAACACATCACCAGCTCACAAGTTGTGTCTTAGAGTAAAGCTGTCCAGCATAGCAAAAAGGACTCCTGTCATCCAACTGTCCTACATCCTCGATGCACGTACGCACACACACACGTAAAGACACACACACACACACACACACAAGCATTAAACACGTTATCTACACGATACACGCAATTCCAAACACAAAGATCCACATTACCAGGTTAAAATTTTGGGGCAAAACGTCTTCATCATCCAGTGTGTATGAGTTGTGTAAATGTTAACAGAAAAAAAATGTAAAAAAAAAATGCAAGTGATTGACTATTAAGACAAAATGTAGTGTTATACATGTAAATGTGTTTCATTAAATAACAGCAATGGAAAACATATTAAGTAATAGGTACCATATCGTATGAATTTTATTGCAATGGAATTGTCAGTGTATCATAAAAGCGTGACGTTATCCCACGCTGTCAGATTTGTATATGATGATGTAATTTAAAGATTATATTCTATTGTAACTGTACAACTGTGTTGAGTTGAAAATGAGACCTAACCATGTTGAGGCAGTAAAAAGGTGTACATGTAAATGCTTTTTTATGTTGATCTCTTCCTTATGCACAAAGGGGACAGCAGCTCATGTTGTGGAAACCCTATATTAGCGGTCTAGAAGATGTATGTTCATAGTTAGTGATGTACTTTTATCTCCTAACTGGTGTAGTGCCTGTTCATCTTGATGTAACAAGAAGTTCATTTAAATATGCATAAAGATGATTATGATCACAGATAATAATGACGATAGTGATGAAAAACCCAAATCAAATTTGTTGTGATGGTGTCAATATTGCGATATTGGTTTGAAAGGAAAACAAGTTTGTTGAAAAAAAAAAAAACAAAGATAGTGTCTGTGTGTTTTTGTGTACGGACTGCATATGCGAATTTGAGACTGTTCCATGAAAAAGAGGCAATTCTTGGGAATTTGTTTGCTTTATTGTAGAACCGGGACAAATACCCAAAGATAGGCCCATAAAAATGACTATTTAACAGGTGGGTTTGATAAAATATTCACTTATTTTGGCATTGCTTTGCAACTTCTATATGTTTGACACTTGGATTAGAGAAAAGAAAATGTCATTATTTTAAAAAATAGGAATTAAACGGATAGTTTGACACTTCTGGAGATAATGCTTTTTCACTTCAGTTCTGATGGTTAGATGAGAAAATTGATACAACTCTTGTTTATGTGGTAAATATGTAGCTGTAGCCAGCAGCCAGTTAGCACAGTGTAACACAAATACTGGGATCCCAAAGGTACCAGCACCTCTAAAGTTCACTATATGTTCTTTGTTTAATGTGAAATGTAAAAACAATCCAGCATTTTCCACAGCGTTATTCCTCCGGCTGCTCAAGCGGCATCTTCTCCTTCCCAGCAACAAAGTGTTTAAGTGCATTTCCCAAAGTTTGAAATCTCCTTCAGTGTGAAAAAAACTAAGCATCCATTCAAAAAAAATCAAACCTCACACCGAAAAAAAAACATTTTAAATATGAGCCTTAGAGCCAAATAGGAGACAAACATAATAAGATGTAGTTTTTGGAATAACAAAGTAGAGTGAAATAGGCAGGAGTGCATGTTGTAGTAGGCAGTCTTTACAGTTGAAATGAAACATCAAATACAATCACCAGAATGTGCTTCAGAGTGCTTCCTTCTTCTGCTATACGATCAGCGTATCTTTCATTCCCCCTCAGTTCATTCTCCTCTGGCTGACCATTCTACAGGGTTAACGAACTGGTAGACCAGTCTGCGGGACACTTCGGGCTTTCGAATGATGCCCTTCTTGTAGTACTGGCGTATGGAGCGGCTCAGTTTGTCATAGTTCATTGCTGGCCGGTTCTTCCTGATGCCCCATAGCCTGGCAACATGAGCTGAGTCTTCTATTTTGAAAATTCCTTCAAACAGAAGAAAGAAAACGTACTTGATATATCCGTTTGCAGGTAGAAAATATTCAAATATGTGATTTAAGTTTGAGTACCTTCAATGAAACTGTAATCTATTTGTGCAAAAACAAGCATCTGAACAAAATCCTTACTCATTTTCCTGCCAAGGGTTACATGAGAAGATTGATACCACTCTCATTACTTTTCTTGAATATGAAGCTACAAAAAATAAAAGAAGAAAGAAATCCACTAGAATTCAGGAAATAGTTTTTCTTAAAAATCATTGCGTGTGTTCACTGGGGTTAGAGTCTAAATTCTATATATCATGGAAATCTTGAGTTTCTGGTTGTTCTAATAACTTTTAATTTTCTATGATGGAATCATTGAAATCTGCTTTTGTCACAAAGACTATGGTGCATTAAGCACTTCTGGAAGTATGACAGAATCCGCTAGGTCAAAAACATACATACAACAATGCTACTTTTTAGCTAAATATCCTTTGGCCATTTTCACCTGTAAAAAACTTTCACAACAATGAGAGCTTTCCAGCAGATACAACTGATTGATTGGCTCCAGCAGAGGCCTTTTTCTCCGAATTGCTTCTTGAAAATGAAATCAAAGGAGACAGGTAAATTTCTCATTAATTGTGAGGCAAGACTGAGAAGGATATCACCATGGCCCTGATTGGTTAGTTTTAGACATGAGGGGTAGAGCTCGTCAGTGATTGGCTGAGACACTATCGGGATCAGGGCCAATCAAAGGCAGCGTAGTGACCCAGAGGCGGGTCTTCAAACAGTCCAAAACGGCATCTCTGACATGTGAGTCAGCTCCTCGGACCCAAACATGTCCTGACATGAGGCTGATACGGTAATAACAGCTTCTTATTCACTTCTATGATGAGACATTACGGTATGTTCAGATTTTATTCGACTCTGACTGTATTTTCTTGCAAATGTATGAAATACATCACACAAAATGCACTGATTTCGTGGTCCAGTCTCAGTCCATGAGGTGGGCGGGGCTTCTAATGGACTGACCTCAGTAGCTGGTTAAGTAATTTAAACATGATCATGAACATATCAATGTAATGTCACTGATGTGAGGCAAGGACGTTAAGATGATGTGTTATTAACTGAAGCTTTATCAATCTGGAAAATTGCACCCTTCAATACAAATAAAACTGTGTAATGCATAAAACTGTGCTAAAATAAATGGCGTTTAATTTACAGTAGTGTTTAATTTGATACATTTTTTTCTCAGATGTTTGTTGATAGGCTATTTCTGTGTGGTTTCCATACTGTTTGGATGGAGTGTCTACTTTTGAGTGCATAAGACTGTTAAATAACAACTACTTTTAGCCTAATCTGTGCTTACACTGTGGTCTGTCCAATATATCATCAATACAGCACAAATAGACATCATAATAATACAAACGAAAGTTCAGCATCATATTGATTGTATCTGTACCATTTATTTTTGAATTTAGAACTTAAAAGTTATCTGCATAGTCTATTTCTTGAAAACACATAAATAAAACACTTTAGTAACTTTCAGTATGAATGTTGGTACTTTATTAAAACATTATGGTAAGTTGTGGAAGCTGAGTGCAACTGCTATCTGAAGTGACCTGGACTGATCCAGCGAGCTTAGTGGAAAAGCTAGCATGGCTCTGTCCAAATGCTACTAAAAATCTTTGTACCTCTGAAGCACAAGGTGAGTAAGCTATAGAGGTGTTGTTTGATAGATTAAAAAAAAAAACTCTGGACAAAGCCTAACTATCTGTTTAACCATCTCAATTTCCAGGCTCCATGCTAAGCTAAGCTAGCAGCAGCTGCCTTCACCTTCATACAGTATTTAGACATGAGTGACATCTATATTCTCATGTAACTGTTGGCTAGAAAGCAAATAAGTGTTTCCTCCTATGTAAAAGTACTCTTTTTAGCAAATATAAAGGTGGGTAATTTAAAATCTCCTCAGAGAAGTGGTTTTTGATGCTATAGTTCAAATTGAGCCTCCTGGCGTGAATATCTTTACGTCTGTTTCTCATGTACTGCTAGCAGTGGATGCTATTTCAAATGTGCCAAGCCCTAGTAAAAAGTCAAACTGCTTTCATACGTTGCCAAGATTACACATTATCTTGTCATAGCAACGAGTCACAGGTGACACTAATCACATTAAAGGAAGCTCTTCTCTGTTCAGTCTTGCCTGTTTTCCACTGACTGTGTTTTTAGTGTAAAATGTCTTTTAAATATCAGCAGCTTCTTGCACCCACATAACTGGTGTGCCAAACTACCATCCAACCTCCTCTCCTGCGGCTCTCTGTGACTCTGGGTGTTTCTACCTTTCTCTTTGTTGAGCCAGCGGATGCAGCGGCTGTAGTTACGAGGTTTGAGCAGCAGCTCCTGCAGGAACTGCCACAGGTGGATGGGCTGGTTGGGGAAATTACACATCACATCTGACCAGGAGTCCTCATCAGCCGCTATAGAGGTGAATTACAGCGACAACGTTTATGATTATAGTGAGTTTTTTTTCTTGGCTTTGTATTTAAAAAGTGGAACCACTACAGCTATAGGTAGAAATCCAGTTAAAGCTGAGTGCCTACCAGATTTGCTGTCTTCTGGTGGGCAGCGTTCCTTCATTGCTGCAGCTAAACACACAAAGAAAAGCAATCATGTGGCACATTTCACCAACAAGAATATCTTAAATTAACAATTTAACACTAATTTGCAATCCCTACTTAGAGCGGATGTTGGTATATGTTTTATCTCCACTATTTCTGTTGTTCTTACCTGATCTCCAGATGTCCAGATGAGCGAACAGGATGTCTCCAAACTGTGAGGAGCGTTGCCTGAAGTCTGCTTCTGTCATGGAGCACAGATCTCTTCCACTCAGCTCCTGGAACATCACGCTCACCTGAGGCAGCCTGTACAGGTGTTCAGTCCACAGCAGCCACTTCTGAACGTGCACACAGTTCCAGCCCAAGGGGTCTAAACAGGACAACATACAGAGACAAGGTATGTTTGGTTTGATGATCATTTAAGAATACAACCACATTATCAGCCATTATCACTCTAACTCAGTTTATTCTCAAATCTCACATCTCAGATTGACCTATTGTGGGTTCATATGCGATAGTCCACAGATTTATTTTTTTTGCATAAAGATCAATTTACTCATCATGAAAAGTAATGGTTAGCTTGCAAAAAACAGCTACATAAAGTTTTCTGTGGTGTAGGACTAAAACCTTGTATTACAAACCTGGGGCAGTGAAGCTTGATAGAAGTAAGGACTGGAGGATTAAACTATTAGTCGCTGTTGGTTGCATCATTGGATAGATGACAGTTTTTGGAGTTTCGCTCATACTAGGAACTAAGAATCAAAATATGTCAAGCTCCATTGCTCTGCTTTTGACCGTTCTTTTTTTATTGTTATGTCAGATTAGTTCTATAAATTTATGGGACTGCAATACTGAGTCTACTGATGTTTTAGATCTGAACAGAAATGCGTTGCTGTGAGAAACTCAGACATAAATTATTTGACAAACTAAGAAAACTGTTCAACTATCATTAAGCTGACAAAGATTAAAAGATTCTCGTGAATTACAGTTTTTTATATTAATAACCAAACCATAATACCCAAAAACAACAATAACAAAAAAGATTGCGAAAGAGTAAATTATTAGAAACAGGCAATTTTCACCATGATGACTATTTAAAATGTGTAGCCATTTACTAAGCAGTTAGCATCTAACTAACAGATGCTCTTTGCTGCACTGTGAGAAAGGCAGGATCGAGCATTTCACGGAGTTCAACCCAAATAAGGAACAAAAAATCATTAACTTGCTCTCTGACCATTATTTTAAAATTCTCTGTCTTGGAAGTTGAACAATTTTGAATTCTGCTTGAACTATGATAGAGCATGTAGAGTGGACTTCTGTAAATGTGTCTGACGCCGTGTGTCCTGTAATGATACAAAAATCTTTAACAAATCCGTAGATCCAGACTATAAGCCGCATCATTGCCAAAATCTAATCAGTTGGTCCTTGTGTCATTTCTGACCTTCCCTGAAAATTTCAGCGAAATCCATCCGTTTTTGAGTAATGTTGCTGACAGACAGACAGACAGACAGACAGACGCCATTTCTTGGCGGAGTGAACATCAGGCACACATGGTTTCCGACTTTAAAGCTCTAGATAAAGTTCATGTGAAGTGAAGATGATATTGTGTCAACAGAGAAGTTTGCAGAAGGTGTCACACTGGATGTTACTGTGAGAGCAAACAAACAAGTGATGGCTTCTTTTTTTATATGTTTTATTAGACTTGAACTGCAGCCAACCCTTTCACAGCAGGTGTTTTTCTGTTTAAACGTCACTTCATGACAATATAACATGAGTCACATTCCGTCCTACCTGGTTCAATGTTGAGCAGTTTGCAGGCGGTGTCGACGTCTTTCAGCACCTCTCCCACCACCATAGTCTGGACCTGCTCCAGGCAGCGCTCCTCCACCTGAACCTCCATCTCTGAGGGAGGATGCTGGGCTTCGTTTGGAGTGAAAAGTCTTTGCTCTGGAGACCTGCAGGGAGGAGGGACTGGAGCAGGGGCCTCTGTCGTTTTCAGCACCCAGGAGTTCTCCTCGGTGGCTAATCTGTCATTGTGTGGGATGTGGACCCCCGACCAGCTGAGCTCAGAGAAGCCCAGCAAACCGTGAGGCGTTTTGATGTCCTCAGCCTCATCCAGCCAGGCTGATCTGGGGTGGGGATGGGGGTGACTGAAGTAGAAAGGCGAGCGTGTGGTGCAGCTTGTGTGCTCACAGCCTGGACTCCCCATGCTCAGGTGCCTAGAAGAAGAAAGCGATGTTTTCACTAAATGCTGTGTGTCATCAGCGTCCCAACATTTTGACACCCTGCGTGACATTTTGTGAGACAGAGAGGCATTGATGCTGCACTGACACTCTACCCGAATGCCCAATATTTAAACAGCAGCAATCCTAAAGTAAACGTGACATTTGTTCCGTGGTATTGACTTTATTGGGCCTTACTAAGGAATCAGTCGCTGCAGCTTTGCCAACTGGAGTGTTTGTTGCATTTAAACTCAGCCATTGTTTGTCTTTAAAAGTGTTTTAATCCGGAATTAACTTCAGATTCCCACATGAATCTGTATGATCGTATCTTTCCTTCCATTTTTTAACATTAGAAATCTAGTCTGCCACGCCTTTCAGATGTAGGTGGGAAAACAGAACATCAAAGTCTTGTTTGATTTCCCAACTAACCATAAAATGTTTGTTAGTTGCACTGTTAAAAGAGCTGTCTGGCTGCTATCACAATGTAACACCCACTGGCTTTTAAAAATGTCAATCATGTGGGATTGTCATTGTAGATTGCAAATTAATTGCAAAAGAAAACGTGATAGAATACAACAATAAGGGTGGGACACATATAATGTTCTGTGTGGATAAAGGATAAGTTGCTGGAACAGATTCATCACGATATGAGTAAGAGAACAGCTCACCAGACTGGGAGTGGTACTACATAGAGGCCAGTATTTAAGCCCATTTGACAAATTAAGAACCTGCAATAATTTAAAATTACCAAAAAATACATTAATTTAATGCATAATGATTTTCTATCTGCTTTTCCTCCTTTTATTCCACTGCTCTGAGCAGAAGAAGATAAATGAGACATTTAGAAAAAAAAACACGGACAAAATAATTACAACAAACCACATCCAGAGTTCACTAAAACATATTATTTAAAGTAACATGTTCTGTTCTCGGTCAGATTCTGTTGACCTTTTGGTAAACCCGAAAGTGCTGCACAAATAGGAGAGTCAAGTAGATGAATCAGGTGACTTAACATCAGTCCAAAACATTTTGTAACGCTGGCACATGGTGAGATGAAAAACAAGTATGGCTTTACAGTAACGCCATCAGCAGCTGTTATTTATTGGCCAAAGCCAGTTCACATTTTTTGTGAGAATTTAATAATTAATTGAGTATAATCTGGCAAGATTAACAAACACCAATAAAGAATCACTACATACAGTGTAAAGATTGTAATTAAACCTTAGTCGAAGTAAAGTACTGTTTAAAATGAATCTCATTTATCTTTCTGCTTTGGCAAAGGCAGTTTACTTTTGTGTACGCCATCAGCTTGAAATTACCTGTTGTCCCTTTAAACCTGTATTCTAATTTCAGCAAAAGAAAATTTAAGTTTCCTACTTCCTCCACGTGTTTCTACAAGTTTTTCCGCTGCAACTTTACCCCCATTTTCTTCGAGTAGCATTAGAGACAAAAACCCTGTTTTACATGTTATGCTTGAGCAAGGCAAAAGATGGAAAAATTTGAAATGTCTAATTTCTTTTTTATTATTATTAAATTGCAACAATGCAAAATGTTAATTTCAGAAGAATAATATGATTTAGGTACATCTATCTTAAACCACTGGCATTAATATTGCTTGTTAACTTCATTTTTTGCATGTTTCCAATTGAAACAGTGTGTTTAAGTTGGCCCCACAATTTTCTTTTTTCAGTGTCCCATCATGTAAATAAAAATACACTGCTCAAAAAAATTAAAGGAACACTTTTTAATCTAAGTACTGCATCAAGTCAGTCAAACATGTGGGATACTGATCTGGTCAAGTAAGTAACTGAGGAGGTTTTTAGTCAGCTTCAGCTGCTTTGGTGTTCATGAAATTAACAACAGGTGCACTAGAGGGGTAACAATGAGAAAACCCCCAAAACAAGAATGAGTTTACAGGTGAAGGCCACTGACATTTTTTTCCTTCCTAATGTTTTCTGACTGTTTTTCACTAGTTTTGCATTTGGCTAGGGTAAGTGTCACTTCTGGTAGCATGAGGCGATACCTGGACCTTACAGAGGTTCAACAGACAGTCCAGCTCCTCCAGGATGGCACATCAGTGCGTGCCATTGCCAGAAGGTTTGCTGTGTCTCCCAGCACAGTCCCGACAACATGGAGGAGATTCCAGGAGACAGGCAGTTAGTCTAAGAGAGCTGGACAGGACTGTAGAAGGTCCTCAACCGATCAGCAGGACAGGTATCTGCTCCTTTGTGCAAGGAGGAACAGGATGAGCACCGCAAAAGCTCTACAAAATGACCTCCAGCAGACCACTGATGTGAATGTCTCTGACCAAACAATCAGAAAGAGATGTAACAAGAGTGGTCTGAGGGTCCAGCGTCCTCTAGTGGGCCCTGTGCTCGCTGATCGGCACTGTGGAGCTCGGCTGGCATTTGCCATAGAACACAGGAATTGGTCCACCACTGGCACCCTGTGCTTTTCACAGATGAGAGCAGGTTCACCCTGAGCACATGTGACAGACATGAAAGGGTCTGTAGAAGCCGTGGAGAACGTTATGCTGCCTGTAACATTGTTCAGCATGACCAGTTTGGTGGTGGGTCAGTGATGGTGTGGGGAGGCATATCCATGGAGGGACGCACAGACCTCTACAGGCTGGACAATGGCATTCTGACTGTCGTTAGGTAACAGGATGAAATACTTGGACCCATTGTCAGACCCTACATTGGTGCAGTGGTCCTGGATTCCTTCTGGTGCACGACAATGCCCAGTCTTATGTGGTAAGAGAACTCATGCAGTTCCTGGAGGATGAAGGAACTGATACCATTAGCTGGCCCCCATGCTCACCTGACCTGAATCCAATAGAACACCTTTGGAACATTATGTTCCATCCGACACCATCAGGTTGCTCCTCAGACTGTCCAGGAGCTCAGTGATGCCCTGGTCCAGTTCTAGGTGGAAATACCTCCGGACACCATCCATTGTCTCATTCAGAGCTTGTCCCGACATCATCAGTCATGCATACAAGCACATGGAGGCCATACAAACTACTGAATACCATTTTGAGTTTCTGCCAAGGAATTTCAGAAAGATGGACTAGCCTGCCACATCAGTTTTTCACTTTGATTTTGGGGTGTCTTGAATTTAGCCCTCCTGGGGGGTTGATAATTTTCATTTCTATCAAAGAATGTGACATCTTTTCATTCCTAACACATTATCCAGTCCATATCAATGTAAATATCCAGTTTGTTTTTCCCCGCATTGAAATATGATATGTTTTCAAAGTGTTCCTTTAATTTTTTTTGAGCAGTGTACATACTGGAAATTGTTAACATATTTAGATAGGCAGACATTTAATCTTATTTGCTACTGTGCCTAAAGATTAAGGTGATGCAATCAAACAAGTGACACATAAAATTTTGATTCTGTAGTTATTTCATCATGTAAGGTAATGGGGAAAAATAAAAAAATATATATAATAAAGGATAATCTACATTTATCACACAAATTCAAAAAATTATAGTTGGGGGTTCCAGATAAGGAGACAATGTTTGGAACTGTCAGGTGGAACATGTTTTATTTAAACCTCTGACATCTGGGTTCTGCTGTTCTCTTTGCTGCTGGACTGTGTGGTGTCAGAATGCATAAAGATCTAAAGAGCTCCCTAAGATCTTCAGAGAAAAGTTGAGTCTGACAAGGGATTTCAAAAGGGCTCCAAACTATTTAAACAACCATTCCATTTTGAAGTTGCTTCGATGCCTCAGGGGCTTAACAGCTTGCAGTCATTAATTTGACTATGAGATTTGCATCATGACAAAGACTAAAGATAATGTGACACCATCTGTCTGAAAGTTGAAGGTGAACCAGAAGTGGCCCTTTCAACATGATGATGATGATCCTAAAAGCGCAATAGGTAATCCACCAAAAATTCCCTCAAAAAGAAGAACTGCACACAAAACCCACATTTAAATCCTACTGAAATATTTTTGGGGGATTTAAAAGTGATTGTATATGCAAGAAAACATCTTGCAACTGAAGGAATTTTGCCTGGAGGTGTGGTCAGAAATTTCAGTAAGCCGATGTCAGAGGCTATGAACAATTATGCAAAACAACTGCAAGATATTATTTCTGCTAAAAGAGGCAACGCCAGCTTATAGATACAAGGGTGTATTTATTCTTTCAAAAAAAAAAATGATTGAAAAGGTTATTTTTCCTTGTGATGCTGTTTAGGTTTACCACCTTTGTCTGTAGACACTGTGTGAAAAAGAATCAGAAAAGTCAAGAACAGCCAGAAATTTCTGCTTATTAGTGTTCTCATTTTTTCCACATTGCTAGATTGAACAAATGCCAGCCCAAAACACTTTTGTGACTGTGTGGTCTAGATGCCTGGACACATTGTCTATTTCCTCGCCTCCAGGCTTTCGCAGTTTAAATGTTTAGCTGCATTAAAAACTCTCTTTTCTAGATTATCCTTTTCTGTGTGTAAACGCTCTGCTCTGCTCAAACGAAACCACTACGCTCGGGAAAACAGGTCTATTGTTTGCAGAGTTGCATTTATTGCTGAGTTTAACAGCACATTAGATTGCAGCCAAACTGATATGAGAGGTATTCAGTCGATATGAAAAGCGTTGGTCACTCTTTCCTTCTGGCATTCCACTGTTCTTGGGACAAAAGGAAAGGTGTTTGATAACACCTCTTGATGAGCTGTTCATGTGTGCATGTGAATGTGTTTGTTTCTAAGTTTGCACGATAAAAGATTAGAACAGAGACAGAGAAAGGCGTCAAGTAAAGTTACTATGTTGTAATTTAGCATTTTTCTTAATGAGAAATATTGATTTGTGTAATCAGCTCAACCAACTTTTTCACAGAAGTTGAGTGAATTGCTATGCTGAAATTAAATTGTCAGAAAGTTACAGGGAAATTTTAAACAAAAGAATCACAATTATACATTAATTTTATAGTCAAATCTTGTGCAGCTCTTCAAGCAATTTATTTTCTGCTTGCAACTTGCAGTGAGTCATTTTAAATAACATAACTAAAGGGAGTGTACACACTGGTGGGGTAATGATAGCAATGGCCTCATTACCACTGTAGTTGTAAAGTGGTGTAAAGTAGCAATGTAAACACTCGTGTGTGCTTAATTACAATTAAGCACACACGAGGCTCTTTATTGTCATTGTCTTTATTGTCATTTTAGGCTACAAAATATTTTACTTCAGACATTTCTGAGTTGGGGGGCACAGTGGTTAGTGGTTCGCACTGTCGCCTCACAGCTAGAGGGTCCTGGGTTTGAGTGTAGGTCAGGGGTGTCAGTGTTGAGCTGCGATGGAGGGACAGTATCACAAAAAGGGGAGTTTTAACCTTAAAAATCAGAACTTCGATGAAAGACGGCTGAAGTAGTTTTGGGGAAAATTTTGAATGTATTTTTGCATGAAACAGAGCTGTGGATTTTGTCCACATAGAAAGCACATTTGGAAGGGATGATTACAGCAAACAAGATCTGTTTTCGTGTTCATGTGAGCACCTGACTAGTGCTTGACAAAAGAGGCATTGGACTGGGAACCTGGGGTTTTCCATGACTATTACGAGATGGGACTTCATAAAAACCCCAAAAAAAGATTCTCTTTGTTTTGAAAAAATTAACCCTTTATGGGGCAAGTGATCATTTTTGGTCATTTCCACACATATTAAATATCAAACTCTCAGTGAGGTCGAGAAGCATGTGATTTTCACCCAGCCAATCTTTGAAGCTCACGCTACATTACAGAACATGACATCGTGGCATTTGACCAATCAGCAGAGGCGTCTGACTTTCTCTTTTCTCCGAAGTTGAAAGAGACAGACTTGTGGCTCGGTCCTCTTTCATATTTTCAGTTGAAACGTCAAAACTAACCATGGTTAGCTGATGAAACTCACACATTTTATGGTTGAGTAGTTGTATTAAGTGATGAAATATACATTTCTTGGAATGTTTTTTTTCTACTTATGGGCGAGGAACCATATATGGTAACTTCACTGACCTTGAATTTCAACATGAAAATTTTAAATTTCAATGAGTGTCCTTTAAAAGGGTTAAACACAGCATGAAATGCAAAGTGTTTGTAGTGATAGATTGGAATTAACGTAATGGTTGCTGACAAGCACCAGATCATTGGTGACTACATTCAAAACATATCGTTGCTTTCATTTGAGCTGTGTGGGTAAAGATTTCTACTTGCTGATGCCCTGAGCACAAAGAACCATTTGCACAAATGGGGACTGAAGAAAAGCCCTCCATAGTGTTGCTGCTCTTAGGTAAAGGATCTGCATACTTCTTCCACTACTGGTAATAGACATGAGTTGCAGTGGTAGCAATAAAAGTTGTGAACTACAAGTTAATCTGCAGTCTTACCTGGTCAGTTTTGTGTATTTTAGTGGAGCTGCCGAGTTTCCACTGCTGATGCTTCTTCTCAGCTCTGGCTGCTTCTTCACTGTGAAGACTAAACTTTAACTCCTCTGGAAACTCCTCTGCTTGCAGTCAGATGAGGGCGTCCCGTGAGTAGTTTTTATCTACTTACCCCGGGTCACTTCTGTCCACTGCGACTGTTGGGACAACCTGTTTGACGCGTGGCCTAAGTAGCTAACAGTTTGACTGATGTGGGTCACAGTGACTTCGTGACATGTCAATTCTGAGAGCCTGGAAGAAAGGGTGTGTTCCCATGAGGCAGGCTGCTCTGCTGAATAATGACTTGGGGCAGTATTCACATGGAGAGGTCCTTGAGTAAACAAACCTGCTGAGAAACTGTCATGGCACCTGTGACTGCATCAAACATCAAGCAGCTACCTACGGAAGCCAAAAAATAAGTAAAATCTACTTTTATCTAATCTGATCCACTTTGGTAAATATGTCAAAGTTCATTATTCTGTGTGAGAAATAATTCATGCCTATTGTGCTCTTAATCAGCAGCCCCAGACAGGATTTAAACCCAGAAAAGTGAAAAATTAAAGTTAAGTACATTTCCCTTTTTCAATGCAACCGCCACACTCGACTGACACTGTGAAGTTATTCCACTGTTTGCTTGTAGTTTCTGGTTGTTGTTTTTTGGTCAGGCATGAGGAAGACAGAGGGACTTTTAACAGTAAGAGATGGTCTTAATAATCATCTGCTATCAAACATTCACCAGCCATTTTGTACACTGAGAAGAGATTGATAATTATCATCTGACAGGCTTCAGATTGGAAAGATGGAATGTAGAATATAGATATTAGAGATGGTATGATATGTTATTAAGAGAAAACTGGTGCAGAGAGAGAGAGAGAGAGAAGGAGTTGGAGTGAGTGAGTGTGCAAATGTTTGCTTAAACCAAACAATAATGTTTGTGCAGTTGTGTTGAAATATTCTGGAGCTGCTGCCTGTATAGCTGCCCAATTATCTTTAAAGGACTTCTGTGAAATTGCAGAATTACTGCTTCAGTAATGGAAGTAACTGAAGCGAACAACTTTTGTTTTAAGCCCGGATTGAGAAAACAAAAAAATAGGCTATAAGCTGCGTTTTTGAATGTTGGACATTTGCAGTGAAACATTTGGCACCATTTACTGTGCACTTATGTTTATGGTGTTACACATTTTATATTGAGCATGAGAAAAAGGCATGAAATTGGGTGTTACAGCCTCAGGCCGTTCAGTTGTGCAGACTGCTGCTGGACGGAGCCGTTGACAGACATATTAGACCCTAATAGGCAGTGGAACATCTGAAAAGAGCTGCGTGCAACTTTTGACCAGGAAAGCTCCAGGCTATCGCGCAATCTGACACTTTGTGGATGTAGGAAAGGAAAAAAACGTCATCAGATGAGCTGCTGTGCATCTAAAGGCCAAAGTCTTGCTGTTATAGCTTGAGTTGCTTCATTTCTTTCTTGTCCCAAACTAAAACACTCATATGTTGAGTACTGACACCACTGTAGTCGTACTGGTCTATATCAGATGCTGTTTCTCTTAGTAACCATACTAAGAAAGAAGAATAAACTTAACTTTCCATGTGAAGAGCAGAAAAATACTAAAGCTGGAGTAAAAATAACCTGAACTATAGTTTCATTTCCAATGCTGGAGTCTGTAAGTGGAAGCTAGTTTACAGTATCATGACACAAAGTCCAAGACTTTAGTTTTCAGTGATAATTTAATCATACAAACATTCATCAGGCATACAGAGGGGGGAAAAGCTTTCATCTGTTTGCACTTCCTCACTCATGTCAATGTGCTGTTGTATGAGTCTAATGCCAACTGATTCATTCTGCAATCTGGCCAGTGGAAACTTCAGAGATATTACATGAAGAACAAAGCACATGTTGCACTTGAAGAGCTGACAGTGACAGTAACTGCCGCTGACGGCACGGAGAAACATTTGTCATTCTTGTGACTGACAGAAAAAAATCGCTTTGTTGTAAGAAACCGCAAGAGCCCAGGGGTCCTCGGGACTAATTGCGGTATTGGCTGGTATTGTCTTGCTGTCGAGGCTCGGGACCCCTGGGGCTTACAGTTAGTGCCTTAATAGAAAGAGTGTTTACCTGACAAGGTGGTCGAACACACTGGCTGTGGATGACAGATAAAATCACAGAGCTGACAACCCCTTCAGGCCTTAACTGTGCTTTGGAGAGGAAAAATACAGGGTGACCCAAAAGTTGGGAAACAAAGTTTAACTGCAGTGTCTGTTTCAGTTGGGGGTGCATGAATTCACTCTTATTTTACCCATTTTTGTTATAGCATAATAAAATAACTTAAAAGCATAGTATCTGCCGAGTGCAATAACTCGGAAGAAAATTAATAGAACCATAAGATCCAGGTGTGCTGGAGCATAACTTCAAAATGCAGGCCATCAGTGTCAGATTTCAAAACTCTTGATGGTAAAGTATCTGACAGTTTTAATTTTTTTTCAACATCAAAAAGTACTATGAGGCAACATTTACTGTCCAGTTTGAGGAACCTTCATAAGCATGAATGAAGATACATTCCAGAAGATACCAGTGTAACCAGTGTAACCAGTTGGTGGAAACGTTCACGTCTTTGTATAAGAAACAAACATGAACATGTCAAAATATGTTTGTTTTACACTAATCTGTTACTCTTCTGAATAAATCTGTGGTACTGATTTATTGAAATAACATATTATTTGGATTATAGACTTTTCATTTGTTTCCAAACTTCTGGGTCACCCTGTATGCACAGACCTTGTCATGGAAGTCACATTACTCAGTGCATAGATTAGCCAGTTATTAAGTGAATATACAGTAATAATTCCAAAAGATACCATTCTATAATTTTATCAGAGATAAAATAATTTAAATGTGAATTATCAATGAGACCACTTGCAAACTTTTAAATGCAAATTTTGACGAGATAAGAAAATGCAGAACAATAATTACATTGAAATAACTGCCAGTTCGATGCAAATAGAATCTTTGGGTAAATTAATATACTTTCCAAAAACATTATCCTCCTCTACATTCATCAAATACATTCAACTTAATATGTTACAAACAAGTCCAAGATAGCTTTAAATTTAAAGTCTTTTCTGCTTGTTTTGTTTTTTAAACAAATCTTGTTGTCTTGAGTATCGTTTATGTCAGCATGGAAAACTGAGCTAAATCTTGGATGTAGACCATGAACAGGGAGGATTTACTAATAATGAATACTCTGATAATATTCTTCTACTGTTTCATACATGTAGATTTTGTAGGCGTCAGCAACGATTCAGTGTCATACAACTTTTTCTAATCTCCATATAGTTAGTAGCTCTAAAAGCATCCAGAAGACAAAATTAATTTGTTGGCTCTAAATTCTAGCTTTAAAAATGTTTAAGAAAAAAGATGACCCACACTAAACCTAACTGTAATGGCTGACTCCCTCCAGTGGAGCAACATTGCATTGCTTCTAAAATTGCAGGTACCATGACAGCATAGAAAAAATTGTCCATATTGCTTGAGCTATGTGGAAAAACACTGGTAAAGGTGATTAGCTTAACTGAGACTCTGTAAATTGTGGCTTCTTTTAAAAAAAATGGTACATTAAAAGTTAATATTAAAAAGCTAATGTTTCAGGAACGCCCACATTATCACATTTAGTCGTAAAGAGACCCGAAGGTCCCCAAACCCGATCAATATAGCAAAAGTTGGAGCAGAAACTGGAGAATCAGTTGGCAAAATAAATGGCTTTTCCTCCAAAGTCTCTTTTTCAGGTTGCACAATGCACATACATCTACACAAAAAGTTCACAAACACACTCTCCGGTCATCATTGTTTCATGTGCACTCTGACATCTAAAAAAAAAGTCTGAAAGAAAAAAGAAAAGAAAAACAAAATTATCACTCAAAAGACTCATAGCACTCATTTTTAACTTAGCATTCACACGTGCATACAGTGGGTGCGGGATGTTGGTTGAGCTGCACGTCAGGAGCGTTGGCCTCTGGTTTGTCAAAGTGGAACTGGACTTTGCATAAAGTGTTTTTGAATCTTCACACTCTCCACCAGCTACTGATAAAGAATCTTCTTTCTCCTGTTGGTGTGACAGACTCCAGAGGTACGATTTTAGTGCTGCTTCACTGTGACAAGTCCCATGATTTAAGAGTGGCCAAAAGGATAGGGCTCCTGTATACCCTGTAAGGAGGAGAGAGGATTAAAAACGGATAGCCGGGCTGCAATGTGTGAAGGACATTGATGGAAAACACACACAAGAGAGAGAAAAGAATCGTGTACCGTTTCACTGTTGACATCCTACAGTCTTAATGTTGGAGATTAGGTGATTAATTAGCTCTCTGATTGGCGGGAAGTTAATCGGCACCTACTCTGATACTTTCTCATGTAAATTTTCAAGCAAAAATGGCAGGTTGAATAATTTTGTGGTCCAGATTCTCCAATGTGAGGATCTGGTGCTTCTCTTTGTCTTACATAAGAGCAAACCAATTTTATTTTTAGCTTTCAGACTGTCGATTGGACCAAACAAGACACTTGAGAATGCCACTTTGTGTAATGTACCAAATAATCAATCAATTAATCAAGAAAATAACAAAAGTATTTGATAGTTGTAGCATTTTGTAGCTGTATAATCATTAACTTTTCTCCTGTTATTCTTACTTAAACACCAGACAGCCACAATCTGTAGGAGAATATATGCATAGATTTAGACCGTCTTTTATTGAGCAGTGGGTTAGTATTGTTGATTGCTGCATCTGTTTCAAAATAAAAGCCTTCACATGCCTAAGTATTGAAACTGGCTGAGAATGCTAACTTGCTTGTTAAATTGAAGCTTTGTATTTTAGGCATGATAGCAGTGTAGGTTTCTGTCTAGCAATGCCAGTCTGTCGCCCAGCAACCACAGAAATATCTCTATTATGTGATGGATTACAATGAAATGGTGTATGGACCTGGCATTAATGTCTGTAGTTTAGCACTGTCACTGTGAGCCTATTAGCTTGTTGCCCTTTGCATCTAACTCACCGCTCTAACTACAGCTTCACACAACCGTTAATTCAGTTTTGTTTAGATAAGAATCAGTTTTTTATGCTTCCAACCTGAATCAGTGGTGTAGAGAATCTCCTTCCTCTTCAGGATATCTTACCTGGTTACAAGAGACTACTGATAGATTGCTTTGTAGACTGTTTGCTACTATATCCACAGAGTTGTGTGAAAGTCCATTCTGGTCTTGCTGCAGCTGGTTTGGGTTTCCCTGCCAATGTTCCTCTGCGACTCTATGGCCGCTGTCATCGTGGAGGCTGTTGTTGTTGCTGTTGGGGCACTTGCTCTTCTCTGGCGAGGCGAAGGGGTTGTAGTCTCCTTCCAGGTTGCGGTGAGGCTGGGTGTTGAACTCGGCTTGGAAAGAGGAAAGCTGCTGTGTGACGCCGAGGAGGCCTCCGACCTCCACACTCAGGATCACCCAGATGACATCTGTCGAGACAAACAGTGTGTTTTAACCATAGACTGTATATATAATGGACGTAGCATCTGGCTCCAGAATTGAAGCCAACCCGGAAGTGTCAAAAACTTGCAATATCTCGCCATCCGCTAGGGTTGGCTCCAAAAAGCTTTTGCTCCATAGACCCCAATTCATTTTTGGAAAAAATAAAATTTGATAGACTGATTTTCTACAGCTCAGGATTTTTTTCCTGTTAGTTTTCATGGTCAAAATGAGAGATCAGATGGCCGATCTTAAAATAAATCAATACTGAATTTTAAATAAATCGTTAAAGTTGGCGGAGCCAGGGGGCGTGGCTATACTTGATAGACAGCAACAGAAGCCTCTGCTGTAAAACGTGAGCGGGATAAGAGAGTTCTCAGCCAATCCTGCCCCTAGTTGCTCTCCGGTCCAGTCTGTTTGATGACGCTTTTTACGTCACTGGCTCCAAAAAATCCAAAACGGCGACCAGGAAGTAGCAAAATCCGGGCTTCATTTTCTCGCCGTTGAAACCAACGGGTGACGTCACGGTTAGTTGACGCCTGGGTTTAACATACAAAGCCTCAAACATGATGACAGGTTTTATAATATGTAATTGAGCTTGTATCTAAAAAGAGCTACATCTAGTGCTAAATTGAATATCTAAATCTATATAACAATCATTGTTCTGCAGCTCTTCTCTTGCTCTTACAGTTAGTATGAAAATCATGGTGTTGGGAGATTATTACTATGAACACCTAAATGATATCTTAAGGCCAAGTCTGATTATTAATTGAGTATCCCTTTGTGGTTTAATTTGTAAGTGGGCAATTCTTGAGAGACTTCTTGTTGGGACATAAATCAATGAAATTAATGACCCTTAATTTAATTTGCACACGCTAATAAAATGAACCTCCGCTGTAGTTTTTCTGCAGGAAATGCATACAAAATTATCTGGCACTTTATCTTCATTAATGGCTGTTGCCTTCCTCCTAACCACCGGCTGCATAGTTGTGTGTCAGCAGCTTAGGTCCATACAAAAATAACTTTCTAGAAAAGTGGAGTACATTTAATGCAGAGAGGATCATTAAAACCAATACTAAAAACCACAACAAAAACATTACGAAAAGTAATGGTTTAATTGACGATGGAACATTGAAATGTTATTCATTAGAAAGTGAGGCAGTGGAGGATGTGAACAGATGCCATAAAACAACAGGAGTGAATCACTGTACCATAATGTGATCATACATTTTAATATCCAACCGTAACTGGAGGAACTCTTCATTAAGATCAGCTCTTCATACATTCATGTCTCCACTTTCACATGTCACGCTGCTGCTCATAAAAGGATAAATTCTGCACGAGTAAGTGGGAGTAATGCTGTAGTGCACATTTTAATCAGTCACTCTTTCTGCAGGAGCGCAGATTATTATATTTAACTGGTGTTGTTGATCTGCATATTAAGATCTTCTGATCTCGTGAACATCTGATTTTTAGCAGCTTGCACCCAGGTGAGTTACTGCTTCCAGTGTGAACAATGGATTTGCATAGACATGTGGTCAGTTAACTAAAAAGAAAAAGCCAAACAAAATTGTTGTAATTTCCTCACCAAAATTCAATTGGGAGAAAAGTTTGCTTGTCACTAAATAAATCGCACTTATATTTTACAGAATCGGAATGAAGTAATTATGTTATCTACCATGTACGCTACCCTTTCACCCTTTGAATCCTTTAAACAAGTTGGCTGCCTTGCCAAATTGGATGCGGAAGCTCCATCGGTCTGCATATGTAAAATAACCTTGTACATCGGCAGTTCACCCCGACTGTCAGCTGTAATTGAAATAATGCCATATTTTACTTTATACATGTACTTTTCGACAATCTTTGAACAGTTGGCAACTTGCAGTAGTGCTGTAGTGTGCGTACAAAAGAAGAAAAAAGTGGTTGGTGTCCTCTGCTTGCAGAGTGAAATCAGAACCCTGATACACACTGGCCTGCCGTCGTAAACCAATGCAGCTCACAGGAAATACAGCTTCTATTAAATCGCTATCATTCTTTAAGAAATGACACCAATAATAAGTATCATTCTTCTCAGGGTATTGTGATCCTTTTCTAGTATCAATATACCGTGAAACACTATTTATCAGTTCATATGTTAAGATGCTACAATAAGTCTGCCAGCTCAATGTGTGGAGTAACTTTAAACACGGATCGACCGGCTTTACCTGGCTACTCCTAAAGACGCCCTCTGGTAAAAATTAAGTATTTTACCTTGTCATCAGACATAGCAGGAAAAAACATAAGGAGGCTGAGCATTTCTGCCTTTAGCTACAGTGTACCAATGACAGTCTTTAAAGCATAGACTAAAACAACCAGAGTTTCATGCATATCAAACCCAACAAATCGGTCCTGGTAACTTGTGGGATGGGACTTTTGGCACCAATTTTCCTCTTTAGAATCTGTTTTCAACATCTAAGACTGAATTACTCCAATATTACAACTTCACACTGTGTACTGGAGAATAGTTTTACACTATTTGAGCAGCATGGTATGTGAGCCAGTGTACTTGAACTGCAGTTAGCATAGAGCCAACAGTGTAGTGTTACATATGAGCCAATCTGTAGGGATTATTTTTATTGAAAACTTTTCAATATGTAACTTTGATCTACAGACACAAGCTTTTAATGATTAATTAAACAGCTAGATATGGACTTCAATATCTGAAGTAAGCAAACCAGTATGACTTGGGCATGAAGCACCAGATTTAGGGAAGAGCCAAATAAAAGGTCTAAAGAAAGAGTGTTGCATGCTGTACAGATTGTAAAGCCCCTTACTCCAGCCCTAACCCTATTAGCATATTAAAATACCACTCATTTGATATTTGGATAATTTTTAAGTCTATACATTTACAAAGCCCAAGATGACATTTTCAAATAGCTTTGTTTGCTCCAAAATCCTAAGATTTTCAATTCCAAATGATCTTAAACTCTGAACTCAGCACAAAAAAGGAAATCCTCACATTTCAGAAGCAAACAAATGTTTGTCATTTTTGCTTGAAAAATAGATCGAACAATTAATCAGGTATTACTCTTGTGGCATCTACTATTTCATTCACAGACTAATCCTTTTAGTCTTCTCTTTAGCTTATCTATTAAAAAGCAACAATTCCCATTTTCTTTTGGTGTGAAGTTGCTGTCCTCACCTCCATAGTAAAGTCCTGTGGCTGTGCACATTCTCCACTGGCCCTGGTACATGCCGGGAGACACAGGGCTCTGCATCTGCACACTAACGTCAGTCATTTCCTGGGGGTCTAGAGAGCGCACCATCACCATGTTTACATGACCAAACTGATCTCCTCCTACATACTTCAGACAAACCCCGGGCGGCCATGACTCTGCACCTGGAAGACACGCAAACAACTATGTTGACCTCATGTGACACATAACTGTAATTATTTTTCATTACAAGGTGTGGTATCAGCTCTGTATTCTATCAAATTATTATTATTTCAGCTGGCTTACCTGTGTTCTGTATCCTCCAGGTCTTTGTGAAAGGTGTGTCAGGTGGAACTGATTCGCCCTCACCAATTGTCACATCCTTCACAAAAGACATGCACGGTGCACTGATGTTGGGACTCTCAAAGTCATAGTAAGCTCCGATGGCTGCCTGTAAATTCCTAGGACACAAAGAACAAACACTCAGGTGATGAGTGCAACTCTAAATTCAAGTATGTAAAGGACACACCTCCTGCAATTAAAGACATTTTTTATTTATCGTTTTAATTGATATCTGTAAAAAGCCAACTGTGCACAATAGGTTTTTTGAGCTATTCAACTTTTGACAAGTTATTGACTACTGAATTGATCCACACCCTTGTCAGGTGATATTTGAAAGGCATCGATCAGATGGTGTGACCAGTAGACAAACACTCCCTTGACCAAAGACTATAAAAGGCCACCTTAAACTGCAGCTTTAGTTAAATGCCACAGAAAGACAGGAAGAGGCTGCTGGCTTGCTGGACGCTGCCATTTCTGGGTCATATCCTGGTACCTGAACCTCCACAGAAATAGTTTCAGACAGCTGTGGATAGACACGTCTGACAACACAATCTTGTCCCTTATAGTTGGTCAAAGTTTTTATGTGCAAACTTCTCACAATGTGCAATACCTTACATGACATTACATGAACTATTTAGACTTAAAATTTTACTTACTATACAGCTGTTGTTTAATATTTGTATTATTTAAGAGATGTATGTGTCTGGAACTTTAAAGTTATTGTTTTTTGGCACTGCACAGCAAATTTCACTGTCAAAATATGTGCAATGGCAATTAAGCTATTCTATTATACTCTATTCCAACTCTTCAAGCCAGGATTAATAACCTCAAAAACTCTATGCGTCGCAGATGTGACCCCACTCTCAATCTGCTCATTATCATTTCTGTATAGTGTTGTACTGTGTTGTGGAGATGCCATCTGTTGGAACAACAAATACTTCTTCCTTCGTGTTACCAAGAATGCATGGAATTACATTAAGTATTAGATGATTCATTTCTATTTTTGTTAAGTAGAATTTCCTTGAATCTAAAGTGACATCTTTAGAATTCTTGTGTCTAACCAACACCCCAAATCTATTCACAATGAGATAAGGAATAAACAGTAGTGTTAGGCAGTTTGCATGCTGTTAAAGCATCACGAAAGGTGCAGTTACTCAATGCAAACAAAAGTAATTACTGTTTTTGTCTTTGTTAAAACGATGACAACACATATAGCTCTTAGCGTTGGGGACCAGAGGAACACACTAAAGCTTTCACAGGACATATTCAGACTGGGATCTTCCCGTGCCATGCGGGTCATCCATAAACCAGCAGTTTTTATTTTTAGAAAGCTCGTTGCAGAGCAGCTTCATCACGTGACTCTACTACAGGCTGCACTCCCAGTGGATCCTGCTCCTGTTATCTTCCACAGACCTGCAGTGTCTTAATGCTGCATATGCGCAGAAAATCTTATTTTAAGGATGACTTCAATATGGCCTTTCCCTACCCAACATTTCCAGTTTCGTTTTCACTCAAGGGCACTGCTCTGCGTACTGTCTCAAGCCCAGGCAGCCACATTTAACCCCAATATATAAAAAATAAAATAGTATTACAGCTTTATTTGCCAACTGTGCTCAATACATGAGAAGTGCATGTTAGACTTTGCCCAGGCACAGTAAAGATTGACACGGATTGCACAACCACTGAATGAGCTTTGAGCTACATTAGACTCTGCATGATGACAGGTTACGTAATTACTGTAGCAATCTTTGCTGTAGTTGAAGCTAACAACTGAGAAACGTTTGGTCATTTGATAAGTCGATAGCGAAAGTATCTAACTTAACTCAACTGAATAACCAGCTACCCGCAAACTTTCAGTTAAGTCCAGGTGAGGTTAGCTAGCTACCTCACATAAGTAGCGACTAACAACAGGATAACAACGATGTAAACATTCACATAAAAAGAGCAGTATTTTCGTGGAAATACCACGCCCGCTTCGGTGCCAACTTGTGTGTACTATTTATTTGTCCCTTGAATATTTTTTATCAGTTATGCAAATGCTGCTACCCTCCACTGTATCCCTGACAGTCAAAAGTCGGAGTCACACTGACTCAGCTAGTTACGTTACTTCAACGTCGTTAGCTGTCATTGTACTCACGCTCATAAGACCAACGTAAACGCTCGCTTTCCGTACAACAATAGAGGCTAACGCTTACTATGACTTCCTTCACTGCTTTCCTGATGAATTATGTGCCCTGCTGTACAGAAAGCGAGCTACTGTACTGTTTCAGTTATCTAACATTAACCGCTCAGCAGGCCGGACGAGTCCCCGAGCTCACCAGTTGGTCATGTCCAGAAAGAAGGCGCATCCAGCGGGGTTTAGCTGAAACCCGAGAAGCCTCTGAAATTCCGATATTAGGATATCTTTGTCCGTTGTGCCCATGCAGCTGAATTTCTGCATGAGCTCCTGGTCCAGATCCAGGTCCATGCCCTCCATTGCGGATTCGCCCGGACAGACACGGGGGCTTCGCTCCTAATTTAGTCCGAGGCCTCGACTTGTCATAACAAACTCAACAACAGGGCCGAGTGCGCATGTCACATGACTGAGTGTGGTGCCTGTCTGAGCCACAGGCCTGGAGGAGAACAGAGAGGAGCTCCTTTTAAAATATCCTCACACCGGCTGAACTTACTGAACAAACTAGTAATTATATATAATTAACTATCCCAATTACAAATTCAAATATCAAATATTGTTTTACTTAGTACCTAATTTATAAAAAAATCATAATTAAATGTGAATATGATTACAAGTGGTTGTAGCATTTATACAAGCAAATTAAATCTAGCTTCTTTAATTGATTAGTCAGATAATCGATTAGTGGTCAACCATAATCAATCACCAACTATTTTGATGATTGATTTCTATTAAAGAAATACATAAAAACTATCTTATTGCAGTTGCTTAATTTTTTATATTTTCTAGTTTCTTTACTTTTCCATGATGGTAAAATTAATATATTTGTTTGTTTGTTTTTTGACAGAATATAAGTTTGGGGAAACATAAATTCACATTTTTCACCATTTTCTGACTTTTTACACATCAGCCAACTCATCACCGTGACTAATCATCCATCCATCCATTCTCTATACACCGCTTTATCCTCACTAGGGTCACGAGGGGTGCTGGAGCCTATCCCAGCTGACTTGGGCGAAGGCAGGGATAGGCTGGACAGGTCGCCAGTCTGTCTCAGGGCTACATATACAGACAAACAATCACACTCACACTCACACCTACGGGCAATTTAGAGTAATCAGTTAACCTCAGCATATTTTTGGACTGTGGGAGGAAGCTGGAGTGCCCGGAGAAAACCTGTGCATGCACAGGAAGAACATGCAAACTCCATGCAGAAAGATCCCAGGCCCACCCCGGGATTTTTGAACCGGGGATCTTCTTGCTGCAAGGCGAAAGTGCTAACCACTACGCAACTGTGCAGCCGTGACTAATCAACAATAAAATAATAATTTATTGCAACTGTATTTGCTAGTAGTTGTTAAATCACATATTGATAATCCTTTGTAACTGTATAATGGTGTGCCTTCCTGGCTAGGCCTAGGGTTTTTTTTTAATCTTAGGGGACTTCCTAGTTAAAGGAAGAATAAGTAATTTAAAAACATGGCCAAAGTAGCCTGATTTGGGGGCTCTATGGGTTAAAAATTAGCTGTTGGGCATTTATTTCTAGCCTACTCAGGCCAGCCGGTTAGCTAAAGTTAGTAACACACAATCTGTAGTTGCAGTACTAGTAAGTGGGATTTTAAAAAAAACCTCTACTTCACTTCCATCTTACATTTTACATCTACACTTCCCCTGAATATCCAGCAGATGGCAGCATGTTGTCGCTGTAGCTGCCGTGTTTCTTCGGTCGTGTTCGTGTTGAAGCAGGTTAGCTCCGTTGACTGAGTTAGCTCTGAGTTAGCTGCTGTCCAGTGTGTAGCAGCTCGGCAGAGCCAGCAGCGGCTAACAAGATGCACACGGCTGCTGCTGCTGTTTACACTATAGAGGTACCTGCGAGCTAGTACATATTTATTTAAGTGGGAAAGCTGCCGACGCTGTTCGACAGGAAGGCCAGCAGACATGGCCGGCATTATTAAAAAGCAAATTCTGAAACATTTATCCAGGTAAGTGTCATGTTTGGTGTTTATGTTAGCCGGTTAGCCCAGCTGGATGATGGTTTGAACGTTACAGCTCTCCAGGCAGCAAACGTTAGTTGGCTTCGGTTCACACGAAGCTAGCTACACTGATTTTCACATCGGTTTAATTGAACGCTACTCTGAGAATATAGGTAGGAGAACAGACGGGTTCAGTGAAGGCAGCAGAGGACTTTAACCTGCACTAGGAGAGCATTACTTTAACAACGTTTAGTCCACATACTTAATTAGAAACGGCTGTGTCCATACTTCACTGTTTACGGCCCTGAATATACCATGATTACAACTGGAATGCTGCATATGAAACAGCATCATCTCTCTTATTTGAGGTTATCAATCTATCTGAAGCAGAGGCCAGAGGTTTGTCAGTTATTTCTTACGAATTATTTCTATCTTGATTGAATTTGTGCTCACATCTGTGAAGACATGGCATCACCTCTATCATAAAGAAAGAAAATGATTTTCCAGATAGAGAGAAATATGGTAGAAGTAGTTTACCTTTGATCTTTATGTCTTTAAAACAGGCATGTTTTCCCACTAATTTATCAGGGTAACAAAACACTTTTCCTTGTTTAGCCCTAAATCTATGCCAGATTAACCTGAAAAAGGTCAATCCGATGAAGCTGATCAGCCTACTGTACATGAATGAATGAAGCCAAGCCATTTCTGGGTTATGGAGCAGATATCAGTTTGAAAGAATAAAACATTCAGATATTGATATACATGCTGAATTTCTTTATCTATATGTCAGCATTATATTGAAAAGACAAATTCATAAAGCAGTTGGCAACTCACTGTGAAGCCAGAGCTTGACCCCACACCGCTGTGTGCTCTGCTACATGTGCTGCAAATGTTGTTGTTTTGTAAGTAATGGAGGTGCTCTGCTGGATAAGCTATGTGACAAACTGTGTTCCTGCATTACCTCAAGGATCTTTGTCTGCATATTATAATGTAAAAGAAAGTTTTTGTATCAGCATATGGATATCCATACATCTGTGATAAACAATTTCAGCCAGTAATGATGGTCAAGTGATATATTGACTAGGCTTTAGAAATGAATGCAGTCAATCAATTCTTACTGCCAGAATAGTCAGTAGTACACCTACTATCTTATTGCAATTACAATTTCTTTCACACTGTCCATAATGCCTCCTGATTTACAAATAATTTATTGCAGTAATCTTAAGCATTCACCAACCCTATTTTCTCTACATCTGACCTGGTTTTCTTTCCTCACGATGTAAAGCTGTTGCTTGGGGGACACTCGGCTTTCTATTTTGTGATGCACAGTCTCCTCTCTTTCAGTTTTATTGTGGGAGTATATGTTGCATTATCTTTTGCTGCCAGTTTGGCACTGCTGACCGTTGTTAAGAAATTTATCTGGGTGAGAGCTCAACGATGAAATGTGTTCAAAAGGTCTGTCTTACCCCAGCCAGATGGGGTAAAGGTAAAGTCGATCATGATCTTGAATAACACAGTAGATGTCTGCTCAATCGCAGGCTTTCTGTTTGACTGACCGCTATTCTTTTCCTCTGTGTTGTCTCTGTCACTGAATAATTAAAGCAAGTTTTTGCAGCAAAAAGAAACAGTGGACACATAGCTGGATAGCCGACTTGCATGCATATTAATGGTATTGATTATAACTTTGTTTTTGATAGAAAATGGCCAAGCATCTCTGCACTTATCTTACATCCTGCCATCAGGGTTAATCGCTTTAAACCATCAGTCACTGTCACATAGCAGTATGATCATTTAAAGAAAACTAAAATGACAACAAAATCAGATTGTATGCCTGCATTGCACCCATATTAATGGTAAGAATCTCCATGACTAAATTCACAGCAGCTGAATGTTCTGCTTTAAATATGTCGATGGAGCCTAAAACTGACAAAACCAATCTTTTTCAACCAATTAAGGATTGTTCAGTTAATTAGAGCCATTTCAAAGTTAAAAAGCTTTCATGTTAATCATTTAAGAACCACTTGGGTATTGTTTAGTTGTAAAACCAAACAGTTGTGCTTTTAGCAAAGTTTCAACAATGACTTCTTTCTTGCCTTTAATAAGCTATGGAATTTGTGTGGTCTCTAAAGCATGCTAATCTTGGTATCTGGCATGTATTGCTAAAGAAAAAAACCACCAGTTTTGGTCTAATGTGGGTCTGAATTCTATATACTACCAAATCACTTTGTTTATATGCTTCAGCTACAAATCTGTAAAGCAATTGTGTTAACTCAATTATTAAGTTACTTACTGAATTAACGTGGACAATGTTGTAGCATTGAGTCAAAGCTGTTTTTATTATTATTTTTCAAACATGGTAAGTAGCTGTACGCCACAGACTTAACTCATTAAAGGCCCCTGTGGATTTTTGGAATTAATGTGAAATGCTCAGTTTAGGAAGGCAGTAGTACAGATTTTGTCCCATGATAGATGTGGAACCATTTATTTGTTGCACGATAGAAAAAGGAACCTTAAACTTTTACTGGTTTATCAGGTTTAACAGGGGTGACAGATTGGATGATGTTAACTGTTCACTTAATATAATCACAGACACTCTTTAGGTTATATAGCTTTATCGTAAGACATTTAGTCTGCTACATTTTCTATGGTGTCTCTCAGATGATGTCGGAAATGTCGGAGGGATTTGTCAGGACAGAGTTCGATCATGTGGTTTATTAAAGTATATAACCAATGAATTTGTTCCTATTCCTGCTATAGTCATCCTCAGTGTGCTGTCGTCAGTTCCTGGCAGTTGTATCCTGCTACATTTGCACCCTTGGAGAGGTCACCCTTGCTGGGTAGTGCAGCTGTGTGACTCTAGTAAGGAGAGTGCTCCATCTTCTTTCAGATGACTCATTCAGTTGCACTGCTTCAAACACATCTTGACTGCATAATGCAATTCGGGGTATTTCTGTCTCGCTGATCATCAGTGATGTGCACTGGTGTCTCCCTCATACAACCTATATGGATGTTCTCTAGAACTTGGCTGCTTTGTCTATTCACCCTAACATATGTACTTTGTATCTGGTTTCTTTAGGTTCACCAAGAATCTGTCCCCAGACAAGATCAATCTGAGCACATTGAAGGGGGAGGGGCAGCTGTCCAACCTGGAGCTTGATGAAGAGGTTCTGCAGAACATGCTTGACCTGCCTACCTGGCTGGCTGTCACTCGGGTCTACTGCAACAAGGCCGCCATCAGGGTATGCTCTTCTTGACTAGTCTAACCTGATTGTGTAGCTGGTTTGACAGGGGAGGAACACTCTCTTTCATAAGAAAACTGTTGAAGCACAAAATGGGTACACAAAAGCTAGCTACATGCATCAAGCTGTTTAGGTTCTTGTTTCATGCATCACTTTCAAACTTGAGAAAAATATTCTGTTCTTTGGTGCTAAATAAGTGCACTTAAGTGCATAGAGGAAATAAGCAGTGGCTGTACCACAAAGACTAACACTGCAAGAGACACTGCTGAGAACATTATGATCTGTCAGACCAGTACTGGTTGCTCATAATAGGCAGGCAAGCCATGATTTAAAGGGACACAAAAGGCCAGAGGCTAGTCTGATCGTGAGATATGCTGGCTGGTCTGCATTGAGGAGGATGCCTGGTTTGTGTTCCCAAATTATCCCAATAACACTACATATACACAACTGTTTTCTTTGAGTTTCTGTAAAAAGTGGCTTTAAGCTAGAAGGTAAACGTTCTCCAGGGTTGTTGGACAATTTTACATATCATTGTTATGTATCTTTTATGTTTGTATCTGTATTGTATGATGCTTTCAGTGTCCAAATATGCAAATTTTAAATTAGATTTTTGCAGTTTCCCCAGTAATATGCTACATAAGTTCTTTGCTCCATTCTGACATATTTTGAAATCAGGGCTTTTTTATCTTTATGTTTCCAGTTAGATTTGTCGTTTTTCCACCGATCAACAGACTCCCTGTTGACTCTAATTGTTTGACTATCTGAGCAGCAGACTGGCCTGTTGTTGTAATGTGAATAGAGCTGCGTGCATGTCTGCTGTCCGCTTTCAAAGTTTGCATCAGTCATATGGAAACTAGAAATTGGCTTGTATGGCACAACTGAATCAATGAATAGTAAATTAATATGTAGTTTCTGTTTTATTTTCCAACCTTGACTTTGTTATGACTCTTTGGATGGCAACGATGATTGGTCTGTTGGTCCGCGACTCTGCTGCAGACCGAGGCTCCTGATTTGATTATTGAATGGGTTGCCATTCAGTTTTGTAGAGGCATTTATGGTCCCCAGAGGAGGTATCCTACTGATTATGTTGACCTCTGTCTGTAAGATTGTACTTGGAATTATGAAATATGTTGTCTATACACATGATGCCATGACATGTAGCACTTCGGAGGAAATATTACAGCATGCCGCTTTGGTCATAGCTGCTGTGTCATGTTGTGCGAGGATCCTGCTTACTGTGCCCTTATGCACAGTGAATGATAAACAGTGCAGAATGCTGTGACAAGTAATAGTGACTGGCTTTGTTGACCTTGCTGTCCTGTCTTTTCAGATACAATGGACAAAGTTAAAGACGAGCCCCATCTGCCTGGTAAGACTGATGTTATTTTGGTCCTTCTCCCGAGTTCTTGCACATTTCTGCAGCACTAAGCTTTCCCCTCGTCTTTTAATCCAAAATAACTTGACTCTGGCATGACTGTAGCAGTACCTGTTCTGTTACTTTAGCTTCCCATTTTGCTCTTTGTGCTTTTATCTTCAGTAAATATTAGCCCGCTTCTCTATTTGTTCTTGCTCAGTTGAATGCTGAGTGTTGCCTGAATATTTCCCCTTTTGTGTAGTTCTTGGATAAAGTAGAGGTAGAGATGAGGACATGTGAAGAGCCTCGTCCTCCCAATGGTCCCTCTCCTATAGCTATAACAGCAGGCCAGAGGTAAGCCTACTTGCATATTGTGTTAAGCCGCCCTGTCCGATGTTGAACGCTGTGTTACATCACATGTCATGTTTACTTACAGTGAGTATGGCTTTGCTGAGAAAGTGGTAGAGGGCATGTCTGTGAGGATCAACTCCATTACCATCAAGGTCCAGGCTCGTGCCTTCCACGCCTCCTTTGAGCTCTGGCAACTACAAGGCAATAGCTTAAACCCTAAATGGCAGCGCAGTGACCTGCGATACACCCGTGTCACTGACCCAAAAAGAGGAGAGGTAATAGCAGCAACGACAGCACACTGTTATTTCCCTTCTCACACGGCTTCAACGCTCTCCTGTCTGACAGTCACATAATGCCCCACTCAATACAGCGTTCTACTGCAGAAGCAATGTGTGCTCATTAAGCTTGCAATAAATCATTTAATCAAGTCAATTGGTTTGGTCTGTATTAGCTGCAGGGTCTATTTTGAGATAACCTTTCAGAATGAAGGCTTGTAATCCTTTTAAAGAGGAAATCTGTCTGCTGCCTTATTTCTCTGGTAACGGTTTTTCCATGTAACTATCAGAACATGATGTTTTATGTCAGTGTTTTTGTGTCTGATCGTAGTTTGATATGTTTTATTCAGGTGCTGACCTTTAAAGAAATTAACTGGCAGAGTCTCCGAATTGAAGCAGATGCAATTGAGAGCGACGACCAGGACCTCGGCAGCACCCCTTTACGTCTCATCACCAACCAGGGACGCATTCGAATTGCTCTAAAGCGCAGGGTAAGACTACATTTGCACTGTTCATTTACTTTTTCTGTCACAGGACTGGTTAAAGATCAACGACATCTCATCTAAATTGCAAATTATTCGTCACAAGTCTTTCTGTCTTCATTGTTCTTTCTAGATAAAGGACTGTAATGTGCTGGCATCCAAGCTGCTTTTCATTCTGGACGACCTGTTGTGGGTTCTGACAGACTCTCAGCTCAAAGCTATCATCCATTATGCCAAATCCCTCAGTGAGGCCATGGAGAAATCTGCTCAGCAGAGGAAGAGCATGACTGCTGAATCCTTGCAGGTGTTTCCTCCTTTCTTCTGACTGCTTTTTTTTTGTGAAATATATGACACATTTGCTTAAAAAAGTACAAATATTCAATCATGATTACTCAAAGTAGGACTATAGAACAGTTAAGGTATTTACTAGGTGCCACTAAAAAGTTCCAAGACTGGCGTTGGTGTGCACACATGAAGTACATCTTCCTTATATGCACGTGTGAGCAGTGACTCTCACAACTTAGCGAGCTACATGACATTGCACGATCAACAGCGAGACCTGTGTTACATGGGTGTTTTGGGATCACTGCTAGGTATGCATTTGTGAGAAGCTCAGACTGGAGCAGAGAAAAAGACCAGAATGAGCCAACTTTTGTATCAAGGATCAAGCAGTAGTTAATAAAGGGATTCATCATAAGTGCTTTCTCCTCCTGTCTTGACATTAATGGGGCAATTCACTTTTGATTCATGCTCCAAACTCAGACACTCAAGGCAGGAATTTATTGTAACCTCTTGAGGTGCCTGAGGGAGAACATTTGATGCAAATATCTTCAGCTGAGGTGCTGTGTCATGTGGCTGTTCCAGTTATATACAGAGTTGTTGGTCACAACACAATCATAACTCTTCACCCACTCTATTGGCTCCCTGTGACTTCTTCCTCTTCGCCATATTGAAATTCCAATTGAAGGGTTGGTGTTATGACACAGTGGAGGAGATCCAGGGCCATTTTCAGATGGTGCTTGACATACTTAGATAACAGGACCTTCAGCAAGCATTCCAAGCATGAATGCAGTGCTTGGAGCTGTGTGTGTGTGTGTGTGTGTGTGTAAGGACGCTGCTTTAAAGCTAATGTTGAATTTTCATAGTCGCATTCTGAACTTTATGAATGCATGTTTAAATACAGCAAAAACAGTAAGCAATGAAACTATATTTCAGTATGTAGATGGCATTTTGCTCTACAAACATAGTATGTGAAGGACATGATAAATAAAATTATGTTGCAAGTAAAACATATTCACCAATAAATAGAGAAGCCTAAAGAGCTTTTCACCCAAAATTTGTTGACACACGATTATTTCTGGATACAGTATCGTACAGCTCATATGCTTTATTTGTTTAAGCTAATTTCTTACACTATCTTATTTCTATATTTTTTGTGTGCGTGTTTTTCTGGGGTATTTTATCAAATTATCTTGTCAATTTAGCATTGTTTTCTCCTTTGTTGTTTAGACTGCTCCTCCATCTCCTGGCCTCCACAGCCTCTGGACAGAACCTCCACCCGCCCCTGCAGGCACCCCCAGTAACATGAGTCAATACTTTGATCTCTATGATGTCAAGGAGTCTTCTTACCACACCTTCATATCACGCTTGGACTTACACATATGCAATGACAGCTCTTCAATGGATGAAGGTTAGATGGAAGTAACTCAACATGAATGAAAAATGATCAGTGTGCAGTCTTTACTGTCTTGTAACACAAGTACATCTGTGCTTTTTTGTGTTAACATAAAGCTAAGATTGTGTTCTGAAGGTGTCCCCTAAAATGCAGCATTTAAAGAACAATTACTAAGACGCTGGTTTTAAGCAGCTGTTATGTGATGTTCCATAGATGAGCCACCTCCACCGGGTTTGCAGGGTGCCATGCAGCTGACATTCAGGAAGCTCGGTTTTGACTACTATCCCATCCACAGACTTGGTGAGTGTGACGACTGGTTCTTCCTTTGTCTGTGTTTTAACTGCAGTTTGCCCCGAGGCTCTGTGCTGCTCCCACTGTAAGCACAGCATTCATTCAGGACTAGCTGTTAGGAGGATTCCTATTCAAGCAGGCAAATGGCATGGAAGACTGTGTCCAGTGCCATTATTCTCTGTGAATCCCTGAAGTGTTGAATGTAGAATGGCAGAGTTGCCTCTGGAGCTCATTAAGGTCAATTAAATGAAATGAGAAAAAATGCTTTCATTTTGTTTTACTGTTCGGCCCCTTTGTGTGAGTATGAAAAGATGAAAATGTCTACATTGTCACAGTACAAGCTTATGTATAATATGTACAGTGTGCATTATGTGCAGTGGCATGTCCAAAGTTATTTTTTATTCCTTGCAAGTAATTAGTGGCAAAAGCTTTATTTTCTACTACAGCTAATTGCTATCAAGCTTGTTGCATGTTTCCTTGCTATCACTCTGGTCTTAGGTTCCCTTCACAGATTCTCAGTATAATTCAGGGCTGAAGTCAGACCAGGCTGCTCCAAATTTATTTTTGTTGCTGTTGTTTTTCTGCAGACTGCCTGATGTTTTCCTCTAGAATCTTAATATATTCCTTTTTTGCATGATGCACAAGGATTTCTGGCCCACTGGCTGACAAACACCCCAAAGCACTACATTTCCACCACCATGTTTTGATTGTGGCCATGCTGTTCTTGCTCTTGTGCCTCGCTTTTCTTTTGCCAAATGAAAGCCACGTCCCACATTGCTGATAATCAGACCTTAGTGCTTTGCTATATTGTTGTCTCCTTTGTTGTTGTTGTGAATAATTACCTTTTTGTTTGTTTTTATTTCCCCTTTCTTTTAACCCACATTGTTTAGTGTATGAATTTACACATGAAAAACATTTTCAATTTCTAAATTAGTTTTCGGCTTGCAATAAAAACACATCTGCTTTGTGTTGCTGCTCTTGCACAGCTGATGGGTGTCGACACTGGGAACGCCACAGTGGAGCCATGGAGGCTCAGGCCCAGTGGGCTGGAAAACTGCTGCAGGAGTACCAGAGAAGAGCAGAGGCTTCTGGGTTCCCTGGGCCACAAAGTGAAGTTCCCCAGCCAAGCAAGGATTCCCCTGCAAAGACACTTCAAGGTATGAATACAGAATTTACATAAACTTTTTCTTATTTATTTTATATCTGACTGACTCCTAAGCATAGACAAAATTATCAGAAAAGTGAATGGTTATGACATTGGCTATAGTAATTTTACACATATAAAAAAAATCCCAACACAAGGTCAGTTGTCATGGAGATGAATATGTTTGCATGCATATCTTTAAGCTGACAAAGACTAGTTTTTCAAGAAGTGTTATGGATGGGATCATAACTGCTTCTAAGCGCTACCTCCATGATAACCAAACAATCCATCTGCAGATGTAGCCCAAGGCCTGTAAATAGTCATGACCTCCTCCTGATGTTTTCCCCTACAAATGCATTTAAACACTGAATCAATTTATTAGGCTTTTTTGGGAAAGAATTCACAACAAAGACTCTTTCGTGCCAAAGTGAGCGCAGATTTCTGCGATGAAACACCAGTTCATTAAAACTATAAATTGTCAAAGAATTATAAAATTTCGTGGCTACACTTTGGTCATCAGCATTGAGCCTGTGTGGATAGGTCTCAATCAGCGTCTTGAAAGCTGCAATTTTACCCCATTATTCTTGGCAAAACTGCTCAGGATCCGTCAGGTTATATGGTTTGAGTCAACAGCCTTTCCAAAGTCTAGCCACAAATTCTCAATTCAGTAGAGGTCTGAGCTCTGACCTGCCCTCCCAGGGCATCCACCTTGTTGTCTAAAAACTATTTCTGTGTATCTTTGGCTGAATGCTTCAGATTTTTGACTTGCTAGAAAATACATCTTCTGCACTTTTCTTGCACACTGCACCAGGTTTTCAGCATTCCCCTTACTTTTCTGCATTCATTTTTACCCTCTACCTTTATAAGCTTTCCAGGGCCTGCTGCTGATAAGTATCTGCACATCATGATGCTGCTACCGCCATGCTTCCGGGTGGAGATAGTATGTTTGTGATGATGTGCAGTGTTTGGTGTCTGCCAAACGTGGGGTCTAGCCTGATGACCAAAAAGCTGAATCTTACTCTCATCAGACCAAAGAATCTTTTTCAAGTTTCAAACTCACTGTTCCTCGCTGGCCTCCTTCCTGTAGAATCACTCAGTTTTTAAGGATGGCTTGCTCTGGACTTCTAGCATCAATTGGCTGTACCTGGTGTGAATACTCAAGCAATCACCTTTTTTGCATTTAATCTTTTCTTTAACATTACTTTGTAGACATCTGTTTTCACTTTGATATTAAGTTATCTTTTTCTTGTAAATTGTTGTCAAAAAAAGGCAAATTAAATAAACTGAGTCAGTGCTGACAAGAAATAAAAGAGAAGAAAATAAAGGGATGGTTGGAAAAAACTAGGAAGTGGACCTCAAGCTGTTTTTTTTAATTACATAGACACACTTTCATCAAAAAAGAACAGGCTTTAGATGTGCAATAAAATATTTTGTCATATAGTAAAACATGTTTACCTTCTTCAGTTTAGCGCTGATAAAATATATGACGCCATTCACCGTATAAATCAGTATCTGTTTTAGCAACATTAACATTTCTATGATTACAAAGACGCAAATCACCTTGAAAGCTATTTTTGAATCAGTGTTAGGATCTTGTTTATACCTAAGTGATTTAAGCTTGTTTACTCTTCCATGTAGATGGACAGTCCAGTCCCAAGTCGGTCCCTTCTGACAAAGAGCAGACGGCCAGCAAGAGCTCAGCGACGGCTCCTTCATCACTTAAGAGGCTGCGAACTAACTGTGTGGTGATCAGGATGGATGACGTGGACATTCACCAGGCAAGCTTTTATCATCAGCTGATTTGATTTGCCTGCTCTAACAGACGCCTGATTCTTCAGTAAATGGAGCCAGCAACTTCTGTTCCTCAGTGGAATTTGTCAGGCCAGTATTTCTGGCAAAGCTTGAGCTCACTTTGTCTTCAGAATAAATTAGCAGTGACCAAACATAACAGGTTTTGGATATTGTAATGTTTATAGATTGTGGATTTGTCACTGTTGCAGCAAGTCAGAGATATAATCATATGATACAAATTGTGGACTTCTGGAAAGACAACATGGAGTGCATAATTAGAAAAATGAGTTATTTTTCCGTGACAGCTGTCAAAATCCTAAAATAGTTTGACTGTATAGAACAGAATAGATCAGGGATGACATTTTTAGGAGAAAATAAAAGCACTATTAGCTCTACTGTTGGCAGTGTGCTCATCATTTTCAGTTAGGTCAAACAGAATGGAGTGTGCTCAGTTTCCTGCCTTCGAGGCATCTGCCTGACATGACTCACAGGGAGAGCAAAGGTCTCTTTCAGACCAAGCATCTGATGTGTTTTATCAGCATGATCAGGTTATATTAATGTGGTAATGTGTAAAAGCTGGGCATCAAATTTCCTTCCTGGTGATCGGTAGCAGTAGAGGATCTGTACTTAGACTGATGTAATTTCAGTGTTAGCAGACACAGGGTTGTGATGATTCCCAGCATTTTTAGGAAAATTCTTACGAGCATGTGAGTCAAGTACCTTAGTAAAAATAGAGTAATCCCACACATGTCACTTCTCTTGGCGTCTGCAGTGTCTGTCATCTAAAGCTGAGAAAACCACCGTCCCTTCAAGTTACACAGTTAGGCTGGTTCTGCATTTTCACTTTCTTGTGAAATAACAACATATCAAAGTTTTTTAGGTTCAATGCACTTGTAGTTCCTCTTTTGAAAGAGTAAGAGATACCCAGGGAAATTCTGTAAATGTCTGGTCTTCACCTTCCATTCCTGACAGGAAATCATTGATGTTGAGGCTCAGGTGGTTTAGTTCTGTTTTCTAAAACATATTTGTACTTTTTTCCAGTGATTGTCTTGTGTCCTGAATGTGAATGACGTAAGTGGAAAAACAAATTGCATTTTGATTCTATTTTTATTACTCCTCTAACCTTTCTACATGTAGGTGTCTACAAGGGGCCGTCAAAACAAGAAGACCCAGTCTTTATTATCGTGTAACCGTAAAGCTTTGCGTTTGCCAGACAACGTACCTGCAATTCATCTGCAATTTACTGAATACTACTTTCCTGACAACCCCAGTTTACCAGGTATCTGTATACCGAATTTAATTCTACTTTTATGTTTTTGTGTTCACATTTTAATTTTTGGCTTGTATGGTAAATATATATTGTCAGCTTACTGCACAAATTGTGCTACAAAATGTCGCTATGTAGGCTTTGCATCTGCAGCAAGATGGGTAAGAAACAAGAGAAATGCTGAAAAGATACACAGCGTGAGTTGTATGTAGGATGAAATGTTTCCCCTACAGAAGGGATGAGATTGACCTAAAACAGGTACATTGTCAGCAGCATCTTGCTATTGTTGTACAGGTAAACATGACCTGATTTCTTTGAGTATTTAAGTCGGCACCAAAAAGCTCTGTATTGTGAGCACAAAGCCACATCTGACTGCCATCCAAATCAAAACACTATTTTGGAATCCTTTGGCACCGTATGAGAAAGGTTCCAATTGACCTTTTCTGCTCTTTTTGAAATATTTTTTTTCTATGCAGATGCACCCGTCTACAAAATCAGACCAATCATTGTAGAATGATCAATCCTTTTCAAATAGTTATTTAGCAGAAAAACAAAATACATATCCCAATGTTAGTTTTTTTTCCCCATACAGCCCTAATGCAGAATGGTTGGTTAGAGTACTTATTTTATGTCCATTGACTTAATACAGACCCCTTTGTGTTATATTTCAAAATTTACATAACTGAAACTTGATCTGGTGCAGATTTATGAGCATTTACTGTAAAAATCGATTTTTTTTTATCTTTGCTTGTTGTTATTTGTTGCAGTTCTGTACTACTATAAGTACTAGTTGTAAATATTGATTTAATAAAAACCTCATAATGACTGATATCAGAATCTATTACCAGAACATCTTATTTTTTCACTCTTCCAGTGCCCACCTCAAACCTGTACGCCCAGTTAAACAGCCTCCAGCTGTGTGTGGACCCAGCCAGTGTGCTGTGGATCAATCTGTTCGCCAGGGGTCTCCTGCACACGCTGGACCAGGTCAAAGCTTTCTACCATTTGCAGGACAGCAGCAAGGCTGAAGAACATGTAGATGTTCGTATGGATGCAGCTCAGCTGAAGGTGAACACACTGCAGTTTTTACATGTAGCACTTTCAATCTCTGACCAGAACTTGTATTTTGTGTAAAGGTCTCATACTGCCAATGTTTTGTTCTTCTTTTGTAGCTGATAATTCCCCTGGATTCATCCATATTGGACCACCCTGAACGTCCACAGTCCCTCTCTGTTACTGTACCCCAGATGGCTCTCAGCAACACCCGACACTGCCCTCATGGCTCCAGAGCTGACCTCAGCAGTACCTGTGACAAGTTTTCCAGCTGCTCCTTCTTCCAGTACACACCGCCTTGCCCTTACCCCAGAGACCTGAGTGCCTTCCAGCCCATTCCTTCCACCTTCATTCAGCACTCTCAAGAGGCAGATCCCCCACCTCTAGACAGAAAGCAGCTGCGATCCCAGGATGTCTGGTCTCTCAGTCTGTCCCGTGTTACGCTAGGTTTCGATGGAGCACGGCGATTCCCCAAAGGAAAAACCCAGCCTTTTGTCGAGCCCTTCGCCATGTCTGTGTGGATGTGTCAGCCAGCTGCCTTTAAAAATGCTTCATCATCTTCCTCTTCCAGTCCCACCACAACCCAGCAACTTTCCTCGGAGCAGGAACCCGATCAGAAGGAGGCTTCGCTTGCTTCCGTCCACTTCCTGGCTCACACTGTCACCCCTGTGAAGATGTGGCTCAACCACTACCAGTACGTTGCCCTGCTGAGGATGAAGGACACCATGGCACGGCTGGGGGCGGAGTTAGGCCGGGATGTACGCGATGTTAAGCAGGCTCATGGCCAGAAGACAAAAACAGCTACAGTTTGCTTTGGCCTTCTCGTGGACTCAGTGGAATTAGGTCTGCTTTTGCCTCCGGTCTCCACAGAGCCAGAGGAAGAAGTCCCCCACACTCCAGAGACAGACAGCCCCAGTATGACGGACTCTGACATCTCCCCGACTCATCACTCTGCCGTGCTGGAGGACAGCGGGTTAGAAAACGGCATCTCCTCCATCAATACAGCTGCCTTTGGTCAGGAAGACGGAGCTGTGGAGGAGGCCTACGAGGCAGTGGAGGAGGGGCTAGAGGACAATGAATTGGCAACACAGGAGGAGACCTCTGTTCTCTCACCTCCCCTCTCGCCCGGACAGTCTCCAGCTCTCTCCCGTGAGCCGTCCACCTTTAGCCTGGAGGGAGAGCTATCAAGCGCCATTAACGTCACTAAGGATGTGACCAAAGATGCCATTAGTGCCTCCCTGGACCTGACCAAAGGGGCGTTTTCAATAACAAAAGACGCCTTTAGCATGCTGAGTCGCGGCTCAGGGATGAGCAAGTTGTTCAGTCCACAGGCAAAGTAAGTGCTCGCTGTCTCCTGCTGGGCTCCGGGCAACATAATAGTGTTTGTGTTACAGGAACTCACACTGTGCACCCCATGCTTTTACTGGCTGTGCCTTATTGAGTGTGTGTATGTGTGTGTGTTCAGGGAGCAGGTTCCACGTTCAGAAGAGTCCTCCCCTTCTTTGGCTCCCAGCCTGCGCCACCAATCCATAAAGCAGTCGCCATCCCAGCATTCCTTTGATAGTGCTATCTTGGATGGGAGCCTACCTGATGAAAATCTCTCCGTGGATAGCGATCTCAGTGACAATTTTGTTGTGCTAATGGACTCAGGTGCGTAAATACAACTGAATTTCTACAGAACTTTGTCTGTATTGCACAGATGACATCTACTGTAAGTTTGTCATGTTTTCCAGAATCAGGTATGGAGTCCATGCGTCCCAACAACACTCCTGTAGGCAGTCGAGGCAGCCCAGCTCCAGGTACAGAGGGAGGTTCATCAGCTGATCTCAGCAGCTCCCTGTCCCAAAGTACTGAGGATGTTTCTCAGGACATGGTGGGCTACTATGGAATTCCGACCAATTTTGTGCTTTGATTTAATTGAATTAGATTTGCAGTGTTTTTCTGAACAAACTAATATCTCAATATTTAGACCAATTAGTTCAAGATTAAATTTCAAATCTACTGTTTACTTGTGATGCTGTCGTTTGCAGTCCTCTGTGTTGTTACTGATCCTGAGCGGAGCAGCTTGCACCTTGGAAGTAAAGGGAGAAGACCAAGTTGTGGCTGTCCAAGCACAAAATCTCACCCCTGTCCAGATGGGCAACGTCAGGCTGTCAGACGTGTTGGCTGGTCTCATACAAGGTACAATGGATTGTTGCTGAAAAACGCTTTAAGGCGTTCAGTATTACAAATCTTACCATTTATCTTTGTTTTCTAATCAAATACTGTATTGTTACTGGCTGCCTTGATAAAAGGTTACTAATCATTATCAGGAAACGCCTATATTTAGATTTGGTTTGTGTTGTGGATAAGCTGAAGCAGAAGGGCAACAGAAATGTTCTTAAATCTGATGTGTAGTTTCTTTGGCAGCTCCAATCTCAGCAGTTTCACATGAACATATTGTAGGTTGTGAGAGTTGCCATTATTAATTATAATGTTGTGAATTAATGATTGCGACAACAGAGTATGCAGTTTAAACTTTAGATGCCGAAGTACAGATGCCACATTTACCCCCATTTCTTTCTCCTGATCCTCTGAAACCCAAAACACTCACCGGTGCAGCCCCAGCACCGTGCACATACACTGATACACGAAGTATGGAGCAGGAAGAAAAGACAATAAACTGTTCGAATTGCTCCTCACACACTAACACAGATGATCACCAGAGAAAAGAGAATTTAACTCTGCGAACTCAGAATTTGTTTACAGTTCTACAGGTAACACACCTATGACTGAGGACATATTCTATGGTTCATGTGCCATGTGTAAGGGAGATGACTGTTATTCTGGTTAACCTGGCTATGATAATACGGTAAATGGGTTTGGAAAATCCTGGACCCTGATCTGTTTAAAGTGTCCTCCGAGGTGCCGTCCCTTAAGCCACATGAAGTTTCTGGGCAAAAGGTTAAGGTTACCAATCATAACCCACTTTGATAAATTCCGGACTTTTGGTGTTTCACATCCCATCAAGTGAACAATAATCCTGTGTGTGGTGATTATGCAGTTAATTTTAAACTGTTTCCTTTTAGGAGTTTACATGTCAACTAAAGAAGAAACCCACCTGTTCAGCTAAGCATAAATAAAATAATGTGTTTTGTGGCAGAGTCTAGACAAACACACTTCAGGAGCAATGAGAACTCCACTATGAGACTGATGCTGGGTTATGCACAAGAACATAATCTAAGCAAGTGCTGGGTGTATTAGCATATGCCTAACTCAATTTATTCTACCATGTTTACATCAATAATCTTATCTCTAGCAGACTATAAAGCAGTATATTGGAACGGCATACAGGATACGGCTGCAGGGTAAAGTCGCTACGTGTCCTTCATTTGTACCTCTTTTTTTGTTTCTGCAGCTCCAGCTGAATCAGTCCAGAAGCAGTACAGGCAGCACAGCAGGGACTCTCCAGTGCTGTGCATGCAGGCAGAAATGGGCCCATCTGCAGCTCGACGCTCTGCCATGGCTGAGTCACTGGGCTTTGTGGATATGAGAGTGCAAAACTGCAAGGCACAGCTACTGACCTCAACAGTGACTAACATCGGCCCTTTTCTGGAAGACGAATTCAGCGTTGATGGTCAGCCAGTGAAGTTACACATGAGCAACGTCACCATCACGATGAAGGTAGGACGGCGCACTTTGCATTTCATGATTAAAACATGTAAGCACAGAATCTTTTGTAATTTCAGTCTCAAGACTTTGCACCTAGTTTGAATATGAGCATCTTTGTCCTCACAAAAGAACTCCACTGGACTAAAATACTTAAGACCTCAGCCCTCAAGCAGAAGTTTTTTGGAGGAAAAAATGCTAAACCATCATATCTTTTACTTTGAACATACCTTATTATTGTTTTGCCTTTATTTTTTAGGATGATAGCCCCAAAATCTACCCTACAGCCCCTCAACCTGTCCCAGCCACATTCATTATAGATCAGCTGCTCCTTGAGCGCGGCGATGATGGCATCATGAGAGTCAAAGGTGAGCAAAGGAATCATTTCTTTTGTGACCTAAATGTTGTTCACCTTGAAAAATTCAACTCTTGTCTGTATTGTGGATGCACACAAATACCAGCAGGTTCATGAACTTTCAAAGCACAAAAACTTAAAGCATCATCTGACACAGCTTTACAGAAAGTTGAACAGAAAGTGATCGTCACCATTTCCTTTCCGATTGCAGCTGAAGGGACAGACCCTAAAGCCTCAGCAGGTGTTCTTGTGGCTGGCTCCGAGCAACCCAACGGCGCCAACTCTGTCCAACAGCTGAGTGAGGTAGGAAGAACAAGCTGTAACATGTACTGTGCATGCTTCAGATTAGTGTATCTGTGGTCATGATATTAGAAATTTGACTTCATAACTGTGACATGTGTCTTTTTTCAGAAGAATATCTTAAAAAATATGGAAAAAATTGCCAAAGAATAGTCTAGCAGTTATGCTGTTTATACGGTTGCACTGTGATCATTTCCAGACACATTTATAGAAAGCAGAAAACCCACTTTTACACATGTATTGTAAAAGTTTGATATCAAAAATGTATTGGGCCACCCAGTGTTGATTCAATATATTGCAGACCATTAATCAGATTTGTACATTATGATGATTTCATTTAACCAAACTCAAAAAACATGACTGTGTAAAGACAAACGCATATGCTAGTGCAGAGAACTTGATTTAAAATTAAGTTTGTAGTCTCTGAATATTATCATGCTGACTGTTTCTACACTCAACTTTATTCCAAATTTGAAAAGTTGTACATAGCAACATGCTGCAACAACATCTGCTACAATACAGTAGTAGCTTTGTCTCTGTATCACAGTAACAGCCAAGAAATAAACACACACAAGCGAGTTTTGGTTCGAGTGTTGAAATGTGTATGAAATTAGAAATCAAACAAATCAAAATCACAAAAGTTAGTGACCTAATACTGACACTGTATGAACCATAATGCTTTGAGTACGGTAGCTCTGACATACTTTTATCAGGCTTTAGGTTTTATGTTTCTTTAAATTCTGATAGTCAGGTCAAGACATTTTCGCCTCACCTGAGTTAGATTCCCAGTGTTTGCTTATGTTGTAGATCAACAGTAATCAGCTCTGTCTGTCTTAAATACCGCTGTTACACCAGTGTCCTCTTACTCTTCAAGATAAACACAGCAGAGATGTGTCTATTTACACAGGACTCTGTAGTGGTATTGTAATTACACCTGTTGCTGTCCGTCAGAATCTGATATCAGCCCACATGGTGTGTAGCACCCAGCCAAAGCACGCTTTAACTGTAGCTAACCACTTCGATAATTCTGCCGTTGCAGAGTCAAACGCTGGAGTCCCAGCTCTGTGACGTGCAGGCCGCCCTCACACAGGCCCTCAGAGAGAGAGAGCGCCTCCTTCTGGAAGTCAGGAAGCACGACCCCACATTTACTCTCTGAGCCTCTCTGTCTTTGACCTCTGAACCTGTCGCTGCTGAGGAATGGTGATGGGATGGGAAAGGCTGAATGTCAGGAACTTACACAAAGTATTTCTCAACAATGGACATGTTTGAAAAGAAGATGAAACCAGGCTGTGGCTTTGGATCATCTCCCATGGTACATCACACATTCATGAGATTACTAAAGAGCCTCGAAAACAACTACTGAGAGAGGAACTTAGTAAACTAACTTATAGGTACATTAACTGTGCTGTTTTTTAAACTGGCAGTCTAAATATTCCTCGCTGCTGTACAAAACACAAATGATCTCATTCAAGTGTGAACAGTAATCTCATTATGTAGTTTCAGTGTTTATCACACAGCATGCAAGGTGATCAAGCTTTAATTCTCTCCAGTTATTTATTTGTGTTACGTCGAGCACACGCCAAAACCTCCTTTCACATGCACTGACACTGCCAGACAGTTGCTACTCCATCAGTCACTCTGTAGACAAACGTTACTGTCAAGCATGCTTTGTGAACAGTGCTGATTCACATGTAGCACATTTCCAAATCAGCAGTCATAGAGGTAGACTAGATTAGATTACTTCTGTTGAGTGTAAGGTAAGAGACGTGTGGGTTTTTTTTTCTTCATTTTGAAGTATTGTCAGTTGTTCAGAAATGTATTAGAAAAACAATGCACTTTTTTCTTAAAAAAAAAAAAAAAGCAGATCTCCACTGCTTTCATGGAGAGACAGATGCATCTCATTTCCTGCCCTTGGTTGCTTTATCACCAAGGTGGAAAGGTGACACTTTATCAAATCCTTACCGTTTTCAAAAAGCGGGTTGAATCGTTCCCCAGTGTTATTTTTATTCGTTGAGTTGTGAAATTCTTCTTCTTTTGTACTGTGAATCGATGTGCTCCGTGCGTGAATGTCCACTAAAGACGACACGCCTTTTCGATCTCTCCCCCGGTCGTGGAGAGCAGGTTGCACAGTTAGCTTCAGTATTGTAACAGGGTTCGTCCGTTATTCTGTGGTCTAAAGAGGTTTGGGATTACACCAGCTACCAGAGATCGAATACTTGATCTCCTTAAAACGTGTTTTGTAGCTTGCCAGGAAACGACTCATTCTGATATTATTACCTCTGTGCTCATGTGTCATGTTCAGTAGTCAGACATCATGGACCCAACATCCATTCTTTATTTTGTTTTACTTTTTTGTATTTATTTATGTTTGTGATAGTGTGTGTTCTTTTTTAAATCTGAAATATCACAGTGCACTGAAGCCATATCAATCAAAGAAGGTGACTTTTCAAAAATCTATGGTACTGCTAATGAAATGTACATTGACCAGATTTACTACAAAAACTGATATTTTCAGTATTTTTAGTCCTGATGTACTGGAGGTTTTATCTATCAAGCCTATTGCTAGCTTAAATACCTGTCACTTTCTTTCATCCATGTGTAAATCTGCTTAAATGCATGGATATAAACAATGGTGGATTTCTGCATCAAAGAGACTGTTTAACAATATATTCATTTTATAAATGCTCCTCTGTCAGTTACATTTTATCTACAAGCATTCTACTGTTAAATCAGTAGTTTATCGTCTTGCTTTTGGTGGTACGTTATCTGTTTTAACAGCTACAAAGCTGTTACTGTTACAGAGATCTTCTCATTTTTCATTATGGTCCTGGGGTACGTGGGAGACCCCTGGTGGCAGAGACTTGACCGAGTACGCTCCATTTAAAATATTATTTATCATTTCTTTCTTTTTTGCCTTTGGTTGCCTTGCAAGCTACGAATGACACATTTGCATTCTTGAAGCAGAATGTAATCTATTTAAGCAATAGAAAGACTCATTTAGTTGGAACAAAAATATGACAAAGAACAGTAACACTGCACAGTTTTTATGTGGAATTCAGTTGTTGAGATGACTAATTACATACCACGTTTTAATGCTTCCTTCAGCTGTATGTGAACTCAAAAAATCCTCTATTTGTTGGTGTTACAGAGCAGAGGTGCTGCCCTTTGACTCCAGTATCACTTGTAAATGTGATGTATTTTCCTAGCTTTGGTGTTTGTGTTTTTGCATGACAGTAGATACGTTGGTATAAAACTGAGCGTGCCATGTTGGATGCAACATGTGGCTCTGAAGCTTGCCCAGTGTCCTGCTCCTCAGTCAGGCCTCAGTGTTAAGTAGCATCTCTGTTCCACTGACCAACTGGTGCTTTGAGTTGAACCTGCTAATAACCTGTTACACTAGACTTCCTTTGCTCTCCAGAGCCGGCCAGGGTTTTCTATGACAACATAACTCTTACCCAGTGTGCCATGCAAGGAGGAGATGGACTGAGTGAAGCAAGACTCACTCCGTGTGCTGTTCCCTCTAGATGCATGTCCTGAAGTGAAGTGGTATTGTTTATGCCTTGTGGATTACTTGCACTCGTGAGTTCAATTCACTGGAAATTGCACTTGTTAAGATGTAAATCACTTCAAAGGGTTGTAGAGGAGTCATTGTGAAATCTTCTAAGTGATGCAAATGTTGGGAGACTGTGGACAGTATTTTTTTTTGTCAGTTGTGTAGAATTACATTGAATTTTATATTGTTTTCTTCACCTCATTGAGACTAATATAAAACTGGTTCTGTGAACCAAAGCTAGTATGTAGAAAATATTTTAAGTGAAACAATAAATGATTAATTGCTCAACACATTTTGGTTGTCCGTATGTTTTAATAGAAAATCCATGTTTTCATATAACAGTCTACTGCATTCATAGTTTTTTCATTTCAGAATATACAGAAACTTGTATGTTCAAAGTCTTTTATGACTGTGATCCATCATATTTGTGACATTAACCTCAATAGAAAATTACAAATGTCCAAGAAAAATTGCAAAAAAATTTACACTAAGTTTGAGTTCAGTTTTTCAAGAACCACTTTTCCAATTAATCTGTAAAAGGTTCAATTATGATAGGAAAAATGTGATTGAGTTATGACAAAGGAAGGATCTTAAAAAGGATACGACCATTTTTTTAAACTTCAAGAAATAAAATGAAAATCCTGTGCGCCTGCATAACTGTAAAAGAAAACGTGTACATATTCTGAACCCATTGTAAATTCATTTCACCGAAAAACGTAAACGAGTTGAGGCACAAGAACAAAACATTTAATATTCTCAAGTATAAAACTTGTGGCAATTCTGAACATGATTTACTACCGTTGGAACTGTGTGGTAAGGAGCATTAACTTTGACAGTTCGGGATGAGTGGCCGGTCGACTTTTCAGCTTTACTTCGCAGCTTTCTTGACCATTCTTCAATGCAAGTTTCTGAGCTTGGTCGCTTAGTAGAGAAGAGTCACGGCTTATTTGGCTGCACTGGCTTCATGTCAAGTTTCTCACATGTGATTCACCACTTATTGATCACCAGCATCCTCATAATGTACAGTGCAAGTGCCTCAGTGAAAGAGAATGTTCTTGTACTTGGTGTTAGGAATCTGGTCTCGGCTCTTCAACCTCCTCACTGCTTCCCTCATATGTTTGGGCTGCAGCGGTGGTGTGTCTCCCCACTTCTCACAAACATCTAATGCTGCAACGCCAAAAGAAAATAAATAAATAAATGTACCTGTACAATACTAGAATTCAAATTGCAGAGGAAAGAGTTCCATTAAATAGCTTGTATGTTTCTGTTTATTTGGTCTGAAGTTTCTGTTCTGTTAAATTCTCCACTCACCTTCCTCAACAATTTCCCCAGCAAAAACCTTGGCAATGCCAGACATTGCAATCACCACATTCTGGGACACTGATGATCCTGTTATGGACTGGATCAGCTGGAACAGATTTTTTTTTTTAAAGACGTCAAACCATTATAAAGGTAAGTGGATTTAAAAATACTTTGTCTATTTTCATAAACGGCTTACCCTCTTAATGGCAGCCTTAGGAAAGGCAGAGCGCCTGTACATCTCGTAGCGATTCAGCTGCTCTTCAGAAAAGGACGACACCAACACCCTGAAAAACACAACAAGCACAGAGGAGGACTGTGAACTTTAGCAGAAAGTGACTTCAAAGAAATAGAATGACCTAGTGTGAGGTTTAAAATGTCAGCCTTACTGCATCTTTTGGATTTCATCTTCATCAACCTTGTGGCGCTTCTCCTTTTTCTTCTCTGGTTCCACCTTCAGTCTTTTGGAAGAAGGCTGGCCGGAGGATCCTTCTTCCTCATCTTCTACTACTGCTGCTGTTTCCTTTACAGTGAAAGACAAAATGTTTGAATGCCTATATGAACAATAAAATACCTTCTAGTAAAAACATAATAAACAACCAACTAGGTTTTTGAAAAGATTTTCATTTCAAGATTAGTCTCTAGCTAACTTTGTACACATACATGTTCAATTAATAGACATTTACTGTACCTTTTGTTGTAATAAGTTGCTGCTTTGAATTCTAACAATCAGTTCATTGATTAGGTCTTAGATCTGCATACAATATAAGGTTGATTATGAATTGTGACATTGGCACTAGTATAGAAAATACTAAGAATACCAGCCTTAGCCTGTGGAATAAACCAAATGTGATCAATTAGTAGTAATTGATGAGAAAAGTATGATATGGTCCCCGCTTTCTTTTTTGATGTATGGAGAATGAATGCCCCACAACTCACCAGTTTAACCTCCTGTTTTGGCTGATCTTGCGAGGACAACTCTTTTTCATTTGCAGGTTTTTCTGAGGCAGATACATTTTCCGTTTCCTCTGATTTAGGATGCTCTTCGTTAGCAGAACTTGTCCTTTCAGGTGCACCCTCAGACTTTATTCGTGCAGGATCTGCCATGGTCCCTCAGACGCTTTGTGCCAACTGCAAATTCTGCAAGTATCAGCAAGGTAGTAGATCTGACGGTTACCATTGACAGTGTACTACCAATTCTGGAGCGAGCTATAAATCGATAAAGCTAATTTTCATTAGCTGCATTTATGGTTCTATTTTAGTTTCAAAATCCCGACAAAAAACACATAGGTTCGTGTGAGTACATTTTGGATAAAATGGGACCACAAACATGCACATACCTTCTCTGCAGCTAGGCGTCAACAAAGCAGCGGCAACAGAGCTAACGGTGGCGTTAAGCTAACTTTTAAACAGTAAATGGAGGCTAACGTATAACGCAGTTATACTTTATATCCTAATGTGTTTTTAAAAAAAACTAACAACGGTCAACGTACCTGCTGTGAATTAAATTAATGTAAGTACTGAGCTCTAAAGGAACGATAGCACCCCAAAGCTAGCTCTCTGAACGTAATGCTAACACAACATCCGTATTTCCGTTTCCGTTTTGAACGAACTTTATTAACATTGCTAACTGTGACATAAGCAAAACGTCTAAAGTGCAGGGGTATCGAAAATAGGTTTTTATGTGTATTGTTACGCCATAGCTTTTATTTATTTTTTTTTTAAAAACTATCGTAGTTTGATATCATTACAAGGTACAAAACATAAACACTTTTGAAACTCCAGTTACAACTCCTTTAGGGAAATTGATATCACCAAACACTGTGTACTGACACAAGTCACTGATTAAAGTCACTATAGTTTTTCTTTCTAAAGAAATTACCTGTTGTTATCTACATGCATAAAATAAAGTCATTTTGATGCATTAACAGCATCTCTATGTATATAAGGGCTTTAATCATTGTTATATAACAATTTGCAGCTATTTCAACCAGTAAAACTGGATTAGTTACAACCCAAGGCACAGAACAGATAAAATAATGTTAGGTGCTACTGGGTGACAATCTTAACGTGGAGCAAGGTGTCAATCTGTGTGATGTATGAAAAGATACCGAAATGCTGTGCAATCCTGCGTAAAGCAGGACGTATAGTAACCCTACCTGTGGACAATGAAATTATAACCATTTTTTCTTCGCAAAGCTGCTTCAGCTCTGTCAGTTTACACAGAGTCAGAGTAAGGAGCTTTAAAAACATCCAGCCACAAATGTTTGAGTATTTTAACATCTGGACTTTGAGTCTGCCACTGCATAACCTTAACTTTGTTGTCTTGAAATCATTTTTGTGAAGGTATTTGTTTTGGGTCATCGTCTTGCTGGAAAACAAATCTATTCTCTGAAATCATTTCTCTTCAAAACTGCACCAGTCTGTCTCCAGAAGTTCCCAATGCTTTCTTCATTCATTTTCCTCTCTGCCTTTACAAGCCTTACAGGTCCTTCCATCCCCACATCATGATGCTGCCACCACCATGCTTCAAGGTGGGGATGGTGTGTTTGTGATGGTCTGCAGTGGTAGATAGCTATCAAACATTGTCTGAGAGACAAAAAGCTTGATTTTTGGTCTCATAATACTAAAGAACCTTCTTCCAGTTGACTTCGGAGTCTGCAACATGTTTTCTTGAAAACTCAACAGTGGCTGTCTCATCACCACTCCCTCATAAAGGTTCACTGTTGAAGAACCAACAAGTTATGCACAGTCTCTCCCATATTAGCGGCTGAAGCTTGTAACTCCTTCAGATGAGTCATAGGTGTCTTGGTGGCCTCCCTCACTAATCTCTTTCTTGCTCAGTTACTCAGTTTTTGAGAAGAGCTTGATCAAAGCAGATTTATTCATGTGCTATATTCTTTCCATTTCCTAATGATGGACTTAACTGTACTCCAACGGATATTCAGTGACTTCCATCCCCTGACTCATGCTTTTAAATAACCTGTTCATGGAGTTGCTTGTAGTGTTCTTGTGTCTTAACGGTGTAGTTATAACCAGCATGGACTGATTCACCAGTGACTGGACCTTCCAGATACAGGTGTCCTTATGCAACAGTCACTTGAGACACATTAATTGCGCTCAGATACTCTTTATTCCACCTGTTGCGTGACTAGCAACACCGGTTGGCTGCACTTGTGTTGAACTTGATGAGTCACTTTAAAGGTGATAAATATTTATGTAATTTATTATTTCACATTTTGTATTTTAATTTAATTGACTTGTTCTTGATGATTCTTGTTAATAATCAGAAATAAAATCAGAAATACTTTACTGAGAGTAGAGTAGTAGTAGAGCAGATAGATGAGTAGAGTTGATGGATGGATGGATGGATGGATAGATGGATAGATACTTTATTCAGTCCCTTGGGGAAATTCAAGGTAGCATTTCAGAAAAATATTCCCCAAAAAATGTAAACATAAGTAGAAAAAATTGTTCTAATAATATAGACATAAATAGAAAAAATAAAAGCATAAATATAAAATGTGCATTTCCTTAGAAAATAGTGTAAATTTATAGTGTAATAAATAGTGTTATTTTACAGAAATACATAGTTATTGCACATTGCTGATAAATTAGTTAACTGCCTGCATTTTAAAATAATGACTTCAGTCAGACTATTGGCTCAGAGTGTCTTCTCTTCTGAATGAGGAGTATAATAAGAATATATTGCAGATGAATGCAGTCAAAGCATACATTTCCCTTTCATTCTCATTTATGCTGACTAACTCTAGACACTCATAACACTCATAACACATGATTAAAGGGCTAGGTCTGTAAATGTGTAGGAGTGACAGCAGAGTAGATCTTTTTTAAAACCAGATGGGATAAAGTAGCATATCTGCCTATTTATGAACTGTATGTCCCGCCGCCATCTTGCTTTATCTCATCCACCTCTTGTCTGCAGCAGCTCGGGCGGCGGTGGTTGGGCTTCTCTCTCTGAGTGTGTATGTGTGTGTGAAGGTTTTTGGATTGGAGATGCAGAAAGAAAGGGCAGTTTCAAGGAAGTGACGGACGACGCTCGGGGGACTGGTCAGAGGAAGTTTGTTCGATGCTGGTGCCGAGCCGCTGAACCAAACTTTTCCCCCGTTGAGCGCCAGCAGCACCGTGGACCGGGACGGACGGACCCAGCGGCGGAGAGGAGCTTTTGTTTCCTCCTCCTCACACCAGCAGGAGTAACTTGAGGCTGGGAGAACGAGGGGTCGCACAGGAATTTCACTCCCACAAACCAAACCCCCCTTTTTCCTTCTTCTTCCCCGCGCCTCCTTTTGGGCTTTTTTTTTTCTTGGATACGCGATGGGAAAGGAGCAGGAGCTTCTTGAGGCGGCTCGGACAGGAAACCTGGCCGCGGTAGAGAAGCTTTTATCCGGAAAGCGACAGTCCGCTGGCGGATCGTCTGGGACCGGTGGAAGCGGCAACAGCGGCGGCCACGGCGCCTCCTCTCATCCGCTCTCCAGTCTGCTCAGGTAGGGGGAAGGAGGAGGCGGCTGGAACTAACTGGGAGACCATTAAGCAGCTTCAGTCCGTGTCAAATATTGTCTAATCCTTTTGCTGTTCCTGTCTACAGTGTGTCAGATATGCTCGGTTGGGTTAACAGAGTATTGTTTCTGCGTTGCCAAACAAACACAACCCAAAGCAGCGCAGTAACAGAGGCAGAGGCATGCTTCTTTGTTAGCCCACAGCTCCTGTGTTCCTGCCACTTCTACTGTAGTGTGCATAAACGGCCTGGGAGGCAATTATGCAACTTAACTAGTGAAATCTGCAACAAAACAGTCCGAGAGCTCCGTAGAAACTGGTACAAATGCATTGTTAATAGCTTACTCGCAGTCTAGCTCTGAACACTCGCTGGCGAATGTGGATTATAAAGCCAGATGTCAGAATCAGGTTTTCAATAAACCTTTTTTTTTTACCATTTGGAAATCTTTATCCAACAGCCCTACGCATGAGTGTGCATTTATTATTATCATCAGGTGTGTGGGCATACAGCAGGAGCATGACATTTATATCAGTGGTCACAGAGGGAAGTCCTGCGTGAGGTAAACATTTGATGTGGTTTTTCACTTCTGTTGAAAGACCTTCTGTGTGTGATTAGACAGGTTTCACTGCTCTTTCAAGGTTTTCTCGTCTTATTGATGTTTCCGCTCCTGCTTTATTAGCTCTAAATCCTGGGTTCATAATAAAAAAAACAAAGTTTGGTTACTATAAAATGTTTAGAATGCATGTCTAAAGAACATTTGCCTAAAATTAAAGACATTGATAAAGGCTTGAGTCTTCACTTCATGTAAACTGAGCATTGCATAAAATTTCCCACTATATTATCAAAAACAGCTACTTTTAACTTCGTGCAGATTCGGGTAATATTAAATATTAAGACGACGTAGATCTGATAAGTTCAGAGTTTCATTTTGTCCTGCAGATGTTATCTGAATTATAGGCTTACCACAACAGGATTGTTGATTTTCCCCAGGCTGAAACATATTGTTCTGGCTCCATGAAATGCACTTTCATAAACTTTGTACGGTTGAGAGAGAGAGGCTCTGTGCGATAAGCCTTATTAGCACTCACCAAGAAAGGAAAGAACAGCTTCGTTGTTGTGAAAGAGCCAACTCCTTAAAGGTACGTAGGGTTCTGTATGCCTGTGGAAGTATAGCTGGTACACTAGTTAGGATAAAACTGACAGCCAGGCTGAGTGCTTAGTGTCAGAGGGCCATAAGTGGACCATCGTCACACTTATTTTAAAGCTGAGTGCATGCAGGTGAACATCTGTCAGTCTATATATAACATTGCTCCTTTGGGAGTCCTGCTGCTGGCCATCTTCATCTAAGGCAGAAGTGTTAAGGTGACGTTCGAAGTGATGCATCACAGTGTTTCTTAGTGCAGACTGCACTATGTGCTCAAGTTAATTACATTAAACCTTCTAATCAGAAATCCAATTCCGAGATGTCATGCAGTCAAGCCTGACTCAGTCTCTTCCTCAGAGAGACTGAACAGCCCATTGTGTCATCTTTTCTGCCCTGAGCCATCAGTGTTTGCTAATGACGACTCTGGGAAATTATTGGCTAGACTTTATAGGACATGAGGTAACTGCTGGTGCGTTGATCTAAAAAGCCTGTTGCTTGTGGACACCTGAACTTACAGGACAGGCTCTTAGAATAGAACAAATGGTAAGAGTATTGACCGCAGGGCAGCTTGGGGGATAGTTGTTATTGTGTATGACATTTGATTTAGTTTGCATAATCAAAATGTCAATATGTCTGAGGGCATCACACTGAAATGCTACAGGCTGTGGGTTCGTGTGTGTGATTGTTTTTCTTCTTTATCTCATTGTGACTTATTCATCATCCATTGTTAGAAAGTATAGGCCTGTAATCCTGTCAGGGGAGGTTGGATCTGTGGTGAGTACTGCTTTCTATAGTCAGCTGTAGTCTGTGTTGGTTTGTCAACATGTGGAATGGGAAGTTTGTTTTTTACACTCCTCCTGTGTTCCACGTGCGTTACTTTCCACTTGTGCAATACAACTTCTTCATAATTTTAGTTTCTACACTTGTGCTGTAGTAGCAGCACTTTCGGCCTTCTGCTCCAATTGTAAACAACAATTGCTTCCTGTTTATTGTATAGATTAAAGCAGGCTACCCGGAATGATCTAATCTTCTTCATTACTGCTCTTTGAAGGTGTGCAATGTGTGTTTCCACTAGATTTTTGGCGTTCTTGCTGTGGAATGGGACGCATGTTAAGACATGCTGTGTTTTTGTAACCAGGCCGTTGTACAGCTCCGTTCTGCGGAATGTCTGCTTTCCCAGGAGGCTGCATCCCAGCCGTTGCCATGGAATAGACACTGACCTCGGCATATTTAACATCACCGCTGCCCCAAACATTTGTTTTCATGGTGCTCCATTAACACTAAATAAGCTGGGCAGGGCTTCCTCGAGTGGTAAAGTCAGGGGGGTGACCATGATTGTAGCAACACAGATGCGGCTGCAGTTTGTTGATGCAGAAGTAAGTTTGATGCATTCATACTGTTTGTATGTCATATTAGAGTCTATTTCAAGAGTTATTTTAGGGTGTAAATTTGCTATTTTTTGTCCTCCGTACCGTAGTTTTTGTCAGGGGCCCCACGAGCCATTTTGATCCCAGAGTTGTCCAGGAAGAGCTCGTCACTAGCACTTCCTGGCCCAGGTTGTCCAAACACAGACAGCTGCTGCATTTGGACCGGAGGTAAGACAAGTCCCTGGCAGGGAAAGTGCCTGCCCACTGAGGGGAAATTAACAGAGGAATGCATGGAGTCCTGGACAGACGCTCTGAGAGCTTAGCCAGATGAGGGCTCGTCTCCCAGCTTCACAGCCATGTCCTTTGTCCCACTGACAAAGCCTAGAATGGTGCTTTTCATATTCATATCAGTAGCAAAAGACCATTCCAGGGCTTTTACTTTTTGGTTTGACAAAGAAAATTGAGCTGTCATTTGGGTAGAATCGGACCACCTATTTAGAAGACGCTACTTATTTAAGCTAGTGTTTTCTAATACTGTAGAAATAGAAAACATTAGCAGACCCCCAAAACAAGTGGGGCTATTGAGATGTTTGGAGACAAAGATTCCCTCCAGAGATTCACAAAGGTCTCTTGAAATGTATTCTCTCTTTATTCCATGTTTTTCAACGTACTAAATTCTAGCGAGAAAAGCATTTCTACAGTATCACTTTGATGACTTGGTTAGCATTTTAAGAGGCTTGGGCACAACTCCAAATCATTCCATCTCATTACATCCACAGTTTCTGGCTCATCCCAAGCAGACCCATGCTGTCAGACTGGTGTCAGCAGAGAGGATATCTGCTGCATGAGAACCAGCACATGCTGTCCTTTTAAAAACAAAATTCCCTCTAGCCTCTGCTTTTATTAGGGCCTGTGTGCATGTATGTGTGAAGGTGCACTGCGGGGATGCTGTGTATACAAATGACAGGCTCACAGCGGGGTTCTGACACTCATTCCTTAGCTGGGCTTCACAGAAGCGAGAAGTTCACGCAAACTGTCTCACTGTCCACAGTTTGGGCAGACAGACGGCATTAACTAGACACTTTCTACCACTTCTACCCAACTGGCAGGGACCTCAGATCAAATCATCGTGAGGTAAAAGCCGGGCAAACAGACCAGTCACATTTCATCATTTTTAGACTTCCGATCTGAAAGAAACTGTAGCTGGTTCAAACCAGAGGGAGCAGTGGTAGCTGAGAAATCTAACACCACCATGTTAGCATTCCAGGAGCATCTGAATTTGCGATGCGCTGCTCTGCACGTTGTGTTTACGCCTCATGTTTGTGTAGTCCGAGAAAGCAGGCAGAAAGGCACTTAGTAAGGATGAATTGCACATATGTGAATGTGGGGGAGCAGAAACCGACAGATACAGTGTCCGCTGCATGCAGTATGTAGCCCTCTTTAAACTAATGGTGGTGTGCTAAAAATAGATTTCATCCAAGTGGGTCAGGGGTTTCTTGATTAGTTTGTCAGAGAAAAGGTTGCTTTGAAGTTGTCTGAAATAGAAAACACATCTTTTAAGGATGCCAAGCCATGCTGATAATGCCAATAATTTTATGAAAACATCTCACAACATTATTATCACTTTCAATGTTAGTCTCTCTTAGTTCTGTTTTCTAAAAGAAAATGCTTATTTACAGTTTCAGTCTCTCTGTGCTTCCTTCATGAAAGAAAGCAGAAAGTTGATATGAGAACCACAGCAATGTACGGACACGTTTACTGACACCGCTGTGTGCTTGTTTATGTGAACTCTATTTCACCCCTCTCACTGAAAACCTTATAATAACAAATGGACAAATGGAAGAGATAAGGCTGCTGAGGTTGTGGTGTGTCTGTGTGTGTGGTGTCTTTTTTGGATCCATTTATAGGAAGAGGTACCACAGTGAGCAGAGACGTCAGGCATACCCCCGTCCTGTTGAGGCTACATGTGTTCGCTGGCTGTTTGCAGCCCCCGACCCAGACATTTTCATCCGTCTGGCCTGCTGGCTGGCGTCTTCCTTTCTCTCCCACTCTGCTGCTCTCAGCAGTCTTCTTGCCCACCTGCTGGGCCCACGCCAACCTCTACTCCACCTTCAGACTTCAAACATGTTGTACTTGGAGCTGGAGTCATGGCGCTGCCCAGTATGTTGACGCAGAAAACAAATTAGCCTAGATGTTTTCAAAAAATTCTGCATGTGGTGTAAGCCCAACAAAGTTTTCTGGAATGGATTAGTCTTAGCACAACTAAGCAGATTGGCAACACTGTTGTGAACACACTTTAAGATTTACACAAACAGCATATCATTGATAAGCTGAGGATGAGTGTAATGAGTCACAAAAAATCTCAACTCGAAAAACTGGTGTGCTTAAGTTTCAAGATTACTTTGCTGATTAATCTTATGAACAAACTGAGAGACTTTAAACATAATCTTCAGATATGCAAACTAGATTATAGAGAAGTCTATTTCAAGAAGTGGGTTATCAGCTTAACTGAAAATAACTAGCCACCCGGCAGTATTTCAGCTGAAAATGAAAATGAGCAAATAAGCGTACTGCTCCGTGGAGGTTAGTGTGAGCAGTCAGATCTGGTTCGTTGTGCAGTAGCGTCTGCTGTGAAATCAGTGTGGGAAATTGCTGAAGGACAGGCTGCAACTGGATGTGCTTTCCTTGCTTTCTCTCTCCATCTGATTCTTTTCCTATCGCTTTTCTTCTTTCCTTCAATATTCATGTCACCTTTTCAGCCTGTCACCAGCAATTTTCATGCCCATCATCTTGATTCTGCTGGATCCCATTGGACTGCTCTGATCATAGTCTTTGGGCATATGCAGTTTATTCACACCTCCTGCTGCAACACAGTTGCACTGTGAAATGCTCACTATGGTGTGTTTATGAGCCATGAAAACTCAATCAGGCTTTGACAAGACTACAACTGCATTAGCTAACGAGCTGCTGTACCTCTGTCATAGTAAGTATATTTTGATCTGTTTTAACTGGATCTGTTTTTGTTGCTCTAAAACAAGATTCATATGATTCAGCGGCATTTGTTTGAATGTTGACTGTCACTCACTGCTTTTCTTTAATTTAGTGAGCCTTGCTACCAGCAGTGCTCTATGCATGACAGTGTCAGCTGAGTAGTCTGTCCACCACTTTGGTCCAGACTGAAATAGCTCAACAACTACTGGATGGATTGCTATGGATTTTTAAATCGACATTCTTATTCCTCAAAGGATAAATTCTGTTTACTTGGTGATCTGCTGAGTTTTCCTCTATCACAACCAAAAGGTTTGGAATTAGTACTGGAGAAATTCTCGTAACATTTGGTGTAGACATTCATATCCCCTCAGTGGTCTCTGTAACATCTGTAGTGATCCCTTAAATTCTCAGATAAATCATTTATCCTTTCGGATATTCACTTTGGGCAGTACTTTGCAAAAGCCTGAGGTATACTTTGCATTACATGTGCACTACCAAAAAGCATGTTCACACATTTATCACCAAGATGGGTGACATTTTAACCAGTAGACCTGGTCAGGTTAGCATTTAGCTCAAAACACTGCTGTGCATAAGTAAAGTGACACAGACCTGTTTCCATGGCTGTAACTCTTGTGCCCACTCATGCCATGTGGACTCTGGGGGAGCTTTAGAAAATAAAACCCCAACCAAAAGTGATCAGAAGCATAAACCACATAAAGAAGTCAATCAAGAAATTCTCCTGGCATCTAGTTTGAAGACAAGTTTTGCTATGAACATACCATATATTAGAACTCCATTGCCTAATCTGCCTGTCTGTGCTGTGCGAGTTGTAATACTGCCTCAGAGCTGTAGCTGTGCTCTCCTTTGTGATGATCGTGTACGACTTAATTACAGTTGTAGCCCTTTGGTTCATACCTGATATTTTGACATTGAGTGTTTTCATTCATTAACTCAGTGAGTTTAGTCCTCAGCAGGCCTGGAAGACTCCAGCAGGTATTTCATAGTCTGCTGAGGAGAAGATGCTCAGGTTGACTGTTTGGCAGCAGGGCATCTGGTTTCAACACCAGCCAGCAGTATGCATAATTAAGCCCAATTTCCCTTACGGTGGCTGACATACGCCAGTCACTGCTGGGCTCATTGCCCTGGGCTAGACTAATCCCCTGGCAGTGTGGTCACACTGCTAATAGGCTGGAGGAAAAATCTGTTTATTTGACACTGGGTTCAAACTCACCTGGGTTCTTATTTGCTGAAAGCTGCCACTGATTTCTGCCTTTCCTTTTCTCCAGGGCCCCATAAATAGAAATGTAATCATGTATTCTGACTTTTGGTTCCACTGAGAACACTTTAGAGTGTATAAGTTATACAGTTCTTTCTGCTTTAATAGGTACACCCCAAGCACTGAATAACTGATGCTCTCTGAATAAAGAACTGGAATAAATTGTTTCGAACATGCTTTTATTGAGCAAAGTGCACATAAACATGTAACCAATTAAACCAAATATTGAATTATAAAAGACATTATAGCAACAACAAATTGGGTTTAATTTCCCTTGCTGTTTCTTCTGAGACATTTTCTTCTAAACTCAAAAAAAAAATTCTAAGCGTCATACGTACCTCATGTATCCAGGATTCTATCTGAAGGGTCAAATGTTTGCATGAGTGTGAATGCATAGAGAAGATATACAAACTAAAGCTTATTCATGGCATTTCAGGTATTCTTAGATTGTTTTTATTGTTATAGTTATTGTGCATATTCATATCAAAATTACAGACAACACATTTTTTTTGGTGTCAGGTGTTGGTTACTAAAAGTATGGAACGAGTAATTCTAGTTACTCCAGATCATAATTGCTACAAAATAGCGAGTTAGCATTTAGTAATTATCATACAAGATGTGCTCCTTCTGTTTTTGCCTGCCTGTCTAGCCATGATTCATTCAAATGTATCATATTACCAATACAATATTTATCTGTTTTATCTGCAGCTGTATGTCTAATTTGCATACACATTCAAACATGCTAGCTTCTTTAATTTGTTTTTTTTGTGCTTGAGTTTCAAAACTGAAAGCAAACTCCAGTGTCTTCTGTATTAATTAGCGACTTCCCTGACATTTGGACTTAAGGAAAAACACAAAAGAGATTTATGTTACAGCCTACATGTTTTGGAATTGACAGCCTTTTTAAAATCTCTTCAGCATGTGTGACTAATATCTGCAAACTAATGCAGACAATACATAAAAGAGAGGAAATATTATTATTATCCCTCCTCCTCTGGTAGTGGCCAGGCTTTATAGAACACAAAATTACAGCCCCCCAGAATCTCTTTCAAACTTAGGCTTCATCCCGCTGATATTCCCTCAGGCAAATTAAGGATTAGCTCAGCCTTTCAAACAGGAATTCCTCAGTCAGTTCCCATGAATGTGCCCCCTCCCAAACCAAATCAAGTCTGTTTTGCCCATTGCCCTGCTCTGGGCCTAAGCCCCATCCCTCGGTTAGGTTGGTTGTGAGCCATAGTAAGAGGATGAAGTGGATTGTCGAGCACCACTCTGACTCATGCCCTTGAGTGCCATGCTGCCAAAATGCTCAGGGGACGCAACACTTGTACTGCGCTTAAAGCTGCTGCTGCAGGCAGCTCTGGTAATAGCAAACCAAATACTGTGACAGTGAAAAATGCAATGAGCAGACATCTTCATTCCCTGTGCATGGAATGGATTTTGATAGGATTAATGAACTGATTTAGAACTAACTAGTAGAATAATGTGACTTATGATATATTACACTCCTGTTTGTCCATGAAGCAGATCTGACACAATTTTTATTTTTCTGAGTGGCATTTTTAGAACTTCTTTTAACGATGACACATCAGAGTCATGACCGATGAGGAGGACCAAGCCGCAATGACATCGTAAATTTTAGCTTTTGCTCCAGATTGATGACTTTATATGTGAAAGGGAAATTTTGTAATGCGTCTCATGGTATGTCTGACTTAATGGAGTTTTGTCCTGCAAAGCTTTTTTTATACTTACAAAAGAAATCCATCCTCTACACACCGCTTTATCCTCATTAGGGTCGCGGGGGGGTGCTGGAGCCTATCCCAGCTGACTCGGGCGAAGGCAGGGGACACCCTGGACAGGTCGCCAGTCTGTCACAGGGCTACATATACAGACAAACAATCTTACAAAAGAAATTGTTGTCAAAATTCGAAACTACAGCGCACTGAACACAAGCTAAGCTGGATGTTTACTTGCATATGACAATCAATGCAATGAAATCAAAAGTCATGTTAATTAGGTGCATAATCGTGCATCGCTCTGATAATTGTGACTGCCTTATGGCTGATTTTGTAAATTCTCCACTTGCAGTCACTGCTCCGTCCATGTTTATGATAATTTGTATAAGAGATTTTTTGCTCTAAGCAGTTACATAACTCTTTTATCTAGGACAGCAACTGGAGGTCTGTTTCCGTCTCTGTTTTCCCTTTTGATCTGTTCAGCGGCCATGCATTAGGCAGTGTAGCTGTGCCCTTTACTGCAAATTTTGTTAGTAGGAATCTAGAGGAAGTATATACATATATGTGATGGTGTCAGAGGTCATATAGTCGTGGCTTACACATTTTCCCCTTGTCTAACCGAAATTTATCAGTCCCTGGACTTTCCTCCCACCACATTTTCCCACTCTAGTGCTTCCTCCTAGCACTGCTTTTGATGTCCCATGACTTCGTGGCTGCCTGACGTGGTAAGATGAGACCCAGAAGGGCTTCTGAAGAAATAAACAGCTTAGAATATGAGTAGTAGAGTGGTGCATCCCAGTGTGTCTATGCTCTGTCAGGCCCATTGTTCTGCAGGCTATAGAGCCCTCCAAGACACTTATTTAATGAGACGGCTCTGACTGTGTAATTGCAGGCTGCTCTGAGAGCTATTATGGGAGATGTATTTTAGGGGGGCAAAACAGCCATTACTGCGACAAAAACGAGCTGTGCGTTTGGAGCAAAGTCACACAGTAGCTGTGAAGCTGATATGAGGACGCTGAGCATCCTGCTGCCACACCTTGTACTCGCTGATTATGTTACGGATCAATTCTTATTGTGTCTGTGAAGGCGTTCAACTCCTGGAGCTGGTGTTTAACTTTTATTCTACACTGAAATGATTTGCAAATAGCCTGTGCTGCTGCTCTTTCTTCTGGTTCTCCCCAAAGGCTTCATTCATAGAAGTTCCTTGCTTGAATCAAAATCCAAGGCAGTAATAATTAATGAAGCTGTCCAGCTGTCAAACCAGTATTTTGCATTTCAGACAGTTTTCTATTATATATCAAAAGTAAACAGTAGAAGAGCAAAGACTATTTCTAATCTCCTTTTGAAAAATTCTCTTCCATTTATGATTGATTCGCTGTGAGGCCCAGCTGTTTTGCTCCAATTCTCTTTCTGTATGGCAAATGGCTCTGGTCTCGGATATTTGGTTCACTAGTGCTGGGATTTCCTCGTCACATGATTTATTTAGAATGTGCTAAGGTCTTTCAAGAGAGCCTCACATCCCGTCCTGGCACTGTGTCTCACCAGACATCCTTTAGCTTCTTAAATTACTCCCTCTCGTCCTTCTTTGCCGCCCCCTCTGTCATCATTCTTTCTCCTCCTCACCACAGTGCTCTTTGCAAAATTAAAAGAAACAAACCAATCTGAGCTGACAGCTGAGTTCAGCTCAAATGAACGGGAGTGCTGGGCTAATGCAGGCCTACCTTACACTTTACCGTGCACTGCTTTTTGGCTCTGTCACAATGCTGTTTTTTGCTGGTTACATTGCATAACGAAAATCTGTTCCTCTTCAGGACTTGGACCAGAGTACTCCAGATTTGGTTGCACAGAGTTACAGTAAACTAGACATAATTAGCTCATCTTAGCTGCTGCTCAGTGTGAACCTGCTCCTGGCTTCCTGGTTTGATCGTGCTTTTGGCCTTGTGTTTCTTCATTCCTACCATCTCATGTTTCTTCAGAGAGGAAGAGTTTGTGAAAGTACACTCCCACCTGTATGTGGACTAGCTGCTGTGAGAAACTGAGATAGCAATCAGAGCAAAGTCAGTCACACCCACAGTTGGGGACTTTACAGGGGGATTGGCAGTGTTTGTTTGGTGAGATATGTTTGTGTCTGTTGTGGAAGCCTAACAAGCCTTTCTCATTCCAACAGTATCTGGAGAGGCCCCAATGTGAATTGTGTGGACAACACTGGATACACCCCTCTCCACCACGCCGCCCTTAATGGACACAGGTAGATCTGCGATAACTAACTTTGGGAATTGGGAAAAATGCTTGTTGGCTGCCTGTTTCAGCTTCCATGTTTATTCTCTGCTTTAAATGAGGTCTGCCCTTGCAGACAGTTGTCCCTTGAGGAGGATAAAGCTATTGATTGGCCGTTTGCTAAGACTGTGTGTATTTATTAGTGTGGTTTATGCTGTTAGCGTTCTTTGACCTGCCCTGCCATGTCATTCATCTGCAGCGACGTCGTGGAGGCGCTGCTACGAAACGAGGCCTTGACCAACATCGCGGACAACAAGGGCTGCTACCCTCTACATCTGGCTGCTTGGAAGGGAGATGAGCATATCGTAAAACTCCTCATTCACCAAGGACCCTCGCACCCCAAACTCAACGAGCAGGTCTGTCTCTGCGTTTGCTCTGCTGTGTTAGCGTGCATGTGTTTATTTTGGTCGGTCTGGCTACATCCACACTAATACATTTTGTAATTAAAACAAATAGTGTCTGCTTACACCTATCATTCACACTATTCTGGCATTTTATGGCCCTGGAATTGGAGACTTTTGAAAATGCTGCACGCAATACTTTATTTGGAAAACTCCAGGATTGTGATTTAGTTTGAATGGGTACAAACTTAGACTTTTGGAAGCAATGATGCAGATAGCCATGTTTGCTTTGGGATTAGAACTCAGTTGTGACTTGTGTCATTCCCTGATTCGTTACCCGCTACTCACGTGATTGTTTTCTTGAAGAAAAGAAAGACATAAGCTTTGACAATCAGTGGTTAATTCAACATAGATGTATACACCAGCACCTGCATTCCCAGTGTATGTGAATGGTCGTTTAGCGTACATTTTCACACGTATATCATACTTAAACTGTGAACATATGAAGCTCTTATAAAATGAAAATGTATTAGTGTGGATTTAGCCTCTTATAGTTTTGGTGTTGTTTGGCAAACAATACTACAGTGACGTTGATGTCTTAAGTGAAGGCAGTAATTAAGTGACATCACCACTAAATTGATTTATTCTTCATTTTGTCAGTGCATATGTATGTAGTAAACACATTAGGACCTTGTAGTGTTCCTCTTCTACACCAGTGATGCTTTTTAGCACATTTGTTAATTTGTTAGTTTCATATTTGCAGTTCTAATGAGTCAGCGTTAACAGGAAGTTGGTCATTTTCACAGTTGGTAAAGAGGCCATTTTTGGCAGCAAATGCCATGTAGAGATCTTTTGATTGCATCATGAAGTTCAGCATGGCATGATCTATGTTTGGACAAGATGAATGTCAAAAAGAATGTGACCAGACTGCATTAACCTCAGAGCATCATGAGTCTGACTTCTTCTTTCATAATGTGACACTTGAAGCGCTCTGACACTGTGCTACTGTGAAAACTGCTTGTTTTCTCTAACCATTTTAACTCTTGTGTTTGATTTTTTTTTTTTTGTTTGTTTGGTTGCTTACTGCAGTGACAGCCCCCAGACCAAAACCATCTCTGGCCTGTTCTGTTTGGGATGAGGAGAAATGACCCAATATGAGCTTTTATAAATATAGTCAGGACTGTTAAATTTGATCAAACAACAAGCCACATTAAGATGTGAAATCAGCTAAACAGAGAAGAATTTCACTCTCATTTTGTGTCATTTCTTCCTGCCTGTTCATGACATCTGATTGTTTATTAACTCATCTCAGATTTTTTTTTCTCCTTTATATTTAGTTTGGCTCATTTATGATCAACATTCATTTGTTCATTGCTTGTCTGAATCAAAACCATCGACCTATCTTCTCTTCCTCCCTCCCAGAGCTCTGTAGACCATAAAGAGTTCAAACGCTGTGGGCCCTTTGACCCCTATATTAATGCCAAGGTGTGTACACAGTGCTGCCGAAAACAACATTTCCTCTTCAAGTGCGTCTTCGCTTTTACCTCTGTGTTGGCTTGCTGTGCTTGGGTTTGTTGCTGCTGCTTGCGGGGCTGTAGATATATGGGGAGGCTTTCAAATTTTCCTCGCTGTCAGTCGATCTTTGCTCTCTGGCTTTCTACCCGTGCTCGCCTGTGATCTCCGGTTTTATTGAGATGTTATGTTTAACATATGTGCATTCCAATGTGCCCTCTATCACAGGAGCTAATCTCCTTGTAGCATGTTGCAGTGCTGTTGTAGCAGCTTTTCAGTCAGGATCAGGCATAAATTAGGCTTTAAGTGGAAATTCCCTTGAATGTTCGGTAAATACCAGCTCTCCAGGGTCCACTGTAGGTGATTTGTGAGACTTTTTTTTCCTATGGGTAAGAAACACTGAGTGAATTTGTTTTTTAAAAGAAACTTTTACAGCCTGAAGCAGCGCAGTTGTTGGCACTACATAGCCAGCTGTAGAGAAAATATTGGCTGATACAAACCACACCATCAATTAAAGCTGTAACAACCATTATAGTATTACTCTTCCAACAGTGGAGGGCATAAAGATGTAGTAGCTTACAGTAAGTCTTCTGTAAAACCTGCCACCAACACACAGCACTGTTGACTAGTGGATACCAGGGGAATGCATAATGCTGCAAAATGAACGCCTAATGGATGAATTATGATACTACTGAAACTAATGGTTGTTTTTATTATTGATGAAATCATTATTTTTTCAAATAATATGAATCATTTATGCCTTAAAAACATGACAAATAATTACCATGATGCTCAATTCAAATTTGAATTGGAGTAGATTGTGTTGTGACAATAATACTTGTTAAGCTGTAACCCACAAAGTATTTTTTTTTTCAAGCTAGCAGTATGGCTTGAAGACTGGCGGTGTCAGTTTATTAGTCATTCGAGCCACATCTTTGGTTCATAGCACAGATTTCCCTTACTACATATTAATATACACCACAGTGCCCGTTGTCATACAGTTGGCTTTGATGATGTTGCCTATAGCGACTGCGACAACTTGAACCTATAGGCTCCAGCGCCCCCCACGACCCTAGTGAGGATAAGGCGGTGTATAGAGAATGGATGGATGGATGGACAACTTGAACCTTCATTAAACTCCCTTGTGGATTCCCATATGTACAGCTGCAGACACCAGGGATGCGTAGTTGTTGTTATTATGCTACTTTCCAGTCTGCTCGGAGGGCTTTATTCCATAAATATTTCACATGTTAATTAGCTCATGGTATATATTTTCTGCACATATAGACTACTGCAGAACATGCGCAAAGCTGCGGTTGTAGCGCAGTCGCTGTGCCGAGACAAATGTTGGGTTTCATGTAGAGGTCTGCAGAAAACAGCTTTTTATTTTTATCTTTATTTTTAGTAAAAATACGAGGGATCACTGATATGAAGAAAAAAACTTCAACTTCAACTCTGCACTTTCTGGGGTCCACAGAAATACAAACAGAAAGTGTCAAGTAGATCAGATGAACAGTTAACAAGAAAAGTGAAGACCAGACACTCAGACAAAGATTCTTTCATTCAGCACTAATATGTCTTTGCATCTACTTAACAGTCTTTTTTTCCTTGGTGGCCATTGTGAGACTGATGTTTGTCTTTTTTAGTAAAATGTCTAAACAGATGAGTCAATGTGATTCTTTTTACACACATTCATGTCCCCCTGAGCATAAATAGAAATAATTTAGATTCTCTTTTCATTGAGAGCCTTTTCATTTGTTTGGTTTATTATCAAATACCTGGAAAAACTAATGACTTAACCAGCACTATAAATATTTTGTTTTCAGCAAATGTTAGCATGTTGGCAGCATAAACTAAGATGCTGAACGTTGTAAACACTACTTGCATGTTGCATTATCATTGGGAGCATGTTGAGGTTAGCTCTTAACTCAAAGCACCACTACTTTAGTCAAGTACATCCCCACAGGGCTGCTAGCGTGGCTCTAGTGTCTTCTTGTTAAAATCATCAGTGCCATGATTATGTAATTATAAATAATACATTTTCTGATGATTGAATAATATATTAGCCCACTAACATTTCAACACTACTGTCTTATTTTTCTCTGATGTTGATAAATACCTCTCAGCAGAGACCAAGAGCATCTTATAGGCAGATTTTAGGTTACGGATGCAATGTTAATGTATGATGCACACACTATACACCATCAGGCCTCTATATTTCATTTAGAGCAGCTACCCAGGGAAGCCCCAGAGGTTTGCAGAGCCTCAGAGCTGATACGGTCTCTGCCAGTGTCACCCTCACGGTTAGAGCGCTGAAACAGTGTGAACACGCTGGTCCCTCCATGATTTGATTTTTCCGCAGGAGGAGCTGGAAACCCACCCAGGCCTGGAGATAAAGCTGCACACTATTTTTGTACATTGTCACATTTCCCCTGGACTAATCTTCTTAGCGTTTGGATGGGAAGGCTGGCTTTCTTTAATGCTGCCATATATCAGCGGGAATTCTGCCGCTGCAGTCGTAGCGTTTGTCCAACTGCCTCTTTTTTATTCAGTCTAATTGATGGATTTGCCATTCAGTCTGGCGTTCTGTGGAGATTTTAAATGATAATGTAAACACTTTTGGGATACTTTTGGTGCCACTACCTGGTCATGAACCTGAATAATTGATGCGTTGTTATGAATAAATCAGAAACGTGGATGCAGTGGTGGATGCTCTGGCCCCTGGTTGTGGTCATGGCTGATGGCATCACGTGACTGAGTGGGCGGGGTGCGTAGTACCTCCTGCCTCATCACACTCCAGCACCATAGCGCCATCTCATGAAGAGGAGGAGGAGGAGGAGGAGGAGGGGAGGAGGGTTTCAGTGTACCAGTCTCTCTGCATCAGCATCAAAGAGAGATTGCCATGCCATGTTTGTCTGTCTGAGCGTGCACAAGTGTATGCCCCCTTCCTCCTCCTGCCGCCCAGTTCGCGCTTGCGAGCTTGCTCTGCTGAGGAGAGGAAGAGGTGGGACGTTGTCATAGTAACGGTGTCACGGTTTATTGGTCCTGCAGAGGTGGCGAGTAACCCAGCGGAGAGATGCTGTGTTTGTGCAAAGTAAGCTAGCGTGGCGAGTAGGGTGTGTGATGAGGCTCTCCAGGGCTCAGGGAGGACTACAGTTTCGTCTTCAGGGACACTAAAGAAGTGTGCCTGGGCTGGATCCAGTTCTGTCATCCAGGTCCAGGAAGCCAGCCAGACTAATGTTTATTCATTACACCACTATCTTCTCTCCTGCTGATAGTGTGCTCTGTGAGTCGGCCACTTTGAGGATCTTTCAAACCACAGGATCTGACCACTCTCTCACCTGAATATTCGGGTTATACAGGTTCAGTACATGTCGTCCTAGAAACTGTGCATAAAAGCACTCTTTTAGCATCTGGAGTCTGGTAGATGAAGAGCAAATTCATCCGCATGGGGCCTTTAGGGGTGTCCAGTGGTGTCTGGCGTCCGGCTGTTGGCAGGAGATCCTCCTTTGGTTCCTGTGGGTTGTGGGATGGGATCGGTGTAGATCGGGTTTATTGCGGTGCGTCTCCACAGATGCTCAGTCAAATTGGGATTTTTTTTTGCGATTTGACAGATAGGATTGTCCTGCTGGGAAAGGCTGCTAGTGCTGGGGACTGCTGCCACCATGGGGGGTATGCTTGGTTGCATTAATGTCTAGATGTGGGTTACATGTCAAAGTACCATCCACATGAATGCCAAGAAAGGTTTACTGGCAGAACATTGCACTGTAACCAGACGCCCTTAGAATCAATCTTCATCTGTCATCTGTTGTGGCTGATCATCATATCTTTGGACAGTTTTTATCCGAAACCTCATTTTCACTGTTTATTGACTCTGTATAATTCATGCGACAAACTGAATAATACATTATGAAAATAATCACTTGGTAAATTCCCTCTTAAACTATACTTCTTTGTAATTGCATAAAGAATAATCTTAGGAATAAGATAAGATAAGATAAGATAGACTTTATTAATCTCACAAAGGAGAAATTTAACATTACAGGGCTTTTTTAATATTATTTTTTAGCAATCATTATTTCTGAATGTGAAGAAAAGTCAGTGCTTAACGTAGAACGGAATTTTTAAATGCAGTGTGGCAGAAAGCCTACGTGCGGTCATCATTAAATCATTTTTATCACTGACCTCCTTTCTCTTAATTACTGTATATCCTGTATTACACTGTAATAAGCTATAGCCCTTGGTCTGCCCAGACTCATATCACGCTACCTCTCACCCAGGCTTCATCTTCTTATATAGGTCACACGTCTAATGCAATACATGTTGGTGAGTTCCGACCCAGGCTCAGATGCTCTGTACGTGACCCTGCACACATTCAAACATAATGAAACACAATGTCAGGAAGGTTGAAGAAATTACGCTTTAATGAAGAGAAAGGTGAAATATTTCGGCATTGGGCAGATCTAAGCGAATATGCAGAGAGGAAATGGTTGATATCTCTTTCTCTGTCTGTGTTGTGAAAATTGCTGACGGCAGCAGCAGAAGTCATTTTTCTGACTTGGTCACCTCATTATCAAGTAGAGCGGAGCTTCCCTTCCTTCCTCTAGGCACAGTGTTTGCAGTCTGACAGCACGCTCACTTATCCCCTCTGTCTGCCACTTCAGTGTCCAGCTTTTTGCCTCATCAACACATCCTACTCAGCCTGTCCTCCAGGATTTGTTCTTGTCTCTGTCGCGCCAAAAAGTGGTTAAAGCATGATTGTAGAGGCCTGTAGGGAACATCTCGCTATTTGGCAAAAAGATCAGGAGGATTTCTCCATTGTCGTTCTTGCAAATTTGCAATTTTGTGAGTGTCTTCTGTGCTAGTTGGAGCAATTTCTCGCTGCAGGAGGAGAGATGGTATCTACTTCAAAAAAGCTTTGAATTATGTAGTTACGTTTGGAAAGCGTGTCCCATTTAATCAAGTGGAGTATGAAAGGAAAAACTAATCTTTCCTGTAGAAAGGAGAAAAAGAGAATCATAATGTACGGCAGGAAGCAAGTTAGACATTCATGTCATTACCGGACTGCAGGGCCTGTTTACTCTGGAATGTGTGACAGTGTTCAAATAAAAATGCATTGTTAGAGCCAGCCTTAATGTTATTGTTGCTGTGCATTTAATGAAAGGAACACACAGGGAATTCACACTGGGTATTTTAGGCTCCTTACAAATGGGGAAAAAATGCTCTAGATGCAACTAACAATTGATTTCGTTATTGATTAATCTGCCAATATTTCTAAATGTAAAATAGGAGAAAATTGTTTCAGAAAAATATCAATAGAGCAGGCTGACATCCTTCAGATTACTTGTCAAGAACAATTAAATGTCTGAAATACAGTCAATTCAAGATAATAATATAAGTGATATAAAAGGTTGATAAATTGATTCCAGAATTTTGTTAAAAATGTCTTAATAGGAGGTGCTATAGGTATATACAAATGCTGTACATTAAAACTAAAAAAAAAGCTTATATCTGCTCATAACAATTTTACATAGTGTGCTTTAACTACGGCTTTGACTGTTGATTATTCCCCTGACTGATTAATTGTTTGGTCAATAAAATGTAAGAAATTTTTTTATTTTTTTATTTTTTAAAGTCACAGTTTCACTATTCCTAAGATGACATCTGTTATACAGGATGTCCCAAAAAACTGACATCACTTCATCACCTTATAATTTGTTTAAAATTTGTTTGCTCTTTTTCCTCAAAAAGTGTAATCATTTTTTTCTGCTTTCAGGAATAGACATGCATTGTCTTTGTAGAATAAAACATTTTATGTCCAAAATGAATCCTGTTAAGTATCATTTCTCCTAACCACTCCGATATCGACATCTCAAATGTTGTCATTTTTCTGGGACACCTTGTATATGTTGTTTTCTGTACACCCCAAAAGAATTACATTTTGCTGTCATGGAGGAGTAAAGAAACCAGCAAAAAAAATAGGGAATTTATTCTTGCTTTTAAAAAAAAATGTCAAATTAATTGATTACTAAAATAGTTGGACAGTTGATAACTAATGCTGCAGCTCTTGTCATAAATCCTTTGTTAATTATTGTTTACATAGGGCTTATATTGTCTATACTGAGGAGGGGAATGAATTAATGAAGCCAGGATTGTATAAAAGCAGCTGGAATATAATCATCTGAAACATTTCTGTTTGTTTGGAGGTGCTGGGGAAACCCTCCTGTGCTTGTGTGTGAGATCCATGGTTTGTTTGAATGCACAGAGGCTGGTCGGATTTCAGATTGTGACAATGGACGCTGGCATGCAGTGAGCACTGGCAGCCCTTTGGCGCACTAGCTGCAACAGCTGCTCGGCCCACCCCTCCACCACCACCCACCACTACTACTACCACTACCGGGGGCCAGGTTGACGTAAGCGCCGCCTCGCTCTGCTGCCAGCGAGCGCGTCACGTGACAGAGGTCGCTCGTCAGACCGCGTTACCGTCTCCCGGCCTCTGGTTGTGAGAATCATAACATCCTCCTCCTCGCTCTGTCACTCTGCGTCTTTTTCCTCCCCGTCTCGGAATATTCTGCAGCATGAAAACACAATGAAGTGTAATCTCCAGATGTTCTTGGTTAACCGGGGTTTATCAATCAGCGGCAGTCAGACAGCGCTGGAGATCTTAATCTCCTCTTGTTTGACATGCGCTGAGGTCTAAATCAGGATGAGGTTTTAGGCTGTCTGCAGCTCCACAGTAAAGACAGGATTTTCCTTAAAAAAAAAAAAAACTTGTACTGTCCAGGAAGTCTTAGCTGAGCCATATGAATTCTAATCTCTTTCCCAGCAAGGCAGCTAGTCATCGGTGCCATTTTGCGCAACAGCCTTCAGAGCTCAGTCTTGTTAGTACATGATTGTTCGACTGCTCACGTGGCCTGTGGCAGCACAGAGGAGATAAGGCTGATCCTTGTATTTATAGAATAAGAGATATCAAGCTGGAATCCAACTGAATCCTTTTTATATAACAATAGAAGTGTCTCACCACAAAAATTAGACACTGACTGGGTACCACTGTGTGTTTTCAAGTCAGATTTGTGTGCTGCTAGGCAATCAGTCTGCTAAAATTAGTTTCAAACCAGTCGACGCATTTTTAGTTCCTCTTATGCAATGTTTACTTTTCTTTTCCGATTGCTTTAATGACAAGATGCTGTTTGTCTTGCTGGTGAATATTAATACAACTCTTGTGCAGCAACTGTGGAATAGACTGCACAGTGGTGGCTTGTGCTCATAAGCATTATTCTTCCAGGGCTAATGAATAAATCATTTCCCAAATCAGCAAGGATGTACAATGTACAGTATAATGCGGATATAAAAAAAAAACTTGTATGGACTTTTCCTGCAGGTGTGTGCATGTAGCAGCACATAATTATAATATTGCACAGGAAAGTCACATTTTTAGCTATAAACATGCTGGATATTATGTGCTGTGTTTATACTACATGAACTTCACATGAATCACTTTAACGAGGGAGAAAGTGCAAAAGTTTGGTTCATAGTTTACTCCTGATTTGCAGCTATTGGAGTATAAAACTATTTTGCAAAAAGTGCATGTATTTAAAAGTTAAAATCCAACGAGAAACACAAGTGACAGAGGTGTTTGGGAGTTACTTTCCCCTGCAGTGGGAGGCCTCTGTGTGAATAACAGGTTAAGCATTGCTGACATCAGTGGAGGCGAGGCTCGGTGTGTCATTGCTGCTTGTTTCCTATCAGTGAGTCAAACGGCCGGTCAACCATGTTTAACGCGATCAGATGCTGGCTGACACATTGCTCCAGTGCGTTGACCAGCACACTGGCAGGCCAGACACTTGGTGTTAACATGATCATAAGCACTGAGGTCACAGTGTCTGTCCACCTCGTGCAGTTTGCTGCACTCTCACGGACTGTGATTGGGGGGGGGGGCATGTTTTGGGAATACCTCGTTATTCGTTTGGCCAGTTTTTGCCTGGTTTCATTGTATGTTAGGGGTGCACTGATTTCTTCATGGTTAAAGTGCAACTCTCGCACTCCCTGCCAGCTGGACCTTTGTTCTCCGAGGATTTTCTTCTTTCTTTTTATCTCTGCTGCAGCTTAGAAAATAGTCAGCATTATGAAAAAAAAGCAAATTAAAAACATGTTCTGTGTTAGATTTGCTTAAGTTACTATTAACACAGCAGACCTGCATATTTGAGGAAGTGAATCATGCTGATGTAATCACAGCGCGTATATTTGCCCACTGAAGTCATCTAAATACTCTGAGTAAACCTCTGTAAAATGCCGTGACAAATGCTCGATGGTACGTCACAGATGAAAGACAGACGCTCTTGAGTAAGTCTGCTCATTTGCATTTGTTTTGTGGCAAAGACGTGCACACAAGTTAACAAAAATTGCAAACCAATCTGATAAAACCACCCAAGCAGCGAAAACTGAGGCTGGTTTTGTTTACTTCTCAGGAAAGGTTGATTTAAATCTTTTTGCATTTGTTTTGTTTGGCTTACTTCACCCGAGAGAGAGTTTACCGGCCTGTCTGTCCCCTCTTTTGATAGGCAGGTGTCGTTTTGTTTCTCTTGGCTCCACCTCCTGCCTCTTTGCTCAAGCAGTGACCTGCTTTGCCAGCAGAGTACAATACTCCCTCAATCCCACTCTCTCCCCCTAACAATGAATGAGATACCTGCTGATCCCATCTGGCGCCAGGTCTTTGTGAGAGTATCAGTGAAGGGGCTCGTGACACCTGTCTAAAACTGCCCTGTTGCCCCCTGCACGACATGGCCTGTCTTCAGTGGCACAGCTGGCACGTTCCTCTGGGAGGCAACCAAACTGGCACCACGCATGTCCATGTGGGGGCTTCTCGCACCAGCTGTCAGCCTTTTGTAGGTGGATCTGGGCGTCTGGAATGACTGACACTCTGAGCATGTGGTTCCACAATAACTGGCAATGTCTGCCACACCCATCTGTACACAATATTTAATTAGAGCTGTGGAGTTGTACAGGTCTTCTTCCTTGTTTGCAAAGAATCACGTTCGCAATTCTGACACACCTTAAAAGACTGAGAGCAGTGATTGCACAGTGTTTTTTTTAATTTACCGCTGCTCCCTCATTTCCTACATAAAAACCCAGCAGCGCAGTGTGTTCTTATGACTATTCATGTTATCTCTGTGTGTGTTTTGAATGGGTTATCTCAGCCAGATTGGCTCCTGAGGCTCCGGGTTTGCCCCCTGCTGGCTGCTCACTGTAGAGCTCATCAGCTGTGCTGGAGGTTCTCATGTCTATTAGACATTGATCTGGTTGCTGCATGTGACTCCCTAAATCCAATAAGCACCACTTACTGAGTTGATGTTGTAATTACTGCTTTTAATTGCTGGTTTATCTGGCTGTCTGTTATCTTGTTTTCTTCCAGTGCGGATGTTTTAAAAACACTGTCAAATAAGTTAGAGAAGATATTTTTTGCTTTTGCATGCAGTGAATTACTGTAATGTGAATATTAAGGGCGTCCATCCACTACTGACCAATCTTAAGGTGTTCACACTATTTTGTCACAGTTCTGATTTTACTATTGCATTTTGTGATACACAAAAGTACTGAGTTTACTTTTCATCTGGCGAGCTCTACACCTTTATTTGTCATGTTGTGCTTATTATTGAGGAAATAGTTAATCAGTTACCTCAGTTAACCAGTAAATGCGTAGCTGAATGGGCTGCCATTTGCACTTGTCTAAAACTTGTCTGTTCCATCTGAGAGCAATAGTGACTAATTAACAATGTCTTTGCATCAGATCCTAGTCTTGTCCCAAATTATATGGACAAGTCCTATTTATAGAATTTTCAGTGCAGATTACCAAGATTAGATTTTTAAATAATACATTAAATTTGAAAGCACAATTTTCTTTTTATAGACTGACATGCAAAGTCAACAAACTTAAAATACAAAAGCTACATTTCTATGACAGACATCTTCATTGTCAGACCTGCTTTTTCAAATCTTGGGAAAATAAATTTTTGCTTTAATTACTTATGTTGAAGTTGAATATATCTTAATTTGTAACATTAGCCTTGCATCGATCGTCGCCCTGACCTTGTGGATTATATATTTGTGTTTTAGTACATGAATTTTCTTTTAAAAAATATTGCTCTTCAGTATGAAAGCTTGCTGTTTTTCTTGTTTTATATACTTGTAATCTCAGGATATTTGAGTTTTAGACTGTTGATGTGAACTAGGGCTGGCCTGAATAGTGGTGTCTGGCCTCTGAATATTCGGGCCCTATTAAAGACGAATATCCCAATATTCGTTCTGCCCCGTAACGTCCGATGGGGATTGGGGGGTATTCGCATACCAAAATTAATATCCGGATACCGCCGTAGCGAACGAGTATTCGGATATTTGGGATATTCGGGTCCAGCCCTAATGTGAACAAAACAAAGTATTTGAAGACATCAGCTTTGGCTTCTGGAAATTATAATGAGCTATTTGCTGCCCAAATATCTGCCAACGAAAATCATTTTTAGTCAGTCATGGTGCTGTTAGTAATTGTAACAATGACCCTTTTCAGTGTACAAATTCAGTTTTTGTTTTTCCATCACCATCATGCATTCTTTCTCAGAAATACATCACTCACTTTTTGTTCCACCTGCTACTGCTCACCTCAACCTCCCAATTGTTAGACACACATAAATTTCCCATGGCTCTTGCTGTTCCTGTGTTCTGATGAGCGAGCAACAACAAAAGTGCCTCGTACACGTCTCACTCTTTGTGACTATGCAGAGCCAGTGCACTCTGACCTCTTGTCAAAGCGGCCCATGTCTCTGCTAATTCCCCACCTGCCTGTGTCTCCCTGGGTCTCTGCTAGCACCCTGCTGCCCCTGGCGCTAGGTGCCACCCCCAGCACCTGTCTTCATTAGGCCATGCATGTCTGCCAGCCTCTCCCCACTCTGCCAGATATCGCCCCCCGGGAATCGCTGTGCGCTTCATTATGGTTCGTGCTTTTTCATGACCTTTTAATCTGCTAATGTGGTGGGCTCTATGCACTGATTGGTTTCCTCTCACGATGACTCCGCCGAGTCACCTTTTCTTACTCGTTAACATCATGATTCAGCCATCTCCATTCCGTTGTGTTTTCCTCTATTTCATTGATATGTTACTTAACTTCCTGTGTCTCTTTTGGCATTTTCACGTGCTGCCTCTCACCAATTTATCAACCCCCAACAGAACAATGACAACGAGACGCCGCTGCACTGTGCCGCCCAGTATGGCCACTCTCGGGTGGTGCGGCTGCTGCTGGAGGAACTGACGGATCCCACCATGAGGAACAACAAATTTGAGACTCCACTGGACCTGGCTGCGCTGTACGGCCGTCTGGAGGTAGTCAAGCTGCTGCTCAGCGCCCACCCCAACCTACTAAGCTGTAACACCAAGAAACACACACCGCTGCATCTGGCCTCTCGAAACGGACACCTGTCTGTGGTGGAGGTGCTACTGGATGCTGGCATGGACATCAACTATGAGGTGTGCTTTTGTCTATATGTGTCGGTGTGAATGTGAAAGCTTCTGTTTCCAAGCGTTTCTTAATATTTTGCCATGGCCCAAATCATGTTGGGCAACGTAATCTGTTCTTGCAGCACTTCCCCTTGCTACTTCCTACCAAAGCGAAGAGATTAAATGTAAAACTCTTAAGCTCTTGGTTTGCAGAGGAACTGCTGTGGTATCAAAGCAGAGCTGGCCTTGCTCCCCCTGGTGGGCCCTGTGGCTCTGACTCCACATCAAACTGTGCCACCCATCTGTCTGGAGATACTTTTCCCCTTACTCTGTCCTCCTTTCCTCTGAATCAAGGATGTGGAGTCTGTTCAGCATCCTTCAGGCCCTGCATCCTGCAGATTTCAATTAGCATGGCCCTGTGAGCTGAAAAATGATCTGCTTTGATTCCTCAACCACATAATTGCCTGTAAAGAAGTGGACTGGGTGGTGGGCATAAATCTGGTCGCCGCCATACACTGTTTATCTTACTCTAATGTGGGTGCGGGAAACGGACTACAGTCGGCTAAACTGATTAATCTGACAAATGTAGAAGGAAATAAACATGATGTTTAATGTTCAAAATAATCGCATTTGTGCCACACATGGTTGTACTATATGTTCTGTCTTTATTTCAATTCTGGCCCCTTAATTTCTCCTCAGACGGAGAAAGGCAGCGCCCTCCACGAAGCAGCCCTGTTTGGGAAGACAGATGTGGTACAGAAACTTCTCAGTGCAGGTCAGACCTCCCATGCAATGCTCGAATCACTTGCTGCTCTTCATCAACACAGCCTGTATAATTAGAAAGATTCCACACATAGGACTTGACTGCTACCAGTACCGACTGTTCCTGTTGTTGTTTGACAGGTATCGATGTGAACATTGTCGACCAGAAGGGCCTGACAGCGCTGGACATTGTCAAGGACGTGCCCTCTAAAAAGACCAGAGGAATAGCTGCTTTCATCCTTGGTAAAGGGCGAATGTGCAAACAGACCTGCAGTGGGAAGAATCCCCTTGATATGACATTAAACAGCTGTGGTACAATCTCCTGTTTGTTACAGGTCACATGACTGGAAAACCCCCCGACATTGACCTCCCTCCTCCACCAGTTCCTCCACCTCAGGAGAGTCCCAGCCCGAGGAAAAAGGGTAAGATCCACCAGATGTCCGAACTTAGAAATAGGGTCTGTAGTGTAGCAGCAGCAAGTCAGTCAGCAGGATAAATACCAAGCCAGAGAATGCTATGATTATTTCTTTGAGCTGAAAATTTGTCTGCCTTGTCTGTCTTTGCGCCTGTAATAATTTCAGCATATTTTTTAGGAGATCTGGAGAAGGTGAGCGAGTTAATCTCGGGGCTGGCTCCGGGGCCTGAGGAGGAGAGCCCGTATGAAGCTTTGTTTGAAGCCACTTCCTGCCACTCTTTGGACAGCCTCACCAGCGGCAAATCCTCTGACAGAGACTCAGGACGGCCTGATAGTGAAGCTGGAAAGGTCAGCAGTAGTTTAACTGGAAGCTCACATGTAAATGTTCACAGCAAGACAGAGAGCTCGTCTGGGGTTTTTGTTGGGGATGAATTGCAGAACTCCCACTAGAGGGAGATAGTGGTCCTCTCTGCATATGACACACAGCCCTCCTCTTGTGGTACAGAGTGGGTTTACATTGCATTTCCTAATGTTGAACTTGCTTTAATGTAAACAACTGCATATTATTTTTGTGTCAAATGTGATCATAAAACTCCCATAATGGCTTCTGTGCACTGGCCATATTTTCGCTTTTTTTTTTTTTTACTGTTAACTTGTACGGCCTTCCATGACCAATCCCCCACCTATATTACAGATATAATACTCCATATGTTTTATCTTAGATAAGCAGATGGTGATCTTCTTTTCATTCCCAGGGCCCAGTTGGTTAAATAATTAAAGAGTATTTGGTTGTACAGTCCAGGCCCCCAAATGCAATGACTTACCTGCTGAAATTAGATGTGCTCTTTGTATCACTATTTTATAATCTCTTCTTAAAATATTCTTTAAAAGAAAATCATATTTGTGTGAATTTTAACTTGATTTTTTTCCCACTTCTGATTTATTGCTGTTTTTAATTCTTTTATTTAGCACTTCATTTAAAAAAAATGCTGTTTAGAAGAAGATTAATATTATTATTTTCATCTTTTATTCCCTATCATTTACAGAAAGATCGTCTGGTCCAGTCAACACACCCAGGCCCTGGTCACGAAGAGGAGGTGAGCTCAGAGGTGAGGAATTAAGCTCATAAAGCCAGAAGAAACATTTGCCATCCAGCACTGTAGATTCTCACTGTTTTTAGCAGCTCACAAGTAGTAATGGCAGTAAAATGACCTGTAAAAGTTTAATCTTCTGAAAGTATGACATGCTTTGTTAGTCTAATGACACAGAGGTTGTTTAGAAAATGATTAACTGTCACCGACAATGCCACTTCTTTTTAACTGCGACCCTTTTCTCAACTCATCTCTTCACGGCTGCTGCTCAGTTTAAACGACTTCTTAATAAATATTCAACTGAGTGCAGCACGGGGTGCAGGCAGCGGGGGCGTAAAAGGACAAGTGAAGTGGAAAAGAAGTGAAGGAAAAGTCAGCAGAGAACCTGTCTGGTCTAAACTGTGGCTGACCATAGAGGATGTATTGTGGCAGTAACTTTCAGGATTCCCCCCCCCCTCCTGAAACACTTTCTGCTTTTCCAGTTTTCCTTGCAGAAGGACACATTTGGATCATAAAATATAACCGACTATGAATACTAAATAGCTTGATGTGCATTGCATTTTCTTTTTCATCTTTTGTCCCCCAACTTTCACTTCACCTCGGCTCTCTTCCCTGTTTCTACAGGCTCTGTATACTAGCAGCAACATTGATGAGAGAGGAGAGCCTGTGGAGGAGGAAGAGGATCACACATATGAGCTGTTGCTGACTGCACAGACCAAAGTCCCACCGCCCAGCCAGGAGTCCCAATCCCATAAAGGTAATTATGTGCTTTTAGTAGAATTCAGTGGGAGCAAATAATTAGAAGAAAAAGTGTGTTTTTTATAAATATATCTTGAAAAGACGTTTCTGGGTTAACTACTCTCACTTTACCTTGTCGATCCTGCTTTCCTGGCATGATTTAAGCAACACAAGTAAAAAGCTGGGTTTGTTTTATCCAAAGACTTTTTCAACTCATTCAAGCTCAGTTGCTGCTGTCTGAGCATAAGAGAGCCTGAATGCATTCCTGCCCCGGTCAGCATCCTACACACAGTTCAGCTCCATGTGTGGCCATACATTCTTAGTTGTGCCTGCTGAATGGCACCGCATATAACCAGATTAAATGGGATTAAATTAGGAGGGCATTTTGATCCTTAGCTGTTGATGTAGGTGTTTTAAAACTATTCCCTCAGGACCTTCCAGCTTGCTGAGCTTCACCACCATCATGAGAAAACGTCACTGAGCTGAAGGGTCTGTGTGTAATCGCTGATGTCATCGTGCCTCCCCTAAGTGGATAAAATGATAGTGTTAGAAAAAAAGAATTACTTTCAGTTTTTTTAAATTTTCTTCTACACCTGAATTAGACAGAAATGTTAAATGATTCGTTTTTCCATCTGCTTTAAAACTGCTTTATCATGTCTGCGTAACCGTGCTGTTTTAAAGGCAGAGAGATTAATCATAAGTCCATCTGATGTGTAGACTGACAATGGTTTCATGCATAATACATGATTTTATTATACATCACATTCACATTCTCAGCAGAATGTGTCTCCGGACAGTCGGAACCGGCAATAGATTGTCTGTAACTCTGAAGATAATCATCAATCTGTTCTAACTCGTGTTTTTTCTGTCTCCTTAGATGAAAATACCACTATACAGTCTTCCAACAGTGTCCTACCTCAGGCACGTATAACACTCTTTCTTTCATTATTCTTGCCTATAGGTCTTTCCTCCTGCATCAAAAATAAATTTAGTTTTTGTCTCATTTTGTACAGCCTGAATTTTACAAAAACATTATGATTGGAGCTTTGACAGCCTCCCAGCTTCAGTTTGAACTGCACATAAGGAGCATGATCATATGACTATAGCAGCTTATATAACGCAAATGATGGCCTCATAGTCAGAGATTGAGTCATATGTCAGCGGAAGGCAGAAGTCATCTTAAGCTGGCCCCCATCACTGTGTGTCTTTGTAAACCTGTCCTCTCAATTTATTGCCACCATCTCATTTTATTGCCTTTTCATATCTATCAGCCAGTTAGCATCTTTTTATTACTGCTGCCACCCACCTACAACCCCACCTGCTGCCCACATTATCCTCTCATGCCTTTTATTTCAAGCTCCTATTGGGTTAGCTTTGCCTTTCAACTGCCCAGTCAAAATCGATGAGCAGCGTGGTGTCATCTGTGCTGCAATCTGCAGTTTTCGGAGCTCAGCCACATCATGGCTAATATAGACAAACCTGCCACCATCACTGTAATGCAGGCAGTCAAGGGGATAGCATCTTCAGTCAGTGTTTGGCTAGCTGGATAATTAGTCTGTTTCATCGACCAGGCAATAGCACATGCCAGTATGGTTAACTGAAAATGCAGGAAATGTTTGGGGGGTAAGTTTTGACTAAAAGCTGTAAATGTATTCAGCTTTTCTCTCCTTTTCCATCCCACTTCAGCGTAAACCCACCGCCCCAAATGACCTCAGAGCCCCAAGTAAGACGAAAGACAGTCTGCACCCTCATGGACGGGTGGGCTCACGGGCGCCGGGAGGTGAGTACGATCACAGACCTACGATTTTAGCTGCCTAACGAGGAAGAACAACTGCTGCCGGTAATGTTGTGAGGGTGAGGGTAGGATGGACTGGACAAATCGGTCTTGAAAATCACGAGCCAAGCATGTCAATGAAATCGGAGAAATGCATTTGAGATGGGCTGGCGTGGATTAGCACTGCCAGGCAGTGCACGATTGGCATTCTCAAGCAGCAGAGCGGATTTGGCTTGTCAGGAGCCAGCTGATTGACATTCTTTGGCAAGTGGAAAAGACTCATTTCATTGCCAATACGAAACTGAATTCTTGATCAGATTGTGACATTCCTATCTCCGATCCACATTCCAGCTTAAAGCAGGATATGCCACGTCATCCAGTCAAGCATGGAGCAGAGATGAGGAGCATGGCTTCTGGGGTTTTGCTGACACACATACAGATATCCTCATTGAATAAATGTTTTTGGAGCATGTTTGCAAAATGGACTGCAGGAAGAAGCTTGTTGAATTGATAGCTGTGGTTCCTTTACAGGAGTAACTGAGAGATTTTTTTTAATAGTTTTGCAGGGATTGATAAATTATTTTGTGCGACAGATTTTTCTGCAATTTTGCTGCAAACAAACCACTGAGCAGCATCAGTATAAATTGTGTAGCTATAAAAAAAATCCATAAATCATGGGAACTCTTTGACCTCAATGCAGTTAGACACAAATCGAAAGCGTCTTCACTGAGCATGTGAATTTGTTTCTTATTCTTGCTGACGAAAATTAGGTGGATACAGTTTAAGCAGTAATTTTGTCACATTTAGTGTTTCTGTGTTTCTGTTTCCATGTTTCCTGATTCCTTCCTTGTTATCTCTGTTGACTTTTGAGTGAAATTCCCCTTTCCGTATTTTAAAAACCACAAAGTCTGGTTTCTGTGTAAATTCTCTGTGATTTTTTTCCCCCTCTGCTTTTGGTTTTTGTTTGCAGGAGGGTAAATGTATATTTTTGATTTTTGTGTGTTACATAAACCCAGGCTGCTGGCTGAGCCTAAACGTTTGGTTCTGCTCATGTGGATGTGATTTCCTTTGTACCTTAGCTGGTCTGTGGTCCGATTTCTTCCCCCTGTGAGGACGGTCAGGGACCAAACCTCAGCACAATCAGGGCAGGTGGAGGGTGTATGCACAGTCAGCGATATTGTTGTGTTTATTGTCTGTCACAAACACAGTGCTGTTCTCAGCAGGAATGCAGTGCTTCCCAACAGATTCACACTGCTATGTGGTGTTTTATAGGATTTCTGAAATATATATATATATATATATATATATATATATATATATATATATATATACCCCTCGTAGTAACATCCCACGATACTCCACGGGTAATAATAAAAATGCCAGGCTTCATTAGCACACAGTTATGAGTAGCAGTGGTGAAGAAACAAACTTCGGTGTATACTTGCAGCTTATTTAGTGCAGTTTGTTCTATGGATGTGTGGCTTGTACAGTTTTTATTGCTGAATAGTTGCTACAGAAATGTACACTGCTTTAATTTGCTGTTATAAAGTGCAGATGAACCGCAACAGATGGAGCTTCAGACAGAAATCACCTGCTTGGCACAGAACACTACCCATAAAAACTTCCACATATACTACTTGAGGACAAAATGTACCAAATACTTAAAGCTATTCCGTTAACCTAATGCATTGGCAACTCAACTAACACAATCCTCGTGCGTGATTTCACACAATACTATGTCCTATTATTTGCATGTGTAAGGTGTCTAATATAATAGCATATTGACTTTCAGGACAGATGTGGTTATTGTCAGTTGAATGGCACTGTCAATAGAATTTTAATATCCGCATATCAACAAGATGACCGTTAGTTCCTTATTGATGTTTTGCTGTACATGACACAGAGTTCAAAATGTGTTTGACTCTACAGTAAAAACAGTAGATTTTTCCACACGTAGAACATGAATTGACTTTGGGCTTGTAGACGGTGGAGTGACAGCCAGCACTGGTTCTACACTGTCTGCAAACCGAACACTACATCATTAGTGGGATATGAAGCTGTTGTTGCCAGTCCAAACACATCTCCTACCTCTCCAGTGACCTCACCCATGTGTAATAATTGCAATAACATCGACTTGTTTCTGTGCACGCTCTCCACCGCAGAACTGTATGAACAGTGGTCTCTGCAAGGGTTAACTCCATGTGAGATTGTTGGAACTACACCGATGTGCTCATAGGGCGTTCACACTCCCGAGCTGCCAAGGAGAGGGTGGGTGTTTGGCTGTGATCCTGACATATGTGTTCGGTACACTCACTCACCCCTTACAACACACGTAAATACTCCCACGCACACTGTTTTTTTTTCTACGTGTCCAAGTGTTTAATAACTTGTGAAAAGGGGAGATCAGGGCTTGCTTTGGCAGACACGCTAACTGCAAATGGCCCCTGACACGGTAATGAGGCAGTTTGGTGAGCTCTTTGTAGATAGAGCTCTTTCTCAGCCTGCTTTTTGATGTTTCCCCTCTTGGAGAGAACCAGCTACATGTTTACCATAAAGCTGTTTTTTCAAGGACAAACAAAGTGCCGCAACAGGTCACTACTTTCCTGTGGTGTCACTGCCCCAGATTCCCTGTCACCAAACACCTCTGACCCTGTCACCCTGGCACAGACTGTCCACACACACACACACACACACACACACACACACACACACACACACACACACACACACACACACACACACACCCCACGCACACACTCCTACACCATGTGTCACAGGACTAATTATCAGGAGTCTGCCTGCTGGAGGATAGGGTGATTCAAATTTCCATTCCTGAGCCACCATTAGGGTCTAGAATTAGAAGGCAGAAAACACAGAGGGTTGCTGGTCACACGGCAGACAACAGCACGCATCAGTGCAGAGCGAAGGACGACAACGACAGGTTTGGGCTCGCACGCTGGTATATGTTTTTCTGAAGCTAAGGCATAGATGACCACAGGCACTGCCAAGCTGTGTCTGACTTGATTGCGGAAAAGAGGCTTAGGTGGCAGTAATTCCTTGAGGAGAGGGAGGAGCAAAATCTAATTGTTTTTAATTGCACTTGCCATTCAGTCTCATTAAGGAGTTTTCGTTGGAGAAGGCAGCCGATGTAAGTTTCGCTCCTCTTAGGGAGTTCTTTTATTCAATTTCTTTTGTGTATTTTGGTATGGTTGTTGTGCTTTTTGCTTTTAACTCGTGCATGTTTGTATGAAAGTCAGCAACCAGGGGGAATTCTTAGCGTTGTGTCATTTTGGGAAAACAGACGCAACAGATAAATAGGCCTGTGATATGAAGCTACTCACGAGGATGACTTGCTTCACCTCCGTGTTACAAAATACATCCAGTCAGACACCAGCAGTTAGTCGCCAGACGGTTGCAAGCTGGGTCTGGAATTCAGTCGTTTCTCAAGCCAACATACGCCTTCTGCTTACTCCTTCCCTTCTCTCTCCCTCTTTTTCTCTCCGTCACTCCTGGTAGGAAACAATTACAGATCTGTTTCAGGGCTTGTGTGGGTGGTTTCTTATTAGCCCTGCTCTAAGGATCTGCCCTTCAGTTGGAAGTCCACTTTCCAGCACTCCAAAACTAGTTTCTTTCTTCACTGACTTTCCTTTGCACTTTTTGTCTAGATAACTCCCAGCTCAGCCAGGATCAAGGAGCAGGTGTCCCAGAGCAGTTCACTGGCCTCCTGCACGGATCTTCTCCCGTCTTCGACTGCCGTGAGGAGCCCTTCAGGCTTCCAGGTGCTCTGCCGCCCAACCAAGGCCATCCAGAAACACGGAAAGCTGCCAAAGTAAAAGAGGAAGTGACAGCAGCTGCACCCCAGCCTAGCCGTCCCAGTATGGCCGCCATCCTGACAGACTGTGATCCAAAAGCAATTTATGCGACTGTGAACAAAGAACCCCGGGACTCAGGGGCTGGCGCGGTATCTTCGGTCAGGATGCGCCCTCCTGGAGACCTGAAACTGGCTCGCAGCCTCTCCAAATCTGACTCGGACTTGCTCGTGTCGCCTCCTAGTGAGGAGGAAGGAGGACTGGGAAACCGTAGCGAGTCTGTTTCTAATTGTAGCACTGGCAAGAAGAGGCTAGAGAAATCTCCCTCTTTCACCTCAGAATGGGACGAGGTAAGTGTTTGCTCTCACCCTGTTTGACCCTTGAAATACTGAGTGTGTCATTTGGTGCTTTAGTCTTTGGATCTACAAAGCAATACTGTAGATAAAATGTGAATATTGACTTAATGTGAGAGGATTTAAAGTTGTTTAATGTGTTCAAATCTAGCATTTTTTTCAGTATTGTTGAAGTATAAAAATAGAATAAGATAAAACATCTGCAATCCTAAGATATTTTTACTAAATATATGCAAAACCAAACTGAATAATTTGTCATGACAAGCATAGGAAGCACTTCTGTGGAACACATGCATTGTGTTTTTGCATTTTACAGTATGACCCAAATTCATGGACATAGTTTGTATCCCAGCACAAATATTAAGTCTCTTTTTTCAGCAGATTTAGTTCAAGTATGTGCTAGTTGTATGAACATATTGTCAAGGATTCTTCTTTTGCGCAATGTCCTGTTCTTTTCACAAAGCTGCACTTGTTTGTCCTTAAGTCAGCTGGTGTTTGTGCTGCAGCAGACATTTTTCCCCAACACTGTTTGAATGAAAACCTCAGTATAAAATGCAAACAGCTCTGTTGACTGTAGTGAATTTCAACAAAGAGACTGTTCTTGTTCTGTCAACTCAAAGCCCACCTGTCGTCCTGAGGGGGACGCTGTGCAATTTGAGCTCTAACTTGTCGCAAACACAAACCTCCAGCAAATGCAGTGACTGATAGAAAATGTGCTTTTGCATGCAAATGTGCACAAACATTTAGATAAGTGCATTTAATTTCTTACAACACAAGCAGCAAAAAATGTTATGATTCTGAATTTATATATTTTTTGCTACAAATACTGTGTATTTTGATTTTTTTTCGATCCCGCCTTGTGTTTGATATCACAGTGGATATTCAAATCTAAATATATCCCCTCCCCTCCATTCAGCAGTTTAATGCTTTGTCTGGGACGTAGATAAAGAGCTCAGTAGAGCTGCGGTGAGGGGAGATTAGAGAAGACAAGAAGATGGGGATAAAATGACTGAGAAGCTGAGAGAATAAGACAAGAGACAGAGATTTGGAACTTGAGATTCAGAGAGAAACTTGGAAGCTGCAGATCTGTCTTTCTTCTGCTTTTGCCTCCTCCACTTCCAAAGGCTTTAGGCTCCAACCTGAGTCTCTGTAGAGACGGGCAACCCGTCACAAAAACACAAGGCAGAAAACATGCCACTGAACAAATATAGGATATTCCCCCCCCCAAAAAAAAGTTTTTCAGAAAACAAAAAATACTTTTAAAAGTTTATTAGATTAAGCTGCGTGAGATACATAAGTACAAAATATCATCTTTTTCAACATATTTTCAACTTTAATAAACTAACATTGGAGTTACCTCTTTATCCTCGTTCACCGTTTTCCTACAGTAATCATCTTATTGTTGCAGAATTAAAGATATCCTCTTAGTTTCTCGGTTCAGTTTTAACGTAAGCTGTCCGCTCGTGTCCCAGTAAATTTCCCTTGTATTGTTCTCTTCTAACATGCATCTCTGTTACACTGCTGCACTCATACTGCAGCCAGGTCCACCAGAGATGACTTGCATGTTGTATTTTTGATGCCTGCCCATGCTGACCAAATCATGGGCTCAGATAGCACTAATGCTTTCTCTTCCCACAGCAAGGAGATCATGTTGCTGCCTAGTGTTCCTTTACATCACCTTATCAGAAAAAAACCCTCAGTGAGCTCAGACAGAAGAAGCTTTAAGGTTGATAACTTGACTACTTTGGGCCATGGTTTATAAGCAGATGGTCAGAGTTTGATATGTTGCTGATTATTACCACTGATCCAGTAATTAGACTGTGGTGTGCTGCGATTCTCAGGCTTTTAAGACTTATGTTTGTTGTCCCAGTTTGAACTGTGTTTGGAACTGCGCAACACACAAGTAAATCTGAATAATGCATCATCATTGCAGTGTTTTGCATTGGCATGCACTTTTTATGGCCTCCTCTGTAGACATTATTATGTGACTGCTTCTCTAATGAGCTCATTTTCTCATCACGGCTGTGAAAGTGTGACAGCTGTGATGTTGCTGCAGTTCACTGCTCAGTGTTGATAACAGTCAAACATGAGCCCACAGAGGGGAGGTTGTAGTCTTTGAGGTGCATTTATGCATGACAGCAACTGACCTAATGTTTGCCCCGTCTGGAAATACTCCCGTCAACACTTCCATCTTTAGATGCTTTCAGATGGAGAGCGTCCAGTGTAAAGCCTTTTACAGAAACTAGAGTTCAAAACACTTTTCTAGCCTGATGGCACATCCCAACACCTTGGCTGCGTGGCTTATTTGTTGTTGTGTACAATCAGTATAACCTTGTCTTTAGGACTTTATGTAATGTGAGCACCACAAAGATATTTTTTTCCCCCTGGATCCACTTCAGCATTTGCAAGCATCACTTTAGTTTATAGTTTTATGAATGTCTGCCAAGGAGACACTCGCTGAAAATTGAGGATAGGATTTGAAGTCGCTAACAAAATCTGACCTTCAGTACTTCTTTGTATGCAGTGAGTGAATGCTTTGATTTTAGGCTCACCTCCATTAAAGTGTACAAGACCATGTTTGTTCTTTCAGCTTACCTTTTGCTCTCAAAGTTTGCAATTTAGCGAGTAGGAGCTGCTCTGTAGTCACCGTGACAGCACTGAACATGATGGCAGGGAACTGTTTCAACCGCTGCTTTTAGTACTTATGGCTGTAACATATATTGTATTCAGGCAAATGTATTTTTAATTATGGATTTATTTATCAATCTTTAAGTATGTGATTAATCATTCAGTCAGCAAATGTTATTGGACATATTATAGCTCAGCTGATATTGATTTTTGAAAGTTTTAAACCTTGAAATGAAATCAAACCAGATTTTTTGATGCAGTTTTCCAGTTGGCTTTTTTTCTGTCATAGTGATTCATATTTAAATGCAGTTATTATCTGTCTTTACAGTAGCTTTATTTGTTAGGGGTGAGGTTTGCCATTTCCACCTGGAGTCAACCTGCTTATGCATTCCATCATACTGTCTGTTTTTGGTGATGCTGTAAACAGAGTTTACTGCTGTATTTCTGACACACTGCAGCTTAACAGGGGTGTTTATTTACACCAAACATGCTGTTACCATTCTAAGCACTGAAGTGAAATCTCAAGAATCATCTATATTTTTCCAATTGTGATAGAAATACTGGCCAACAGGAGATGTTTTGGCTGTTTTTCGTATGCATGTTGCATGAACAATCTCAATACAGATCCCTTACATAATGATCAGGACATATATGCAATATAGACCCTGTTTGCAAATTAACTTAACTTATAATTAATTTTTTTAGCTGACATTTTAGCATCTAATTTGGCGACATATACACAAATCTGATATATCTGCAGATTTCACCATTTTTAATGAATCTATCCAGATCAATCACAGATTACGACAAATTCCAATCAAATTGTACACCAGGCGGAAGTGTTGACTAGTTTTAATATTGTTTATTATTCATTATTCACAGCTCCTGACACATTGTCCTCCCTTTGCAGAACACTGTGGTCCAATAATAAGGTCAAAAAGGGGAATGTCTTAAGTGCTTGAATCTTTTAATTCCCCCTGTAGAGTCTCTGACTGCCGGCAGGATTCTGTACAGTCTAATTATCCAGTTTAATGAACACCTCACCTCCTCAGACTGTACCTGAGGGATGTGGCCTCTGAGAGCATGACAGGATTAAGGCAGGCATGACATTACTTGGTTACTGGAGATTGCTGCTCTCCCCAAATACCCCCAGCAGCCATAATAACCCTGGAGCTCCTCCGTCTTGTTGTCTTCTCCCTGGTGCTTTTGCACAGATGAAGCAAATAGACTGAGCATGAAAAGCGATCCGAGTGTAAAAGAAACAAGGCTGCTGAGGAGCCAAAGCAGAAGGTATCGCTGTCCTCTTGCACTAGCACGTTCTCCCATGTGGCGCAAGACCAGGCTGTATTAGTTGTTTCTGACTGAAAAAAGAGATCTTATCAGTGAAAAGGAGATGCACTTCAGGCGATGGCCTCATTTGCTGTCTTCACCATACAAGTGTATGCTACTGAGGGAACTGTCCTGCTTTAAGTTCATATGAACGCCTAAAGTGTTCTTTGAAATCTTTAAGTAGGCTGCTGGCAAGAAGCAACACAGTTCATCCTTAATTATTCATTCATCCCGTGAGAGTGCATTTTATTTACTCGCCAGTCAGTCAGCTTCACAATAAGATTGTGTTGGGATTATAATAACTATGCAGCTGACCTTGAAAATGCCTGATTTGGCACTGCTTGTCAGTGCTACTGCAGGAAAAAAAATGTCTGTACCCCAGAGGAGGCTGGTAACCATGAATCCTGTCTGATGGATCTCATGTATGTGCAGGTTCCTTGTCATGCTCCCTGTCGGAGTGTATAGACTGCATTTGGGTGTGAAGCAGCCTGTCAGCTAGACAAATAGATCTCACATTCACGCATGGCAGCTGGAGTGAATTCGAAATGTACAAGCCCTAAGCTCCAATGTACAAAATTTAAGCCTGCTGCCTCTGGAAGGATTGCTTTGAAGAAGCAGCTTGCATTGGTTAACTCTGCCTTTTCTAATGGCAATGATAACATTATTTAGTATTTTTTTGACAACATGCCAAATGAGATTCAGTGTTTTCGATTCAGTCAGTAGTGATTAGTGTTTATTAGAAGCCTTGTCTGACTGGTAAGATGCAGTAGATATTGCTTTAGAAAGCTGTTTCTTTTGTCCAATTTTTGGAGTCTTACTTAATGTTAATGAACCCAAAAGCCGATTTCCTCTCACATGAATAGTGATTCAGATGCCCCAGAGTTCTGTGCTCAAAGAGAAAGGCAAGAGCCCCGAATCTTTCTTTCCCCTGTTCCTTTGAGGGAATAAGCCTGTATTTGCTTGAAATGGAAATATTCACACCCTCGATGTAAAGTGCATAGCAAATGACGAGTGTATGGGGGAAGTAGTTAAAGTTTGATTGGGTGTAGCCTTGCCTGCACTCTCTCTAATGATGTTGGGAGTGTCCTGTGAAAATGGAAAACTCCCTTCTCTATTCCTTCTCTCTCTGCCTTCTCTTTAACCCTTATTGCTCCATCTAGAGTGTTTGGTTGCTCTTCCTGGGTTGATGTAACAGCCACCTTGCTGGTCACAACCGGCTGCTCTTGGACACTCTGCAGAGCTGTGTGACAGCATTTGGCTGAGAGGTCCCAGAACATTACCAAACCCACCCCCCAGTGCACGCACACGCCCCTTCTAAAAACATCTTTTTCTCTTTTTAATCTGGTTTGCTAAATATTCCAGTTCTCACACCCTCTTCCCTTTCCTTTCTATATCCGTCTTCCTCCTTCTCCCCCTCCTATTCAGCTACACACCCTTGAATGCACTGCTTCTGGTTTCAAGACAAGGAGATTTGACTTGCATGAGGTCTTGGCCTATGCATCACTCCATTTAAGGAGCTCTGAGTGTGCGTGCATGTGTGTTTTGTGCGGGTGTGTGCTGGTGTGTAAAGCGCATGCTAATGCGGGTTGGTCTTGGTCCTTGCAATCAGACTGAAGATGACAATCCAGGGGGCACATTGTGTGGGCCAGCACTCTGAGCTCCACAGATGGGAGGAGAGAAAAGCAGACAGAGAGCTCTAGACAGAGACAGAAGGCGAGGGCCGCTATCCACTTCCCCACTTCACTTTTTAACTTCATTTTCGATTCGTACTCCACAGATCCAATAGCCACTATGAAACCAGCTTTTGTGAGTATTGATTCTCTTACAGGCAGCAGCTCTGCCAGGGGCTCATTAATCTTGTCTACCTGCAGTGAGTGAATTGAATGAGAAACTAATTATTGCTTTCTGGCATTTCTGTGGATATTATGTTTCTTGTAAAGCCTCTTTCATTGATATGCACTGATTGTAGCGAGACGCTTTATTTGCTAAGCAGCACAATAGGTAAAAACGTGAGCATCTCCTTTATATTGTCCTCTTGTTGTTGAGTATATATCCTTTGAAAAGTTGATCCTCTGTGGTGTTTTAAACTTAAGCGCCATGTCTTTGTTCTTTTTGCTGTCTTGTATTGATTTGGTGTAGCGTTTGGCCCTGCTGTTTGTTGAGAAGAAGTCTTATGTGTTTGACCTGCTGAGATCAAACCAAACTGTGGGTGTGTGTCAGAGCTCCGGTGTAGCCAGCAGGAGAAATCTATTCTCTAATCCCCACCAGGGGGAGAACACTGGAGAGCCACAGGGGTTTGAGACATGGAGCTGAGACATGCATAGTGTTACTCTAGTCACTTGAGAGAAGGGATGTCCTTTCTGCTCAATGTTGATATATATGTATATGTATATATGTATATCCTTTGGGACTGAGTTCACAAGGGTTTGTGAGTTGTGTGGAAAGGACAGTGTTCCCTAAAAACACAGGCATGACATTGGGCTATTTCAGGAGGATGTTGATGGGACTGCTGACAGTGCTTTGTCCCACTGTGGCATTGAGGTGTTGGCACCTCCTACAGACGGTGGTGTGTTTGTGTTCTCCTTGATGCCATTCACTAGTCCATAGTTTTCATCCAGCCCTTGTTTTGGTGCCAGCTCACCAATTTGAGGCCTGGGCACACTCTCTCTGCGTCAGCCTTTTGTTTCACCCTGAATACACTGTGCCAGGCGTCCTTTCGCTCTCCCGCCACCCCTTCTTTTAGCTTTAGTTGCGTATTGTTCAAGGCTGTTCATGAAAAAACAGTTTGTGTTTTCAAGTCCCAGTAAAATAGCTGTCAAGTTATTCTGCTCAGCCACCCTGGAGCAGCGGGCCTGCTGTGAGAAGCATGATAAATGGGTTCATGTGTCTTTAATCTCACTCTGACCATCTCTCATCACTGCTAGCTCTTCAGCTGTTGACCTCCACCTCCCTGGTGACTTCTGACCCCCCTCATTGTGTCTGCTTGCTCACAGTGTGCCCGTATAACAATGGGGGCCTCTCCATTTCAGGTCTCTGTATTGATTGGATCCTGCAGTACAAAAACACATTCCACTTCCTCTCCTCTATTAATTCTCATGGCGCTGAGCGTCTTAGTCCTCCACCATGAAATTCAGAAGCTTTTTCTTGTTGTGGTTGTGATTTACCTTGAGGAAATCACTGGGTCTTATCCCCTGATAAGGAAATATTTACCCTGCTCTAACACTATATCACACCTGCCTTTCACGGTAGCTGCTCCTAAATCTCATTGGCACTGTTAGTATTGCCTTTACCATTATGCTGGACAAGTGGAGCCGATACACTGAAATGGAGCGCAGCTGTGTTTGTTGTTCTCCATATGCAGAGTTGCATTTTCTTAAAGAAAAAAGCTGACCGTAGTTGCAGTGTGAGCATGTTTCAAATGCAACCAGTCCTCCTCACTTCTTTTCTCTTCTCCACTGCAGTTTGAGCCGTTCAGAAAAGCGTCCTGAGGCTGTTGCATTTGTTGTAATCAGAGGACAGAAATCTACAACCACTACACTGAGATCACTGTACCTTATTGTCGCCTTTTTGCTCATTGCTGAGGAGTGATGCCATTGGCACTGCATTATCCTCCAGTGCAGACCTCGGCCACTTTATGAGACAACAGCCATCCCTTGTCCTCATTAACTCAGGAGCTGCAACTGTTTCGTTTGTGTGTGAGTTTTTTTACAAACTGGACCCGTGATTAATGTTTGTGTTCATCAGCAGCTTTTTATCTGGCTTTGTCCTGCTCAGGACTGATCATTTTGGTTGTTATGAGAGCAACATAAACATGACGCCTTGAAGATTTGAACTGAAAACAGAGAATAGAGGTGGCCGTGTCATGCTGAACACACATAGAGAATTCAAAGAAGATGCAGCTGGTTAGCTTTTTTAAAAAATCTTTGGCATCACTGCTACGTCACCTACCCTGACGCAGTAAGTCGAGGGATGCTTATGTTCTCACAATGTTAAGACATTTAGTATTTAAATAATATAGTTAAATATTTTATGAGATTTTGATGAGAAGATTGATACCCCTCTCATGCCAGGGTAAATGTACAGGCCCATGCATCACTTAGTGCATCACTCTTTATTTTCCATACAGTCTCTGACTGTAGCTCAGGCACAAAACATCTTACTATTTGTGTGATTGTCTGTAAAAACAGAACAGGGAAAGCTTGTTGAGCTGTTGTTTTTGTAAAGCGACTCCTGGGAAATATCTTCTGTTTGGTTAAATCTGGTTTAAAGCTCCTGATGCATGCACAGATGCTCTCGTGCAAACAGTAGCCACCTATTTTTGCTGAATCATCTGGGTGCTCAACTGGGAAAGGTTCAGTTTCCCCGTCAACATTTCAGTTTTAATGACAGGCATATTGAACATGTGTGCGATGATAGATGGAGGTTATTTGTTGTGTGACTGATCTACCATGTGGTCAATATGCAGGATTCTAATCAACAATATGGAGAAGCCACATCGGGCAGATTGGTAATGGAAATAATGTCAGCCTCCCAATGCCCTTTGAATCACATTTCCTTTTTCTTATCTCTCCTTCCCAGAAATGTATTTTCCTCTGATGTATTGAGGAATAATGGTGAACATGAAGGTTGATTGCGAATTTATTGTTGAGGATAGCATGAAAAGCTTGTGAAAAAGAGGGTAAAAAGTATTTATATATCAGTGTTCCTCTCTTCCACCCCACTGATTCTTCGATGCCTTACTCATTACAAACATATTGCTTACGCATTCACTTTAATATTTTCAAAGCCACCTGTATTAAATGGGATGACTATAATAGTCCTGCCTGAGGATAGCTAGCGTAGATACAGAAGGCAAAACAAATACCCTGAATTCTCTCTCAGCAGACACAGCGGACTTCATCCTCCACAAAACAACGAAGATCAAATTCCTTTGACAGCGTAAGATGCCCATCTTCATATGAATACCTCCTAGTCCTTTTGGGGTTTGGCTCTGTCCTCTTCTGGGGCATTCTTTGTAGAGGTAGATGGGATCCTTTCAGGCTTCATGCATCTTTTGGAATGACATAATCTCTGTGATTATTCATTTCTTTTTCTATGAGAGTTTAAAAGCTTCAATGTACGGGTAGATATCCACTGTGACAGCAGCATAATTGAATGGCTGAATCATATTTCAAAGTTAAATTCTCTTTTTTCTCTGCTCCTTTGACAGACATTTCATTAATAATTATGTACCATCTCACTACTAAACAGCCTCGCGCTGATCAATGACGAACAAACGTAGACTTTGGTCTCCTGATGGCACTTTATTGCCTTATATAATTATACAAATGGGGACATAAAACCTGTCTGGGGGCTTTTTGAGCAGCAGCCAGGACTTGTGCTCTTGAGCCAGGGCAGATGAAATATTTCCAAGAAGGCACAATAAAGCAATCTTTTCGCTCCAATTCATACAGCATGGGTTTATTGACAAAAAGAGCTGGAGTGGCAGAACATGACAGGTGTGACACCACCACCATCACTCTCTTCCTTTTCATTTATTTCACTCCCAGTGTCTGTGCATATTCAGCTCTGGGCCGGTTGAAAGGGGGAACTGTGTTTCTGTGCTGTGACAGGTGTAATATTGCAGCTCCGTCACCCAGTGCTGCTTCAGTGCCTTTATGAATGCATTTGAGGGAAATAACCACAGTATTCTGTTTGTATAAGTCCAGATATGTGCATATGTATGACACATGGATTTCAGTGACAACACAGTGCTCACATGCACTCTGTTGTGCTGCATGACATTATTGCAAGAAAACCTTGGTCTCTGGGCGTCTTTTCAACTCTAGTTAGTTCTCTTTCTTCTCAGTCTCTCTGTGCATTTAACTCCTTCTGTGCTTCTTCAAAAGAGGCTCAGTTGCCTTGAAATTATTGTTTCAAGTAGCACACCAAACATGACAGATAGTTTCCCCTTTTTTCTAAGAGCTTTATAAATACAGAAAAAGCATGTATCGCCTGAAGTTGTTTCTGTGTCATTTTCTCGCACACTTCCTCTGTCAGCTTGATTGCCATCGTTACACTTTTCTTGTCCTGTGATCGTTTCTGTCAGGTCGGGAGACTGGGACATCAGTAAAGCATTGTTGTTTTGGCTTCAGGCAGCAGATGGGATGCTGCTACCTGCAGCCAAGCACCAGTAACTTCTCCAATATGAGACAGCGGCAATGACTGTATTAATGTGACCATAAATAAGATACGAAGGCAATCAACCATTTTGCAGTCACTCCAGACGCCCTTCAAAATGTCTTCATAAAACCACAGCGACAGTGACTGAAAATCCTCTTTTTGCAGGGTCGCTGTCATGTTTTGGTTGTTTATTTGTTACAGCATGGGGACGTTTCTCTGTATTTTCACTGGTGAAAGGTGGAGGCTGAACTCTGACGGCTCTTCCAGGCTCTAATCTCTCTCTCATTTGTTCCTGTCCTCAGATCGAGAAGATCATGACACTGATTGGTGCGGGCATCGATTTTTCTAGAGATCAGCATTATGCTACACCAGGTAAAGTATGATTATTTTTTTCATCTTCATGTTCAAAAATGTGAATCACAGTTCAGTGCCTGGAAGTTGAGTGTGTTATTTCAAATTAATTATGAAAGCTAAATGTTTGAGGGCAAAATGGTGAACTCAGTTTTTTATTAGCTTTTAGCGCAGATTTTTAGCTTTCGTTTTTACTCGCCCCTGTAATAAATTTCACTGCTATTGCATTATTAATCTCTTGTGAATCTTACTGCAAGCCTTAAACATTTGTACAAAAAATAAATAAATCACCCATTTGGCTGTAGGCAAAGATTTCTGTGGCAGATTTAGCAACAGTTCTTTGCCTGCATTTCCTCAAAACCTTCAGTCAGCCTTTTTCAGTGCACGATGCATATGGGACTTTTGGATCCATTATCCCTGGAACTTCTTTGGCAGCAGCTTTACTTTACTTGTCTTGTAGCAGTCTCATACCTTGTCCATTATTTTATATTCTGTACCTGCTTGGATTTGCTTAGAATGTTCCTCCACGTTATTTGATTTAGAACCAGACCTTCAAAGTAAATTACATAGGTGCATGCGAGTCATGGTCAATGGAGGAGGCATCCAGAAACAAACTGATTCGATTAACAATAGAGAACGGGATACAAAAGTGTAATGTGGGTCGACAGCTGGTCTGTTTTAGTGGAAAAGATAAGGAAAAGAATCTAAAGCAATGCTTTTAAATAGTGCTCCTCGTCCTCTGTTACAGTACAGAGAGGAAGCCCACTGGGTTTATTTTATGTGTCTTTTTTTTACGCTGTGGTGTCTGACACAAGACAAGCACTGGTCTCTAAACCTACATCAGAGTAGCACTGTCTTTATTTTTGAGCCCGAGTGGCACTTTCTACATCTTGCGTTGGACATTAAGGATGCTGTACTTGTTCTCCTGTTATTCTTCAGGCTTTTCAAAAGCCTGTCATCAGGGTTGATGGATGGCACCTCGGGACTGTAGCAGTAACCCGAACAATCGAATCCTCCCCTTCAGCGTCCCCTCTCTCACATTATTCAACGTTCACCTTCAGTTTACGCTCTGCTTTAGCTACCTTTTAATATATATAAACAATGCAGCACATTTGGCATTCCTTCACACAAACTCTGTCTTCTTATTTAGTCCCTCTTGTTTGTTATGCCCAGCACTGGAGTGGGCTGTTTAAATATTAACATCTACGTATGTCAGGGAGTGAGCTCATTTTGCTTTCTAGACTTGGTAGGAAAGCCGACACTACTGCAGTGAAGTAGTTAACGCCCCATCACAAGAGGTATCTGCCCGGTCTGAGGTTGCCATGAATCTGAGTCCACTTCTCTCCATATGCGTGCCTCAACCTTTTAGCCGGCATGGCCACAGCTCCAGCCTGTCGAAGCTGCTGTCAGGAGGCCATCAAGGGACTCGCTGGAGAAGAGGCTCTCTGCTTGATGCACATATGAGAAGCTGCATCACTTTGTTCCTTTTTCTCTGATTCAGCCCAGTGTTCGACTCCTCTCAGGGCTGAATGGAGAGCACTGATGTCTCTAGTTGATTGGCTCAGCGCCTGCAGTCTCTTGTATTTTCAGCTCCTCACTGATTAACTCCTACATCAGAGGGAAAGGAATGGTAGAAGCGGGGGGAAGGAAACAAGTGTGAGAAAAGAACTGAGATAGAGATGCTGCAGAAAGTCAAGTGCACATGAATGTAATGAGGGATGGGGGTCTGTGGCTGACATGGTAGCTCGCACTGACAAAGAGCAGCCACCTGCAGTGGTTCAGAGAGAGAGAGAGAGAGAGAGAGAGGGGAGTGGAGAAGTGTATGCAATGAGGGGAGAGAGAGAGAGAGAGAGCAAGGGAGGAGAGAGGAATTGCAGGCAGCAGAATTGTGAACAGGCAGGACAATAGGAGGACGCCACTTCGGCATCTGTAGGATTAGGTGGTCTGCTCTTTAGCCTGAAGTGGACTCGACAATGTTTTTGTAAAAAGTGGCTACTGTTGGACTTGATCGCATGTCACTGACATTGTCAGCACTCTTTTGTCTACAGAAGAGTTCATTCTGGGAGCCAGCTTTTACCAAAAGTGCTCTTTGAAGTAGCTGATTGGATTCTTAACTGGATTTTTTTCTTTATCCTTGTCAAATTTTCAAGTTTCTGGACTGACCGTATGGGATTTTTCACATGGAAAGCTCATCTGGAACGGGACTGATTCTGTAGCAGGTTGAACAGATGATAGGAACGCTGACAAGAGAAAAGGAAACTTTCAAATCTGCATTTTTTTAAACATATGTACTTTTAGATTATGATATCTGCTTGGTATTCTGTGTTTTCATCTTTCTTTATGAGTTGAAAGTAAAGCAAAACTTAGTGAGCTAAAAAATGTTTTGCTCTTTTAACTGTTAGGTGTGGTTGTGATGCAGTCACTAAATGAAGAGTTAAAGGTCACTATACCAAATTTAAGTGTGCAGTAACAGATTCCCGTCGTAGAAAACATGCGTTTCTTTGCTTTGAAAGAGAGTTAAAACAGACTGGTAAAATGTTCTTGGGAGCAGAGCCAATCATCTGTCCTTGTACAGGTTAGGCTGCTCTCGCCTCAGGCTGCTGACAGCTGTCAGTTTCATGTTGGTTTGTGATCAATCTCAGCTCATTGCAGTCGTGTCGCAGGTTTGCTTTAGTCTCTCTGCGTTTTTTGGTTGTCCTGCCGTTTTCCTTGTGACCACTGGCATTTCTCAGGTAGATTCCTGTCTGCATTGTTTGTAGTGGATTTTATCTTCAGTAGGTTGGATGTGTGAATCACAAGTGCACATATTTACCAATGAACTGTCCCGCCCAGAAGTGTCCAGATAACTTTCGGCTTGGCCAAAGGAAATCACATTCGCTGGAAAAACTTCTCTGAAGTTTTGAACTCTTCCTCACCTCTCTGACACCTCTGAGTTTTGTTACAAAGCTGGAGCTTAATTAAATCAACTTTAAGTTTTCTGGACAAAATATTCTACCTCCTGACTTGGAACATTCTGGCTGTTTTCCTGGTTGGCTTTGAAATGTTTTGTTACACTTGCAACAGTTAAGTGAGACCATGTGATGATTGTACATGTGTTGTTGGCATGTTCCTGTCTCACTGTCATAGCTAAGAATTTTGTGGATATTAGCTGGTTGTCCACCAGCTCGTACCCCATTTAGCGTCCCGTCACCCCTGAGTCAGGGGTACTTTAATTCATCTTGGGTGACTGTGGTTCGGCCCCCGCTGCCCTGCGGGAGCTGACGCCCTGTCTACAGAGGACACTGTCTCCCCCGTCGTCCTGTTGCCGGTGCGCTCGGCTCTGCTGGCCAAGAATGATGTGGCAATGCCACGTCTCATCCTCAGAGTGCCGCTGCTACCGGCTGAAAGGTTTCTCACTCCTGAAGCGCTTTCCCCTGTCAGCAGGTGCTGCAGGCCGGCTGCTGGACCAGCCTGTGGGAGACTGGCTGGAGCACGTGGGGCTGCCGCAGTACGAGAGCAAACTACTCCTGAACGGGTTTGACGACCTGCACTACATGGTAAGTTCCTCACTCTTTTTTTGTCAGTGTATTTCTCATTTTCGGATTTTTTTTCTAAGACTCCCCTGGGATTTATTCAGTGTTTTCTATTTTACAAGCTGGTGTTGTTACCAGTTGTTGTTTTTTCACTTCTTTAATGATTCTTTTTTTTTCTTGTCTTTTCCCACTTAGTCCTACTTAACTCCAGTTTGTGTCTTTGTGCGTTAATCCATTTACCACCCATGGTTAGGTGAGAGATGATCCCATTAGCCTAACTGAAGTTCAATTACCTGCAATCCCATTACTGCTTGTTTCAGCAGTTACAGAGTTTATTCTAAGAATCATTTCTTCTGCACGGATTCAGGACATAATTTAATATTACAATTACATCACATGTTGTATAACAATCACTATGTTTGGAGAGTGATTCAATGTCAGGTCATATTTTCAGGCAGACCATCCATTGATGTGAGCTAGAATAGCCAGTCATTCAACTTGACAATATGCATTTGGAGCTGAACTGCTGTCTAATGTTTACTTTGTTACCGTTGTTTGTGCGTGGAGTCCAGTCTATCCTGCAATCTCAGCCTCTCAGACAGTCTGTCTCCAGCTCAGGAGGCTGCTGCCGTGGCCTCTCACTTACAGTCTAAGAGCTTGTTGCCAGAGAAGCAGCTGATACCTGTCCAGAATGGGGAAGCGTCTCAATGAGCAATAGGAAGCTGTTGCCAAGCCGACAAGTTGATGGAGCCCATAGTGTGCAATGCCACTATGTGTTGGCTCTGTTGCTTTTGTCAGTAATGAGGACTGATGGAGGAGAGAATGAGGGACCCAGCTGTTGGGCTAAGACGGTGGGCCAGTTAGAAATGAAACGACTGTCACAAAGAGAACCCCGACCTCCATCTGAGGCAGGAGTTGTCTGAGGCCCATCAGACAACTCCATCATGCCAATCATACGCACACTTTTAAAATACATATAGAGAAATGTGCTCGCAAGTTTTAATCCCGTTCAAACACCTTAATGCTTTTGATTTCACTTAACACGTTTACCCAAAAAAAACACATTATAAGTTAAATATTTATCAGATGCTGACCGATAGATTTTGTCATCACACAGTTTGTCCAGGATAGCATCTCCGACTCCATTGTTCAGACTTTCAACATTATCTGCAGCACATGTAGCAGAGTATGTATCACAACTGAGCAGTGGGAACCGGGGTGCTGAGTCGAGCTTTGTCTTCACCTTAACTTATTAATTGGTTAGTTAAATACATTGCTGGAAGACAACAAGCACATGAGAATACAACAGCTTCTGTAAGATGGAATGCAGGCCACTGTAGCTGTTTTTGTTCCAGACTTAAAGATTTATTTTTTTTAAAAAAAGTGTAAGTACTCAACATTCCTATATTTAAGCAGATGCAAAATATGAATCTCGACAACCGATTTTCAATGTAACTCTTCCGAATATATGGACACAGAATGTGAAGATTGTTTGTGTGCATAAATCTTGACAGTCGACATCCACTGTTTTTTTACGACGTGTGTTGAAGCAAGCCCAACACGCCCAGTTTGGTCTCAACTAATCTGTGATTTTGGTCTGAAAACCTGTGTGTTTTCATTTTCATAAATGCAGCTCAGCATTCAATTTCTTTTGTCGTCAGTGTTGCTGCCGATCTCATCTGATTTATGATAGACAGTGAATGAAAAACCATTTATAAACTATGCACTACACTGCTGGCTGATATGGTCAGGGAGTGGTGCCTGTGCAGACAGCAGAGGAAAAAAAAATCTAATCTTTTCAGTATTTTAACCTTTTGTACTGCTGCAGGTTATATTTTGGATATCAGAGGGATTTTTGTGATTCAACAAATGTCCTTCGTCTGCCCTATAAGTGAGGCAAAACTGTTGCTCGAATCAAATCTTTCCACAGACACAAGTGAAATTACTGAATTAAAGAAAAATGCCAACAGCAATCTCAAGCTCAACCCAACACAAGGTGGTATGAATGTAAGAATTGTACATTTTATACAGCGGAAGAGAAAAAAATACAAATCATCATGCAGACTAATATTAGCCACCTTTCCTTCATTAATTACAACAATGAATAAAATCCTTTTGAACTTGTGTTTTCACGGTTTTGTCCTTATCTTGTATCACAGTTGAAGGCTCTTTAGGCTATTTAAACTGCAGTAATGGTAAGACTGTGTTCATCTTTCACCAAATGAGGGTCAGCATTGATTGCCTGATGATTTTTGTTATGTAAGACTTATTATTATTTGGCTTGCATATTGTACATTAGGACTATAAGGACTTAAGGAAAGGACACTTTATATTTTAATATCAGGTTTCATCTATTCTATATGATTTACCCTGATAGCATCATGAAGCAAAACAACATTGCACCAGTTAAAATGTAAAATGAGCATTTCTTGCTTTTCTGTAGCTGCCATCCAGCTATGCCTGACTAATTTCAGTCCACCATGATACTCGTATGAACAATCTTTAGGCTGCTTTACATAACCAGAGAACAGCACGTTCATCCACTTATCTGCCTCTCTCACCCAGGGCGATCAACAGCCACGTTTAAGTCTGTGTTGAAGCCTCTGAAGTTACTCTCTTGGTTTAATCTTCCTACTGTCTTTTAGTCTTTCACACTCTTCTTCCTCAGTCTTTAGTCCTCTTCTCTGTTTTTTTTTTTCAAAGCAGAGAGCTGGCAATATTTCTATCTTTAAACACAGCTTACAGACCACCTGGCTTCCTGAAATCGCTGGAGGATTTGGAAAAAAAGAAAAGCTGTCACCTTTAAGCAGCATATCCTTCCCACAGTGAACGTTGACCTTTAAAGAATCACAATTTGGTCTAAATTGGAAATGAGAACTTCCCTCTGAGCCACCTTGTCTTCATTCAACTTTCATAATTGTGCTTAATGTGCCTTCTGCATTGGAGTGGATGGAGCAGGAAGAGGTCATGTTTTATTGTTTGCTGTGTCACCAGACGAATACTTTCTTCTACTTTTAAAAGTGGCCAGCGTTCGTTCTGGTTATGTGCACAGCAAACCCTCTCTTATAATCACCAGACTGATCCACTGTATCAACTCAACAGTCTAAGAAATGTCACATAAACGCCGACGTAGACGGAGAGTTACGGCTGAGGGAGATCTAATTATGACTCTAATGCTGCCACAGCATCTCCTCTTTAGCTGAGCGGCTCCCAGACAGGCAAGAAGTCAAATTCATTTGCAGATAGAAATTGTCATAGCTGTTTCATCACTGAATGTAATCGAGCAGCACAAAACCTCACCCTGAATATCTGTATTAGTCGTTTTAAAAATGCTCTTCAGGCTTGTTTGGGCCCACTGTAGCCAACGTGCAGTAAGATCACTAATTAAATAGTGTTTGCTCTGCCACTCAGCCCACTGTGATCTCTGTCTACCCTGCAGGCTCGCTCCTGAAGTGGATCAATAACAGCAGTGATTGTTTTGTGTTCAAGCAGCGTGGCAGGGACAAGCCTCTTCTGAAACCAATTAGATGCTTTTTATCGACTCGTGGAGCAAATGTCCTGATGAAACAAGCTCCCCTCAGCCACGCCGTTCTCCAGTCCTTGCTGGTACTGACAAGTAATGCGCGTTGAAATGAAAGAGCTCCTTTACTCTGTGTCCGACTGCTTGTGGCTGTAACATCAGCTGTGACAGAGTCAGTCGAGTTTGTTTGTATTCGAGGCTGACGAACTGGCACACTTCTGCTGGGTCATCTCTTTGTCTGAAGCTAGAGGGTAACACATTTTCTCTAAGTTTCAGGTCAGTGGAGCGGATTTGTTGTATTTTAGAAGCAATAATTTTCTTAGTGTTTCAATCTAAAAGTTACACAAAGACACGATAAACAGGAAATACAGCGTCTGCTTGTACTTCTATGCTGCATCTGTGTAATTTCAATTTTAAAGTGTCTCTGTTTCTCCCCCATTGCTGTCTTCCATTAAATATATGCAAAATAGTTATTCTGGAGCAAGTCAATGCAACCAAACCCTGCAGATAAATCCAGTAATGGCTTCATGCATTAAAAGCTCGAGGATTGGGAATGGATTAATTGATTTTTCTGTTGCACCCGTGATGGTGATGTATTGTTGTCCATTTACCCATTCAAAAAACATTTACAGATGGATTAGAGCGTAAGCATTTTTACCGTCTTTGTGCATTTAGTAATAATTTTCTCAGATCTTTTCTTTGCAGGCCTGTGTGGTCAGTTTAGGAAGACAAACTAGTAACCTCAGTGCTGTGGATCGACTGTCCTTTACACGGTCAGAATGACTGATCCTTGCCCCCGAACGCCCGGCCTGAATTCAGAGTGTTTTGAAACTAGAGGGACCACTGTGGCGCTTCTCTGGATAGGCCGAGGAGGGACAGAGCAGCATTTTAATGAGAGGACGGGGGAAAGCAGAGATAAATGAGCTGCACAAGCACAGTCACAAAACCACCCAGCTTACAGTACTCTAGATGTATTCTTTTCACCCACGTTGGTGCTGATGTTAGCTTTCTGTCAACGAATGTATTCTCACTGTTAAACCTAACGAGCCTGTGGAGCCAAATTAGTCAGAAATTTCCCAGCAGAGTTGTCACCACCTAATCACACTATGTTTACGGAATCTTTGAAGGAAGATAAATGTCTTATCAAGAGGTGGATGTAATATTTATGCTGCTGGAGATGAGAATTTCATCAAAAAACATCTTTCTCACTGTTAATATTTACAGTCCTTAAAATAGGAATCTGTGACTCTGGAGAGAGATTATTGATATTTGGGTAGTTAGCATCTTTAGATAGATGGTATGTGTTAGATTTACTGTTCCTATCACTTCCAGTGACACTTTTCCCAACATCTCATCTCCCCTAACTTTGACTTGTCCTGTGCACAACCATGAGCTGCATAAAACAGGCAGACACAGTGTTGGTGGATCAGTCCGAGCCACTTTGTTTCTCATTTACACATCCAGGGCTGTGTAAATGAGAAATGAGAAATGAGGGCTTTAAATTCAGTGGAGTTTGATTCAGTCAGGTTTCAAAAATGTGGATTAGGGCTTGCAACTCTTTTCATTATCACTTAGTCTGCCTTTTTTTTTTTCATTTTGTCAAATTATTAGCCATATTTCACGTTGTCTTCTTTTGCCTGACCACTCAGTTGAGTTAATTTTTTGTGGAACAAAGAAGCTTTATTTTTGCTTAAATTAATGAAAGCACTTAATTATTCCTCGAATCAGTTGATTAAACTTTGACTAACCTTCTGTTAAGTCATTCTGTCAGTTAATCATGCAGCTAAAAATGTTACTTTTATTCAAGATTAATCTTAAAAATATCTTGTGAGAAGTGCAAAATATAGCTCCTCAAAAATGAAGCAGACATCTTACAGTTCCTACTTCTGTCTGACCGGCAGTTCACAACCTAAATAAAATGTTCTCTAACAATGATAGAAAGCAGAGAACATAACAGTTTGCAAATATATTGCATTGTGCTTTATAAATGCCTTTAACAGTTAATCAGTGATTAAAATAGTTGATGATTAATTGTTTTTGAATCAACTAATTGATTAATAGACTCATTGATTCATGTCTATAAATCTGCTTTAATTTATTCACATCAGTTTTTTTTTTTTCTCTGAACACGATTGGTTTTGTTTTTTTAGCTGACAAAGTTACAATATTTGCCATTACAAAGATCTATTATTTGTTTGTGGTGTTTCCTATGCTTACCTTGTTGACAAAAATAATAAAATTTATATTCAAAGTCTATAGAGGTCAAAAAACGAATATGACAATGTGCAGTAATTCATAAAACCTCCCTGCACCTTAGCCAAAGCACACAGAAAAGACATTAGACACGAAATAGCTGCAATAAACCATATCCACTTAACAGCTGAAAGTGCAGAAAAATGGACATAGAGTATGAAGCCAGTCTATTAGAGCTGTACTTCCCTCTAAAGAGGCATTTATCAGTTAATCTCCAGTGGGACAGTAATGCAATGATCCATGCTTCGTGAAAGCACTATTATACATCCAGCTCCCCAAATAGTTTCAATCCTCAGCTGGAGAGGCAGCGATCAGCGTGTTGCTGCCCAGAGATAATGGGCTTTGAGTTGTCAGTTTAGGGAGAGGCATGAAGAAAGCAAAAGAGGTGCATCATGTGTTCACTGTGAGCTGTAACGAAGGCAGTGGCTCACAACGACCGAGATCAACATAACTTGTTTGGAGAGTTCAAGTGCTCAACTTCCACCTGTATCTCTTCTCCAAAGATAAGTTGTATCTACACATTTTACATCCTTACATATTACAATAAGACTGGGACACCAGTGTAGAAGTGTCTGTCAGCGTCTTACTCAGCAAAAGCACAGGCAGCATTACACAAATTACTCTGCAGTTTTTTTCCCGACACTGACAGACTCGCTCCTCCCATCTCCTCATCCTTCCTGCTCCTTGTGTGCATCCACGGCGACTGCTTGAAAAACAGGCTGTCAGGTTTGACCTACAGACAGCTTCTCCTCTATCCCGTGTGTGTATGTGTGTGTGTGCGTGTGTGTGCGTGCGTGTGCATGCGTGTGTTCAGAGTTGAGCACCGTAAGATTAACTTGAGGTTCGTATTGAAGAGTCAGCCGCATGAACCCTGAGCCGTCACAATTTGTTCCTGAGGCAGCAGCTCCTGTGGAGCATCATGATACTTTAACAGATGAGCTGCAGCTGCTGACCCCCGATGTGGAAGGAACACAGCTAGCATTCATCGCTTACAGTCAAGAAGATTGAGCTGGAGCTCTTTCTGACTCCTTACTTACAATCTGACTTCTATTGCGATGTCGTAATTCATTTATTTAGACTATCGAGGCAGGAAATCAGCCAATAGTACTCTAAAATATTCAGTGTAGAAACAGAGGATTCTCTTTTATGAACCAGTATTTTGATTTCCCCTACAGCCACCAGCTACTGTCAGCTATCGGTGCTCTCGTATTCTGCTCCTGCATCTCATATCGCTGACCACTCTGCAACTCAGACATTGATTTATCGCTCTTTTCCCCGTTATCCATTACCTGCCACACAGTCTCAAAGGTGATATTGTGCGTAACCAAAGCTGGGTTTGACCATCATTCACCACATTCCTGTCAAGCTGCTCCCCCACACACTTAAGTCTCATTTATAGGGTTATCGACATGGCCCCGTTACATCAGTCAGTGGGCTGGGTTCTAGGGAGGATCTCACTCAGGAGTAATTGACCTTTTTTCTGCAATGGCAGCAGCATACTTGTGATCAATATTTACCCTGCAGCACTGGCTCCTCTCTTGGACGATTTGTCTTAGCTTCAGTTGACATTAGGTCCAAGCAGTCTGCGCTGCATTTACATAGACGATGGATGAGTCATGTGATGTTGGAATGGTACAGAATGGCAACATGCTATGCCTAAATGCATTTCAGTTCATGTCCTCTTGTGTGTACCGCCCTTTCTGAAGTATCCTAGTATCCACATAAAAGTAACAATGATGCTTCTGTTGTTTTTTGTCCTACAGGGGTGCAATGTAATGGAGGACCAGGACTTAAGAGAGATTGGAATCACAGACCCAAGCCACAGGAAGAAGATCCTGCACGCAGCACGTTCGTTACCAAAGGTGATAATTCCTACTTCTATACTCCCAGCACAGAAAGAGGTTATTTGTTGTTTTTCTCTACTGCGTCTTCATGAAGTGCTAATCTCCTTTTGATTCACAAGCATTGGTGACAAATAACACAGCACATTTATGCAGGTCCTTAAGTAGTGCTGCACCGTGGCTCGATTGTTAGCGCGTCACCTCAAAGCTTGAAGATCACCGGTTCTGTGTGGAGTGTGCATGTTTTTCCTGTGCAGTGTGGGTTTTCACCGACTTCTCTGGCATCCTCACACACTTCAAAAACATGCCGAGGTTAACTGTTAACACTAAATTGTCCGTAGGTGTAAGTGTGAGTTTGCTTGGCTGTCTGTCTCTTGGTGTGGCCCTGCGATAGACTGGCAACCTGTCCAGGTTGTCCCCTGCCTTTGCCTTGTCAAGACCATTAGATTTATTTTAAAGGGGGCCTGTTGGTAACTCCTGGACTACACTACTTAAGTGTATGTAAAGTAGTTGAACAAGCACCACTTCACCGAGCCACATTGTGTATCAGTCAGAGACAGTTTTCCTGCAGAGTGACACTTGTTGCTTTAAGTTATGTAGGATTTTGATTGTATGACTTTTTTTTTACATTGTTGTATTGTGGGATTATTGAAGCAAGACTCCTCATATTATTACACAAAATGATTGGTTGAGATGACAGCATACTCCCCCCACCATTGTCCTGAACCCCTCAAAGCACCTGTTAATGATAAAATCTCCTCCTACAGGTAAAAGCACTGGGCTGTGATGGCAGCAGCTCCCTGTCCTCCTGGCTGGAGAATCTGGGCCTGCATGAGTACCTACACAACTTCCTGGCGAGCGGGTACCGAACTCTGGACTGTGTCAAAAACCTGTGGGAGCTGGAGATTGTCAATGTGAGTCACAGTGGCGTCCGTGCACTACGGGGAGTAACAGAGGGTGAAATTAGTTTTCAAGTGAGTTTAAGAAAATTCAGCATAGCGAACGAGTTTGACAGTTTCCTCCAGCTTCGGTTTGGGGGAACCTGGATACTAAAACTCTGAAGGTGAATTCAAAGACATGCATGTTGAATATCAGAAAGTAGGGTCTAGCTTGATGCAGAGAAGAAATGAACACTTCACTTTAAAAAGACAGAACTCAATTATTTGTTTGGACACTTGCACATCTGACTTCAGAGGCCTGTGAGGAAATATCTTGCCTCTCTATAAGGCAAGGGTATCTGAAGGAAACACATTTCCCCCTGGTAAGAAAAAAAAAGATGCTGTACTATAAGGTGAGACAATCACTGTCACAGGCTTAGAGGCTTATAGATGTAAAGATGTCCTGTGAAATTTAGAAGTTCAGTAACAATCTACAAATTGCACTATTAAGACGTCACAAATGTGTTGAATAAATAAACAAAAGTCTATTATGGTTTTAAACCCTGTAATGCTTCTATCCAGGTTTACTTTCTTGCCTCTCTTGGATGTCACTTCGCTGCATTTTTGGTGCATTACTGCCACCTGTAGATCAGTGGAATAGTGTGGAAATCATTGACAAGAATACACTGGTCAGCCACAACAATAAAACCACTGACATGTGAAGTGAACAACATTGATCATCTCATTAGAATTTGATGTTCTTCTGGGAAACCTTTGGTCCTTTGACACTCACTCCTCAGCGGCAGCGACCTCCTCCAGTAGGACAATGTGTTCTTCTCCCCACTTTCCTGTCTTCCTCTCACTATGACTGTTAAATAAAGCTACAAAAAGACCAAATAAATATTTAAATTTTAAAAAATGATGTGGCTTATCCGTATATGCATCATGTCAGATCTCTAGTGGGACAGTAATGGCAAAATGTGCAGCCTCATATATGAATTGGAGCCATTCCATATCCTTTCTAGATCTCAGAAACTCTGCAGTTACCCTTTGAGGAAAAATTGTTAATGAAAGTCAAGTAGGAGTCATTTTTGGTCATTTTTCCACAAGTGCAGCTCCTCATTTTCAATGCCTAACCTTTCTCCTTCTTTTTTCCAGGTGCTAAAGATTACCCTGCTTGGTCACAGGAAACGTATCATTGCTTCTTTAGCCGAGAGGCCTTATGAGGAGCCTCCAGTCAAACCTCCTCGCTTGTCTCAGATCAGGGTAAGGACCTGCAGACTACACTGTGCTCAAATATCTAAGTCCACAAACCACTTGTTTACTTTCACACACTTTGGAATGACCTCTGGTTCCAGGAGCTGAGTGTTCGATTGCTTTCCTCTTTACCTTTCAGCCTTGTTGTCATTGGTTTCTATCAATTATTTAAGTTTAGTCCATAAATGTTGCAGGGCATTTTTAATAAAAAAGGATGAAAGCCAACTCTCCTAACACTCCTAGTGTATGTCATTGATTTTTTCTTTGGTAATACTGACATTCAAACTTGAACCTTGCAAAATCATACGACTGTACTCCTTAAACTTTTTTAGTTGTGAATTTTTTAAGTTGGAGCAAAATTTTGTCACTTTTCTGATCCTTGTAAGCCTCATCAATCTTTTATCTTTCATAGGATTGGGTTGAAATTTGTGCTGAACATCTGCAAAATCCTAAAGATAATTTGCAACTCAATTGCTGTTGCTGAATGTTTTACAGTAATCACATCTATATCAATAAATATTTTCCAACCCAAAAAAAGAATCTTCAATTTAAAAAAAAATATGTTTCCAATAGTTGTACTTTTTTCAACCAAAATTTGACTCATTTACTGTAGTCTCATCATCTACAAGCTACTTAAATCAACTGCCACAGAACGTATTAAATATAGCTTCAGAGCTGAAAAATACCACTTTTTAGGGCGTTTTTCCTACATAACACATTTTTTATGCTCACTGTAATATGATATTCAGCAGTTCAATAGCTCTGAAATAAATTTTGCTTTCACAATGTTTCTGCATTTTCAGTGTTTGTTGGCATTGTAGGAACCACAATGTTTATTTTATGTCGATTTTGAGTTAGTATTGGTTGGTTTGTAGTATTCATTGCAGATATATAATAAATTAAAAAGTGTTACATTACTCTGTCATTTAATTAAGAGCATTACATACACTGGCAACTAAAGAGTACAGCTTTGGGATTTTGCAAAGTCACATGAACTTAATTGATGATTTTTTGGGGGTTGAACTTGGTGAGTTTGATGTGTTGGTGTTGAATGACCAAAATGGTCTAAGCCGTCATAGCTATGTTCATCACAGTACAACTAACTGTGTCTGTCTCTGCCTTTGCAGTGCCAAGACCTGCCTGGATCGCAGACCTCGTCTCCGCTCAGTCATATGGAGCCCTACACAGGACGCTCAATGGACCCTCTGCTGCCTCTGGGAGAACCAGGGAGGAAAAAAGCACCAGATAGCGACTATGACGTTACCCAAAGACATCGCAGTGAACGACACAGGCCTCACGTATGTGTTCAGGTTTATATCAGTGAACGTCTTTAAGTAATGTAGCATTTTTTAGTTTTCCTCTTCCAGACTTCTTTGATAAGAAAAGTTATTTTCTTTAGGAGCGGCATGAGGACTGGCATCGAGAGCCCCGTCTCACCCTGCGGCCTCCTAGTTTAGCAGCGCCGTATGCTCCGGTCCAGAACTGGCATCACCAACCTGAGAAACTCATCTTTGAATCCTGCGCCTATGAAGCCAATGTAAATTCACACCCTTCTCCTTCCTGCATGCTTGTTTTACATTTAATATACACTACTGGTCAAAAGTTTTGAGACACTTTCTCATTCAAATAAATGAGAACTTGTCTCAAAACTTTTGACCAGTAGTGTATACATCACATTAAAATTTTCTCTCCTTTGCAGTACCTTGGATCGATGCTCATTAAGGATCTCAGAGGTACTGAGTCCACGCAGGATGCTTGTGCCAAAATGCGGGTATGTTATAAATTTCTCTGATATGAAATATAAACAAAATATTATACATGTTATTTAAATGAATGCTAAATCACCTTCATGTCCCTTTCTGCCTGTTTGTCCTCCAGAGGTCAACAGAACAAATGAGGAAAGTCCCAACTATTGTCCTTTCAATCACGTATAAGGGTGTAAAGTTCATCGATGCAGCCAACAAGGTCAGTAACAGTACACACACGCCGCTCCTTTTGGTGTGAACGTGTACTTTTCAACCCCGCATGTCCTCAGAGGCACATAAGACCTCAAACTGAAGCCAGTGCAAATACTGGCATGTTTTCTTTTGTAATGTTTTGAGATCATATGCATGAAAGCACAGGAGTCAAATGTCAGGCTTCTTCCTTCCCTGTGATTGTAAATGTCATGCGAGTTTGCGTCAGATTTCTTCATGTTTATATTTCCTGACAGGGAGCTCGTCTGCTTATATTGGCATTTATTTGATATTAATAAAAAAGACCTTGAGAGGTCGCTTTGGAGGCTCAATGTGATTTTACTTTTTATGGCCACACTTTACTGCAGTGGCTGTGAAAAACAATCTCTGCCTCACTGTGTCGTTTTCTTAATGCGTTTTTACTTGTAGCGTTTTTTGCTCTGTGTGACACACGGATATGTTGTGATAATACCATCAAGTAAAAATATTTGCAGGGTTAGGGTTAGCCCTAACCCTAACCCTAATCTCTGTAGTTCCTTTACTGAGCCTCATGCATGTCTCTCTTCTTGGTGCAGAACATCATAGCAGAGCACGAGATCCGAAACATCTCTTGTGCAGCCCAGGACCCGGAGGACTTGTGCACGTTTGCCTACATCACTAAGGACCTGCAGACCAGCCATCATTACTGCCATGTCTTCAGCACAGTAGACGTGGTAAGGACACTGCTGTCTTGTCCTCTGCACTTACCAGGCTCAGAGTGAAATTTGTCTGCTTATTAAGGGTAACTGCAAGTCTTCAAGAGGCCGTAGAAAGTAATTTCATTCAGTATTTTCTGCTGTAGACAGTAGTGATACAATAGAATAATAGAAAAAGTTCTCTACTGCAGGCTAGTGGTTGACATAACACAATAATATACTAAAAGTAGAATAGAAACAACAGTAGATAGTGTATGAAGGATGCTGTTTAATCCTTTATTGTGGGCTTACAGTCAACACCGTCAAACATTTACCAAGCACTTTCAATATAATGCTCATTGTCTCCTAATGGGAATGTAGCACCCTAGATAGGGAAGTCTATCTATTCATTTTCAGATTCAGAATAACTTTAACAACCCCACGGGAAATTACTTCATTGTTCAAGTATGTGAAAGTTGTAAAAATGTTTTACAAGGACTACAAAAATAGAAAAAAAGACCAAGCGCAGAGTCTGAAGTCTTGCGGTAACAGAAAGGATGAGGTCGCATGCAGCTGCCAGGGATGTAAACAGAGATGTAAACAGCGTCCAAGACGACCCGTAGTGTGGATGGAGACTCTGTGGCTAACAATGTGTGGGTTGCAGAAATGTTCCTTCTTGGTTAAAAAGAAAAAAAAAGAAAAAGCAGCAAGCCGTCGAATCCATTCCTTTCTGCCTGACCCGTCTAATTCTGCCACTTAAAAAGTCAAAGTTATGTTATTTTAATTAATTACATTATTAAAACTTATTGTTCTACACAATTTGAAAGTACTGGCATTTTGTCGCGCTATTTAATAATTGCAGGCCACACATTATGTCACTTTTTCGTACTGACTGACTAACATGATTTTAAAAGAGGTTTTAAAATGCATTCTATGTGGTGCTAAGCAGGTCTTTAAAAGTCGTATATCTAACTTTTGCTCTGCAGAAACTCCACAGTGACCGTTTCATCAAATGTTGAAAACTTTCCTCTCTGCTAAATTTGAATTCCTCGAACATCCCCCACCATGGTCACTCTGAGGAGATGTGACAGCCTGCACGGTCAACACAGTTATCTCTATACTGTCCCATTTCTTCAAGGTGTCACGCTTCAGCTGGGGTTTATTGGCTCCTCGTGGACACAGTGCTACTCTGACGATAATAACTAGCCCTCCATTACCTTCTCTGTGCCCCCAGGGTTCTGATGATTATGCTGCTAATCTGCCTCATAGGAATAGAGACAGGTTAGCAATGCTTAGTTTCCTTCAGTACAGTGGATCTCTGTGCTCTCTGATTTCCTCCGTGTGGCTGGAACAAGAGGCTGCCCCTCAGCAGTGAGCGCTGCAGCGGTCTGATAACCATCAAAGGCCGCAACAGCCACAAGACGTGATTGGTTGTTTTAAACGGTATTGACCATATTGCAGCTCTCGATGTCCACAAGACACAAAGCATCTGTGAGCTGACTACGCAGAGAGTAAGACCCAGGGCATTAAGTAAATGCGTATTCATGACGTGTTTGTCGCAGGGCCAGTTACTTCATCGAAGGATATGCAGAGGATTTCAAAGCTGTATGTTCCGTTTCTATTCAAATAACACTTTGTTCCCACCATAGGATTACTTTTGCAGCCTCCCGAGACATGTAGCACAAAGCCTGAGTCCTCAGTCTTTAGTCTGAGGTGCTCGTTCGTATTTGGAGGCTGTCAGGCTAAGGCAAAAATAATCCAGCGACTTTAATGCTGAGCTACACTATCCAGTTTAGGTACGGAGGGGGAGCTGTTGCACAATACTCCTGAGATTAGTGCCATTTCTACGTGGTATGCAATTTTGTTTTGAAGAAGTTTCCAGGAAAATAATCTTCACGCTGACATGTTTTGCTGTCTCACTAAAAACCTGGTGTAGTGTTGTTTCTCTTGCCTGGAGGCTCAACGTCCAGAATTACTTTAAAGTGCTCACTGATCTTCGTCTGTTTCCTTCTCTTTATAGAACCTGACCTATGAGATTATACTGACGTTGGGACAGGCGTTTGAGGTAGCTTATCAGCTGGCTCTGCAGGCCCAGAGGACCAAACAGCACCAGAACCTTCCAGTGGGAGCCGGTTCAGACGTCATTGAGACCAAGTCCAGCCGACCTGTGCCCAAACCGCGAGGCAGCGTCCGGAAGTCTGGGGTAAGTCAAACACAGACATACAGCTCTAAGATGAAACTGAACAACACTCGAGCAAATCATGAAGAACATCTTCACTGTGAGACCAAGAAGTTTCTTCTTGATGAGGGAACCTTAGTGAGCCCAGGAGTTGATAGTGTTGTTCTTCATCGTACGTGTTGCATAAGTTTTCTCCTCTTCAGACAGAAGTTGTCCCAGGAAAACAAAACTGAAGCGCATCACACGTTACAGATTCCCATTGATATCTGATGAAACACTTACTTTTCATATTACATTTTGGAACTAAACCCTGAGAGCGCATTAGTCTTAGATCGTTTGTATCAGTCTACAGATTTTCGCATCATTATGTTACACTGTGCTGCTGTTCGTCTGGCTATTAGCATTAAGCCATTAAGAACCTGTGCAGAATACCAATGAGCTAACTACACCTCAGGGACGAGTCACACATCTCCAGCTGAAAGCCTAATGACCTCAACACAATGACAGAAGACTGCGATTCCATGCTTACTGTCATTTCTTCAGTGTCGACTTGTTTTTCCCTCATGTCTGTATTTTTATGCATGTGTTTAATTAGCATAGCTTACTGAGCATGCATGTCACATTTAACCACACCTGTAAGCTTTCAGCACAGCCACGGTCTCACCTGTTTTGGCTACAACAGATCAAACCCCTCCTGTCTCACGCTGCTCAAATCTGTGTCAGTTTCTGCCTCTTTAACTCTCTCTCAGCTGCTCCTTCTGTCTGGTTCTTTTGTTCTTTCCCTCCCTTTTCTCCCTCGTCTCTCTCTCTCTCTCTCTGTCTTACTTCTCCTGGCGGTGTTTATCTCTCCCAGGACTCGCCTCCTCTCGACAGTCGTTGCTGTTACTGTTACACCTGCACCACCCACCGTCCCTCCTTCCTACCGCTGCACTCTGCCAGCCCTGCTGCTCAGGTGCTGCCCCTCTCCTCCTGCCCCACCTTTCACTTCTTCCTCCTTCCTCTACCTGCCCTGAAAACCCCACACAACATTTTATTCTGCCTACTTACATTGCTGTTGTTGTATTTTTCCCGGTTTGTAGGAAGCTATTTATGAGCTTTACTTTACGAGACCTAAACAAATGTGTGTTCATAAATCCTGAGTGGTGTTTTTGACTCCGATGCCCTCTAGTGACAGTTTAGTTGTAAGGCACAGTGGAGTCGATTTAGGGTTTAGGATTATTGAAGCCGTTTAGGAACTATAGATACGTGTAAAGAGCACATATAAAGGGAACCAAAGTTTTGGTGCAACTTTTGAAAGAGTTCAAACATAATTTTGAACACAATACTGTTTTATGAAACTATAGTGGCATTTTAATCATATATAAATGTTTCTACAAATTAATATTTCTTCCCTGTGTAGACAGATTTTATATCACTATAGTCAGTCGTTTATCTGTTTTTGTTCCACCGACCTCCTATAATGGCTGCCCAAAGAAGTTCAAGTTTTTGCCAAGTACATTAATAAACACTTGCAAGCACATTATAGTGGCATAAACATCTGTTAAATGTTTATATTCTGCTTAGAAATGCTAAACAGAGTAGTTAAAGTAAAGTGTTGTCTCTGCATCTGTCTGTTGAAGCATATCAGAAGCGACAACTGTAGTGGAGTGTGTTACAGCGCAAGAAAACCAATCATTTTTTAAGAAATATAAAATGCGCAAAAACACTTCACTTACAGTTTAAGTTATGACAATCATTACAATTGAAATTAATTGTACTGTTTAGCAGTTGCTGTGATGCTAAGTCTTTCACTTCGTCTCTGTAAACACCAACATCACAGCTTTATTGGTAAATTTTAGGTAACTCTCAGCAGAAACCAGTGCAGCCTCTTTATTAGGAGAACTGATGACTTTGATGTTGTCTGTCTGTGTTTACAGGGTGACATTGTGGACCATGAGGGGGATTCTCAGTCCCAGGGCAGCGCCACGTGGCTCGTGGACCCAAAGGAATCCAAGCGCACTATCAGCACTAAGTACGAGACCACCATATTCTGAGTGGACCCCGCTTCCTCCTGGGCCCGGTCTCACCTTTCCTCCTTCCCCTCCTTTTGTGTGCCTTTCACTGTGACTCTGCCTCTCTCTCTCTCTCCGGCCGGACCTCTGCCCTTCCCCGCCTCCCCCCAGCCATCGCTCGTGTCCTCCTCTGACAGCACCACAACCCGTGACAATTAACCGACTTCTGTTGCTCCCTCGTTATGTTAAATTACCGCCACTCCTGTGCTTTTAACTGATGATTAGTGCAACCCTTCCACCTTGTCGACCCTCTTCCTGGCTGGTTATCGCTCACCCTACGAGCCTGACACACACCTCCACTGTTATTCTCCTCTGTTTACCTTGATTTGCTTCCTCAACTCTGTGTACAATGCTTCCTCCTTTCGACCTTCAACATCCCTCTGTTTGCTGTTGGTGATGAGCTCTTTCTTTTCTTGGTGCTTTTCCAGCTCTATTAGGCGACGGCCGCTTTGAGGCTTTTCACTCTGATCTTTCAACTCCCGACTCCTCCGAGTGCTGAGAAAAATCTGATTTACCACAGCCAAGAGTGACCCACTGCACACATCCTGTACGTGGATGGACATGTTTCCTGAGGAAACTGTGAAACTGATCCTGTAATTCTATGCATCAGTTGGACTTTACTGTTCCAGTTCAGTGGGATGCAGGTGTCATAGAGGCTGCACACAGGATTAACTAAGGGAGAGGTTTTTCCACTGTCAGCTGTCTGCGTGAAGCCAAAGGAGGCTAAGATCATAGCACTGTGATAAGGTTCTTTCAGAGCTAATGAAGTAAGCATTTTGGGGATTTTCCCAAGGGGGGCAGAGTAGGGCACAGAAGTATGATATGGACCTGCATGTTAGTGGTCCTTGTTGCTCCAGAAAACAGGCAGTCTGTCCATCAAAGCACCAGGATTTCAACCTGGTGCTTCTTCTGGAGTCAACAAACTATAGCTAAGCACTTTTACCAAATCCCCAAGTGTGTAAGAACAAGTGCATTCTCCTTTGTCTTGTCTTATTTTTCTCTTCTTTTCACAACAAATGCCTTCTGTGTTCATCCTGTCTGCATTGCCTTTCGTCTTTTTTGCCAGTGCAACAAATGGTGAATATTTTACACCTGCTGGTGAAAACAGTTAATGATTATAAAAGGGGGGTAATTCATTACTATCATGCCGTTTGTGTGCATCAGTTTGCTGTTGTTTTTCCTTTATTTTAACTTCACTGCTTTGTGTGCGTGTGTGTCTGTGTCCCTTCCCTATAGCTGAACACTGTGGACACTCCCAGTCAGTAAGAAAGGACAGGAATGAGCCCTGTTGCATGGTGGGTAGGAGGTTTTGTTGGAAAAGTGACCCAGTTTCCGTGCAGCAGATCACATCACCGGTGGGAGTCGTGCTCACCACAGTAACACACGGGCCTGGAGACACAGAGCTTTCATCACCACAGGCTCCATCAGGTCGTCCGACTCCATCACTCCACACATTTAGCATCCTGTCCATCAGACAGTGACGGTTGCTCCGTGCGTCACGGGAGTCAGACGTATTTTCTCTTTGCGTTTCCTGATAAATGAATCATTGCCTCTCTCACAATGAGTTTGTGTTTACTCTTTCAGGAAATGTACCTGCAGGTTTCAATGCAGAGCTTGTGGTAAAAGGGGAAGTAGCAGAGATAAGGAGCATCAACCTTTTTTGTTTGTATTATGATACCAGACCCGAGACCTCACACTGTAGGTAGACAGACACTCCTTCCTGGATTGTTCAGACATTGTAGCTTCTGTTAACGACCATCAGCTTATGTACATGTGTAACTGTGATAAACAATGTAATCTTGCATGGGAGGAACTGACACTACAAAGACTGTTTTATAGTAATGTAACACAGGATGGCTTTTATTTGATTTGAAAGTTGTGTCCTTTATTTTTGTCGGTTTTAATTGTTTTATAGGACAGTGATGTGTCCTAATGCTGAAACTGGATCAGGTGTGGTTCACTTCAGTTCTCTCTCTCTTTCCCTGCTCCTTTGTTCAGCTAATCTTGACAAGATTATTCATAAAAACCTGCCATGCAGGCTGGTACGACTTTAGATTTTTAGGTGCAGAACAGAACAATAGGGCACAGCATGTTTCTCTAGCTAACTCCCAATATGTCGACTGTTAATGGTACTGTTTGGTCCACCAATGTGTGTATATGAGTATGTAGTCAGGTCATTTTGATTTAACTGTTGTATGTGTGGTACGTCGTCCAGCCAGTACGATAACTCCATGGTACACTGTCTTCAGCTCGCTGGTGTCGGCACCTTCAGCCATCAGCTCGGTCCTGTCCTGCTTTTGCACATTGCTGAGGATCAAGAGAGATCTTCTGGGACTAATCTGATGACCACAATGATGAGAATGATATTGTACATGAATTCTAGCGGTCTGTATTTTGATACTTGAATGATTTTTGCTTTTATAGATATCTATATATATATATATATATATATCTATATATGTATATGTATGTATGTACGTATGTAATTTTGACGTTTGTCAAAAGAGAGAAAAGGACTATGTCTTATAAAGTTAAACATATCGTGATTAAATACCCTGTGATTTAAAAAAAAAAAAAAGGCTGAGAAAATGACTCAGAAGAGGGACCTCAATTCAGAAAAAAAAAGATTGTAAATAATCTTGGGCTTCCAGTCTTTTTTATGATTATTTTTCATAATTGTACAACTAATAAATGGCGCCGTTAGAATCACTGTCCCTGTTGGCTGTTTATTTGTTCATTCTGTTATTGTTTTTGGTCCAGAATTTGCAGAACCATTCGTCTGATTTCCTACAGCTCCTCTGCAGTCCTCACAGACGAGCAGACTCGGTGTATTGATGCCTTCAGAGTATCTCCATTTGTCTGAGGCCAAACCAGGTCGGCGGATGTGTCCTCTTCATCCATTTCATTAACTTTTCTCTGCTGAAGGATGGATAGCTGCAGATCAGAGGGAGTTGAGGTGTAGCCACCAGCTACAGAAGATAAAGAACAGAGCTGACACTCATATATTTCAGCTGACTGCTTCCTCTGTCCATCTAAACAAGCTGCTGCACCGAGCTGAGGCTGCAGGGACACAAGAGCCCAGACCACATTTTATCAGAGCATATTCCCGCAGTACAGTTATTTGTATTAGCAGCTGCTTCCCAGCACAACACAATTAACACAATCTTAATGGTAAGGCTTTATTTACCTGGATGTGCCTCCTGTACGGCTGTCACCCTGAAAAACTCACAAATTTAAATTTTAGCAGCAGACATCCTGTGCTCTATAGATTTTATGCGCTTGTCTACTTTTATCAGCTGAGGTTAATTCAAATACACCTTTCAATATACATTTTTAATACATTTTTCAAATTTCCCCAGCCCCGGGTTGGACTTTGACAATTATTTTTATCTTTGCTATGAGGGACATGATTTAACAGAAGAAAATGACTACAGCTTATAATTCATATGCCAACTTCTGTGAAACGCATCCTCAACAAGTCTTGTAGCTGTTGGCTCAGAAGAAGTCTAAAGTTTGAAGTATTTTTTTCATAATGGTGAATTAAAAAAAAAGACTAGTCCAACTCAGTTTGCAACACAAGGTAAACAAAAATGTTCAGTAAATAATAATGTAGCCATATATATATTTATTTATTTATTTTTTTAATTCTCTGATGGTTTTGCAGAAACAAGGCCAATAACAATAAAGAATTTCATACTGCTACACCCTTACACTTCTGTTTCTAATGAATCTGAAACTATATATTCCTTTAGGTTTTTAATGCTAGTAGAGGTACAGCAAGATCTCCGTGTCTGGACAGTGATGTCATCTTCAAATTACTTCCAAGTATGTCTACAGCTTATCTTTGATGTGACTGCTGGTATGTAAAAAATCTGCTTCTTATAAAGCGGCGTCATCGGTCTACAATGAAAACAACTACAAAAGGACAGATCAGAAGATGACAGGAATATGTGTTCTTGCATCTGTGACAGGTGACAACAGACGCCACGGACGCACATACTGATTGTGAGACTGATCTACAGATAGATCTCTGACTGACTCACACAGACTCTGTGGCATCCAGCCGCCAAACGCTGGAAGAAATTTTGGAATAAAAAAGATGTGTTGCAATCCTATTTTTTCATGTAGACAATGATGTTGAACTGAAGTTACCTTGGCAGCTCACAGATGATGTATTATAATCTGGAAGCGTAGTCTCTGCTGGCAGATAATGCTGGTCAATCTATTATTTTAGTCCAGAATAAAAGGTGGCAGCAATAACTGGATGGATTGCCATGTAATATTTACAGACATTCGTGATCCCCAGTAGCTGAATCCTTCTGACTGTGTCGACACGACCTGACATTTGTGGTCTGAAAGAAAGTATCTCAACATCGAGGGGATGGATTGCCATGATATTTGTTACAGGTACTGAAGTTCTAAAATGACACATTTTTCCTCTGACATTTTTCTTTTGTTTGTCTGTATTTTGTTTGTTTGCTTTTGGACAAGTTCAGATTTTCTTGATAATAATGGTGGAGTTTGAACAGACATCCATGTTCCCCTCGGGAAGAACCTGAAAGAGTCTAGTGAAATTTAGCTGTTAATTTTGCAACATTATCAAGTCAAAATCTCATTTTGTCCAGTATTTTAATGTCCAGGATGAATAGCAAAACAAAACTGATGACAGTTCAATTGGCCTCAGCTGTAGTTACACCTTACATAACTGTCTGTCTTCTCCCTCCTGTCGTTTGTGTTTGTCCTCTCTGCTGGTGTCTCTGGCTCCTGAGTTAAACTGTTCTGATCTACGGTTATTGACCTCACCTATCTCCTCAGTGTTTACTGTTGTCCAGTTTGTCTGTTTCTCTCTGCTATCTTTTCCTCTCTCACTTTAATCCTCGTTCTAACAGGTCAAGGCATATGGCTGCCCCCCTTTGAGTTTGGTTCCACTGAAGGTATTTTTCATGTTTAAAGGGGAGTTTTTCTCTCTCCACTGTCACCAAACAGCTTGTTCAAAGGGAATTTTGGATTTGTTGAGTTACTCTTCACTTGTAAAGTATTTGAAGTGCCCTGAGCTGACTTATGTTGTGAACTGGTGCTGTACACACTGAACATCTCATTTCTGTTGTTACGATTTGAAAAGAGTTAAACTTGGTTAACTGTGCACAAACATTGGTCAATTTGTGACACATTCTTGCCCATGAGTCAATCCACACCCTCGCCAGGTGTGGCTTTAAAGGACAAAGAACAAAAGTGTGACCAGTATGTAGACACTCCTTTGACCAGTAACTGTTAAAGACTGCGTTAAAGTGCTGTTTAATTTAAATTACATAATGCCATAGATGACAAAAGAAAGATGAGAACAGGCAGTTTGCATTTTTGGATGCTGACATGTCAGGATGGACACCTCCAGAAATTATTCAAAGGGTGAGATGGAACCACAGAAAATGTTGGGGTGGAACTAAAACACCAAAATCCCTAACTGAATTTCATGAATTCTGTTATGCTATTGAGGTATAAATGGTAGTTGAAAGCGATGTCAACATGAGAGTTAAAAATATCACTGATATACTTAGATTTCTTACTAATTATCTGATGTGCATGGACAGCCTGGGTTATCTTGGTGACAACTGCTCGAAACAGCCCAGGGGAAGAGACACAGCAATGTATTTAAAAGGAAAAAGTTCCCACATAAGCAAGACGTGCATAGCTTAGTCTATTTGTGAAAATCTGTCCATGTACCATGATAATTTATCAACTTACAGCCACTTTAGAATAAAATGTGTTTCAGTCATTACTCAGCTACTGTTACCAAATTTGTCCCTGTTGAAAACATCCTGCTGTGAGGTGAAAATAATCTCTCATGGTGCAGGTATTTAATAAAGTCCAAGGAAAATCTCCTCCAAAGAGTTGAAGCAGCAAACTGCTATCAACATTTTGAGATCTGTGTGTTGCCTCCATCATTGATAAAGTGTTACATGCTGTGTGTAAGTATACTTTGTGTTTAGTGTTAATATAACAATATGAGCATGCTAACATGCAAAACTAAGAGGGCAAACAGTATCAGCTACTACTTGTGTTAGCATGCTGATGTTAACATCTAGGTCTACCTTCATGTTAAAAATAATGGACAGTATTTGTTAAAAAGATGAAATGCTAATACATTGAAAACAATGGACAGAATTCAAAAGAATATTGCATGCCATGTTTATATTTTTGTGAGTATATTTTTGTTCTAATTATTTGTTCTAATTAGTGAATATGATCATGCTAGCATGCTGAACTAGGATGGCAAATAGTACCTGCTAATACTTGTGTTAGTATGGTGATGTTAGCATTTAGCTCTGCCCTCATGGTAAAAACAATGTACAGAATTTGTTAAAATATTACATGCAGCATTTATAATTTTATTCAGCATACTTCATGTTTAGTGCTCCCATGCAAATGTGACCATTTTACCGACAGACTGTATGATAAATAATAAGTCTTATGATTTTACCATGCTAAACCAAGATGGCAAACACCCCAGCTCATAATAGCAACTTCATGTTAGGATTTAGCTCAAAGCACTACCTTCTTATTACCATGATATTTTTTCTTATGATATATTGCTTAATATTGGTGTCATATTTTATATTATTCTCTTTATCGTTGCATGTAAAATAAAATAAAAACAACGCTACCCCATAAGTCGGCTCCTCTTATACTATTGGCTGCTCCTTGGAAACGTCAGAGTCAGCCGCTCCCTGATTGGCCACACACCAACCTGTGCGGAAGTCAATTACCTCACCTTTTTCCACCTGTTCTTTGGCGGTTGCTCGAGGTGTAGTTTTGTTTCCAGGAACGTAGCAGCAGTCAGAGCTGCGGAGGAGAGCTGCACCGCCGACATGGACTGACATTTAAGAACAGATCTTATTTTGTACGAATTAACAGCTACTGCTTTTTTCTAACATCTCTGGTGAGTTTTGAGCAACTTATTTTCTAGAAAGTGTTTATATCTGTCTTACTCGAGGTTACATACGAGCCACAAGTTTTCAAATAATTTTGATTAGTTGTTTAAAAGTAACAAAACCGTGCAAACGTTCTTCTTTAGACTAGTGTTTGTAAAGTGTGTGTTTAGAGCAGATTTTGACCTGTAGCTTCTACTTTATAAAACATATTTTGTATTTTCTCTTGTCTCCTCTGAGATGTGACTCGAGTGTCATCCTGTGACTGTTAAGGTTTAGGAGAGTATAAATGGAGAAGCAGCTGAGATACTTAACAAAACACTTATATCAGTGTTAGAAATAGTCCCACAAATGCATAAACTAGTATTACTAGTCATTTTCATCCCTGCATGTTCAATGATTGATTATAAGCCTTCAGTCTGTGATTATTTGGCAGATTAATGATCAGACTATTAAGTCAGGGAAAGTACAAATATTTGCACGTAAATGTCAATAATACCGTAGTCATTTTAGTGGGATAGGTGCCAAGCTAAACATTAATGAAATATTTCTGTTCACTCCAGCAGGTTGTAAGTTGCGCAACCTGATGTTCACCATGAACTTTTGTTTACTGTTAATCATTAAACCAGTTCCGGCTGACTGACTGCCCTTGATCACATACCTAACATTTTTGGACCCCCTCCTTTGTTCCCCTGCTTTAAACTAACACACTGTAATATGTCTCCATAAACTCTAACTGATGGTGTTCTGGGTTCGTAATCGTCTGCACACAGTAAAGACCTGGAGCTGATCCGCCCCTTTATAGTCAAAGGATTTCTTCTGCTCAGTCGTAACTCAAGTGGAACATGTGCAGTCAGATCAGAATGCTGGGCTCAATTTAACAGTTGTCTCAAAGACATGGAAGCAAGCAAAGTGACATTCCTGTCACTATTAAATCCTGACTCAGCTGTGGGTGTAGTGAGCTTCTCCGCTGCTGCTCTGTAGGGCCTTGTTCAGGTGTGAGAGGTGTTTTCTGCTCAGGCGTTCTCTCTCGCTCTGCTAATCTAAATGGTCAGACATGGGAGGGACAGTAATTAGCAGCTATGGAAGGTCTTGCTGGAGGCGAGTGTTTGCTTTGTCAACCAACTTTTGTTTCCAGAAAACATGTGTGAATGTAGGTGTTGGCGATCAGGTTTTGCATTTACTGAGTCTTCATGTCAGCAGGTCATAAATGTCACTGCTTCATGCCAGTGCTCCAGATTATGGGGTGTATCACAAAATGTACCGAAGTGATCGTTCAGTTGTCGTAGAAATCTGACTCTTACAGAGTTACTTTTTTTTTTTTTTAAATGTAATTTGATAAAACAAGTGGAAAAATCTGGCAGCAACATGAAAACTGAAGAAATGGCTGCCTTCTTTGTAGTCCATCAGTTAAATTCTGAGAAGAAATCCTAAACTTCCTTACACATTTTTGACCCACAGGTATTTATATTTACTCTAAAAATACTTAAAATGCCCGTCATGTTTTAGTTTCTCTTTCAGTGGGAATGAGCCTTCCCTTTAGGTCACTAAAACCCTTTAAATCCACTGAAAAATTACAGGACATGGTCTCAGTGTTCTTGATTGTTGCTGCAGCCTTGAATGCAAGTCACAAGCTTTATTCAGGCATTCATTTTTAAAATTCCACAAACTCAATTTGATATATTTTTGTGAAGCAAACACCGTCACTCGATGACAGATAACAACTCGGTGGCTGCTCTAATTTTGTAGGAACAGGTTGCGCATCAGACAGAATTGAAATCTGAACTGTCCTGTACTGACTGAGGAACACATTGTTCACAGTGAGTGAGTGTCGGAGAAACCTCTCACCCCTTTATTTACTATGTTGCTAATTAACTGAAACTATGCTTGTGTCTTTTTTTTGCACTCATTTGCTAACAGAGATGCTGACTTCTAGGGGAAAATTTGTTGCTGTGTACATTTAGTCAAATGTTCAATGAGATAGGAGAACAATGAGGGTATTTTCTTCCATGAACACACCTGAACCTGACTCTGTGATGAATAAGTCATAAAACAGGTTGTAAAGTGTCTGTCTTGCATTTGTCTGACGTATTTATGCAAAATCCACATCAGAGTTATAATCGGAGTTGTTGGATACTATCCTGTCATGTCAAAAATATGTAAGGACTATGCTTTAAGTTCTTCTTCTTTGTGATTTGGTGGATTCATTTCCTTATTTGTTTCTGTATCAGCCAACTTTTCATGAGGATTTTGAAAATCCCAAACTTGGTGTCACTTTGGCAGATGAGGAGGAATACTTCTACTTTTTGACTGGCATGTTTTCCTCATACCGGACCTGACAGTAGTAATATGCACAAGATAACAGGCAGGAAGGATAAGAATGCAGGGTAATGCTGGAACGTATGATGGCATATTAACTCTCTTTACACTGATTTTACATGATGTGGAACATGTCATGCATATACGCAGACAAAGAGCTTTTCACCCTTGACTGCTGAATCCCAATGACTGGAATACCAGTTATCAAACAATGATGAAAACCTCGCTAAATGAATTCCTAATGTATGTACAGCATTACCTGCGTGCACCAGTGCAATCCTCTGCTCTCTGCTGCAGAACTAATTTAGAAAGCACATCTTGCTACAGCTGTTAAAACAGAACCGTCAACTTAATATCAACAATGATGTAATTTAACTGATGTTCTGTTAAGACTGCAGCTAAGAAGATCACTTCAGTTATTTCACTTTGTATTTCCATTTGTCTCGAAATTTGGAACAATGATGACATTTTGAAATGTGTTTTTGTTTGTTTGTTTGTTTTTACAGCCAGCCGTCGCATCCATCAGGATATTCAGTATTCTATTATATAAGATTAAAAAAAGCAACATATCGCCACATTTTAGAAATTAAAACTGGTGTTTTTGATTAAACTATTCAACGTCTTCTTTGGAATTAGCTAGTATTAGCCACAATCAGCTCTGTTCAAAGTAGCGAACCTCTAATCATACTGAATAAGCAATGAGAGTTTCATTCCTAATAAATCCCACTGTTAATCTTTAATAGGAATATTTGTTTTCATTGAACTAGATACTAGTCAGTTCATGTCCCATGAAAAACAAACTGCAGGTAGCTGGTTAATGATTAAATAACTAAAATGGCTGGAAAAAAGAAACGTATGACACAATATTGAAGATTCAGCTCTCTAACTTAGAACTGTTGTGCTGCATCCATGAAAAGAATCAGTATGAATAACAGAAGTCTATACTTGTAAATATTTTGCTTTTCAGACTATCCATTTTCATGTTAATGTATTTTGCTTCATTTTAGTCCAGGCCAGATCTTATGTGTAAATAAATGTTTCCTAATTCAGCCATTAATTTATTTAATGACTCAATTTGCATAACTAGTTATGTTTAATATATCACAGAGACCGTGGCAGTACATTTGCCTCTTGTTGCATTAATAAGACAGCAATTTACATTAGGAGGATCGTTTAACTATCAGATGAAGTTTAAGGCATTCATCCATTACATTAATGCAGCGATGCTGTTATGTTTGCTAACTAGTTTTTGAGCTGTTTTTTTATCCTTCAACTGAGGCTTAGTGTCATGTTGGAGGAGACCATTTTTTCTTAAACTGTTCAAGAAGTAAAGCTGTGGAGAATGTGGTGCCTCATAAATGAAATCTGATTTCAGTTTTCATCCTGTTCTCACATTCTCTCCTTGACTTTTCAGATTCTGACTTTTGGTGAGCTTTACACAGTCAAAAGAGGACCGTGACGCGCAGGTCCTGCCCTCATTCTCTTCCTTGTGCAATGCTGGAGAGTGAGACGTGGTCAGGCGGCGTTGCCATGGAATCCTTGAGCAATATGGATAGTGCAGGGAGCTGCGACAGTGTAATCAGCACAAACTCTGGCTATGTGAGTGCCACTGTAGATCTCCTCTCAGCCCCCTGTCCAAGTGACTCTGGTGCTTATCTGTTTGTTCTGCAACATAACCGATTGACACATTTTTTTTAAACTGCTTTTGAAAAAGCTTCTGTGCTTGGGTGAAGTAGAAAAATAGCGAACTGACTTTTTTTTATCATGTTGTAATGACGTCTGCGTGGATGTTTACTGTCAGTATGAAAATGTAAATGAGACATGACAAGAGGAAGTGAATCTGTATGAGGTGAGAGGCTCTCAGGTTTGTTCAGTGAGAAGCTGTCAGGAGGATTCAGTTTTCTGTAAAGAGGATCTCAGTCTGTTCTCAGGCGCCTGCAGTCATCTGAATTAAATCCTTCTGACAGGACAATACAGAGTGAAAGATAACCGAGACGGGAATGGTATAATTAGTCCTGCCTTTCCTTGTTTTTGAACACCTTGACCTGCTGTTCCCGTCCTGTCATAGCAATGCTTGGGTTTAAATGGAGAAGAGTAATTTGTAAAGTTAAAATGCGTGTTTGTTTTTTATACATCTAATATATTTCCCTGTGTTCTATTTTGCGTGCAGAGTGAAGACAGTATGGAGCACCTGTCTGCTGAGGAGAGAGCATGTCTCATGTACCTGGAGGAAACCATTGAAGCACTGGAGGTACAGGAGGACAGCGGCTTGTCCAATGATGAACCAGAGCTTGGGCCACAGGCAGAAAAAACAGATCACTTGAGAGTCAATGGTACGCTCTTATCATCAAATATTCCGTTTGGCATGTTTTCTGTGTCAGTAATGTGTGCCATGTATGTGGACTTTTACACTAACATCAATGACTGCAATGCTAACTGCAGTAAATGTGATTTTCATTATCAGACATTTCCAGTTTGACCTCTGGTGGGTCTGCAAGTCGTGGAATGTCTGCAGCACCTTCCCACTTAGCAGCAGAATCTGCATCCACAGCACTAACCATCGAAGGCAAAACTGAGCATCATGCTCAGAATCCAACTGCTGCGCCACAATCAACCCCTGCTTCAGCAGATCTTGAATCGAGGGACCTTGTGGCTCAACCCAGTCTTCCTGCTTCCTCATTACATACACAACCTGAGGTGTTGGGTTTAGCCCCAGATGGAGATGGTAATCCTCGGGACACAGGACAGTCTGCTCCAGCCTCTGACATTGACATGGGTGTAATCCCTCCTCCCTCAGACTTCATGGATGAGCCAGAATCTCCTTCCCATCCCGTGAAGGTTGAGGACCTCCTTAAATCTGCAGGAATGTCCAGCAGCAAACCAGGAGCAACTGTTGACCTGGAGCAGAGCCTCTGCAATAAACCTTCAATGAGCTCCTCTGTGACCGAGCAGCCTCCAAGCAAACCTCCACCAGAACTGCCTCCCAATCTGAGTTTACCAGTTGTTCCCTCTGGACCCCTGATAAGTCCTCCTCCTGAGGCTGTTGAGCCCAGAAGTCCACCTGCTGTAGCTCCTAAGCCCAAGAAACTCCCTCCCAACATTGTTCTGAAGTCCCATAAGGTAGCAGCAACTGGCTCAAATGGAAACTCAGGACATTCAGTGCCCACCAGCAGCGACCGGCTGGTGTTGGACCCTCAGAGGGTCCGCATGGAGGCCCTCCGGAAGCTTGGTCTGCTGAAAAGCAGCGAGTCAGATTCCGGTCCGGCCTTAAGCCCTAAACTCTCTCCCAAAACCAGAAGGTCATGGGCAGCTCCTTCTCCTCCCGTCAGCCCAGCAACTTCACAAACACCACCCTTCACACCATCTTGCCTGAATGTCCACAGTCCATCTACTGCTTCTGTCCCTCTTCCATCGGTCTCTCCTGCCGCTGTGTTACCATCAGCTGCTTCCACAGCTCCTTCTGTTCAGCCTCCTGATATTCTTCCAGCTCCTGCCGCTTTCAGTGACCCCATCAGTCCTCTGCCTTCAGATAATGAACTGTCTGCTATCAAAGATGTCACAGAAGCCACTGTTAATACCCCTCCTCCTACCCCGCCTGCCCTGGTCAAGCAGCTAACCCCACCCAGGGTCACTGGTATCAAATCAGCCACCCTTGAGCGCTCTGGGTTGAGTCGAAGCAGTTATAAGGCTGAGGCAGGCCAGGCTGTCAGCGGACAGCAGAACCCCAGCCATCTGCGTAACACTCGGCCCCGTCCTGCTTCTCTGGGGAGTGGGAGAGAGTTTTCAAATGCTCAAGGAGGTTTTCAGGCAGACCACATCACCAGCAAAGAGCCAGACTCCTGGATGTCCCTGCCTGCTCCAACTGCCCTCCAGCATTCCAGAGACTCTCAGAAACTGCCTCGATCACAAGGCATAAGTGTGCTGATTAGGCCTCGTGCAGAAGACGGAGAGGACCGCCGTGAGGCCCTGAAGAAGCTGGGACTGCTCAGAGACTGATCCACATAAGATGCCTTCAGATAATTCAAGGAACATACCAGAGATTTATGCATGATTGATGAAGACATTACAGAACTTTCGGGAAGCAGCTCACCCGCATATTTATGCATTTTCAGTTTCACTGCATTAGCTATCGTGACAGCATCACATGGCTTGCCATTACTTGTTACATATATTGCACAGCCATATGTTGTAGTGTTTTTTTTCTTATGAAAGTGGTAGCCAAGGACCTTTTGGATATACATTCACTCTCATTATGCCGTGGTGTTTGTGAATGCAGTTACTTTTAAGAGAAAGCGAAGAGCTGCTTGGTCATTTCAGTGTGTCTTGTGATCTTACAGTATAAACCTTTTCTACGTGACTGTCTGCTTTCATAAGTTGTTTTATGGATACCGTTGTGTGGCAGGGTCCCTCCGTAGTTCTCCTTTTTATATAATTTCAAATGTCACTGCTGGTAATACTTTCACTTCCTACATTCTGTTGGATTTCTAGTCTGGCTTTATTTTTGTTTTTCAGGAAGCTCTGACTAGTATTCAAAGTTTTCCGTATTTATTATGAAGTGCATTGAAAATATTTCCTCAGCGCAGGTTGCATCAGTTGCAAAATGTACAAAGTATGTCCTGTATTGCTGCAACATACTTGGCTGTAACTCAAAGCAGACAGTCAGTGGTCTGTTGGTGAAAAGAATCTGAAACGTGTGGTCTGTGAAGCTGCACAATGACACACTTGTCAAAACCCACAAGCTTGTAGCACAGCAGCTAAACCGGTGCTCAAAGAAAGTGCATCATTCCTTAAATTTGTGTTTGTCATCCAATAAGTATTTGGAAACATTTCTCTCAGATTGCATTAGATAAGATTGACAAGCGTAGATGATGGAACATCACATCATCATCTGCTATGTTAAGGTATATAAGTGCACTCTGTAGAAGCTGCAGTCTTTCCTTGCTTGTGTCAGGATGTTGTCTTTTAAACTTTTCATTCAATTTTCAGGTTAAACTGATTCACTGCTGTAAGTTGAGGACTTCTGAATAACATTTCAGCCGTAAATATTTACCAAAAGTGTTGTATAAAGGCTGCATATTTAGATTTTTTTTGAGAGAAGATGCCATTTAATAGTTTAGCTTGACTATTAATGCATATCTGTTGCTTATATTTCCATTTATCATACTAGTCACTAATGTTACACAACGTAGCAAAAATGATGCTCTTTCTTTGACACCAATATGTTTTCTCTGAGCCTGCGAGTTACAAGCGTTACTGTTTTTTCACTTGTGTTTTTTGTTTCTTTGTTTGTCTTTATTCATAGATTATCCCTATAGTGACCACAAGCCACGAATTGTCTTTACACACATTTGAAACGCATCACATTTGTTTTCCTTTGGTATTTTGTGAAGCCCTCATGTGTTCTGTCAAATCACAAATCGAGGCACCAGTTTTGTAGTTCAGCTTCTGCATTTCTATCTGATGTGATGGTGGGAGAACTGGTAAAACCTGTTTTTCCACTTCCCGTTTTAGCTCTTATGGAACACCTTTGCAGTTCACGATGGCTCGTTTTTGAAACACCCTTTTATCACACCAGCAGGCTTTTAAAGATAGATAATAGATTTGCTCTTTCTTGTAATGTGCTGCTAAGGTCACTGCTGCTGTAAAAATTAAGCTCAACTTGAAAAATATTTCTCTGAATCGGTTTAAACACCGGAGTGCTGAACTACAGGCTCATTCTTCTGTTTTTGGTCTAGAACATGACTTTCAAGACAAAGCTGAAACATTCAAAAGTTGCCAGGGTTTGTGTGGCAGCTCAGCATGGTGTTTCCAAACTGGTACCAGTGACTCATCTTTAAAAATGCAATTAGATGTAACACTAAGGTGTGCTGTCTGTGAACGACTGTGTCTGTGCCAAGTGCCACTTTGTGTCATTGTTGTGATTCTTGCAGCCCTACCCTGAATACCATTGTTTCCTAAGCATTTATACTGTCTTTAACACACCCAACATATTTTCTCAGTGTGAATTTGTAGCCAATATCTCATTTAGATTGCCTATAAACAGAATATTTTCATATGTTTTTGTATATTTTTTACTCGTATTTTTCTAAGAACACAAACCCCTGATCAGTATCTGTCATCGGAGGGTTTCAACAGGAGCCGAGCGGGAAAAGGTTTTGAATATCGATTTGGATATTTTAGATAAAGCATATGCACAGTACATAATTTACAAGTCAGATGATTTGGACACTGTTTGTTGCACTGTCAAGACCGACACCAAAAGGTACAAGCTGGTAAAATATAAATGCTTAACTTACTGTGAACATCCTCTTTCACAGCGAAGAGAAGAGGAAGCAGCAACGTGCTGTCAGACTAACACGGGTATCTTTGTGCTGCTCTGTGGCATGTTAGTATGTGAGCTATCTTTCCTTTCCACCCATCAGTAGACCTGACTGACAAGGACTCAGGAGCAGCACCTGTCACTTTCACTGTCACCCCCACAGGCATCATAGATCAGGCGCAAAGAATAACATACCACAGCAGTCTGCGTACCTTCCTCAAAGTTCCTGCAGAGAAGTTACAAAGATATAATCAAAGATGAAGATAAAGACCTCACTAGTCTTTTATTTATTGACAAGCACCAATGTGACATAATAATGATGGAGTTTGAACAGCTGTTATTCACTCTGCTGTGTGGGTTTTCACACAGTGGCGCACAAGGGAAGTTCAAGGTGGCAAAGACGCTTCTATAGCAGGGTAAGGTGAAAGGGAATGATCACAGGAAGTTATTATTGTTTAGCATGCTGATTTTGGGCTCTGCTAATCAGCACCTGAAGCAGCAGTGGATGAAACGCACAGCTCCTGGATACTATTAAGGTACGTTAAAGCACTGTTTACTGCACTTTGTGTCAAAATGTGTGCATCTGAGATGTAATTGCCTCAAAACTGAGCATGCATACACAATGCATGTAGTTTGAATTGACTGATTTGCATCTTTTGAGGACATCAGTGTGCCTGAAATTCACAGGAGCGGTGCGAAGGAGTGGCCTTGGATAGTGCAGTCTGACTTGGTAGAGGTGGGATGCAGGTATGAACCTTTCTGCTAGCTAAGTGTTAACGTTTTCAAAATGCATTTCACTGTGGGAAATGACAACAACAATCTCAAGGCTGCAACCTACCACACTGACAATTTCAAGTTTTGCTGACGATTTGGTGCAGTAAGGCAGCCCTTCTATTTTTGTTTAGCTACATTTTAATCATAGCGGTCGCCTCCCTTCATGCAAATGTTCCACTAGAACAATTCTACTGTCACTATTTTAATGGAACATCAAAGTCCCGTTCTTCTCTACGCTCTGCCCAGGACAACTGTGATTGATTTAAGAAATTTTTTAAAAAGTCAGACTGTTATTTTATGGTATAGCTGAATGATACTAAGGTGCAGTCAGATTATTCTATTCTACAGAATGGTCTGACTAAGCAAGAGTGCCAGTAGTGAAGCCCATTAGAGGGCAGCACACTTCATACAACCAGAGTTATAATGGAATATCAGCAACTAATGAAACAACTTGGAACAGCCATTCTAGATTGATTTATTTTTTATTTAAGGGTTACATTTAAAAAAAGTGGCTTCATACCTACTGTCTAGCCCATCACTGAATGACCATCGCTTATTAACACCAAGCTTAAAGCCAGAACGTATTTGAGAATACCGGTAGTCAAGATTTTAAGTCTTCTTCTTTATACAATTAATGCAGTTTAATCTGGATCAACCATATATATTAACTGCTAACAGCTATCATGTAATGGCATCAAAAAAATAAATATGGGGCGAAAACCATACAGGGCCTAAGCTGTAGCCTGCAGGTGACTGGGTAAAAGGGCTTTTGCTGTATAGAGGCATGTTTGGAGGGCTGCAATAGGGTTTTGGCCAAATGAAAATCACCAATAGCAAACTGAAAAGAATCCCCCCCCCAAAAAAGTGATTTTATTTATTTTTTTATTTTTTTGAAAAGTCAAGTTTTGAAGATTGGAATTTCATTTTCTCAAGTATACAAGAAATTTTGGTTTATGAAATGCTCTCAAGTAATAGAAAAAGTCACATATTTCCATCAAATAAGGTGATACAGACTCACTGCCTTTACTGTAAATGGATCAAGTTTATTGTTGTGCATAGTCACTCCCTAAAGGCCAATCATGAGCCAGAAAAATACATTAGTTTGCTCTTTTCTGAATGTCTGGAGGACATTTTGACTTGTGATGATGGCTGAATCCTCTTATGGAAGGCCCTGCTGCTGTGCATGCTGGCTCACTAATCATACTTTACTGAGACATCCAGTGGAACTGAGTCATTATTAATGCTGATTCCTTCAGTTGTGACAAGTCAAAATGTTTGCATTGACAGGTTTGTTGTGTCAGTTTTGTCAAATAGAGGACCCAAAGTGTCAGACTTTACAAACCCGTGGCCCACTAGAGGGCAGTCTAGATTAATGCGTGTGCTCCAGTACAACCAGTAGTGCTGCAACCAGATTTACCCGCTGTACTGGAGGCTCATGTTGGACAGCATTTAATAATGTGCACAGACGCATTCTTTTCTCATCCCATTCTTATAAACACTCTGCAAACAAAGTCAACGCTTTACACAGAGGACATGGGTGAATTTAATGTGTTTACTTCTTCTGTCCATCACAGCTAACAGTGATCCAGAAGTAGAGACAGGGAACATAGAAAAGTTGATTTTCCTGTGTGCCAGTGATTTATTATGGTAACTTACATGTCTTTTGTTTGCATGCTTTTTATATTTTCTTGTTGAGTTCTTGCAAAGTCGTCTCACCACTCTCATTTGTGAATCGTACAACAGCAGACAGTTTGCTGTCAGGAGGGATTAGACTTTAAATGCCGTAGATCTGGTTCTAATAAATAGTAATGTGATCATTTAAATATCATCCACACAAAAGCTGAGCAACAAGACAGCATTTCCTTGACTTTGGCCAAAGGGAAATGATTCTGCATTAAGCGGTTCTTTAGTGTGGAAAATTCTAAGCTAAAAAAAATCCTCTAACTCAATTTCCATTTTTATGTGCTTCATACTTCCAATTCTTTTTGAAGCTTGGTTATTCAAAATGTGGAAATATGTTTGGGATTTTGCCTTTGCAATAATGACATTTGGTTCAGTAATTAAAGTGAATTTGGTTCAGCTGTTGACCCATGAAACATCTCATAAAACTGCCTTTTGCAGGGGCAGCAGGACCTGTTGCATGTTAGATCTTTTTATTCTCTTTACCGAACTTTATCCCTCCAGTCTTGGGAAAGAATATATTTTCTTCAATAGTTTATTTCTGTCCTGTTCATGAGGTCAGATTAATTATGTGCTACAGAATGATCTGACAAAGCAGGACTAAACTCAACATGAACCAGCGTGACTTTCGTGATCCTGAACTGCATTTTTTTTTTCTTTTTTACCTTCCAAACAGAACTGCTTTGCTGTCAGGAAATGATTCAGATCAGAGTATTAGAGAAGAATGTAAGAACTGAATGTGGGCGATTTGCTGGAAGGTTTTACTCATCAGTGTCACAATGACCTTTGAATGCTGAGATAAGTCAGCCTTAAATAGTTTGAATAGGATCTGAAACTGTGGATATCATGAGTTAGATGAATCACATGCGGCCCAGTAGCTTGAAAGTTTAGCAGTATTTAATATTTTGGGATGCACAGATGAGCAGACACTCCACAAAGCTCCTCGGAGACACTCCCTGGTGCTACTGTAGCTGTTGGAGCAAGTCGCTGCTGCACTATCTGGCTAGACAGTGAACTCATGGGACTTCCCCACCGCCCTGGTCCTGTTCTGTACTTACCTACTTACATAGCGTCTGTCTGAAAAGAGGCTGCGGAAAACCATGTCCCTTTTCTCCACATGTGCGTTGATCATTGAGGATTAGTGGAGACAAAGTGGCACAGAGCCACTGCTGAGAGCACTGAGGTTTCAGCATGCCCAGCCCAGTTCTGTGTCATCAAAAGAGCTTGCCTAAAATATATGGGTATTATCTCTCTCCTCTTTTTGGGTGTGTGTGCTTTCAGATAGCTAGTGTTATACAATTTAGTTGCACGATGATGATGATGGATACTCTGAATGATACAGGCTCAGTGAGGATTAAGCTTATGATCTTGACAGGACAACAATCTCCCTCGCCATTTCATTTGATCTCGATGGCTCCACTTGATTACAGGTGTTCGCACACAGGAGATGGAGTCCGAGCACACGCCTCCAGTACCCGCACGCTCAATCACGCAGCTAACAAGCCTGTCTGTGTCTTGTCTAGCAGCCTGCTGCAGCGACATAAGACTCAGGTAGTATAACTAGGACTCTTACTTGAGAGGGAAACAAGCCCTCATAACCCAGAGCCTGACAACACGGTCATGATAACACTCATATCGAGCGCTGGTGATGTTTCAAATGCAGCTGAATGCCTCTTGTGCCACTGAGGTTGTTTTCATCCGTGATGCTACAGAGGGAGGCTTTGACAGGCCGGAATAAGTCTCAGTTAGTTAAGGTATCTGTGTGTGACACCTCAGTTCCTTCTGACTTGATAACTGTATTTCCTCTTCTTTTTTCCCCTCCTCTCTGCCTCTCTTGCTCCCTGTTAGCGCCAGTGACTGAAGCTGTGGTCAGGAGGCATTCCTGGGGCAAGCCCACAGTGCTCACTGGGATGCCTGTACTAAAGTGTGGAACTCAGCAAGCCACTCTGCTCCCCTGTGGTGCTGGCATGGTGAGTACCAAGACATCCTGCTGGGCCTGCGGTGGTGTTGGTAACCTCGCATATGAAGAGAGTAAAGAAAAAGGAAAAAGTTCTGAGCTCTGGCATTTTCACACATAAATCTTTAAGACAACTGGGGAGCATAAATGTCAAACTGGAAGAAAGTAAATGAAGAGCTGAGGTGATGTGTCCCTATGTATGACCATCTGGAAGAGAACATTAGGCTCTCTGCAGGGCTTCTAACTCCTCAGTTCATTAGCATGCAGTGTGGTACAGTGGTGGCTCTCTCAGTTGCCTACCAACATGCATCCATCTTGCATTTATCTTCTTGCAACAGCTGTTGGAGCACTGTTTGACTTTGATATTTTGGAGAAGTACATTGTACCAACACTCTCTAAAACAACTGGTTGGTAGTTGTTTGTTTTTTCTCCACCCCCTAATTTTTGAGAAGTGGAAATTTCAGAGTTCTTGGAACAGCTGTGGCAGCTGTTAAATGTGGTTTATCTCTAACAATCATAAAATTTCCATACAGATCCAAAGAGCACCTTGCTTCAGCTCTTTCAAACAAAAAACACTTCAAATAGTTGTTCAAATTCAGTACAATCCACAAAGTCTGTTCACTCAATGCAAAACAAGTCACAACTGCTTGTGGTCAGCTATTCTGCAGCAAATCTCCTCAACATGTTGCAGTTTCAGTTTAATTTGACTTTTTTTTGTTCCATGAAGGATCCTTGCTGCTCTCTCGACACCTTCCTCTGACTTTTCGTTACTCACTGTACAGCCAGACTCCTTTTCATGACGAGAATCATAAATTAAACAATACCTCGCTTTCCCTCGTGTGTCTGTTGGTGTAAAAATAGCTGGGTTCGGTGCACAGTGTGATGCCCGTGCGCAGCCCTCTGTCTTTAATGAAGTGTTGCCATGAAAAGTGCACTGATCCTCCAGTGCGACATGTGCTCAGGCTCTGTGGCAACCGTGTGCTGACTTTCTCAAACTCCCAGAGTGACTCTGAGCTCATTTGGTTATACAAGTGCTGACAATTACCCAGAGATTTGGACACAGGGACATGGGATATTTCCATATCCCTGACGGATGTTATTTTAATTACACCGAGCTGCTTGACTTTGTGCTGTGGATTTACATGTTTTTTGTTCTTCTGTGGATGCAAAGAGGGATTCTTTGAAGGTTACTCTGTTTTACTGAATCTCTTATTTATTGAGCCCCCGAGTCTCTGGCAAAACACCGGGTAGCATGGGAAGTCTCATTAAATCAGATTGTTTATGAAATATCTGTCTTTGACTCGGAGATAATTATAATTCTGTGTGTAATCTGTAAAGTGCAGGTAATGACAACATTCTGATAAGATACAAGATAATGAAAACTAATCCTCTCTCCTCCTTTTCTGCCCTCAGCCATTTTAGATTGTGTGCGTTTCAAATTCGCTGCATCATCTGAAGAGAAGCAGAGTTATCATCTCCAATCAGCCTCATTGTGGGGTCCTAATTATATTTGATTGAGAAAAAAAATTACACACGGGAGCAGGAGTGATAATTATGGTGTAGAATCTGCCCGTACGTTCAAACGCAACCATAAATGCATCAACAAGGCTGATTAATTTAGGTGATAATGCAGAGGAAGGTAGCAGGTGTGTGGATACAGATGCTGTTCCTCTGTAGGACGCTTGTGAAAACAAATGTTTCTATGTCATTGCAGGTGAAATGTGGCACAGTGGCTCGGTGGGTTGTGCCGCTGGTAATGTGAGCGAGGTCTGGTTTGATTCATGTAACTCTTCAAGCCTCATTCCTCTTCAGGTTTTGGGGGTAATGGTGCGCACAGAGTGACTCAGGATCACTTATTTGCAGGAATGACTGATGAGAGAGCATCTTTAACCCTTAAATTCAACTTCAAAAACACGCTTAACTGTTTCGTCTTCATTTAGTTTAAGAAAATAGCTGCTCAAACTGTATTTTTACAATATACTTCCCAAATATCTGATTGAATCTCAATATCACAGACTTCTGACACCAGACTGGACTTCATTTTTCAAAGCCCAGAGCAAAAATTCAATGAAAAATGTGGCTGTTGAGTTAAATCTCCTGCAGCTACAAACTCGGAACTGGCAAGTGTGTAATGTGGTGATGGTTATGGTTTTGGACTCGGATGACACAAAGTACAATTTGCATTCAGGTTTGTGTTTTTGGTTCCAGATGATTCTCATAAAGCTTTCACCAAAGTTCCCGTAAACAATTACAGATTGTTAGTTTTCATACCTGAGGAATGGATTCATCTTGAAGTGTATTTTCAACAGCTGGTGTAGCTTATTCATTCAACTTTTTAACTTAATACTAAGGCTTTTTTTTTTAAAAAAAACATTTTAATTAAAAATGCAATTTCCTTTATGTGTCTATGTCTTATGCAAGTTGCAGGTTCAGATGGATTTTCAGTTTCAGCTCCTTCCATAACAGGGAAGTTAAATTGCTTCAGGCCCCCAATTGACCTTGGAATAAGGATGATATCCTAGGAAATCAGTAGAGGTATAAAATAATAATAAAGTAATGTAGGTTTTCATTTTTCCATTTTCAAATAAGTTTTGCAATTTAGTTTTTAAATCTGTAAGCTGAACTTTTACCTCCATCCAGTGCGCAGGTATTGGATAGATCATATAAAGATAACTTTAGTCTGTTCTACAAATAAAATAATATGGTTCAGAATGCCATTAAAAATTAAGCAATATTTTAGCTTTGATTAGACTTTTTTTTGTAAATGTTTCCACGTGCAGGCAAATGGTTTTAGTATAGTATCAGTAAAGGGGCATTATGGAATCAGAGCTGCAAGCATGATCCAATGAAAATAGACACTTTATTGCTTTGTTAGACGGACTGGATGAGCTCGACAGTCTGCTGGAGAGAACAAAATGCAATCTCCAGGCCATTACTTTCCCCATCTGAGTCATTTATAAATCCATCCGCCCTCTTGTCCTCCTTTTCACCACGCCGCCTTCACGGCAACTTTCTCTTTTTTTTTTTTTTTTCTTTTTTTTTTCTATTTTACGCACAGGTGGCACCAACCAGGTAACCACGCGAGCCCGACGCACCGTGCACGCGGTAACGCGGGTCCACCTCGAGCCCAACCAGCACCTGCGTGGAAATTCCTGCAGAACAAACCAAAAGGGGAAAAAAAGAAAAGACAAAAAAGGAAACGGTACGAGCCAGTCAGAGAGAAGTGGCAGCAGAGGAGTCCGGAGCGCAGCGCGGACGCGTCTTCTTCTCTCCTCCCCCTTCAGACCCCGCCGCTGCACTCCATCTCTCCCTCTTTTCCGAGCTCTCCCTGTCTCTCTCTCTCCCCCGCTCTCTCCCCCTCTCCCTTTCTTAAATTGACATTGGTCTGGCTCGAAACATGATAACAGAAAAGCCTTCCTCCGCTCCGCGTTGTCGGGCTGTCCTCAACCCCGATCACTTGAAACTCAAATAAGCAGGCGTTCTTAGGGGAAAAAAAGAGGATCGCACACTATTCTGTCAGCTGGTGCTCAGAGGGAATAACAAGAAACCTTTATACCACACTCACACACCCTTGTATGTGCTCTTGCGCATCGTAGAAAGTGCTCGTGTTGAACTACAGTGAAAGTTAACATGTATATGCACGCTTTCATACGCGCAAGCCTTGGATTTGTAGGTTTCTGCCTGGTCGCCTTTGTCCAACAGTCAGCTTCAGGAAGTAAAACCACTCAAGGTAAGTTTTCACCTCAAAATGCCTTTTTATTTTAGCCATCGTGGCTAAGAAAGAGCTGGTTGGATTGCTGAATGCTTAAGTAGATCTATAGGAAGCATGTGGAGAACTGATTGTGTTTGTCTTATTATTTGTGCTTTAAAAGATGTTGAAAGTAGAATATTTGTGGCAAGAAATGAGCAGAAGTGAAGTTTTTAGAGTCTTTGATGCACCAGTTTGATTTCAGCAGATGCCTTCTGTTGGTTCAGTGCCTTATTTTGCAATCATTTAATTGTTGTTGCGCTCAGTTGCTTGTGTTTCTGCACAGTTGTCAAGACAGAAAAACAGAGGAAACCTAATGAGGCTCAAATTAAGTTTCACTGAGAGTTTGCTGCTGTCAGAATGAAATACCAAAACTTGTCTTTGATCTTCAGACAGCATCAGCAGTGTGAAGTTATGTTTCATAGCTAAACCTGCAGGTAATTGTAGTGAGACCACAAGGAGGTATTTGTCACAGTCCAGACAAGTATTTGACACCGGCCTGCAACACACACATGGAGGAGCCTCAGTCTGTCAGACACTGCAGCTACAGTGCCGTCCTGTCCAGCCGGCTGCCCTCTTGCTCTCCTTTTCTTGTGAGAATTTATTCAGACCAGACAAGGGGGCAGCCTGAATCAGAACTCCTGGCATCTCACAGGGAACCAGACAGACGTGGCGTTACACACTCCATTTCTGATCCGCTCAGCCCCTCTCCTGCAGGTTTTCATCACTTAATTTTCCCACAATACAAATGCCAAGCCGGAGCTGCCAGAAGTATTTGCATGCAAAGACATATCATGGTTCCTGTGTGAGTGTTGATTGTGGTTGGTGATGTTTTGCACTCACAAAAAGACATCTTCTGGGGCGGTCGACAAGGCAAAAAAAAAAAAAAAAAAAAAGGAGAAAGGGGGTGGGTGACTATTTTGCATCCTGGGTGGTCTGCCCCCACTTGTGGGAAAACTCAATATTTACATTTTGCAATTAGAACTACTTTTTTCTCACTTTATTTTCCACAACATCGATTACACACTTCCTTGTCGTGTGGAATGCTGCCGTATGAGAGTCTTTAATGACATGCACCTGTTTGTTGGTCACCGAGTGAAAGGCAGAGGACGACCACTTGAGAGGCTTCTCCTCCGGGTTGCCAGTGCGAGCTCTGCAGTGGCGTATTGTCTGTGATTTATTTGTGAGCATATTTTGTGCCTAACTGAAAATAAATATCCCGTTTGATGTCAGTGGCAACTCTGTGGCACCGACAACTCTGCAAGCTGGGAACAATTTTGAAAAATGGGGAAACGAAGGGATGAACAATGACTGAGGAGGAAAAAAAAAGAGAGAGCCACAATTTGTCAGCTCAATATTTATTCAACGCAGATGTTGTCTTTCATCAGTGTCAGTCTAATCATGGCACTGTGTTTCAGGCATCAGTCATTACTCTAGGAAAGGGGGGTGGGGGGTGAAAGAGCAGTGGAATGAGGGAGGGAAGGTTTGAAGATGTGGTGGAGAGAATGACAAAGACGGGGAAAAATGAGACCAGGGAAACAGGAGAGATTAAATGTGCAGAGGAGAAAGAGAGAGGAGAGGTTTCTTGGTGAGCGAGCAGCAACAAGCGAGGAAAAGAGGGGAGCCACAGACGTCATGGCAAATCACTCTCTCTCGAAACAGTGTCAGGAGCTCTTTGCTAATGCAGCGGCACCAAGGCAACGGTTGGTGTGGGGCTGACATGCTGCTGTGGCTGGCTGTGTTGGTGTAACCTCTGCTCCGGGGCCTGGGGGTCTAAAGACGCAGGGCTGCCGGAGCGGGGAGGAAGGCCACATGCAGGCCCTGACACACTGTGGGAACCGAGCAGCCTTGGCCAACATGAGGCCCAAGTGACGGGGGACGCTTACCTAGAGATGCTGCCCGAGTCTCCACTGTGAGCAAGATGGAAGGGAAGAAGAAGAAATCTCCCCCTCCTCCTCCTCCAGCCCAACACTCACTCTCTTTCCTTTTTCACCCAACTCCTGCTTTGTTTGCTTTGTCCTCGCTTCCTTTCCTTTACACTTAATGCAGTAGCTGTGCTTTTTTTTCTCTGTCAAACACAAGCGAGGACCGCATTACACCCACTGTGTCAGAAAGCTCCCTGTCAGCCAATGTGCTAATTATATTTCTGCAACAAAAAGAGAGATGTGCACAGCTCCCCTCTGCCCCCTTTGCTTCTTTTCTTCAGCCTGCTTTTTCTTGCTTGATGGAAGGCTTGGATGTGCTGCAGCTATGAGTATCACGCAAGTGTCGATATCGGTGTATGTGTCACTGGGACGGTGAGAAAGTGTTGTGTCTGCACTATGTCTTAGTAATTTGGACAGGTCTTTGAAACTGTATGTAAAGCCACATGAAGGAATCGTTTAAATGGAGCTTTTATTTCTGCTTAACCTGTCAGCCTTGAACTTCCCTGAATGTGCTGTATCGCAGAAAGACAGAGGAGTAAAAGAAAAAAGATGACAGGCAGCCAGAGACTGTGGCACTTTCTTCTAAGTACATGTCCAGTCATCTGACTTTGCCATATTGACACCACTTTGGCATTTCTCTTTCATCACCTCCACTGTTATTTCTCAGGCTGTGAGGTTTCTGCATTGCCCCGTGAGCCCTTACAAGCTCCTGCCGTGGTATTTGTCGAAGCTGTTGCACTTATATCCCCAAGAGACTGGATGTGTCTGAAAAACAAGCACACGCAAAAGTCCCTGTTAGTTTGCCAAGGTGCCGAGCACAATTTTTGGCGAAGTAATTTTTAACAGCAGGCGAGTGGAAGATGTATTCAGGTCAACCTAAAAGAAAAGACTTCTTCTGTCTTGACTGTGGCCGCTGTGTGACTTTGAGAAATGAATCACATTGCGGATCAGGACGTTGCAGCGTGGATGACTTGTTGACAAAGTCACCCTTTAATTTCTCCCGTCTACCTCCAACCACCAAGACCAATTAAAGCAGATGAACTCCTAACCTGCAAATGCCATCTCATTTCTCTCTTTCCTAAACAAAAAGAGCTCCCCTGGATGGCACAAACTCGTCTCAGTCTGTCTTCCCTCTCTGCAGCAGGCATGCGGTGTCAGATAGTCGTGTTCTCGTTATGATCAGAGAGTCTGAGGCGGGTCGAGCCTCGGGGTAGCCCTCGGTCAGCCACTGATGAGTGGGTGGAGGAGGCCGATCCAACTTTGCCACTCAGCAGATGCACTCCGAAAGCATCTGCCTGACAAGTGGTGCTCCAACACCACTGTACATGTTGTTACAAAGCAGCTAAGAGAGAGAGATTATTATCTTGGCATTACTTGAGTGGTGAAAACACTTGATAACAATTCTGTCCAGGAGCAATGCGGTATGAATCACGAAAACGACTTTTATCTGTGGGTGCGCTGTGGGGATAAGTGAATGTGTATGACTGCGATGAGTGATTTTAGACTGGATATTAATGATTGCACTTAGCAGGCAGAAGTGCTTTCACTTCTCGAAATGAGGCTCCATTATGGCTGCAGAATCCTTTGAAAACAGTTCAGGCTTACTCTGCCTAGTTTTCTCCTATTCGCAGCCTTCTGTGTGGCCGAGCCACAGCTTCATACAAACATTTTAATTTTGTGTCAGGGCGGGCGAACTGCAGATCTAGTAGCATGTTTACAGACTCATGTAAAGTCAAAGATGTCTGGCACAAGCTGTGACCTGAGGCGATTCAGTGGGGCTTCGTTCTGGACAGTCCCTCACTTTCATCCTGGCTGATGGATTTTCCTCTCAGAAGGTCAAAGATTCTGGCCTCAAGAAATTAGACTTCCTTCCTCGAGGTCTCCAGACGGGAAGTTTACTAAGTGTACTTGGCAAAATACTAACTTTTAATCAGTAAATTCTTGTTTTTTAAAAAAAATAAATAAATAATGAACTGCAGATTTTATAATCTTTCTTTAAGAAAATGAAAAATGCTCTCATACATTATCACCATCACATAAAAATGTCTGGCAATAATTTGCGGTAGTAGTGAAACAGTTTGGGGAAATACACTTTGACTTCATCTTGGAGAGTTAGTATGATGCTGCTCTCATGCCTGCACGCTAAATGTAAGGCTGCAGCCAGTTAGCTTAGCTTAGCATGAAATCCTGTAAACATGGTTCACTGGGTCACTGCTCTGTCAGATTCTACCCAAATACATCAACTTCAGACTCTCACTAATTAACACATCATTGCTCATATGATAAATCCAAACTGGTGACTTCCTGGAGTCTCAGCTGGTTGCCTGGCAACTGCTCAGAGCTGAGATGCAGTTTGACATGTAACCCCCAGACACACCGACTTGTTGTTCTTGCACGTTGGGTTTTTGTATAGATTAAGCAAACAAGTTAATTAGTGAGCTTTGGAAATGCCAGCAGCACCAAGCTAGCTTTTTCTCCAATATTTACAGTCTTTGTGCTAAGCTAAGCTAACACAATGATGGCAAACAAATAAGCATATATCCCAAAAATATCAAACGTGTGTTTTAAAGTCTCCTGGCAGTGGTTAGTGAGTGACTGTTGGGTGCATGTTTGTGGTCCAATTGTCGTTTCTCTTGTGCATATTTGTACAATCATCATCATCATCTGCATGCACATACTGAACTGAGCGATGACTGTCTTTTCCACCTTTTGTAAGCCTGATGAATGTTAGGTCGGTCACAGCCAAACAAAACCATAACCTGTGGACACTGCAGATTCCCTGTTGCTGCCCAGGGGAACCCATCAGCTATTGAGACCCCTCTGTCATGCTACCTTTTCACCCTTCCTCGAGCAGAAAATCACTTTATCAGCAGCTGGCGAGGCCCTTGTGACCGCTATTTGTCACCTAATTTAGAATGGTTGCAGGGCTGACAAAGCTGTAGATTTCAGGTGCAACCGAGGAAGGAGGTTTAAAGCAGCCAAACTTTGCTGAGAGCACCACTGACAAACTGCTTTGTATGCAACGCTAGTGTCCAGCGGCAAGAAAAAGCTCGAACCCTCACACTCTGTAGAGGCGTGCTTGTTTGGGTCGCGTTTATTTATCGAGGCTTTAATTTGAACAATATGTTCCAAATGAGGCCTGTGATGCTTCTCTCAACTGTGGCATTGTGGTTAAAATTAGAAAACTCTCTCTGCTGCTCCCGTCTCTTCCTCTCTCCCCTGTCAGTGGCCTTTGTTCTCGGTGCAGATGCGCCGCTGTGTTGACAACATCCCTGTTGGTTTCGGGGGAGGATGGAGTCTGCGTTGAAGGCACTCTGACCCCCCTCCTCCAGTCTTAGACTCACCTCTAGAGCCTCCTTCATGAGTGCTGATGCCTCACTGAGGAACCTCCAAACCGCCCCTCAGCCAGCTGTAGCAGCTCTTGGATCATTAACCCTCTAACCCCCCACCACAGAGCCCACATTTGTTTTACTGGATACTGTGATTCAGGAGAAGCTATCAGAGCGGCTGTCATCTTGACGTCTATACTTTCTTGAACCCATGGCGGCCGCTACGCCATCCTTCCTCCTCTTTCGCTCTTCTTCCCGCTCCCTCCTGTGACCTCTCGGCTGAATAATGGGGCTGCGTCTGTCTTTGAGAGTTTGGCGGGGTCAGGGAGGGACGTCATTAGGCTGGTCTGCGGTGGTCAGCGTTGTCGGAGGGGGGTTGGGGGGTCAGAGAGAGCCTTGTTTACAGACTGTGTGTGTTTACATTCCTGATGGTGAGCGCCAGCTTTGGAGACTGCTGGAAGTGAAAGGAAATGCTCTTATTCTGCTTAGTAATGGAAAAATCCAGCCCAATACATCAAGGAATCCAGATGAAGGGGAAAAAAAAGAGAAGAAGCCAAGTTATTTATTTGGTGGGTTCTGGCCAGTGCATTCAGGGTAGAAAGAGGGATGACTTCACTGATGAATATGAGACTTCCTAAATGGACAGAGGCATGGGAAAAACCATATGATCCTCTCCAGGATTTAGTCACCCCCCCGGTGAACTCAACATACAAATTTATTGCAGACTGTAGTGGCAGATACTGGTCATTAATGGCAAATGCACTCTAATAAATAGATCCATAAAATAATGGGAAAAAAACGCACAGGGAGCTCATTATTCCAGCATTGTCCTGTAATTCAAGAACAGCAATGCTCGGTTAATTAACCGTGTCCACAGTAAAAAAACAAAAAACAACCAAAGTCAACAGTGTAATGAGTCTATAGTAAAAAAAAAAAAAAAACACTACAAATTCTATATATTTTAAAGCCTTATCTATCATACAAAGCAGGAAATGTTTCTGTTATTTAATGATAAATCTATCATTTTAAAAAAGGTATTACATAATGGTGTATGGACAATGAATAATATTTATTTTTTGATATATCTACAGTTAAGAAAACTGCATTTTTTAAAATGTATAATAATCAGTGAAATAACAGAAAAAGTACTGGTAGCTCATTACACAGAATGGGTCCAGTAGTAAAATAAAAGGTTAATTTATGATACTACTGTAAACTTAAAAGCTGCATTTTTAAAAAAAATAATTGTACCTGCAGCAAAGAGAAAAAAAAAAAGTGAAATGTTCGGTTAGTTCATCATATAACTACAGCAATAAGTTAATTAATGTTTAAACAAATGTTATATGATTTAAAACAGACTTTTTATTAATGTCAATTTTTCACATTTCAGTAAAAACGTGCAGCTGCCAGGGTTCGATTCCCGCCCACAGCCCTTTGCTGCAGGTCTTCAACCCATTCTTCTCCCTACTTTCCTGTCTGAGCCTCTACTTACCTGTCTAATGAAGCTCGTACACATGCAAAAAAGAAGTTAATTACAACAACAAACAGAAACAAAGACATTATAGTTAATTACATTCTTAGGTAAAGTTGCATTTTGAAAATGTAAATAAATGAAAATGCACCTAGAAATGCATGCATTGTGGACAACTTCAGCTAACCTGCTCAGTCATACAAGTGTTTGTGTTAGAATGTGGTTGTTCATGACTCTTTCTATCACGGAGGCATTTGGGGGCTACGAGTAATGGCTGATTTCATTATCTGCTAATAATTTTCTCACTTTATTTGGTCTGTCAAATATCAACAAAAATGGTTAAAAAATGTCATTAAAATATCTTGATTTTGTGGAAGCAAGAGATGCTTAAGAACATAAAACGAATAAAGATTTTAAAAATGACAATAAGAAAGGAAGATGAAACTGAAGAATTTTGGCATATTTTTTCTTGCGAAACATGCTTAGCGGAGTAACTATTTTCTGTAGATATTCTGTTCATTAAATGTAATTTTCTGCAATGATCACATCACTGGAAATCCTGGAGTCACTGGGACTCACTTGTGTGTGCTGTCTGAAATACTGCAAGAGATCAACACACAAAAGTTATTCACATTATAAATATGCATAAAGTAGAAATTCTCCGCTTGTATTATTTCATACTGCTTCCTACTGATTTTTCATTTTCAAATTAAATGGGAGCATATCCACATAATTACATGCACATTAATGGCATGGGCAGAGACCGAGCTGCTTGTGCATCAACCTGTAATTTAGGTAAGTGGGTGTCAAATGATTGAAATGGGAGAAATGGAAAAAGCTGTTTTATATTAGGTTTTGATAATTATAAAAGCCTATTTAGAATTGCCAGACAGGCTGTGTTGCTTCACTGATCAATTACACTCTGAATCTGGTCTATAATTCTGGTGATGACTGATCATTTCTAGGAGTGAACATGGTATCGGGCAATTCTGCCATTTCTGTCATTCATCAAGGTTGTAATTTAGCAGCATTTTTTTTTTTTTTTAAATTATCATGATGGACTTTTATTGATTCGTAGGTTGACAAAAATTAGCTGGTAGTGCTTTATGGTTTCAGTCTTTTTTGAGCAAAACACCAAAATTTCTCCAATTTCAAGCTTTTTAGATGTGAGGGTTTATGTTTTTTTAAAAATCATGCAGTAACATTAACATCTTCAGACAAAACAAAGCATTTGTAGACAGATTATGTAGCTCGGGCAAAGCATTTTTGTACTGTTTTTGTGCTTTTTACAGACAAAACTATTGATTTAGAAAATACACAGCAGATAATTCACTGTTGAAAACAATTGTTAGACACAATCCTGCATTCAACAGTAACTGTAACTGATTCCTTCTCATCATAGAAACTCATTTTCTGCTGTTGTGAAAATATTTCAGCATGCTTTGATCTGAACATGCATTCCCTTACAAATGAGCTGCAACATTTCCTTAAGTTACATCGATTAATTCATCAACAGAAAGTTAATTGTCAACTGCTTTGATAATCGTTTAATGATTTATGTCAGCATTTTCTCATTCCAGCTTCTGATAAATGAAGATTTTCTGAGTTTCTGTCTTGAATTATGAGTATTTCTTTTGAAATTGTGAAGGTAGTTTTGTCCCCATTTTCTGATTATAGGGCTAATTAAATCATTATCAGTTTAACTGAGTAAATTATTACCAGATTAACCAGTCGGAACAATAGCTGTTGCTACCCTGATTCATTTTCTGTGGAAAATCTGCCAGACAGTGTAGCAGTTTTTCCCTCCATATGTGAAGGTAAAAGATTTAATCTAGCGTCGCCCGTACAAAGTGTGCAGTGAAACACAGTGGGAGCAGTGATTGAGGGGCCATTAAACACTTGATATGTCTGTAGGAGGGAAATGTTAGTCTGAGGTGAGTGTGCTGTCTCTCAGCATTTAAATGAAGTATACGTCCAGTCAGTTCCAGCTCACTGAAGTCCACATTTCTGAGCTTTAGTACTTAATGCCTGCTTCACAGCTTACACAGAGAACCATTCACTTTATACCTCCGTTTGACAGGAAACAACTAAAAATATCACACTTGTGCTGTAATTGCTACGTTGCCATCTTTATAGTCGGTACTGTATCTGGCTAAAGCAACCACCAATGAATGTAATTGCTGTGTGCAGCGGGCAGAGTGTCATGTCAGTTAGCTCTGGTTGTATAAATATAAGGTATACAGCTGGACTAAGTGCCACCCTTCCCGCATATAAAATATGCTGCATGAGGCCAACAAGTCATTAACAGTTGAGGACACATGCCAGGCAGGGTGAAAAATCACTTGAAAGGTACAAATGAATTTCTTGTCACCTCGGCTCCTAATGAGAAACGGTTACAAGTTGCGCTCACGTCTTCAGCGGAGAACATATTAGAGCTCTGACACTTGGTGAGCGTCATGTCAGCCTGGCTCTCTTGCTCTCTTCGTATTACTCTATGATTCACTTAATTACTGTAATAAGTGTTTTCCTTCTGGAGGTGGTCCGGAGGTCTGTGAGTCATAGTCTGTTAAGGCCACACATGCTAAAGGAAGGACACGACACCAGATGCTCGGTCTATGATCAAAATCGCAGAGAACGGCCATTTTTTTTATTCACAGAGCCCAAGCTCGAGCTACCTTGAGAAATGTTTTATAAATGACTCGAGGAGGTGAGTCCACTTGCTCTTTGCTCTGCAGTCTCCAGGCTCATCGCTGCCGCCGGCTGTTTTGTTGGGAAGTACGCACGCTATGAAACGCTCTCAAAGGCGTTGACAGATTGAAGAAGTAGATCTTGTATGCGTTGGCTCGAGTTATTTGAAATGTTGTAATAAGGACAACCCAACTACACATCCATTATATATCAGTGTTTGTGTAATACAGAAGCTGACAGTGTCGAATAAAAAATTGAAAGAGCACGCTATTGGACTGAAGGTGCTGAGAAAATATCTTGGCAGCTTATAAAAGAAGCCAGAATGTTAAGGGATGACTAGTTTGCTTTTGTTTTGCTGGTAAATTAAAAGAGTATGCAATTAACAGACATTCGATTAAATAGTTTAATTCATCTCTAGCGGGGAAACTAGTTTAGTGACTCTCCTCATTATGGTGCAAAACTCCGGATTTTAATTATGTAAGAAGAAGTGAGGAATAATTAAGTTGCACTGCTGTTATTTTTCAAGCAGAAGTGCAAATTGATTTTTGGGTTTTAGGTTCTTAATTGTGCTCGAGTGTGCTGCTTTTTCAGTTTAACATTCTATTTAATTAAATGCTACTGACTGAGTCTGTTGGACAAACAGCATTTTAAGAAGTCACTGTGAGGATGGACACTGTGAAAGTGATTTTTCTACGATTTCTTGAATTTAAAAAAGTAGAACAATTGATTACAAATAAATAAATTACAAAGGTTTTCCTGTAGTTTTGCAATTCTACAAAGTTAAGAGGCGTGCCAAGATGCTCTGACTTCAAGTCTCTTGCATGGATCAAACTTCAAAAACTGTGGATTTCTCTTTTAGCAGCTCAATAATGTCATCTGTTCAACATCTTAACCCTTTTCATGCACACTTGTAGATTAAAATTTCTGGCATCAAGATAATGCATGATACAAATCTTTGTCACACGCTGAGTAGCTCTTCGTGTTTTGTTTGAAGTTGGTCTCATGCACCTTTAAGGAATACAACAAGACAGCAAGGTGCAGATATTCCTGTCACTGTGATCATCAGACATAACAGAGTGGACATAAGTAATATGAAAGAAAAAAATCTGCAAGCCTGTGCACGTCTGCAGATGCAAACAAGCTAAAGCCACAGATCTGCACACAGTTAATGCCTTTGAGCATGTTAACATGATTCTGCTGTTCCGAAACTTAGCTTGGATGTTCCTCTCCATTTTTTCCTTCGGATAAATCTGAGGCTTCATGGTTGGTGGACTCGGGCAGGGAGGGACCCGAGGGGGTTTTGAAGTTGTGATCACAGTTTCTGAAAGCACAGGATCAGTCAGTGGTCATGATTCCTAAACATTTAGAGTGTGTGAAGGATGAGTGTAAATATCCCAAATGGAAGCAGTGGATATTTTTATTCACAACTTTTTAGAGGTTGTTGGACAGCCAACAGTGTGTCCCTTCATGAGGCGAAGGGGGGATCGGGGCAGGAGGGGCGGTGAGATGCTAAATTTTGTGTTAATGTTGACGTCTGCATTTCATCAAAACCATTTTTTAGAGAGAGCGAGAGAGAGAGAGAGAAGTCTGCTGACCAGCACAACTTAAAAGTCCATGATAGTTTCACAGTGTGCTGTGATGGCGTTGCAATGATCAGCCATAGTTCCTGTCCTCTGCACAACCTCTTCCTCGCCTCCTCTCAGACCTGAGGGTTAAAGGAAAGAATCACGTCACATTACATTAGTGTGTGTTTTGTGTAACTTTAGATGCATACACAATTTCTATGTTAAATGTAATGTCTAGGTACTTTACTTTAAAAAGCATGATTTTGTGACATTTCATCTAGTTTGAAAGCTCATTGTGCCAGCATGATGTGACAAATCAAAACCTTGATGGCACAGACAACTAAAGAGGGAGTAGAGTTTCTGACCATGCAGATTATTTGAGCTTTTATTTTGGGAAACTTTATATCAAAAACATAATATTATTCAAAACATGGTGTTTTTAGATGTTTTAAATCATACCTGGATGTTTGACTGTTAAAAATAGTGCGTTTTTAATAGTTTTTTTTACAGAAGTGCTTGTATTTTTTTCCAATTTTCTCTTCACTTTTCACTGATTGCTAATCAATACAGAGGAAAACTATCCACTTTTCTATCACTATTCCTTTTTTCTTTTTTTCTTTTTACAACAGATAGTTTGCTTGTGAGATGTACATCGTATGGCTCATTTGCAATAAATACAGTGAAGATTAAAGAGGTGATCCTGTATGATTTCACACAGTTCAGCCATTCAAACTCCTGCTCTGTTCCTAAAGTAATTATCCTGACCTTCACCCGATCCTGCTCAACCGCAACCCAAACTATAGTGTAAGTGTGGTTCTAAGATGGATAATTACAATACTTTCCTTTGTAATTACGCACAGTATGACAAACACTGTGATCCCAGGAGCACAATTTTATGGTATTGAACCCAGCACCCTTCCTCCTCAGCCGCAAGGAGCTCAAGAAAATTAAGGATTTCATCTGAAAATGGTTTCATCGAGACAGGAGGTAGTTCAAAATTTGCACGGAATCTTTCTGAGAACACGAGCAAATATTTTATTTCTTCTGCTGCCCGAATGCGTCACTTGGTCCATATTTTTTGACTGTTACTTTGGAGTTGGCTGCAGGCCGCTCAAGTAAAGCTACACCTATGGGTGTCCCAGCTCCAATCAGTCTATTTCTGTATCTGAAGGAAAGTTGATGGGGGGGGCAAAGCAAACAGCGAGGGTCTCAACACTCAAAGTAAACATTACCCTATGTTTGAACTACACACCTTCGGCTCTACAATTCTCCCACACACTCGCGCTCTCCCTTCTGAGTCTTATTCCTGCTAACACCCCCTTGAGCCGGCCCAACTAAATACACTGCTTATCCCAGGGCCATCCCATAAATCAGGGAGGAAAAGCACCTCTGACAAGGTCTCACCTCCACGGCCAGCAGCCCTTAGCCTGCAGCTCCGACTTACATGTGGGACCTGCTTTTGAATACATGGAATAATGACTTTTCAGAGTAACTTCCTTAATCTCTTCCTCTAAGGACATAGGGAAGTTTTATCCTGCAAATTTAATACAATTATAATAAATCCCATTTATGTACCCTGCAACCCGTCTACCTCTACCATCCAAAAAATGAAAAGGCAGCTTCACTGAGTAAGGGCACGCAATGATGCGTTCAGGGATGTAGCAGTTTGACACACGGTGAAGTTTAAAGTTTTATTGAGCATGAAGGGAATCAGTTTCAGGGGAGTGAAAACATGTTTCATTATTTTACGACTTGGTTTCATCCAAGAAAATCATTGAATTCCATATTCAGACTCAAGCTATTTGTGGCTTTAATATGCTCAAGTGCAGAACCAGAGGAGAGCTCCGAGAGCAGCAATATTCAAAATGACACATTCCCCGGAGGAAGCTGTTTAAACATCTGAGTGTTGCCCAACATATCTTTCTTCTTTGGTTTGTTGTTTTGACTTTGTTTATTCATCCTTGTCTCGAAGCACCGGCTTCATTCTCTGCTGCCTTAACTTGTTCCTCAGCACAAAAGAATGAAAGAAAGTCTCAATGAGAAACACAATCTTTTCATCTTGGGCATGAGTCAATTACCAGGGCTGCGTTACGGAACACGCTGCATAGTTTTTTTCTCATGCATTCAGAGTATCGTCCCCTGGACTCAACCAAAGAATGTATTGATTCTGACATGTTTATTTCCATGGCAAAGGCAGTTTGAGTTTCCAATAAGACCAGCACATTCAGCTTTTGTTGTCCATGTGTCCGCTGGAACGCTCCCAGTAACTTTTATGGGCGGATTTTTAAACAGTGCTTTGACAGACGTGCATTACTTTAGTTTGTGGGTAAGGATTTCTTAATTTGTGTTGATTTCATTTTGTGCAGCTCACACCAAAGGCAGTGGGAATGTGAGAGTGTCATCTGTGTTTGATCACTGCTAATTACCATTTCCGAGTTGATTTCCACATTTTCATGAACGGATCTCTCACTGATGATGATGATCACTTTTCATCAGCTATTTCATGATCACACGTTCCTGTTTAAGTGTTGCCTGGTGCTCTAACTGTGCTGTGCTATAAAAGTTGAAATTTACAAGTAGTATTTGCACAAAGATGTCATTGTAGTTCAAGTTTACCAACTTTCACAGACTGGTTAGAGGGTAAATTTTTGAGGAGGGGGCGATGTTTTGCACAGTTAGTTACATAAGTTCACCAGTTTAGGTGGTTTTCACCAAACATAAAGGCTGTTTTGTTTGTTTACAGCCCTCATTGCATAGCAAGCTGCTGCCTGCCATCATTTCTAATTTCACTGAAGTTATTATGTGTCATGGCGTGGCAGTTATGTAACAGCTGAGACACTCGCAGCCCAATATCTGGTGCTGTTCTCTTGCACTCCACAACCACCTGAAGCAACAACAGTGTCAAACTGTCAGGATGTAAATTCAGCGTGAGAAGAAATGGAGAGATGCTGAAAATACAGATGTATGATTGGCAGTTTCTCTTCACTATTTATACAGTATATTCACTGATCATCCACAACTTTAAACCTACCTGCCTAGTACTGAGTAGGTCCTCCTGGACACTGGATTTCTGTGGTATCTGGCAGCTAGCACGTTGGCAGCAGATCCTTTGGGTTCCGTGGGTTGCAGGGTGGGGCCTCCATGTGCTGGGCTTGTGCTAGCACATCCTGCAGATGCTCAATCAGTTTGGGATCTGGGTGATTTGTAGGCCGTTCAACACCTTGGCCTCTTTGTTGTGTTCCTTGAGGCCGTTCCTGAGAAGTTCTTGCCCTGTGGCAGGGATCATTGTCTTGCTGTGGTTGTCAGTGCCATGGGGGTTACACTTGATCTGCATCAGTGTTTAGGTCGTGTTACACGGCAAACTAATATCCACAACAATGCCAGAACACAAGATATTCCAGCAGTACATTGCATTGTACCGAGATGAACAATGTTATATATATATATATATATATATATATATAAATGTTGTGGCTGATCAGGATACAGTGAGATGTGTGTGCCCCTCAGTGCCTTCAGTCTGCAAAAATATCACAACCGCACAGGTTAACCTTTCAGCACTCTGCCTTTGAATCGTAATTGCAGTTTTTGACTTTCGACATGTTTCAAAAGTGTGTGTTTGTGAATGTGCGAGCGCCTTTGTGTGTGTGCGTGTGTATCAAAGGAAAAGCGTGAGAGTTGGCAGCCTTGCAGACTGGGAGGATAAAGTGAACTGATGCTCCAGATGGGAACATTAATAACAAGATGAGAAGAGGGATTCTTTGGGTTTCTGTCATAATGAATATTAATTACAACAGAGATTTGGCACCAAGAAACCTGATGATAAGACAGATATTTTGTTGTGATTAATACCTCTTCTTTTGAAAAACACTTCCTCAAACAGCCTTTCCAGCTCTTAGAAGACAGTCTGTAAGGAGAAAGCACCCAGGCTTTTCCTCAGGAGAGGTCATATTGTTCTCACATAATATAAATTGATACAGGGCTCAAGGAGCTCCTGCAGCACTAAATGGCTTTGTGGAAACTTGGCAAAATGAGCCACAACTGGTCCCAGGTGCTGTGTTCCATACGGAATGTTGTACAGACACGAAAATACCCAACAGACACAGGAAACTTGACAAATCATTACAAGACTGTTACAAGAATGAAACGGCTGTTGGAAAACACTTTCTAATAGCAGTATGAGCTAGTTGGCATCACTTTATTTTAATAGCACAATGCTGATGCACAGCTTTTGTATTAGGTGACAAAAATAGACGTTCAATGTTTCTTCTTACCAATTTGTGCATTTTCATTGACTGTGTTTGCTTTCTTTAATGCTGTGAGTCAGACCAGTATGCACCGTGTTTTCAGGCTATTTGTTTTAATTAACCAGTATTGTCATACTGAGATGCTACACTGAGATGGTGCTACATAAACTGCTAAACATGGAGACTAAAGTTCTGACATCGTTTAACTCCTGTGAATTAATTAAATCTCTCATCTGGCATTTCTTTCACTTCTCTTTTTGATGTTCATTGGGTTTATTATCCATATTCAAAATGACATTGTTTTTTTTGTCCATGTTTGTATTATATACAAGCAATTTCTTCTGAGTTCTAACATATTGGTTGTAATTTCAGCTGTCTGAAAGCATCTGCAAAGAGAACTAGATTCCCTACTCCCTCTCAGCCTTGCTGCCAATTAGTGTTTCAGTGAAAAAGTTCTCTGTGACCTAAAAGCATTTTCCTTTGAGACTGCCAAACCTGTTGATAGGACATATCTGACTGTAGAAAAGGTCACCTATTACTCCTTGTGCTATGAATTTTCAAGCTCTTAAGATTTCAGATGTGTGAGATTTTTTCAGAGCTCAGAAATGCAATTTCTGTGTGATGTGCCAGGTTGCTGTTACTCAGAGCGATTTTTCTGTGTTGTCCATTGATGTGGGCAATCAAAACTGTCTCTCCACTGACGTTCATAGTGTTTAGCTTATTTATTCATATGGAAAGTGCTGTAAGTAATTGTAAATAACAAGTGAAAAAACAGAGCAAGAAAGAAACGTACAGCACCTCGATCCGCTGGCCAGTCAGGGCAGGGTCGAATCATTCAGCTTGGGGAAGTTATAGAGAAAGATCAAGGCTGAGACCCCGCAGCCGACATTGATAAGTAAAAAATGTAGGAGGGGAGGTAACCAATGATCCAACATGCAGTTGAGACAGAGCATAAATGTAACTTTAACATCTGTAAACTGAGCAGGAGCATGCAAGTGGGGACAGCAAGAGAAACATGAATCCACACGTGCAGTGCAAACACAGAACTAGAAACTTTTATTGGCTTGTGTGCTCACCGAGCTACTTTAATTGAAGTGAGTGGGCTGAATCTTATAATACATCCAGGTAGCTGCTGCTCGCTTTATTCATCTCTGTTCTGCACTTATTGAAGCCGTGGCTCCTCGGGTCGCACATGAACTCATCTCTTTTGTTGCGCTGTGACCTTTAAAGTCCCTCTCTGGTTTTGATTTAACCTCTAAAAGCTAGTTTCTGTATATTAAAGGTACATGTTTTTAAGGTTTGTCCATGAAAATAATCCCTTCCTGCCTTAAAAGAACTTAGATGGAACTCTGCACCACTTCCTCCTCCTGAAGGAGAAAAACTATATAAGCTTCACCTCTCCCTTCACCCACTCCTCTACTACTTGCTGCATCTCGAGCACAGCAGCTCACCTGTGACACTGAAACACTGTAGAACCACTCGATGCTACACAATGACAAGTTGTAATGTTGGAGTAATTCATGTAGTTCATGTCTGAACCAGAAACCACTTCTTAAGAAGAATAAAATGATACAGGAGGTTGAACCTTGCAAGTTGACAAGATTGGTTCCTTGAGTTTTGTACATATGAAACCCTGCATGTCTGACTCCATGTTTTTGAGACTCTCATTGGAAATGCTCAGCCATACACTCACTGCTTTTTTCACTGCATATACTGTATATGTTAACAAGGTTAAAAAAAACAACAACAACAACAACAACTTTCTCTGGAGGGCATCTTCATGTGACAGACTTTGGGCTCATGGAAAATATTTGGCAAAAGCTGCTAGAACCAAAAATACTGAATAAACAACATTGGATTGTTTTTTGTTGTTTAGTTTCTTTGTTGGACCCTGTTACTCTCTTCCAAGCCTCAGCTTTTAGTTATTTGCTTTGTTCCAAAATTCTTAAGTCTTGGTTTCACTCTGTTGTCTTTATAAGGGCCAGTTTTCCTCATCCGTGTTCGCAGACCAACTTTGAAAGTGGACAACAGATGTGTTTGTGGTTCTATTCTTACTGCAATAGATTTGTTATGGTTTGCTATGCAGGCAGTCACATTGTCCCTCAAACTGAACACAGAAAAACACACTGGACTCCTATGGATGTGTCTAAAAGGCTGGCTGTGACTTTGCACTTTTTACAGGATGTAGCAGCTAGTTACAGATTGCTGCTGCACCGTGTCAATGTGATTATTCCAGAGGTGTGCCGAACACAGTGGGTGGACATAGCACAGGATTTCTGAAAAAATTAGGACTTCTCACCATGTTTGTGCGCCATCAATGCAATGCATGTACAAATCAAGGCACCTCTTAATTCTGGCAGTGACTACTTCAATTACAACCCTTTTAATGATGAGTTGTAAAGTTGTGGATGAGGAAAAATCTCCTTGCACTGCCTCTCTCCGAATAAAGGGTTAAGGTTAGGGTTATCACCTTTTTAGCACCATTTGTTTTTCTGGTATAGGTACCCTTTCAGATACAGATGCCAAAAGCATGAATTGGACTAATGTTAGCATGCTGACATTAGCATTCAACTCAAAGCAAGTCCATCATTACAGAATCACCAGTGTGACTGTGTTGTAAGTCTCAGTTTGATTTAACCTAATCTTGATTCAAACACTTCTTTGTTTTCACACAATCATGAAAGCAAATCTTTCAATAAAGTGCACAACTCCCATCATATGAATGCACGCCTCTTAAGCGATTGTCTGTGATAGTGGCTGTGTGTACTTGCAGCACAAATAAACTGCAGTTGTGATTTTCCACTGTCTATCTGTTGGGTTCATTGCATTCAGTTTTGTTATACAGATTTTCTGCAGAGTTTTGGGAATTCTGCAGTGTCACCGTCCTCCTTTCCCCAGCAGCCTGCATGTCCTCCAGGGATAGGTAGATATAGCCAATATGCTAAGCTCAGGGGTTTAGGTTGCAGGTCATTTCCCAGTGGGATCAGGCGGCTCCTGCAGAGGGCTTGTGATAAGAGTGGATATTGGAAGCTATGTAAACCTTGTTAAGCTGCCCTTCCCCTGTGTGCAGGGGGGTAATCCTAAACACCTGGGCTAGTTAACTGGGATTTGGTGGGATTAGGGGCTCCATGAAGGCAAACCTGATCATGCTTCTGGTTAAATCCATTTCCATTCTTATCTTTTCACATTCTCTTCTTTGTAATTCAAACTCAGTTCGGTGGTTGCACAACAGTTACCTTTTCCACTGAGCAGTTTTATCTCTGCCCATATCACTTAGTCATGCCTGAGCACCACATAAATGAGTAGGTTTGGTTGGTCAGGGCTGGAATATTCTTCTTTGACTGAAGTTCATACTGAAACGTGTGTTCTTCAGCCCAGTGAAGGCTGTTTTTCAAAAGGCCTTTTTCACAATTTGGCTAGATATGTAGCCAGAGTAGGTTAGTCGCTTTGAACTCTCAGCAACCGTTTGATGGACTACCATGAAGATTAGTTCACAATGTCCAGAAGATAAATCCTACTAACTGTTGTGATTCCACCACCACGAGGCTGGCATTTAAGCAAAATGTCTCTTCAACTATTAATTAGATTGGCATGATATTTGGTACAGACACCTTTAAACTTTTCCATTTGTCCAAATGTCTTTTTAAATTAATGACATGCCCATTAGCCACGGCTGCACTTTGTGCTCTCTGCATATTCACAAATGTTAGCATACTCACACAGAACTAATGCTGTGAACATGGTAAACATTATGCCAGCTCATCATCTGCATGTTTGCATTGTCTTAGCGTGCTGATGTTAGTTGTTGCGCTTAAGTGAAGCCTTGCAAAGCTGTTATAGCCCATTCTAGCCTGTTAGTCAATTTTGTAGATGTCATAATATTTGTCTTAATTCATTTTAGGGAATGTTTGCTCTGTTCAGTCTAACAGATAGATGACGGTAAACAAGAGGAGAGACAAAAGAAGAATGACTTCAAGCAAAGGTAGCCTTGTGGATCTGAAATGAGGATGTCTGTGGTTCATTGTCGGTGCCTTCCACTTGTTATTCAGGCTTATACATGAACCAAATGTCCAGCTGATCAGTGAAACTTCACTGCAGAATAATTAATAACTTCGTATTTACTTATCCCAATACAAAAGCAGGCTTGCGTCTCTTTTGGCAATATGATTTGTATTCGTTTCCACGACTGTCCTTTTGTTTGTCTTTGAAAACGGAGTTTGACATTCAGATATCGGTTTTCATTTGTTGTACAAATCAAGAAAGTTTCAGCTTCATGAACTCTCTGCTCTTGTCTCCCTCCTCTGTAGATGTGGATGAATGTGCAGAGGCGCTTGACAACTGCAGCATCGATGCCATCTGCCAGAACACCCTGAAGTCATACAAATGCATCTGCAAGTCAGGCTATAAAGGCGATGGCAAGCATTGTGAAGGTAAGAGTCTAACCGCGTTAATGTGCTCATTTTCACCTGTGGTTTTGGAGGCACACACAGCCTCCACTCCCTCCTGTGTGAGCATGAGGAAGATTCTTACAGTACATTGAAGCCGATGCACCGTTTGCCATGCTGATTTCCTGTATATCTCTGATCGTAAGCCCCTGGGCCAATGACAGGCTTGATAAGAGTTTCTGTCTTAGTAAATAAAACTCATTGGCTTTAAGACTTTCCTGAAGAGGGAGGAGAGACATGGGGGCGAGCTGTGAACGGAGGAAGGGGAAAGCCAGGTGCAGAGTGCTCCTTTGTGACAAGATGAAATGAAGCAGTAAATTTCCTACACATGTTAGAGGAGAAAATTAAGATAGCGGCTGAAACGGCAGTCAGAGGCCCTGCCAAGCCGTCAGGGATATTTCCACAGCCAGAGACAGGCCTCGTAGACTGTCAGACACGAGTCTGTTTTTCTAGCCTTTCTCAATGTGCCCAAAGCCTCTGGATCATTATATCCCACAATTTTTATTACTATTATTACAAAACCATATTTCACAATGCCATTTTTTTCCCCTTACTATTATTATTCTTTCATTTACTTGACCGAGTGCTTTTCATGGCCTTCTGCCTGTAGGTCATAAAAGTTTGCTTTATTGAATCTATTGTAAAATATGTGCAAGGTTGGGTTTCCGTTGAACTGAAGGTTAGCTGATGGTTCCTCAAGGCTAATACACTTGTAAAACAAAATTCAAAAGAAGCATTCATAAAATAAGAAAAAGCACAAAAGTGTTTTAGTAGCCAGTGGTACCATTTAAGGCATATACTGTCTGGCTGCCCGTTGAATGTCACTTTTCACAAGTGCAGCGCTGCACCAGGAAAGACCTCTTTGTGTTAAAGAGGGCAGCAGAAAGCATGCTTCACGTTTACAAACTGAGAGTTTTCATGCTGTTCGACTGAATCCTCATCACCACTTCAACAGCTTGCACAAACATGCATGTTTGTACAGTTTGTGGTTCAGTATTGATATTTAGCTTTTAGTGACTGCTCTGAAGGCTTGCGTCAGTATAAACTGAAGCTGTTGTGTTGAAGCAGGATTTTTGTGATTCTTGTTCATCAGTGTTAAAGTTTAACATTTGTCTTCAACTAGAAAAATAGGATAACAAAGCCCACTTACATCATCAAATTACATATTTTTGGGATTTTTTTTAATGGTCAGTTAATTTTTAAAAAAAATTATTGATGAATTGTTTCATTTTAATTGGTGTTTAACCTTCACTAATGTTGTTGTTTTTTTTCTGTGAAATGACAAAAAAAAATGTATTCGTTTATACGCTTTTATTATTTAATTTAGACAACAAGCAGTTTGGAAAAATGCAAATCTAGAAGCAAGGATGCCTTAAAAATAAATTCAAAACAGTGGAATGAAGTTTCATTCAAGCACTGTAAAAACTGTGAAAATATCAGCAAATGTCTGTAAAATAATGCTGTTTTTGACTGACTAAATAGAGTAAAACAATCAGATTTTATTTTTAAGAGGACAAATTAGTTAAAAATTAGAAATAAATTTATTTTGTTATTACATTTGACATGTAAACGAATACTTTTTTTCTGTGACAAATACTTTTTATAAGTGAACAATACATCAAAAATCTGTAAAATCAGATTTTAAGAAATTGCTGACCATTTTTCAATCCTTAAAATACAGAATCTGTAAAATATAAATATTTTAATATTTTGATGATTTAAATTCAGTAAAAAAATAAGATAATTTCACAACCAAACATTGTAAAATAATGTCACATTTGAAAAAAAATACTACATTTTGGATGTGGGCATTATGTACATTATTAACTATTTCTTAATTTTTTAGTTTTATTTGTACTGTCAGTATGTAACCTAATGCTGTATTGTGTGATTCTACTGGTCTGCTATATATAAAAACAGGATTTTTTTTTTTTACCGTGAAATTGTTTTTAAGAATTAGATTTTATTTTTGAAAAAATAGGGTTTTTTTTTACAGTGCATTCATGGAAAAGTCTCATTTTAATACAATCAAAAATGCATCATGTTTAAGTCCCATAATTATATACAGCATTTATGCTTTTCTATTCGCTTCTGTGTAAAATTGAGGTGAAAATGATTAAAAAATAATGACATGAACAGTTTTTGTATATCATTTAATGTCTTACAAAGTACAGTAAACAGTCTTTGCCTCTACAAAAGTACAGTTGTACACAGCTTTTTTACAGCTACTGGGCAGGTAGTTGTTTGGAGCATCTTGGAGATCCTGCTGCAGGTCTTCTACAGATTTAGATTGTCTCAATGTCTTCTGTCTCTTTATGTAATCCAAACTGATGTTGAGATCAGGCCTCTGTGGAGAACAAACCATCTGCTGCAAGAAACCTTGTTCTTCTTGTAGAGGAAGATGGTGCTTTGTGGAATCATTGTCTTATGATGCAGAATGAATATGGCACAAATCTGCACGATAACACATTGAAGCATCTAAAGTGCCTATAATGTATACAGCACTGTGTATACGTCCACATCTCACAGACACAAAGGGACAATACTTTGGAGTTGACGCTGTTGGACGTGACAAGCATTGAATAAAAACAAACTCAAAGCAAGTGGAGGAGAATCAATATTGTATTATCATGTGGTGGGTGTTTGAGCTTGAGAGCAGAGTAGAAAAGTGATGGGTGATTGTGTGCTGTGATCGGGGAATGACAGAGTTGTGTGGGAAGTGAATAAGCAGGGAGCAGGAGAGTGTTTCTTTGTTTCAGTCCCATCCCTCTGCTGTCAAGTCCAATTAAGCCCTGAGAGATTCGGCCTCAAAGAAGAGCTGCGCAACCGGGATCATCGGCCCTAAATGGGCCAGTAAGTGCTGAGTGGAAGTACTGTCTGCTCTCAGTCCACCTCATCTGGGTCTCCTCAGTATGGGCCCCTCAACCATCATCATAACCGTAGAAGACAACTCCACTTAGGCTGTCATACCACTCTGCAGTCGCTTTTTATCTTGCAGGCTCCGCTCTCTTGTTTATGTGTCACATTTCCTCAGTTTTAGCTCCTAGAACTGGACCTTAGGCTTGAATCGATACTATGGCCTAATGGTCAATATCTGCATTTATTAAGTATCGACTTCAAATCTGTCTGTAATGTCATTATTGTCAGGGCTAATTTATCCAAGATTCCTTTCTGATGACACACGTGCACATAAAATAATTACCTTCACTCTACCAACTTCATTTTCTTTTTGAAGTTTCTTGGCCACGTCTGTGCTTAGTTTTAATAGCTACATATTTTGCCACTGACTTTATTCTCCTGGTCACGGTAGAAAGGGTTTTAGTGTCCTGTAGTGAAGAAAATGCTGTTGACACTTTAACATGGTGCCAACAGTAAAATTCCAGCGGGAAAAAGCAATGTCTTGGCATGAAACTGGTCAAATTTTAGGATATTAAATATGGCATAAAAACCCTGGCAATCAGTAATAGGCTTTAAAAAACAAAACCAATATCAGTAAAACTGTGGCATATACCCAAGTTACATCAGTAGCAGGTGAATCAACTAATTACCACAGCTGTTGCCTCATCCATGTTTATCTCATAAGTACTCTTATGAAAGTAGAGGTGGAACAAAACAGATCATTTAAGCCCTCTAAAACTTAATTGCATAATTATGGCTTAATTATATGCACATATTTTAAAGGAACTGTTCATCATTTTTGAAAACATATTTTCTTGCTCAGATGTTTGAAAAATATGAAGCTACAACTGGGAAATTGTAAGCTTATCTAAGCACAAAGAAGGAATAGTTCCTGCCAACATCTCTAAACCTCAGAGATTAATATATTGTATCTTGTTCATTTAATCTGCACAGGAATATATTTTTGGGACTGCTTCTTGGCTGGCTGTTATTTCTCAGCCTACCTGTAGCCTTGTCATCATGGCGAGGTTACCTCTGCTCTGCTCTGCACAATACTCCCTGTAAAATTAGAGTCTGCTGTTTGCACATTTTGGATTTTGATTAGTTTACGCAAACAAGATGTGCTTAGTGAGCTTTAGGTATGCTGGTAGGCAGATTGTGTTATCTTTGGACAGAACCCTTACAGGTTCACAGAACCCCGAAAATTCCCCATTTTCAGTCTTTGTACTTAGCTGACGATCTCCTGGTTCCTTATTTAACCATCTGATCCCCAAAACCTACCAGTGGGTTTGAAAGACTTGCCATTAAAAAACTAAACAAATAAAAGAAAAGACAAAATGGCACTATTTATCAGGACCAGGAATTGTAAGAACTTTCCAACAGCCCTTGAACTAGTCATCTGTGCTGTGCAGCTCTGTCGGAAAAGTTGCAATATTTCATCAAGATCACACTATTCTATATATTTCTTTTGTACATCCACCAAAAATCAAATGTTTATTGACCTGATTCTGTAAAAACTAAAATAAAATTTGACTCTTCTTGGACTCAGCTGCCACCAAAAGTCACGTGACAGAAATTCACTGACTTCTCGACTGAACTACAGGCTGTGTTCACACAGAGCGTAGAGGAGAAACAAATCAGAAATGTCTGTTGTAAAATATCTATAGTGCGAAGAGTCATTATTTATTTCCCAAATTGGTTAAAAAAGACTGGCGGCACTTGAAAAAATGGTTTCAATATTTGCAAAATACATAAAGAAATTAAAATTTAGTTTTTTACAAATTGTGGCTGCATAAAATACATCTTTGATTTCACCCTTCTTCTTGCCATGGTTGCGATGTTTTCAAACACGTGCAAGACTTTTTCATTGCAATGAAAAATGAGCCCACAATAGCTAAAAATGGGATGAGAGCAAAAAGCACCCAGAAGAATATTGAAGGATAAATTTAGAAGTGCTGTCAGTTTCCACTCTCAACCAAAAAGATCAATATCATTTCCAAACCATCAAACTGTTTGTTAAAGCCTGATCATCCATCCTAAATGTTTAATGTTTCTTGATGGCTTCGAGTTACTAAAGAACGATTGCTCACGTCTTTGTTTATCTTCTCTCTGTAGATGTTGATGAGTGTGCAACTGATTACAACGGCGGCTGTGTTCACGAGTGCATCAACATCCCGGGAAATTACAGGTGCACATGCTATGATGGCTTCCGCTTGGCACACGATGGACACAACTGTCTGGGTGAGTGTATGATATGTGTGTTGGTGAGTGTTCTTGCAGATTCTGTGTGCATTGAACTGATTTTTGCGCCACACCTCTCATTGCTGACTTAATCATGTAGGTAAACTTTGTTATATAAAAGGCTTTTGTCAGGAGATCATATATATTAAACTGCATGTGTCACATTTCAAACCCGCCCTGACATAGCCCATATGCATGCATAAATCCTTCTCTCTGCATGTCTAATATCACATCATGGATGGTAATATATGTTTAAAGGCTGAACTCAGCTTGTATTAGACTGCTGCATCAGATATTAGCCATGTCCATGTTCACATAGCAGGTAGTCTCCATGTGTGTTTTCAGAAAAGGAAAATGGAGACCCTTTGTTTATAATAAGTCCGATGAAAAGGGGGAAATTTATGAAGAGCTTGACCCTGAGCTGGGAGCTCTGAGTGAGCCGTCAGTCGACGGGCTTTCCCATGGTTTAATATTTCACCAGTGTGCCATTCATATTAGGCTCACAGAGGGCGCATTACACTTAAAAGGTTATGAAATGAAGGAAAATATGGTGCTCTTCCTGCTGCTGGGAGCTGCTAAAGACAGACATCATCTGCCCACCCCCCATTCCGTCTCTCTGTCTTCCCCCATCCACCCACCCTTCATTAGGGTCCGAGCACCGAGGTGCCGAGGACAGGCGGTGCAAGGGCACCGGCTGTCCAAGGCACCAACGGTGCCGTAGGACCCTATTGAAACCCTACGGTTTATTATTATTAGGGTCCGAGCACCAACGGTGCCGAAGGACCCTATTGGAACCTTAGGGTTTTTTATTATTATTATTATTCTGCCAAAACAACTGCATTTTTCAGGGCCTGAACATGCTCGAAAAGTCATGAAAATTTGCACACACATCAGAACTGGCGAAAAATTTCATATTTTTTAGGGCATGTGGAGGTGTGTGGCAAAATGGCTCCATAGCGCCCCCTACAAAATTTTAAAAAGTGGTGTTAGGCCAACTCGGAGGGAATTTGGCCGAGAGCTAAAAAATTTGGGAGGCATATGCAGCACATCAGGAAACACAAAAAAGTCAATCACAGCCATGCTCTACACCCAACAGGAAGTGCGCCATCATGCGTTAACTGTACAAAATCTATGATGAACTCCTCCTCGGGGAAAAGTCTGAGCGATCTGAAATTTTGCCAGTACATTCAGCAGACCTTCCTGAGAAAAAGTTATTAAAATCTTCCTCCATAGTTAAAGGGTGTGGTCGTGGCGGCCTGTCGAAATTTGATCCTTCGCCATGAAACAGGAAATGCTGTCTAACTCTCCTGAACATGCTCCGATCTGAATGAAACTTTACATGTATGATCACAGACCTGCCTCGATGACATCCATACAGCAAGATTCATTCACAGTCACAGCGCCACCTTGTGGTATCAAGAATTTGACATTTTTTTGACTTTCATGTACTATTCTTAGCCTGTTGCTCAGATTCACCTCAGATGTTGTGACATAAGCCTGAACACATTGATGATGAAGCACAGAAAAAATGGTGACGTGTGATGAAAAGGCGTGTCTGTGGCGGGACGGCAAAGTTTGATGTTTCGCCATGAAAATTGAAGTGTTCATATCTCAGCTGCAAAGGATCCTATCTGCCCCAAACTTCATGTGCTGGACACCAGAACCAGTTTGAGGACATCCACGCTGAAAAATTTAGAAAAAGTCATAGCGCCACCTATTGGTAACAAGAAGTTTAGAAATTACATTTGCACACACCATTGCTCCAAACTTTTTCATATCATTCTGAAAATTGGTCAGCTGATTCTTCACCCCCAGACAATACCACAGTGTGAAGATTTTGATATTTGATGAAATGCTGTTGCCATGGCAACGCGTTGTTTTTGTGACAAACAAAGTACTTTTTGACAGGCTTAGAATGCTCAACAGCTCACCAAAATTTACACACACATCACTGTCGTCTCCAGGAATAAGAATGTATACATCTCCACAGGGCATGTGCTATTGCGCCCCCTACAGTATGTTTAATAAACAGCCCCGGCAGCACGTTTCACCTACATCCTCAAAATTTGGGAGACACATAGAGCACATCAGAACGCACAAAAAAGCCTCTTGGAGCCATCCCCTAAACCCAACAGGAAGTCCGTCATTTTGAATTAAGTGGACAAATTTTCTCTATTTTTTTCATTTTTGAGAGCGAACTCCTCCTCGGGGTTAAGGTCTAGAGAGCTGAAATTTTGCCAGGATATACAACACGATGTTATGATCAAAAGTTATCAAAGGATTCTTGCAGAGTCAAAGGGTGTGGACATGGCGACCTCCAGAATTTTGATGGTTCGCCATGAAACATCGAGTGCTACCTAACTATCCTCTGCATGCTCCAATCTACCTCAGACCTCACATGATTAAACACAGTCCTGTCCTGATCACATTTATTGGCTAAAATACATCCACAGCATCTACCATAGCGCCCCCTAAAAGAATTTAAAAAATAGCCTCCACACAGACTTTCACCTATGACTATGAAATTTGGCATGCATATGTAGCACATCAGTGCAAGCAAAAAAGTCTCTTGGAGTCATTCTCTAAACACAACAGAAAGTCAGCCATTCTGAATTAAATGTCAGATTTTTGGTGTTTTTGGTCATTTTCAACAATTCATTTGTCACTGGCAATAACTCCAAAACACCTGAATTTGGGAAAATATATAAGAAACGCCTTCAGGTTGCATATTTGCGAAAATTGTTCACAAAACTCAAAGGGCATGGCCATGGCGGCCAACTGAACTTTAATGTTACGCCATGAAGCAGGACGTCTTGTGTAAATCCCCTGTACATGCTGTAATCTACCTCAAACTTTACATGTTTGATCAGAGTCCAGTCCTGATGAGTTTCATAGACCACTATACAGACACAGAGATAGCGCCACCTGGTGGATGGACAGAAAGTGCTGCATAAATAGCCTGTACATGCTCCAATCTGCCTGAAATTTGACCTGTGTGCTAAGAATCCAGCCTTTGTGACATTCATGGGCCTACATACACTCTCAGTCGTAGTATTGCCTGGTGGAAAGGCTTGGGGTCGCCGACCAGCAAGGATGCGAGGACCCGTTCAACGCTGCTCGCAGCTTTAATTCCTTTTGTTTTGTTTAGAAACCCCCAAGTCAGACCCCTGCATTTCACTTGATATTGAAAGACCCCGGTAGCTGCTTTAAGTTTGTTGTGGAAGAAAGTAAGACGCGACTTGCTACAGCGGATTTCACATTCAGGTGAAGTGATGACAGAAAAACTTATCAGTACTTAACAATGCTTCACTGTGAAAGGGCCTTTACATGCAGGCACAGGGAAACACTCATATCAATCCCACATTTACTTGATGAATTGCATGTAATGCTGGGATTAAGCTACCCTGGAATGGAAAGCACTCACATCTTTATATCGATAATAAACCTGTTCAGACTTGACGGTGCCCCTGCGACTCTCCTTCAGCCTTGCTGCGTTTCTGTCTCTTTCTTCTTCTCCTTCCCCTTACTGTCTGCCTCTTCATCGCCCCGTTGTATCTACAGTGTAAAGCAGGGCTATTTTCCAAGCCATTTAGCAACAGCGTTCAGCTGTGCATGGATCATTTGCTGTGCTGTGGATCAGCTCCTGCCTTGCGTGCAGGTGTGTAATTGCAATATATGGTTGTGTGGCTGCTGCTGTTGCATCAAACAGAGTTGCATCCATCGATCCCTTTGATATAATTTGTCATAGTGAAACACACACGATCAAACACCGAGCAAGCTTTCAAGTTTTTTTTTCTTTGTCTGACATGTTTTGTTTTTTCTCCAAAGTGACTTGTATGCAAGAGTCAGAGGCCTCTTTGGAAAGCGTGAGCTCCGTCTCAGAAATTCTCTTATATTCCTGCGAAGATATTGATCCAGTAAATTATTAAATAAGTAAGCATTTTTTAATGTCAGCACAGCAAACAGGGATTGAAGACACAGTGAAGGGTATATATGCAGCTGTCAAGTACAAATCTCAACTCTTGCCTTGAGACCCGAAAGCACTCTAAAGACCTCTTTTTCTTGAGAATTTAATTCATTCTAATACCCCTGCTCTGCTCTGCTAAGGGAATAATCCTCAGCACAAACACAAGAGAGGAGAGGAAGAGGTATAGCAGAGGTTTCATGTTAAGGCCCCAGCTTCCTCTTACAGGTTTAAGCTCCTTTTTGGCCCCTGAGAAAAGATTAGTCCCCCTTGGCCCTGGAATGGAGAGCCTAAGCAGCTGGTTTCCAGACGAGGTCAGACCCTCAGAGCCCTTATAGACCAGATGTGCCCAAGGCTGCAGAGGAGGAGACATTCACCTGAACCTCAAAAGTTCACAGTGAGTTTAGAGTCTGAAATCTTTAAGATGCTTCTCTTTGGATTTGTCTTCCACAAAGCTCCCGTGATTTGGTTTGATTTTCATAGTTACAGTGCATCGTGGTGTACATAACTTCCTGATTTCATCCCCCTGAGGCTCCTCTTCAGCTGTGTGTGCGACTGTCACCTCAGGGACACACGTTAGACTAGCGCACATGCATCCCTGTCAATGTCTGCTTGTTTGTTCATGGCTGCACGTGCCACACGGCTCCTTGTAATTGAATGTGTTGGCAGCATAATGACGTTGGGCGGTGGCAGAAGGCAGCGGAGCGTGAAGCAGAACACTGCCTGGTGTGCCTCGCTGGGGACGGTATAGTTTCTGAGGTCTCCCCTGTCTGTCTTAAACCCCACAAAGATGTCAGAAAGTCAGCAAGGTGGAAGCAATACAATATCACAGCACGCTGCTCCAGTCTGTGTGGAGCAAGATGTTGCTCACTGTATAATTTACCTCACACGGAGCCATTGTGTCTTCTCAAAACTCACTGAGAGAAGAAGCGAAGCATATGAGAACTTGATTACATCTTTTATAACTGTCACATCTGTTATCTCGCAGAGGTGAAGGTTGGATGGGATTTAATCACCACACCTCCTTAATGGCGAGGCAGTAAAGGGTTTTTTTTTGAGTCTGAGGAAAAACAGAGGAATCAGTGTCAATTTAATCCAAAACACACATCCTCTTTACAATGAAAACCAGATGCAGGAAGGCTATTAGTTCCCCACTGTAGCACCAGCGTCCCCACATTTATGACCTGTGTGTTTTGGTTAAGGTCCTACAGAAACCCAAATACACGCTTATCATTGTGAGTTCGTTAAACTCCCTCAAGTAGCTTAATATCATAAGCATCTGCGCCAACACTCCCTTTCCTCGTGACCGCAAATGATAACATTTCACTTTTATCTGGAGCTCAAAGACAAATAAAGATATTTCTTGTGTTCCCATATATAGAAATGCCACAACCGCATGCACCCCGAGTGTGACTCAGTGCGAGAAACAAAGGCAGGCTTGAAATAGACATTACAGATGTTTGACAGAGCGCCACCAGGCAGCAAAGGATACGCTTTTGTCATTGCATTGTTTACTCATATTCATCATTCTGCCATTTAGGACATGTGGCTCCCTGTTGCCGGAGAACTGATTTGGGGCTCCACATACTCCACACACACAGCTTAGCAGGCCAACATCCCTTTGATTCCTATTGACCAACACTGATTTGATTTATATTGATTCAGCAGAGCTCAATTCCCTGTGCAATCTATAGGGAAATGAATGCCCTTTTACTTTAACCTTCCCCAAAGACGTAACATGATCTATAACACAAAAGCAATGTCATTACAGCTTTGGAAAGGGCTTTTGGAGAATAGCTTTGAAGTAGCAACTCAGAAAAGGTCAAGTCAGTTAACACTGTTTAGTGTTTTGCTAGTGATTGTAATTGTTTTGAGACAATTTGTTTTTTAGTTACTGACATTGAAGATGTCCATCAGTCTTTTGATAGAGACGCATCCTCGGTCAGCTTGGCCCGTCTCTGAGTCGCTGCTCTTGTAATCCTTTGGGATCAGATTGTAAGGTTGGCTAATCAAGAAGCAGGTTTCAGACTGATGTATTATTGACCAGGTCGTGATGGGAAATGGTGGTCATCAAAGACTTTCACGCTGATTTGCTCTGCAGCCTTTTAAATGCTTCTCTTTTAAGTGCATTGGCCGCTCTTCAGAGGCAGTGAAGATAACCTCCACACCCCCAGAAAATATTTGAATCGAGCTTGAATGATGTGCCTTTTGCTACCACCTTTAATTCCGGAACGTGCAGGATTTGAGTCGGGGGCACTGATGATCTGACTACCCCCTCTCCCATTATACCCAGAGGGCTTCAGGGCAGCACAGCCACCACCAGGGCTTAGCGCTAACCCTTCTCGCTTCCCTGCTGCAGATGCAAATACCCATTTTTCTCCCCAGTGAGCAGTCGCCTTTGCTTTTGTTGTGACATGCACAGATCGGGTTTGGACAAGAGAATCGCTCCGTAGCTTAGAGGAGAAGAGCTGGAGTGATGAGTTAAAGGATGGATTTAAGATTGGTGCATTAGCTGGCTCCTGAGGACTATCGGCTCTCTCTCTGCCACTCTTCTCTCAGGATTCTTCAGTCCCATCCACCACACCATGAAATGAACAATTCCAGCTGAGCCCATTGGCAGGGCTTTGGGGGAAACTCAAGCCTGAGATCGAGCTTAGGGATGTAAGCATGTAGCAGACTGGGAGCCGTCAGACGTCAATGCAGGGCCTCTTGTCTCCTTGGTGTAGCACTGTCCACCCAAACACTTATCCTGGGGTTTTGTTGTTAAAATACTTCCAGACTTGTTTTGGAGGAACAGAAGAATACCATTTAACATGATCTTAGCTCATCATTTTTCATTTAGGAAAGAAGTAAGCAAGAGATTGGACCTGGAATCTAAGTCTGTGCTTATTTACCAAAAATGGTTACCTGGGAGACGGGCCCATAGTCAAAAGAGTCTGAGTTCAATCAGAGCTGTATTAGCTTTGTGTTTGTAACAGTATAAAAAACAAGCCTTGCTGCGGATTTAAAAATGAAATGCTACAGTAAACAGAGATCTTATTTGTGCTCGCTGAGCAGATGTGAATTGGTGAGCTGTATTGTAACAGTGGGTCAGGCAGACAGGAAGCACTGGAACTAATAAATTGTTCAAAGCTAAATACTGTAAGTGACTAAGACTTCCCGCCTGCAATAGTCAACCACACTTCTAATGATTTAAGAGAGTGTGTGTGTTCTGCAGATGAAAGGTCAGGACTTCCTATAACACATCAATTTATACAAACTGAGCTGACAGGTGAGATCAGAGTGAGGCTGCATGTTTGTTAACATAAAGCCAGTTTCAGCATCTGTGCAATCAGTTTGTCCTCTCAGGCTGCGTTCGAAACTGACGTTCGCGGTCACTGTTCAGTCAAGTGAGTGTAGAAATGTGTCGCTGAGCTCAAGGAGTGAAACGGAAAAAGAAGAAATCCTGTAATCCAGTTTAAAATAAGAAAGGATCTTGTTTTAATTGGAGCTGGCTGTGTATGTGCCACTACTTCCTACTGATGTTCAGTCGAGCCTTGCTGATGCCTGTTCATCAACCAGAACAGCTCAGTCCCCCCCGCAGCTGTTTTGCTGCCTGTCACTGCACATGGCTCCGTTTTGCAGCCTTATTAAAGTGTGTGTGCCTCTTCAACTCCTGTAAATGAAATGCCCAAAGAGGCCATGTCCATCCACTCACCTCCTTGTCTCTGGTCTGTCTAGACCACAGAGACATTTCTGTCTGATCCAGACAGAAGCCAAGCGATAGACACATGGACAGCTTTGATAACAGAAAGCCTCACTGTCTCCCCTCCTAAAAAAAAAAGCCTGGGTCAGCAGTAAATGCCCCCAAAGCTGCTGAACATTTAAAAGAAACGAAAGCATTTCTCCAAAATAAGGGTTCAGGAGTTTCTGTAAGGCAACCACCATGTTTACATGGCTCTAAAGCTCTGCGCAAGGCCAAATGTTATATATACAGTCAAGGCTATCTGAGAAACCAGCGGACATGGCCTCCGCAAACACAACCAATCTCTTAATCTCTCTCCGTTTGAACCCTCCTTTTCCCTTCGTCTCTTAAAGTGAAGCAGGGATAGAGCAGAGACATGTCTCATTTTTCAGAAGTGAGGCAGCCCTTTTAACTTGATTAAGACTTTTTTTCCATCCTCTCTAGAGAATTTTTAAAAAATGTTTTAAGTCCAAATAACATGAGCACTTCTCCTGGCCATGCCAGAACCCCTTTCCGCTTGGAAATATTTGCTTTGGACGCCAGCCTTGCCCAGCACACAACACAGGCAATTATGGGAGCTATTTAAACAGGACAGATCTACTGACAGGCGACGCCTCATTTGGAGGGATGAAGGAATCAGGAAATGAAACCTTCATTGATGCGCTGATGGTATGGAAAGAGAATTCCCCCAGGCACTTTGAGGTTTGTTGCATATCTCATGGGCATTTTGTGCATGCATTGGGGACTGTTGTTTGTGTGGCCTTTGCATGTTTGAATTTTTGGGGTTTGAGTGTGTTAAAGAGAGGAGAGGGAAGGGCACAGAATGAGAGAGATTTTACATGTTTGTTAGGATGTTTTCCTGTGAGTTGTGGAGGTTTCTGGTAACAGTTTATCTGCAAAGGTGCAGCTGTAGGTTGCTGGCAGCTTTCTTCGGCTCAAAGGTGTTTTCTCTGTTGCTGCTACTTTCATGATGTAGAGATGAGACCATGAGATCAACACCAAGCAGCCACACAGCTGATTGAAAGACTGGCCAACACTTTTTCCCAAATTGTCCTTCCTTTACTCTGACTTTAAAATGTTAACTCTGCAGAACAGCTTTTTTTTCCCCCTCAGAGGCCCTTTGCTTCACCTGGTTGCAGAGTGATGCTTTTCCCATCAACTTCAACCGACACGACACTTTGTTTTTAGTGGAAAGAGACAGTTTTGCTGATGGAATGTGAGAATGGGACAGCAGACTTGACAAGCTGACGAGGGTCATGAGTGCTACCTGCCACTGACCTACTTATCAACCAAGAGGTTTCTGTCTAGTCAGGTGCCACTTTGTGAGTGCACTCTGTATGTGTGTGTGTTTATGCGTTGGTGTATTCACATGTCTGTGAATTTCTGTGTGGAAGAAGATGAAAGAAGAGGACAGAGTGAAGTTTAATTTCTAACTCTGCTCGGGCTGAGAATTCCCCAGAAAGGAAACTTAATCTCGAGGCCTTCTCAGACAGGACAAATAGACAGTAAATTAGTTTCGCATGACAGTTTATTAAAAAAAAAAGAAAAAAAATCCTTGTGTATACAGCAGATTATTAATGCTTCGAGCAGAGGAATGGATAAGGTTCCAGTGTGGTCGGTAGGAAGGGACGAGGAGCTCAGGTCTCCAGGGGTAGAAAGAATATGGAGTGTCATCTCCAGGGCTGCACTTCAGTCATGCACAGGGGAGACCGGTGTGCCAACCTCTGCACTATGCCAGGCAAATAAAAGCTGCAAAAATTACATTGTGCACGATCTTTTATGTTGAAAATAAACAAAAATATCAAGAGATTAATCAAGGTTCCACTGCCGTTTGTTTCTTTCGCCGAGTGACACAGTGATTTGGGGCGGAAAAAGTTTTGTGCCATTCGGAGAGAACAGCTGGAAGAGCACAACTCATTACCAGTGGAAATGAAGTCAGCCACTCTCGTTTGTGGTCAGTTTTTTTTTTGTTGCTTGGCAGAACAAGGCCCCAGGCGACACCTCGCTAAACGCTCTGCCTTTGTACGCACTTGAGGTGAATTCCCCCCCCCCCAAAAAAAAAAAGCTCTCTCCTCTTTCCATCTCTACTTTTTCCTCTCCCCCATCCTCCCTCCCTCTCCCTGCATTCCTCCCGTGACGGGGCTGACAGACACTCGTCATCAGCAGGTACTCTGGCCCAGGTGGATCAGGTTTCCCACTTGCCAGGGGATTGTGCTGCATGTGCATTTTTATGGCTTAGTGTTGCACAGTTGGAGGTTTTCAGTGCAACTCTGGTGTGCTGCCATGTCAGATAACCATTAAGACAGACACAACCTCCTCAGACGGCTTAAGACATACTTTCCTCGTTATTTAGAATATCTAAACATGTTTTTTGTCCTTTGTGTTTTCTTTTTGTGTGACATTTGCACTCAGACCACAGCTTCCGGCTGTTCCGTCTCCTCGGAGTGAGTTGTTAAATGTGAAGAAATTATTCAGAAATTCTAAATAATTTCTTCAGATTTAACAACTCGCTCACAAAATGATGGATTCTAAATTAGCATCCATCATTTTATTTTAGCATGATGGTGGAGAAAACTTTGATTTATATACTGATTTCAGTTCAGTTTCAGATGAATGTTTTACACAAAGCAACAGCCTTTTTTGGTTAAGTTTGGTCAGCTGGTTGTTCCACTACTTTGGCCCACGCTGAAATATTTTAACAGTTCATCAAGGAATTGCTGTGAAATTTTGCATGGACATTCATGTTCCCTGGAGGATACATTTTAATGAACCTCCTGACTTCTCCTCTTTGCCACTAACTGGGTGGAACCTTACCTTATTAAGTGAAAAGGTCTAACATGTCCTTCACAAAACATGGTACAGTCGGTCATGTTTCATAGCATAATTTTAGTTTTTGCACAACCTTCTTTCTCTTAAATTTGTGGTTTTGAATCAAATATATAGATAAGTTATGGATTAACTGGATAAATCTGAGCAACTCTGGAGACTCTTCATTGCCCATAAAACATCATCATCACATCAAATAATTAGTTTTATGACCAAATACTTGCATATGTTGTCATGCTATCACACTGAACTCAGGTGGTGAACGTGTTACATCTATTATATATGCTAGCGTTTTGCTCAAAAGACTGCTGTGCTTTTTATAGACAATAAAAAAAGTAATCTATTCATTTTTTGCTGAATGATTAATATAATAGTTTTGTACATATACCTTTAGCACTACACTGTTATCTCACCTACGAGTAGTGATGCAGTAGACTGTAAGTCTTATTCAGGGAAAAATACAGTGTCAGTGTGGTAATTTTCTGGATATCACTTTTGCCACAGTTCAGTGAACTATTAGTAGCTTTATTTTTGCTGAATTGTACTTCTAAATGAATAGATTTTTTACACTTCTATGCTCCATGTCTGATTCTGATTGGCTTGTTCATTGAATGGGTCGTGATTTGATCCCAGACAACCTTCAGACAAACGTTAATCCCTGTGATGTTTGTTCTGTCTTGAACTGCTCTTATTAATTTCTCTTTGTGTGTGTGTCCCTCGGCAGATGTGGACGAGTGCTCTGAAGGCAACGGTGGATGCCAGCAGATTTGTGTCAACATGATGGGCAGCTACGAGTGCCGCTGCAGAGAAGGATTCCTCCTGAGTGACAACCAGCATACCTGTATCCAAAGGCCTAAAGGTTATTCACACACAGATGCACACAATGATTAATGTAAAACAGCAGAAAACATGTTGTTTGGTGGTGGGGTAAATGACTTCAGGTTGGAAATTATGTGGTGAACACTCTTTGCAGAGAATATTTGGATGCTGCTGCTGCTGCCAAGTCTTTGTTTAACATGTAAATGTTTAGGTCAGGCAATTTTTTGTCATAGTATGATAAGTTGTGCATATTTAAACTGTGGATGGGATCAGCCCCAACAGGCCTAAATGAAAGGTGAAAAAAGGTAAGTCTCCAGTCTGATGGGGGGAAATAAGAACAGGGATAAATCTCTTTCTGTTTTCCACCCACCCTTTCAAATTGAACCAATCTAGTGCTTGGCAGCATTTTAAGGTATCTGTGGTATGAGAGTGGCCTACGGGGGACTGTGAGCAGAGAAAACAATTAAAGGTGTAGCCTGGGGCCGACACACCTCTTGTTTATAGAGCGTTCCTGTGGGATGGAGACGTGACAGGAGAAGGAGAGCCAACTTGCTCTGAGGTTGACTCACTGAATCACTGAATCACAGGAGCACCGCGGACATAGAGCATCCATAACGTCATAGCTGTGTTTAAAGCAACACCAGCTTTCAGGGAACATCACTGTTTTACATCCTGTCTTCTTGTAATTTTCTTCAGTCTATGAATCACTGTGGTTTTAGTTTGCAAAAGATCCATTGCCAGCCACGGTTATTGATTGGCAGTGACTCGAGGTTTGATTACAAGGATTCAGCTTCTTGTTATAATGACCAGATCCATTGTTTGTTGAACTCTCACGAACCTTCTTATGCAGAAGTTTGGTGCATTTTTGTACTGAATTCGGTTTATGCTGGTTTTAATCGTTTTGCTTTTGGACAGTTGTGAGTTTGTCTGGCTGCAAGATTTTGATTGCTGTCACTAGAACTTTTTGATGATGGTTCTAAAACATAATTTGCTTGACTTCAGAGTGATTTCCTAATGGAAACTTCACACAGACAGTAAAGTCAATCTATGATACTTGCATTAAATTTAAATCTATACCCTGAATGCCTGACCCCTACAGTGAGGGGACCTGGTGACTCTGTTATGCTGTGGGGGGCATTTTCTTGGCATGCTGTAGATCCATTTGTCCATTTAGATAGAAGGGCGACTGCAAATCAATACATTGTTGTTCACCTTAATCCTACCATGAAGCATTTTTATTCTGCTGGGGGTGGTCTCTTCCAGGATTACAGTCCCTTTACACATGGAGTGAATTGTAAGTTATGGTCTTCACAGTCACACATCTTAATGAAATTGAACACCTATTAGACATTTTAGGCCAAAATGTTGGACAGAGCTGTCCACCACCATAAAAACACTGCATGAGGCAATACGTTTCAGAAGAATAGTATACCAGTATAGTTCCAGAGGCTTGGAGAGTCAGTGCCAAAGTATACAGAAGCTGTTCAATTTTCCTTAATCGGTCTGCATATTGAATTCTGCAACTGTTGTGCTTAGTTTTATATATTTTTAGAAGCTTTAACTGAACATATTTTAAATGGTGGCATCTTAGTGACCCTCTTGTCAGGTGTTTCCCAGGGAAAATGTTGTTAGGAGTATCAATGTACATGGTGAGGTGCTGTCATAATAAGCTTATAAAAGTCCTTTGAACGTTGATCCAAGTGTGTTTTTAATAAGCACATAGTGCACCAGTATCTTTTAACAAACAGTTGGTGATTTAGCCTGTTTGCCTCTTTATAATATTAAACAACCAAGTAAGACCAGCTGCCACTTAAAGTAGAAGCAGCAACATTACAAGGGAGCCTTTCCACTTTATGGTCCCATATTGTGCAGTTATTCAGCAAATCAATCAAAGCCTCACATGCCCCCACCGTGTGTCTGCTCAGTTTTTCAGCTCCAAATACTGGAAAGATTGGTTTTAGAGCTGGCTGTTTTCAATGGGCTGTTTTGCTCTGACAACCAATGAGGAATGGCTGAAATAAAAATTTCTTATCCAACAGCTTTTATTTTACACCTCCAAGTTCATAGCAGCCACAATACACAATAAAAATGGATGTTCACCATGTGGGGCCTTTTAAAGACTCTTCAATAGAAATCTATGAGAGAATATTCTGTAATGCCAAACATGTACGGCATATGCCCTGCCTATAAACAAAACAATAATCTGATAACCAATAGTTGAACCAGGAAACATCCAACCAGTGGTGCTGATGCAGTGACACAAGCACAGTGTTATGGATCAGGGTAATATAAGTATAACCTGTGGAGGAAAATGCTTTTAATCCTGTTTTGTGGCAAATTAACCAAACTTTATCAGTATCATTTACCCACAAAGTAAAGGAGGCTGGGGTAGTTACTGCTAAATGTCTCTCTTTGGGAAATAACAAATAACCAGACAATTGAAGACTGATACTACCAGTTGAGATTCCAGTTGTTAGGGTTTTGACTCTACAACATAATGTGTTTCCAACTGTTCTGTGTGATGCTGTTCCTCTCCACTGTGTGTATCACAGCCCACGCAGCCTCTGTTCTTTATTTGATAGATTTCTTCATAGCTCTGTACAGAAACATCCAATAAAATTAACAGTTGTTACCACTGTCACAAAGCGCATTTATTCAAGGAGTAATTATCCAGCTGTCTTCAGATTCCTCAGCTCTGCCAGATTGGGCTGGGTGTGTGTTGTGAATCTTCTCTCTTGGTTTATTGGCTTTGCAGCTCTCATTCAGAAAGCTCCGACAGCATGCACAGCGTGATCTGAGCGTCTCTTCATCTCTGCCCTCCTCGTCTCTTCTGTCTTTTGTAAGATAAGTGCTCGTGCTGGGAGTCATTAGATTGTGATGTTCCTAATTTCCCTGGATGGTGAAATGAGGATCTTGGAAGTCTGGTTTATGAGATCAGTCTGGCCTAGTGAACCGTCAGTGTTTACATTTCATAAACGCAGTGTTTTTTGAGTGGAGTGAAAAGCCGGATCATGTGTTTCAAAGCCCTACTAGTATATTGATGCTGTTATGAACAAACTGAGCACCAGTCCGGTCTCACCAAGCTCCCCCGTCTCTCTTTCATTTTCTCTCTCTTTCTTGATAAATGTCCCCAGTTCCTGTTAATCTTTCATTTTAATATTTATTTTGCCTTTATTGCTTCCACATGAGGCCCATTTGGATCAAGAGATTAAAGCTGCCATTAATCTACAGACTTCAGTCATCTGATAGTCGCCTTGTCATTGTTTCATTATTTGCGAAAGACACAGGCAGAGAACAACTGCTCATCTGCTTATTATTACTGCTTTTATTACAACAGTGTGTCCGACTGAAAAATGGAAGTGGTGAGGAAGTGACTTTGCCGAGTTGTTGGGCAGCAACACTGCGAAGAACTGCTGCAAATATCACTCTGCTGGCTTACTGAAAAACGATGCACAAGTGGCTCAGAAAAAAGATCATTGAGAAAATGAAAGCTGATTTAATCTCCGGGCCTAGTCAGTTTAAATGCAGCCCTCCATCCATTCTGCCAGCCCTCCTCTTAAAGAGCAAAGCCTGGGGTGCAGTTTGCTCATGAGCTTTATTGTTCTCATTAAAAAGACATCAGCTCTCCATTCCTTCCATTAATGGGTCAGGTGTTCCCTGGACAACTTCTGCCGCTCCTTTCTGGGGACAGTGGAGAGCTGGTCACCGCAGTGCCTGGCGCTACTAGTCTGTTTCCCCTGCTGGTAGCGAGCCCTTGTTAGCAGTGAGCCTGTGCCAATTAGACAGCAGGGGTCTGCCAGCCTCTCAGCTAATGACAAGGCTGCTGCTGGCCTGTCTCTTATTAGACCTGCCCCTGCCCCCCTCAGCAGGAATAACTTTGGCCAAATGAAGGCTCCATCGTAGAACTGGCCAAAATGTAACAGTTCATTTATTCTCCTCAAACATTTCTCCCAGTCAAGGAATAAAGCCTTTCAAAGGGCAGCCAAGGTTCTTAGTGGTTGATAGGAATGCCATTTAGGTCAAGAAGGGGTCTACTGCTTTGCGTTTGATTTATTATCTCTCTTATATAGGAGGAAGACGGGGACATATGTGCGTGAGATGGGATCCAGCACATTTGAATGCAGGAATTTCAGGCTCAGTCAACCCACACATCCATAATTTCTGTCTGGTGTATTTTTGAATATCCGGTTGGGCAATTACAATAAGTGTGCACTGATGGGGCGGTTATGTAAGTCACATGTAGTGACTTATGCATTCATTTGTTTTCAGCTCAGAATACATATAATACAACAGCATGATTTGAAATTCGAATCATGCACTGTGCAGAGTTTACTGTGAGGCCGTGCAGGACCATGTAGAACTTGCGCAAGTTAAAGGGGTGATGTAACTTATAACAAGAAGCTGAATCCTCGTAATCAAACCTCGAGTCACTGCCAATCAATAACTGTGGCTGGCATTGTGCAGGAAGCTACAAAATAGCTGCGAGGAGTCTGAAAGTTCACCAGCCAGAAGATTACATTACAAAGTGTCCAAAGCTCATTGCAAAGCAAAATTTGATTACATGAGCCCTGAAGCTTCACTGTCACCTTCCACTGCTACAGGAGTCTGTAATAAGCCTCTGCTCTTAAGTCTTTTAAGTGCCCAATCAGAAACAGATGAACTAGCAGAGTGTGCAATCAAGAAGGAAGTTTAACTTGTAAAAATATATCTTGTACCAACAGAAAAATGATGGATATTAAAACGTATTTGGCCTTCTGCAACACAATACTGCCCTCATGATGTGAAATTGTGTTTACCAAAGCAGCATTACCATATTAGAAAACATAATAGAACAATTTCCTCGAAAAATTAGCCTCATTGTGTCTTATCAGTCATCTGCTTGGGGATTTTTCCCGTACAGTAGACCTTTTCTTTCCCCTTTTCTTCCTATGTTTACAACTTTCATTAGCTTCCCAAAGGGCTTGTTACCCTGTATGCAGCTAATCTTTCCTTCGCTCCCTCTTTCTCCATGTCAGATATGAACACAATGGCCATGATGGACATAGTCACACACACGGTTGCGTGCCCAAGCACACAACTAAATAATTTTCAATTTAATTCTGCTGGAGGCACAGTCTGACATGTGTTGTTATGACATTTAGATGCAGACTGTGGCACATTGACTTCAGGATATGTGTTTTCTGTGCTGGCCACAAGTGCAGCTGAATAAGGAATTTTCCAATAAATGTGATCAAATCCAAAATAAACGGTCACATCATATTTTCAGTTAGTTTTGCTCTCAAGCTATGGTATTCCTCCTGTTTGGAATCAGTCACAGGGTCATTGAATCCTGTTTTATTGCAGTTTTTTTCTCATTGTAAATGGATAAAATCACGTAGTTTCTTAGAATGTAATATCCATTTGGTAGACTGGTTCACATTTTAGTTTCATGAAGTAATGCACTTATTAAAGGGCCAGGTTCCATCATTCCAGTGATGCGCTGCTTTTTATTTTAGACTGCAAAGTGAAGTGCTGTATATGACAGTTTGTTTTTGTGCAACGAACTTTTATAAGTTAATGTTCATGTCTTGCTATGTGGTTATCCCATTGTGCAGGAGCCAGCGTGGTTCTTACACGTTCCCCCTGTTGGTTCTCAGTAGGCAGGCCTGCCTGTCTGTCTGTACACTGGCCACAGAACTGTTTTTACAAGTGCAGAAGTCGCTGCTCCATTGCTCTGCAGCCCAACCGTATAACCAGGCTCTTTTCCTATTCTGGGGAAATGGAGCAAAGGCCTCGTGCTGCAGAGACGAAGACATACCAGGCACTTTTTTGTCCCTTTTGCCTTTCTTTCCAGCCCTCCACTGTTCTCTTCTTACTCTCCTTCTGTCTCTTTTGTACATTATCTTCCCTCATCTTCCCTCTTTGTCTAGACTTTCATAGGCCCAAGGCTCCCACTCCTCCACACCCATCCCCACCCTTTAACAAATATACATCACTGGCTCAGGCTTTAGCAAATGTTGGCTGCCTTGCCACTAAATTCTCTGTGCCTCATTTGAGATGGGCATCCCTTTTGCTTGTGGGTTTGTTGAAGGCCATCTCTAAGCTGACCATCCCAGCATGCTGCTGTGGACTGCCAGAGTGCCAGTGGGGTTTTTCCACTAACACTTGGCTGTCATGGCTTTAACCAGAGAGCCAGACTGAGCTCTGCAGACACAGATGCCTTCTTCAGCTGCCTCTTGCTTTGATTTTTGGAAAGAATGCATCTCTGTAATAACATACCATATCTCATGTCTTTTGTGTTTCTGTGTTAAAGAAGGCTGCTAGCCTGGATGTGTTGTCTGTACTGTTGGGAGGGTGCTCTGCTCCTTTGGGACGTCACAGTGAGGTGACCTTGATAGAATAGGAGGAGGAGTGAAGGGGAGAGTGGCACGTCCCCAGCAGGTGCTGCACAACTGTCTGTGACACAGACACTCACAAATGCATGTGCCACATGCATACATTATGCAAATACACCTGTGTGTCAACGCATACACATACTTTAATGTACATCTGCTTTCATGCACAAGCACACACAGAGCTTCCTCAATACACACATTTATATAACATTTCCTCTACACACTGTACATATCCAAGAGATTCTGAAGAGCCTTAAGCCTCTTTACTATGTCCCTTATAGGTACAAAGTGGTACAAAATGTGTTTTGTATGTCTTAAAAGTTAGAGATGTAAAATAAAATGAAAATATTAAAATGTTTACTACTGATATTTCTCTAGCCATTTCTACAACTACATGGCTTCCAAGCTTTGCAGGCCAGTAAGAATTTTATTCAGTTTCTAAGTAGTAACTGAGGAGCCAAAAATCATCAAACTAAGAATTTCCACTTCACTGCCCATTTTTTCTGAGGTAAACCATCCAGACTGAACAGCTGCTTCACAGTTATCCCAATTTAATTACTAGCTGCTTCTGCTAACTCTAACATGTGTTAGCCATGAGCAAAGCATGAAAGTATTGTTCTGTTGTTGACTGCAAGAGTAGTCTTTATGCAGTCCCAGCATGTGAGGAACTAAAGATCCAGTGGATTACTTTTATTTCTGATAATAATGTCACCACAACAATAGGATTATCTGTTGTGTTAGCAAGTTATGCAGCCAATGTGCTAACATGACCATTGACTTTGATCATCATTTGAGCTCTGTGAAAACAAAAACTTTCAGAAATTATGGTACCTTTCAGAATGATTTGAAACCAATAAACAAGAACTGCGTGTGGGTTCAAATATTTTATTGTACCCCTTGTGCTTCAGTGCAACCAAAACTTAGCTGCTGTTAGCTTCTCTCATGCTCTCTATGCTCACATGTATTGCATTGTAATACATTTGAAGTCTGAAATAAAGCTGTTCTCGTTTGCATATTTCTCTTTCTGCTGTCAGACAACAGAACCGGTATGAAATAATGATAACCCATTAAGACTACAATTCAACTGGCAGTCACTTCAGTCCCTTCTGAGCTGCAGCTCTGCACAGCAAAATGTACTGATGTTAACATCATTGGACAGTCTCATTATACATATGAGTTAAAAACAACGGTTGTATTTCCATGTGGAATGATCATACAAAAGATCTTGTTCTTAAACACTCTTTTATAGCTCAGTTGCCTGTCATCAATCTCTGATGCAGAGAGAGTCTTTTTCCTGAAGGGTGTGTATACAGCAGCTCAGTTGCCATTTAAAACAGGGCTAAAATCAGAAGATATACAGTCCTGGTGAAATGAACCCTCTGCAGTATTTTGAGAATAAAGTTGAAACGCACCTCTGAGACTGATAAATTTTCTAAAAAGGGGACTATATGGGATATTTGATTGTGCATAATTTAACTGTTTCAGTTTAGATGGATTAGAAAATAATTCTCTGCTTTTTGGGATCATATGGGAACAGTATGTGCTTTGTGTCATTCTTGGCTACAATGTTCTACACTAAGTTGCACAATACGCGCTCTGGCAATGACATGTATCAGTCTAGACACTCTGCTGTCTTTTCCATTTTCTGGCTGTTTATGCTTTTAGTGTCTGAAAACGGGAGAGAAATGAGCGGCCTCAACCAGGCCTTTGGGAGCTGCAGGAAATCAGACAACCCAAACAGTAGCACTTGGATGGATTCTCTCTGCTCTCTGTGAACCGAGTCGGTGGGGAAGAGTTACTTCCTTGACCGACCTGCTGCCCTGTTGCTCCGTCTGACCATCTGCACTGTGGCTCAGCCCAACCCAGTCCAGTTCTTTCCCATTCTCCTTTCCATGCGCTGACATTTTTATCCTCCTATTAAAACTTTTAAGGGCCCATTATCTAAGAGGAAGGAATGTTGCTTTAATAGTGTGGTGGCTCCATGCTTAGGCCCCTTCTTTTCAGTTTGTATCCACCCAACACTAGCTAGCTGCTTAATGTTCTCCAGCAAAGAGGGGACCGTCTCCCCTCTGAGATGTATGACAGCAGCTCAGCACGGACTATGAGCCCTCTTTTCATTGCCCCAAGCACTCAGAGCAGACTATAAACCCTTGGCATGCCTTGCACTACTTCAGCCCCATTGTTTCAGTCTCCCCACTACATGGCTTTCAGGTTTAAGAGACCTCGCAGTACTGTGGTGAAGAACTTGTGGCCTCCTTGGATCTTTTGTTTGAGGATCACAGGAGTTAGCTGGAGTTGTTAACTTTTCTCTTTTTTGCGCAGTTTCTCATGTTATTGTCATATGTTGTGTTAAAACTCCCGCTGTTGAAACTTTACTGTTGTTTATTTTCTTGGTACGCAGGTTTTTACCTCAGAAGGAAAGTCATACAGAGCCTGCAGCTCCTGTGTGTAACATGTGGTGCAGCCGAATTCTTTTTGGCAAGATACAGATGTTTTACTGTGTCGGAAAATAGTGTGCTCTCAGTAGATTTTTTGCAATTTATTAAAAGCAGGTCTAGTTCGGATAGAGGCGGGAGAAACAGCTTGTTCATTTGTAGCTCACAAGCATTAGAGTTTACATTGCCAGCCACGGGCTTAGATAGTGTTTGAGCTGCAATCAATGCTTCCACACAGCGTTTACACTGACTTGTCCACGGGAGTTTCCATCATCTTTAAATCCTTAGCTACCTTTACTTCTGTTGTCCTGACCTGGTGGAAAGGCTGCGGCTTGATGTGACCTGCACTTAATGTTGTGTCCTGCAGGCACTGCGGCTGATGTCAAATATTACACTGAAGTTCCACCAATTCAGTGACAAACACTCAGATGGATTCTGCTACAGGAGACTGAAAAACAACTTAATGTTGCCACTTTATCCCAAAGGATTATGCCGTTGTTTCTTTAGGTATAAGAATAAGCACAAGAAATTTTGCGTACTCAACAAGATCTTTTTGCATCACAAGTACACAGACAACTATTAAAATAAGCCCTTTCTTGAAGTCTGTTTTCTTTACAAGCTTCTTATTATGAGTGATGGATCTTACATGAATATACAGTTTTCTACTAAGCAGTTTTTATTTCACAAGAGATTTATGTTTTTCTTAATTCCACTAAAAGGCTCTGTCATATGCTTCAGTTCAGCCGGCTCTGTAGACATGTAACACAGATTTCTCAGTGGCACCTTCACTAATTAATGTGTTTTATCTTGTTTGGCTGATTTGCGCAGAAAAACAACGTGTGAAGATGACATGTTGTGGCGTTATGTGAGGCTTTGTATGGATTAAAAACCAAGATAAAGGAGCTGGGGAGATAATTGGCTCCTGGCTGCGGCTTCATACACTTTTCCCAAAATACCAAGCTATCCCTTCAACGCACATCTGTCATTGCTTATAGTGTGCAAATAAAACAAGGGATTTATTGGCTTCTGGCTACAGCATCACCTTTTATTATTTGGTACAGAGGTCACGACCTGTCCCGGGAGGATAAAGTTGTGGTTACTCTGCAGAAGGATCACTCTCTTTTGTTTTTTGGTTAAGTGCAGTAGTTTCGATCGGGCCTGTCTGTGTGAAAACCCATATCCACTCTGGTTTGTTCTTTAGTTGACTTCTTCTCGGACTTCAGACTATTTCCTGTCCACTTCTCTCCCTATAAAGTGGCGTGTGATAGCTTTTATTAGTTTCTCCATATAGAGTTATGTTTTATGGGTCAGCAGATTGTTTTAGTGGATGATGATCTAGAGGTTTATTATTATTATTATTATTTCTCTTCTTCACTTTCCCATCAACCTCCATTTAAAAGGATGTTTTTCTTTCTTCTTTCCATCGTTTAGTAATGATAAAAACTGGAGTCCTTTGGAAGCAAGTTAGAGGGAACTACACATGGTGGATGATAGCCGGGTCTGGCTTGGAGAAAAGGGCCATTGTGTCAACACTTTGGCTTTTATTGGTCCGCAGAGAGATGAAGGCCCAGGTTCTGGCCCCAACCCGACATGCTATTGATGGATGGGTCTGTAGCATTTGGTTAGAGGGGCTGCATAAAAATGAAGGGAGAGTGAGGTGAGGTTTGGGATGCATAATACAACCTTCGTAAGTAATCTTTAGTCCATCGGGGGAGTAGTTGGAAACTCAATCCTCTGTTAAGTTCGTAGAAGTCTGTTTCTTGCTCTCAGATGGACACAAAGCCGAGAAAAAGGACCAGTGAATTCCACATCCCACTTAAATATCCACATGACTCACTGTGAATTTTGCAGCACTTTAAAGCTGCTGCTCTGTTGATGCTTATTCATGGTCACTTCACTCAATCCCGCTGTGCCTTTTTCTTTTTAGCCCAGTATTTGTTCAGCGCTAAGTCTTTGTCTAATGGTGAAGGCTGTCGGTGCAGGTAGAGTTTGCTAGCTCAGCCTGTCTGCAAGAACATCAACAGCTCAGGTAGGAAAGTCAGAGAGGATTGCATGACCTTGTGACACTTGTTGACAGACTTAAAGTGATGGAAAGTATTAGACTAGGAAGTCAGAATTGTCAGCATAGAAAGATTCAAAATAGATTCCTGACATTAGCCGTGAGTGGAAATACATAAAAGGACAAAAGGGTTTTGACGTAACATGTGGAAACAAGAGGACCTAATTAGAGGAGGTTGTGGTGGCAGGATTGAATGTACACAAAAAAGTAATTAAGGAGAGAATGATATGAAAACCTGTTTCTGTCAAGTGAGATTGCTTTCTTTTAATAGGCCTTGAGGCATGACAGAGGAATGTTCTGTACAGTTGTCAAGACTGACATACATTTAGACTTCACATGAGGAGTGCACAAGGTTATATGAGCTTTACTAGGTGTTGACACTTCCACGAACATATGCAAATGCTTCAATTTATGATAGAAAGTGGGCTAATTAGGAAAGTTAGACCTCCAAACACCCTTCAGTGTGACAGAGGATTTAATGAGACATTAATGGAGATGTCTTCCTGCTAGCTGCCTCCGTGTCCACCGGGAGAGAGGAGGGGTAAGGAAAGAGATCTGTTTAGATTTTATTGAGGTGTGTGTGTGTGTGTGGAGGTCGCAGGGTTTCCTAATGTATAAGTCAAATATCAGTCCCCTCCCACTAAGAAACCAGTGTTGTCACAGTGCACAGCAAAGCACAGCAGAGCACTGCATCCATTTGTGTTATAACTCACACGAGGGTCTCAGTCATGGTAACCTGTACAAAGCATTTATACATCGCTCAGACATGACTCATCATTGAGTGTCACGTTCAGTAAAGCTTTGAACAATAAAAAACCTTTTTTCTTGTATCCTAATTTTGTCTTGTATTAGAGGTTCGTCACATTCCTGCTGAAGTGCTTCAACCTTGATGACTCATGAAAATGTGCACTGACACCCTTATTTTAGTGCAATCCCTTTTGATCTCAGCTCTCTGTAGGGAGAATTTAGCCGAGGAGGTTTTTTTTTTTTTTTCACTGCGTTCCTCCTTTCTTTTCTTTATGGGGGATTACCTCAATTAAAATTACAGGTCTACGGGATCAGCTCCTGCTGGGAGTTTTATCCTTTCTGTAGGCAGCCTCCTTTTTATAGCATGAAAAGAGTGAGCATGTTCAAACAAGTGCTTGAATCTTTGTGAAGGGGTACTGGGCATGTCAGTCACCAGCAGTAGGCATATGAGGTGCTGAGGGTCAGAATGCGTGACAGGCATTCAAATGTTTTAGTCCACTTACCATCTCTGTGATATTTAATTTAAAGCCAAACTCTTAGTTTACTGAATGCTCTTTGGCTTTTGTGTAATCTCTGTGGCAGATAAGAGATAAACTCTCCCTCCTGCTCTTGCCGTTTCCTTTGCAGTGCAACCAGAAGGCACTAAAGAGGGACCCACCTGCATGGACAAGAATCATGGGTGCGCACACATCTGCAGGGAAACGCAGAAAGGTGGCATCTCCTGTGAGTGTCGACCTGGATTCCAGCTCACCCGTAACATGAAGGACTGCAAATGTAAGTCGAGCACAGTTCCCCATCCGTCAAACTCACAGACACACACCATCAGATGGAGGGTTTATAGGCTCCTTGTGAAAAGGTGATTGGGTTTGGATAATCACACTCATTCCACAAATGCCTTCCAACAGATTTGAAGTTGACATTTATGTCGCATTACAAAGCCGTGACTAATCTTCTGAACAGTCCTTGTAAAGAAAAACATGTTTATCAAATAAGGAGCGATCATTTACACAACCAGGGCAAGTGTGGAGGTTACTCGAAGGGGACTGCTCTGACGGACAGCGCACACTTCCTGTTGCTGTGCAACAGAGATCATCCTGTCAGAGCTGGGGCCAGGGCTGATGGGGGATTTGTCTGTGTTTGGATAAGGATTGGAGAAGTGTTATTCTATAGTTTTTCTGTGACAGCCCAGGAAAAGGGCAAAAGGCGCGGGGATGGTAGGGTGCAGACAGGATGGCGGTGGAAGCCTCGGCTCGCTCGTCCTCTTTTTCACTCTGTCATCACAGGTGTGTTAAAAGTGCTGAGGTTAATGCTCCCCTCGCCTGCGAGCACATAAATGTGTTTGTACACAAACTTAGACCAGTAATTGTACTCTTCCCATTATTTATGTGTAACCAACCTGAGGCATTCACTGTGTGTTCAGTTACAAACTGTAAACCTTTTATTCCCTTACAGTTTTTTGCCTGATCCACAGAATTAGTGAAATGCATTAAAATAAAAGCTGCCTAAAGTGCCTGTAGGCTGCTGCTCTTCACGGTGACTTACAGTGACTGAGTTTTAAATTGTGACCTATCACATCCTCTGCAACTGCAATGTAACTCTGTAGTCAGAGGGATAAAATGATTAAGTCTGGGAAGTGATGAATTAATAAACCCAGGATAGCGCTTTATTTAATTAACATAGATTCAGCACTTGAGGTGGTTAATATGTAAATCAATGCATGCCCTTCTTCGCATTATTTTACACTGATTTTGACCTTATTCTAAGTCCAGCTTTTAATAAGCAACGAATCTGCTGAATGATGACTGTGTCGCATTGGTTTGCTGTGCTCTAATCACACTGAACTTTGTAAGAGTTTAAACAGTAATTATGGTAACAGCAAGTGCTGCTCTTGCACCTTTAGTAATTTAAGACAGTTTTCAACAAGTCAGCATACTGTTTCCATGATGAGGCTGAGTTTTGATATTTTTCTGTCATCGGAAACCTCACTGGATGTGCAATATGTGTCTGTAAAGACCTGAATGCAGCCTGACCTGAGCCTGCAATACTTGCGTCATAGAGCATATGGCCCAGAGAAAGAGTGTGTATTAGACTGTCCCAAGGTTCCAAATGGGTTTTTGTTGCATGCCGTACCTGTTCTCTCCCCATGTTTCCTGTGACCTCTCCACTGACTTTCAAACGCCAAAGCAAAACTTTGTGCTAACTGTGTATCTCTGATAGTGACATGTAACTACGGTAACGGCGGTTGCCAGCACATCTGCGAGGAGACGGACCACGGCCCAAAGTGTTCCTGTCACATGAAGTTTGTCCTGCACAGCGATGGAAAAACTTGTGTAGGTGAGTCATCACCCCCTCAGCAGATTACAACTACCAAAGGCAAGAAATAATGGATTTTGGATGAGAAAATGTAGAAGTCCAAATGATTAACTCAGCACCCAATTTCCGACAGCAAATTTAATTAACGTTTGAAATGAAGTTTATGTGATAAAAGGCAAGTTGAGAAACAGGCCTTGTTACAGTAACTGTATCCCTGAGCCTTCTCTCTTGATCTGTGACATACAAGGACAAAAGGCTACCACACACTGTGCTTCCCCCTCTGCTGCTGCTCCAGTAACCTCTCAGTCCCTGCATCTGCTTTTGGCTTCTCTTCCTCCTCGTCCTTTCTTTTCGTTATACCCTGCGTCTTTTTCCTCTGTTTTTTCCGCCATGTCAGACACACACCTTCTATTAGCCCTTGGGTCATTTCCTCCACTGCTTCCCATTGGGAATTAACTCACACACCTGACCAAACCTTCCACTGGCATTTATCAGTGTTTGCCTCAGTTGACTTAAGTTGAGTAAAAATCGTTCAGCTACTCAGGCATATTGAACCGTTCTGAAGGGCAGTTTTAAATCAGACAAGTGCAGAGGAGTCAAAGCAATAAACGTATATAGAGCTCAGCCAGGCAGAAATGGACAGATATTTCATCAAACGTGTTGAAACAATAGAGTTGATCAGGTGTAAATATGAGACTGACTGTTAAAGACAAAGTGTCATTAATAGTTCCTGTACAGTACAAAGCCATTTAAACGGCTTTAGCCAGTGCTTTGCAGCGTTACTAATCTGGGTTAGTGAGTTTCATGAAGACAAACAGAGGAATAGAATCAGAAGCTGCTCCTGCAGAGCAGACCGGTGAAGTGGTTGCCTGGTTTCAGTAGCTGTTAAGTTTGAGTGCTTGGTTTGGGTAGCGGCTGATTAGCTCAGTGTTTCTGAATCCCCTTTATTACCGCAGCCCTGATGAGAGCCAGACCCATGTCAAGGTCTGGTCAGCCAACTTATCATTATTGCTGTACCCTCCTAGGCCAGGAGGATGCCACAAAGTTGGCCACAACCAAATTATATGTCTTTGCCAGTCTTATCCAAGGCAGAGCAAAAGTACATTTGGTGTGCCAGATTAGGAAGCAGTCAGCCAGTTAAAATGTCTGATTTCCCCCACAGAGTCTGGGGTTACAGTGGTGAGGACAGGGCTTCTGTGCGGCCGGCGCAGGGGCGCTCCATCTCTCAGACTCTATATTAGTTAATAAAACCTCAATAAAACAAACACGCAGCCAAATGAACCACTGATGAGAGAGTGAGTGACACGAACATTGGAAGACCTTCAATACAGCACCACTGCTGTGCATTGGGACTGACTCTGTGGGGCCTCCATCGTAAAAAACGATTCAGAAACTTCATATTCTGAAACTGTTGTTTATTTATGGAACAATTAAAAAGCTGAATCGGTGCACACAGATATTTCAGTTTGGCATGCCAGTTTTTTATATAATAACTTCTGGCAACAACAAAATGCAACAGCTAATTCTGCTTTGAAGAAAGAATTTTCTTTTCTTTTTTTTAATTTCAGTGCACAGAACAAATGGTCTCTCTTGGAACCAAGAAATTACATTTTAATTTGTATTATTCTTAGTGAGTATTTATAGTTTTAAATGTCACAAATGAGACAAAAATGGCCTGCTGGGTTTGTTGTATTTTGATGCTTGTCTGCTTGACACGTCATTATAATTACCACTTTCGGAAATAGTAAATGATCCACAGAGTGAGTGTAGAGGGTATCCATAGAAACAGCACACAGAGAAAGTATACTCCTGTTTAGCCTCACTTCTGACTTCGAAATGCTTATGATTCATTTAGTCTCTACACACTCCATCCAAAAGCAACACGGCACATGATTACAAAACAGCTTTAGCCTTGTCAGTGGCTTTGTCGTTAGGCTGGTGGGCTCTTTCAATATGCTGTAGCTTCACTCTTCAATCCATCTTGTGGGGTGTTTCATATGCATTCTGCCACTGCCTTTCATTCATGTTGTGGTGATTTTTCTCAGCTCTGCTCGGTCGGGCATTTCGTAATAATGTGCCATATACTGCTCTGTTGGAAGTGTTCATTCTTTATCCTTCCTGTCTCACCTCTGTTGATACTCTGCTACTGGAGATGAAAATATGGTGTCGGGAAGGCTTGTATGGATGGCACACATCGACTCTCAGACATACACGTATAGACACGCATTCTTTAATGTCAGATTTTTGACTGAAACCGTCCCTGAAAACTCAGGTTCATTTGTGGTTTGTGTGTCAAGTAAGTTCAGATATCAGAAAGGAGCATTCATCATGTGGAAGTATTCATGCTGTTAGCACAGCAAATCATAAACATTCACAAATAGCAGGCAGATGCAGACATGCTCAGGAGTTCAATCATCTGAAGAGTTGGCCACACTGTGCAAGATACACGCACACACGCACACGCGCACACACACACACACAAAGAGAGTGAGAGATGCATTTTATAATACAAACTGAAAGCTATACAAACAACCACACAGACATACAGAACATATCCTGCATGCATGCATCACATGCATGTAAACACATGTAGGCTACAGGCATATGCCCATTACATAAACACGTTGCTCTCGTTTCGGGTGGTCCGTGGATTCATGCTGGTGTGTTCAGATGTATCTCGCAGCGACCCTTCCTCTCACTGCTTAGAATCACTGTCCCTGGGTTGCTGCATGTGGGGATTGGAACACGCTGGTGGAACTGTGGCGGCCGATGTAAACTGTGCATGCTTTGTGGTGTTACTGTTTGACTTGAGCATCTGCATCTGCTTCTTCATCTGGCACCTCAAAAGAGCAGCCTGTGGAGGACAGAATGACCAATTCTGGCATCCTGCAGAACTTGCATTACTTACAAGTGATTTGTCATTTATTTTTTAGTTTTTATTATTTGATGGTATTTTGGAAATTTAACTAAAATTGTGCAGGGATGCAAATGAAAGATCGATTTTAAAGGCGTAAATAGCCATTTTCTGTTTTGTCAATGTGCCCAGCCCTCCACCCCAACTGTATCAGGTCTGAGTGACTGCATACTGAAATGTGTGCCTGTAGCTGAGTGTGAAGGTGAAGCCAAATATACACTCATAAGACTATAGAAATAGGAGTCAGTGGACAGGTTTCACTTGTAGAATTTGTTAAATTAAGAGCCAGTTAATTAAAAGTCATAATTTGACATAAATTATACAGCAGGTGAAAACAAAAAGACACTAATGCTTTCCGAAATAGGTTTTAGTGGCAGCACATAAATTGTACGGCTGGGCCACTGACAGTGTTTAGAGACTTGACATAACAGCCTAACAACATTAATTCCAAAATGATCGGACCATAAAAGACACCATAAAGCGCAGAAAATGAATCTGGCTGTTCCTGACTTTCAGCTTTGCAGCACTAACCACCACTCGCTCTGTCTGTCAAGGCTCACAGTGCTCATACTAACTAGCAAAGCCTCAACTCACACGCAAACAGTGAAACTGCCTTTTTTATATTGTGTGGAAATATTTATTTGCATGACTGCATGTTGCAAGGTAACACTTTTGCCTTGAGATGTCACCCTTTTCAGTTGTTAAGACCGAGACCGGTCATTATTAGTTTGTTGTCAGGATTTTGGAAGGTAATTACTACTGTTGTTGCCATTAGGAGGCTGTTTTTTTTTCCTTTGCAACAGCATAATGTCATTCTCTCATGTCATTATCACCTCCTAGCACCATAAATGAACATTAATGATTTGTTTAATGCAGGAGAAATACTCCCTTGTCACCCATGCTGTCCTCCTTATTCCCTGCCCAGTGATGCCTTTCATGAATTATGGCTATTCATTTTACTGAGCGAGAGTTTGCGAGTTTCTTGGTGCTTTCTGGGAAGTAAATGATGTGGGAACACAACCTGTCACACTATAAATGGGATAATGTGATCATACCTCAGCCTTCTTCTACTGAGCGATGAGCGTGCGGCCTGAAGACTCAGATAGCAGGAGTTAAAAAAAATTAACATTTTCCAAAATGTTATGGAGATGAGGGACAAGTTGGGCTGTTTGCAGCTGCAGCAACAACCAACTTGTTTCTCCTTAAAATCTTCACTTCTTCAGGTTCCCATCATTCTGTAGCAGACACCACGTATGAGGACATTATCCCATTTCTGGTTGTGAGGCTCTGTTCACTCGTCATTTAGACGTGTAGTCTCCTGCCAGCTCTCTCAGAAAGCGCCATTTGGCAGGGAATAAGGTGGATGTACAGCGCAACACATCAAATTAGTTCTTATCTTACATCGCACACCAATGCTGTGTGGTTCAAGTGTACGGAGAACTAAAGTGGTGTTTTTACAATGTGTGTTTGTGTGTGTGTGCGCGTGCATGCAGGGGAGAGGAGTGTCCAGTCCCAGGCAGCCCCACAGCTGTTCCCTAATGGTAAATATGTGTTCCTCTGACTCCTCTCTCTGGGGGTCTGTGGGTGTGGGGAATAGAGGAAGCTAACCTAGCAGACACCGATCAGGCCCTTCCCCTCCCCACAGGGGCATCATCCCTCTGACCCCTGACCCCTGACTCCCCTCCACCGCCTTCCTCTTCCTTCTGTGAATGCCCTCTCAATAACAACCACTGCCTGTGTCAAACCACACCTTTTGAAAACACAGCTGCAAACAGGGAGCCTCTGACCAGCAGTATCTGCATTACATAAAAACGTGCATCTAAGGGTGCGAGGTATAGCTTATCCAAGTCAGCTCCCCACCTGCAGTCATATTCACACTAGTGCATTTGCTGAAGTCCTTACGTATTTCCATTTTATGCTACTTTACACTTCTACTGCGCTGCAATTAAGAGGCAGATATTGTCATTTGTAACATTTACGTGACTGCTCTGACAGTTTATCGAGCCTACAGTTGTGGCAACATTTTAATTCCAAAACTTAGCAGATGGGTTTATTTTGATTAATGCTCAAGGCCTAAAGATGTTAAAATCACTGATTTACCCTCTAGAAACTCAACTCTACACATCGCAATTGTATATTTAGTTTTTATATATTTTTTTCATGACGATAATCCTCTCCTGCCCAAACATTCTGTATTGGCCTTGCTTGTTTCTCCACTTACCCCTCCCTGCTCACTGCAGCTCGAGCACACCGGCTCATGTTTGACTCAAATACAGTAAAACTGCTCTACGCTGCAAAGTGACAAGTAGAAATTCTTAGGAAGAGTAATGACAAAGAAAACCACTCCTATCAAGTTGTCAGAATTGATTCCTAAATATGTTACACATGAAAACCACAAAAGTCTGAATCTGCGTTTTCGAGATCATCATCAGTCCACTACAGTTTTAAGGTGTATCAGCAATGTTTACTGCCTGTTTTGCTTTTGATTTGTCCTTGAGCATATAAAAAAACGCTGCATAGACATAAAGTGAAAAATGTGATCACTGAAGGGCACCTTTAAATTGTCTAATTTAAATTAGTTTGAACACTTTGTACTTATGTATCAATATTAACCATGTCAACCACAGTCAGTTACACGTGATAATTTATATTTCACCAATAATATGCTTTTTAGTTTCACTTAAACAGGATTTTGAATGCTTCTAATGGAGTATTTTTACACGAACGCACCAGTACTTTGATTTAAGAATCACAGTGCTTCTTTCTTCTCCTCCCCCACTGAAGTTTGATTGATCTTCTGAATATAGATGCATTAGCGTAAGTTGGCTTTGTCCAAAGTTGTAAACATCATCAGTTTGACTGTGATAGCTTCTAAGGGACAGACCAAAGGCTTGAGCTTTATTTGTGTTTGATATGACTGAAATGAGCTTGCACTGTTTCAAACACTTGGCCACGGCGTTCCTAAACTCCATCATCACGGCCTATTAGCTTTGGTGAGGGAGCCAATAATGTGTCCATGATTCAGCATTACTTCACACAGAAGATAAAACACAGGATCCCTCCCAACTTGCTGTTTCGTACACATGTAATCTTTTGTCCAAAAATGCCGAAAACAATCAATTGAAGAGTTTCTTCTTCTATTTGATGGCCAAAAGTAATTTGCTTCACTACATTTGCTGTAAAATGAACAATGGAGCAGATCTGAGGGGAAAAGAGAGAAAACGGACTGAAACTTGATACTATCACAAATGCAATTCAGTCCAATTTTCAGGATGAGCTGTGTTTTAATAGAAATGGCAAAGATGCCAGGAAAAATAAACTCATAAATCTATGAGGACATATCAAACCTTGATACATCAAAGAGATTTACGATTTAATTATACCATGTAACACACTGAGGGAGGAGGCTTGTTCTCAGAGGAGTAGCTCGTTCAAGGTAAGACATGAAACAGTAGTGTTTTAAGTTACTAGTTGTTCCTACCGTATGTACACGAGCACCGAGTTCCCCACATACTACAATATTACAGTCTGACCTATTTCAAGATTTTGTGTCCTAGTTTGTGTTTTTTTTTCCCCCTCAGAATTAGAAACATAAGAAGCAGGAGACATATTTTGCATGGCACTTGAACGGGTTTGTCTCCTGATTTTATTGCACCAAAACAAATCCAGTTTTTGTATCTGCACCTTTGGAGAACATTAGAAGATTGTTCTCCCTGGTTTTATTCTCTTACTGTGTGGTTTGTTATTGAGAGCGCATTCACCTCAGAGCATTAGTTGGATTTTTATCTGACTAACCCCTCTCAGTAACTTTACTCTGGCTGCATGTTTGCTGTTTGGTCAAGAAAATCCAAACAATTTCTTAATATCATTCAAAAGTTTGGTGTCACCCAGACAATTTCATGTTTTCCATGAAAACTCACACTTTTATTCATGGGCTAACATAATTGCACAAGGGTTTTTTAATCATCAATTAGCCTTTCAACAAGATTAGCTAACACAATGTAGCATTAGAGCACAGGAGTGATGGTTGCTGGAAATGTTCCTCTGTACCCCTATGCAGATATTCCATTAAAAATCAGCTGTTTCCAGCTAGAATAGTCATTTACCACATTAGCAATGTCTAGACTGTGTTTCGGATTAATTTAATGTTAACTTTATCGAAAAAATAAATGTTTTTCTTTCAAAAATAAGGACATTTCGACATGACCCCAAAACTTTTGAACAGTAGTGTATATATGCACATAAATATATGAAAAGATCTTTTTCAGCAAGGCCATATATTCAGGGTGCCATTTTGTGAGTTCTTTCCTCTCGCCCTTTGATGTATTTTGTTCGCGGTCTTCATAAATGGCTGATGACAACCTGCTTGTCAACAGCTCTGACGTACATTTAAGAAACGCCGCATTTAAAAAAATCATGTGGCTCCTGTTAAAAGATTATGTGCGCTGTCTGAGCCTCTCTGTATGAAACATATACTACAGAGGCTCAACGTCAGACCGAACACCCTGCACATCATACCGGAGAATATTTACAAAAGTCGGCCCACCGTTACTGTAATTGCGTGTCCCGGCCTAGTGCACTGTAGATGCGGCTGGTTTGCATCCAAAACACACAAACCAACACACATACCAGAGCGTGTGTCTCTCCCCTGTCTTCACACAACCATAATGTCAGAAATATTTCTTTGCTCTCTTAACACATGATCATTACAGTTTGGTGAGATGGCGGCCTGACTAAGCGTTTTGGAGGCATGTCCCGACACTGTCTTATCGTCTCGTCTGCCAACTGTCTCTGCTCGCACTTTGCAATTACGCAAACCCACAGTGCTGCGCTCTCAAGTCTGGGTTGGGACTGGGGGTATCATACTCCATCATGAGCTATTGTCCCTCTGCAGAGGATCAAAGGCAGAATCGCTGCATCCTGCCAGCTTCAGGGAGTAAACAAAGTAATGGACACGCCTCACAAAGAAACAAAGGGATCTAAAAGGGATCTCTAAAGTGCAGTGAATCCAGCCTGTGGAGCTTTTTGCTTGGATGCCACAGTAAACACAATAATAATATTGAATGAATGTAATTAAATGGTAAAAATATAGTGGAACACAAGCCAGAAAGCTTAGTTACACAATTATACCTCTATTAAGTTTGCTAATAGCACACGTAAGTCACTGATCACGTGCTGCCAGAGCAAAGCTGTAGAATCTGAGTGTACTGAAATGAGCAGTGGTTGGTTTCATTTACTTTAAATTCAAGTTTTGATTTCTTCTTTCAACCTGAAACATAATGAAACATTAGACTGGGAAGTGTATTTGACAGTCATTATAGAAGCTGACTTTTACAGCAAATGTCATCATATGCAGGAAGATCAGCTGAAGAAAGAAATGCAGAAAGTTTTAATTATTCAGGGAAATGGTCTTGTATAAATCATGATAATGTATTCCAGCAAGCAGAAGTTGTAACCAGTTAACAGAAATGTGAAGAATATGGACAGCTGGGTGTAAACGAGTCTCAGAAAAACAGTCAGCCAAAGTTTACGACAGTGTTTTCCAGGTTAAAGTTTGCAAACGGCATAAGCAAATACTTTAAATTAGATTTTAGTATATTGATACACCATGTTTAACCTTAAGCAACAGCATCAACTAGACTGTTTCAAGCTGTTGTCTTTTACACTGCTATTAAAAATAGAATTACATCACTATAAGCACCTGTTTTGCTTTGATACATAATTTGAGTCCACAGTTGAGTTTTTTATTTGACAGAGAGACCTTTATAAAGTTCAGTTATGGCTGCTGCAGGCGGTGCAGTTTTAGATTTAAGTGAGGAGGATTAGGTGTTTCCCCAAAGGGTTCCTCGTTCTCTATAAAAAACTAGTGCAGCTGCATTCTCTCTTCAGTGCCACGTGTGAGCTGCCATCTCCCTGCCAGTGTGAAGTTGTGGACTCGTCCAGCTGTGTTGGCTCCTTTTTCGAGGAGCGAACATCCTCAAGTCCCTTAGACCGAAGTGGCGCTGTTTAAATGATCAGCTGCAAGTTTAAGTGATTGTTTCAGGTCACAGAAGTCATTTTTGTGATTGTTTTTTTTTTTTTTTTCGGAAGTGTGTGAGGCTTTCTATAAAGCTCCCAGAAACCAGTAAAGCACACACTCTGATGTGAGAGACAATTTCTCCTGTACTCTTGCCTAAAATGAAACTCTCTGTGAAATTTGTCACTGTCTAGAGAAGAGACCTCAGCTACCCTGTCTTGACTGACTACCTCCCTTTTTTCAAATCAGTCTAGCCAACATAGGCCAGGTAGCTGAAATTGCTTTTTTATCCCCAAAATGCCTGGAAGGTTTTGTCAAAACCAGGTAAAAGTGGTGGTTTTGTCTGCATATGTCTGGAAGTAGACACTCTACCTTCAGGAAGCAGGGGAGACGGATGTCCTCCAGTACAAAGAACTTTTCAGAGGGTATAATTCACCTTGACCAAAGAGAAGCAAACATGCACACACTTACATATGTTTTACACACGTCTACACATAGAGGAAACACGTGAAATCCTCTGTTTGGCTGTGTTAACTATAACATTCCAAATGACTGTCTCCTTTCATTATTCCAACAACTCTTCACTTCCCTCGCTGTTAATATCATTCAGCTGCTGCAGTTTTCTATCTTTATCTCCTCTTTTTTCCCCTCTCTACCTGATTAACCTGCTGTTCCTCTTATCTCCTCCTGTTTTACACCAAAATGAACGGTGTATACAACAGTGTGTCCTCTAATTGTTTCAACGCTATCAGGATGCATTTATTCTGTTTCAATGGGGGAAAAATAAGTAGGTCAAGACAGCATGTACTGTGTGTTTTCTCTGGTGGAGTTTGTCTGACTGAGTGCTGGTTTCCCTGCAGAGACCTGTGCAGTGAACAATGGCGGCTGTGATAGCACATGTCATGATTCAGTGACAGGAGTCCGCTGCAGCTGTCCTGTTGGCTTCACTCTGCAGCCAGACCGCAAGACCTGCAAAGGTAACCCACCCATCACCCACGGTTCCAGGCAGCGTTCAAGCTGCACCTGTCCAGCTGTCACCAAATCCGTCTCCTGCTTGTCATGTTGCCAGGCACACTGGAGCTTCTTTCTCCACCTGGAGTTCGTTGGAATATTTAAATTGTTATCTATTCTGCTCCTACTCAACCCCCACAGTTACCACCTTTTCCAACCTGCTAGTTAGATTTTCTACACTATCATTGGTTTGCAACTTGAAGTGCTCTTACAGCACATACCGGTGTCCCCAATCACACACTACTTTCTGCTTTTCAGCTGCATATTTTGAGCAATATTGTGTCATGCCACCAGTTTTCCTGACAATTTTTCCGCCGCATTACCATCATTCTCTTCTTCAGAGTTTTGGCAGAGCATCCTCAACTCAGGCAACTTGCATATTCTAACAAGTTTTATGTGTTACGTCTAATAAATCATTTACAAACCTTACGTGGAATTATTATATTGGAAGACTTTGGAAACAAAGGCACTGCTGAGAATGAGGACAACCTGTGCTTCCAGAAATGCAGAAACAGAAATCTGCCTGCTTCCTATGGTTTGTAACGCTACTCTGATAAAAGTACATTGACTCATATTAGTTTGGTTTGAGAGGAAACAAGAGGAAAACAAACCCAGGCAGCACTGGCACAAGAAGACAGGAGCTCGCTTCAGGCCAGCCACTTCTGAGGAGCGGAGACAAAGATGGAGCAAGGAAGGGATTATTTAAGTCCATTTCTCACGCATTTATTTTAACCAGATGATGAAGACTCTCTCAAGAGACAGACGCCTCATTGGTGATGATGATTCGAAATTAATCAGAGCAGCTGCCAAGCTCGCCCCGACAGAGTACCATCAAAGCAGGGATGAACACATGACATATCGATTGAGTATCGACTACAGAAATAAAAAGCAGAGTAATTGGAAGGAGATGGACAGTGATGATTTAGAGGCCTTACTGCTGCAAGGCTTTAGCGTGTGAGGGCTGCAGCCCATTAAAGCTACACGCAAACTGATTCTTGTTCGGCCAGTAAGGAAATCCCTGAAGCTCGTTTCCAGCCTTTTGCCAGTCTGTCATCCTTGTAGAGCCAAGCTCTTAATCATCCGATCTTGCACCAGGAGCCTAACTACCTTTGGTCACATATATCTCCTCTTCCCATTCAGATTTAACAGCTTCCTATGAAAATACATTTAAGCTGCGGTAATCAATATTTTTATCTTTGCAATGGATTCAATCAGAAGGGGTCGCCCATAGTGATGAACCCCCAGAGAGTAGCCTGACGCTGCAGTTCCCCTCAGCTCCGAGCAGAAAAAACTGACTGCAAATGAATGGCTGCTGGGTATGCAAATAGGCCACTATGTGCTAACAAGGAAAATAATTTTGTAATGTGCTCACAGCTTGTTTCCAATCACACACTGCAGGTTTAGCATTCATTTTCTCTCCTTTTCAAATGCGATGAGTGATTTGATGCACCCACTGCTCATTAAGACTTTCTGTTCACAGACATTGACGAGTGCCGTCTGAACAATGGGGGGTGTGATCATGTGTGTCGAAACACAGTGGGCAGCTTCGAGTGCAGCTGCAAGAAAGGCTACAAGCTGCTAACCAATGAGAGGACTTGTCAAGGTAACCCATTTTATTATCTTTTTGCCTCTTAAATAAAGGTTCCTGTGCCTTCAACACTTTCTGTCACATTGGTGGAGATTTTTTGCTATAAATGCTAAAAATGCTAAAAAAAAAAACTCTGCCCTTCTAGTGGCACAAAAAATCACTGAGAGTTTTCCAGCCTGCAGAGATGCCAAACCAGGCCTCTCTGGCTTGTTTGTCTGTTATATTTGGTGGTAGCCATGGCTCAGCGGGAGGTGGGAGTACTAGCAGCAGAACAAATAAGAGTTTGCCATGACCGAACACAGGTGTGGGAAATTAAAACTGCAGCTTTAAAACTTCTGTTTCTTGGATGAATTAAGCCACTACAGAAACATCTGCTGACAGAAGACAGGCAGGCTGGAACTACGGAGCTGAGCTCAGCCTCTCTCAGAGTGGAAAAACAGATGACTAGCTATTTTTTTATTCTCTTATTGATGTGGTCAATCAATACGCAACATGGTACACATCAGTGTCACGCAAAGGGTTTAGAATTGTTGTTCTGAATCGCGCCGCTCTCTAACATCATATGTGGTCAGTGAAAAACATACACTGTGTCACTGTGCTTTGCAGCCACTTTGTCGCCTCTTCAAGTCTATTTTTGTCCGGATGCCTTTCTTTCATTATTTGGGGCCAAACAATGCAAAGTTTATTTTGCCAAAATAACACAGATAACTGAGAAAATGTGGCCTGTGCATGTAGGAATGTAAATCACAGCTTGTTTTCTGTGGCATCGGGCCTTAACCAACTCCGCCATGTGCTTTGTTTGGCTGCACAGGGTCAACTTTGAAACAGTCTTGTCCTTGTTTAGCACCTCGTGTTTTGTCTGGAGAAGAGAGCTGTGATAAAGTTCACCTCCTGTTGAGTGAGGTGTTGCCAGGTTGATACACACTACTGACTCACCTGTCTGCCTCTTGTCCTGCCTTCTCATTCCTATCATTTTTTTCTCACTTCTGGAATGAGCACAGGGCAAAATAAAAATGAAGTGCCTCTCAGTTGAGGTTCAGCTTATAATTTTTTCTCTTCAAATTGGTTTGCTAGCAATGTGGTTTCAGGTGTTTTTTTTTCTCTCCTTGGCATGCATATGTGGGATTAAAGAGGCATGCTGCACATTTAATAATGCACTTCCACAAAGGTAGTGGACTCACAAGAGATATATTGAGAAAAAGAAAGATTAGAATCTAAACAGCAGGGGACTAAATATCCTTATGTTCTGTCTTTAATGTGGGACATTCTCCGTAAGCAATGGCTCCTACATTTCCCATAATGCAATGACTTGTTTTTATAGTTTTGACTTGCCTCTGAGTTGTAAAAAAAAAGACATTTAAAAGCCAAATTCATAAAAAGCCACACACTTTTAATATAAATTCAAAATCTAAAACACATTGGCTTTGATGTGTGAAACTATATGAATTCATTTATCAAATAATTGTTTTTCAAGTGACTTAGGATGATATTGTGAATCCTTATTTTTACTATTTCAAAACAATGTGATGGAGTTTTTTTTTCTTCTGAGAACCAACCTACCTAGCTGATGCCTCTATCTTGGTAATCAAGGATTGCTGTTTAAAATTTTTTAGTCTCTAAGTCCCAGATTGTATCTCTATGACATCATTTGGGTGATTTCTTTAGAGTTGACCAAACTCTTCCAGAGTGGCTGAAAAAAACAGTATCATTTTTGCACACACTGAAAATGTAAAGTGGCCTTTATTTCCTGGCCGTAAATATGTGTCAAGGAGACAGTATTTTAGTGAAACTAAATAGCCCGTAATAATCCCCTCATGCATCTCACTTATGAATATAAATCTACTACTGAAAGATTGAGAAGATTAGGTGCAGCTGCAGTGAATTTACAGCCATTTTGCCCATTATTTTTGTAATAGTTGAGATGCTTGGTTGTGTGTCAAGGTGTTCTGAGGTATCAGTTACACTTAAACAGACGTTTGCTGTCTCCCCGAGGTGTTGAGATGTGTAAACTGAACTCTGGGTTTATCTTGGTTTAAACAGTCATGGTGTTTCCCTGCTGTCAGTGGACCAAGGCCTAGAAGTCAGGATTGGGCTTGTCTGCTGAGGCCCTGTCAGCATTCTTCCACCCACAACTCCCTCCAGGCTCTTCTCATCTTCTTCTCACTCTTAATCCACATGAGGGCATCCAGGGAGATGTTCATCAGACCTCGTGTTTTCACCAGAGGGAACATCTGTGATAGAGGCCTTATCTGTTCTGTATAAACAACAGTGACCTTTTCATCATTTCAGTCAGACTCATTCGTCATTTTATTTTGAACCAAGCCGGAGGTTAAGGTGAAGAGACACAGCAAAGACAAGTAACTGACAAAAACTCTAATTTGTGAATTCCATGTTCAATCTTTAGGTAGTTCAAGTCGGCGGTGTGACTCTTCTCGCCTTGCACATGCATCATTTCATGCTGCAGTCTTGCCCACACTCTGCATACTTCACCTTAGCCGCCTTGTAAATAAGGGTTGTCTGGAGTCCCAGATGTCTTCACACATCCACTCTGAAGCGTGGCACTGCACAAAACAATATAATGATAAGTTGCAGATTGCATTCTGGCGTCACTTATTGCAACATTTTTTAAGGATATACTCAGCCACCACGCCTAATTCCCAAAGGGTTTTAGACTCTTTGTTTAACAGTGTGCTTGAGTAAAGTTTATCCTCAATATGCCAGAAACAATCACTTTTGCAATGCCTCATGCAGCGTGTGCCAACCCATGTTGCTCTCAACTACCCCTGCTGTGAGGAACCTCCTGAGGCCTTCATAGGGGACAAGCAACAGCAACTATATGAGTTTGCTCTTGTAAATGTGTCTGTGTAGATTCTCAGTCTTCCAAGTCATTGTAATCCTTTGAGCGTCAGTTAAAAGCAACCAGATTTCTCTTTTAGGTTCTTGAAGATGTTCCACCTCTCATCCAAGAGGCATTTTCAGTTTTGAAGTCACTCATGTAAAAGAAATTTACCTTTGTGCTCATTTTTGGCCCCTACATGTAAAATCCATGCAGCAATTTCTCAAAGATCTTTTTATTTGTTAGACGATAGAAACTTGAATTGCTTTTATTATTCATGAGGGTTGATCTGTGTATCTAGACAAGGTGGAGTTGATGTCAGCATCAATTGAGCACTTTGGTGTTTTTCCAACTTTTGAACATAAACTTGTGGATCTCCTTCAAAGCTTGACTACAGCTTTGTAAATCAATAACTTAATAGGCTTTTAATCTCTGTCTTTTTGGCGCTCGCACAACATGCCTGCCAAGTATTAACATCAATGCCTGAGTTTAGCTGCGTGATCTATGAAGGATTATGCCCAGTGTGGAAATGTAAATCTTTTGTAAAATGTTGCTTAACCATGCAAGATCTGTGCAGACATTTATCAGTCTTGTCTTCCTTGTTTCTTCAAGACAGCCCATTATTTAACTGAACTCCTGTAATTGCCGTGAAGTGCCTGCGTCATCTGTTTGATGGCACCTGGCGCTACCTCATAACCGAGAGAGGAGGCTCAGATGAAGCAGATGAAAGCGTGATGTTCCTGGGAAAATCCTGGGAACCTTTTTTAAATTAGCCAATTAGACATCCAGCAATGTTGTAGCACAGCCTCATTTTCTTCCACCATGCGCTGCCTGGGCTTGACACGCAGTGTTGCAAGCATTAAAGAAGACCTTGATCATAATAAAACAAAGTGTCCTCAATCTTCTGTAGCTTCATGTGTCAGTCTTTATGGTGTTTCAGTCCATGATACTTATGCAACTTATCAGGATGCATGTGTAAGAGAGGAGACAAGCCCAGAAAGATAAGACTGAGAAGCTACTGACAGACAGGAACAAGCTGCTTCACTGTAGATTTGCAGGTGTGATGAAGCTGACAGGACTGGAAAAATGACAGAAAATAATAAAAACGGGCTCATTTGCAGATGTGCTTTGATTTTATGGAAATACTGCATTGATTTGTTTTAATGTGTGATTTTCATATGATGTCAAGACAAGAGCAAGAAGTCCGATGATGGGTCATCTAACAGCTGAGGGTCATTTATCAGATGTTTAAGATGGGAAAAGGGAAAGTGATTGGCAGGTTCTATGTGGACAGAATAAAATCCAGCCCCTTGGCTCCTATTATCAGGTGAAGAGCAGACTTCTTTTGACTCCTGCTGTGACTGCTTGTTATTTCAAAAATACTTGGAAAATTTCATTTCAGTGCATCGAAATGGAAAACTGCACAACTGCAGGAGGTCAGCTTCTATACCAAGCGGCACACAAAAGACAGCTTCTGTGAAAAGACACATTTTTTTTGTTATGACATGTGATTTGACCCATTGCAATTCATGACACACAATGAATACAATACACAAGATGACAACAGAAACATATGCCATGATAGGACAACGGCAGAGCCCTGTTTGAGGACTGAAAGATCTTTTTTTTCCCCTTCGTAATCTATTAAACTGTTTGAGAAGTTTCTAACGACATGTCTTTCTATCCACACAGACATTGACGAGTGCTCTTTCGACCGTGCTTGCGACCACTTTTGTGTCAACTCTGCCGGCAGTTTCCAGTGTCTTTGTCATAAAGGCTACGTCCTGTACGGGCTGGCACACTGTGGAGGTGAGTCGGCATGCCTGTTCCCCCCCACGCCTTGTCTCTCAGCGTAAATCTCCTGTCCATCTCTCTTCCTTTGCATTCCACACCTCTCTGCTAACCCTCCATTAGCTACTCTTGTGTGGAGCAGGAAAAACACAACAGTAGAAGTAGATGATTAATGTTAATTCACATTTCTACCGACAGCTCACGAAAAGCGCTGCTGACAGATTAAAGGTTTTAGATACTTTGCATGGTTGCTCTCCAAAGAGAACAGCACGCCACTGAAATAAGCACAATGCAATATCACTTAAATGTCAAATGACTTAAAATTCCACCACTTTACAGTAATTGCGTTGAACAGTATGGTGTTTGCTCTTTAAAATTAAACCACCAATTCAGATTAACTATATTAAAAATGCAGGCCCCCCACAGTAGAAATTCAATACAAGAAAAGTCAGAAGACATTATGGAGATTCAAATTAATTTTTTCACTGCGTCATCTGTCCAACTATATTTATAATGACAAACTCAATCCTCCTCAGTATGAAGACACCAAATTTCTAGGGAGATTTTCTGTCGTTCTTGCTCTGCTTTTCTCTTTAAAATACTCCAAAGGTGTTCTGTTGGATTTGAGTCGAGCGACATACTTGGTCAGGTCATGGTATTCGTATTTTTCTTTAGAACCTCTTGTATGATTTTGGCAGCGTTATTTAGATCATTGTTATGCTGGGATACTCTTCTTCTGCCAAGCTTCTGCAGTCTGGGAGTCTGAGAGTATTTTGGTATATCCACAGGCATTCATGGTGCCATTTATAAATGTCATCTCTCCAACACTCTTTGCATTCATGCAGCCTCAGATTGTCACCCTCTCACCTCCACCTCCCTCTGTCAGGACTATACATTCACTGCGCTGATTCTGACGAGTGTCAAGCCAAACACCCTTGACCCCTTCTAAACCGAACAAATTTATCTCAGTTTCACCATACCAAAGAATATGCTTCCACTATCCATCAGGCTTCTTTTCGTGTCCTTTGGAAAAGTGGATCTGGCAGTTTTGTACCAGAGTGCTTTTCTTGAACACCATCTGTGGAGGTTCATATTATACAGCGTCCTTCACACTTTCTACGCTGTCACAGAAACTCTGGTTTCCATTGATAACCTCTGTGTCAAGTCTAAAGCGCTTTCCTGTCGGTGTGTAGAAAATGGATGGAAGGAAAAACTGGAGAATGTAAAAGTAGTGCGCTGTTTGTGGCTTCGTTTTAGGAGGATGGCAACTGCAGCTCTGATTAGTGGTACTCTGGCTCATTGTATACCTCCTGATTACTGCTGCAGATACGTTTTCGCTGGTTTTTGGTTGGTTCTCACATTCTTTTCCGTCTTCTTGAAGTTTCACAATCAATTTTTTTTAGATCCTCTGACAGTTCTTGTCCATGTGGAGCCATGATGCAGACATGCAGATAGACGCAGCCCTGTAGGTCCAGAACTAATAAAGCTCTGGAGATCACAAATCATCATTTTATAACCATGTATGTGCAGTTAGGCTAATTGGAAATCACATTTGTACTCAAGTTTCTTTCAATGATCCCAGGATTTCTAAGTAAATACAATCCATCTAAAGTATTTGTCTTTCAATGTCCATAAAACAAAATACTTCACTTGTCAACCTATAAATAGTGCAATTTGTGAGAAATGATGCAATTTGATATCATTTGGTAATTAGGCGATTTTGCACATTGGTGAATCACCTGTGTTGTATACTGTATTTTAGTCTTTTTTTTAGTTTCACATTAATTGCTTTATAACCATTCTACCATTTTAGATCTCAGTATCAGTCGGATGGTTGGTCCACCACTTTTTTGGCACTTTTCCTTCAGTTAAGTGAACTAAATGTCTGTTAAAGATATTTTTGTTGATTATAGAGAAGTAACAAAACAAACCTATTGGAGAATACAGTTTCCCGATTCCAAAGTACAATGAATGCAGAATTGGATTACAGGGTAAAGATTTGGTTTCATCTTGTTGCATAATGTATAAAGATCTATTCACTTCGTCAACTTGAAAGATCTTGACAGGTAATCCAAGTGGCTTCTGAAGAAAAAAAATAAACAAACTGAAGCCAACGTCTGAGACTTGAAAGCGGAATAGCTGAGAGCAACCAATTTAATTCAAGACGCAAGCAAAATTAACATTATTGTTTTCACAGCCTGTAGTTATTGTTGATCTTTTCACCACCTGACCTGTAAATCTGGATGTCACAACATCCTAAAAAAATAACAGAAAAGCCCACGCATGCAGCTGCATTCTTGGACTAAATTGTCACTCTGATGAATTACCTATCACAAGCCAGTTTTAAGTCTCTGCAGGTTGGTTTTCAAATGGACTGAAATGAGCTGAAACAGGTGGCTGCCTGGAAGGCAGGAAATCAATCTCAGGACTTGTGCTACACTTGGCAGTAATGTAAAGTATAAACAATTTGTGCTGTACTTAATGAGCTAAAACCTGAAAAAAAATCCTGAAAATGATGGTTCTTTAAGGGGGAGGAGTATGACCGTGTCCGTCAAAAATTAGCAGGTAGCTACTGTACTCTGTAGAACAGCTAGCAGAAGCAGCCTTTGGTGTCAGGAGGAGGTGTGTGGGGGCACGTCAGATCTGCCAAGAGGCCCGCCAGAGCACATCAGGGTGTTGCGGCAGCCCTTTGATGGAGTGTGTATCACCATTTAGAATCTGCTGCTGTCTCCAGCGCCTCAGGGCCTCACAGTAGCAGTAGGAGAGACACAGAGAGACAGCATATGTACTCAAAATACATAGCTTTGCAGTGATTTGTTCTGTGTTTTTTGTTTGTAGGTTGACAGGTCGACTGATCAGACACTGCACCAAAATTTAATGTACTGAGACTAGAGAGAATGAGCGTGTAGATGGAGGCGATCATGAAGTCTGCACAAACACAACAGTGCAGTTAGATACAGCCTCAATAATTAACAAATTGGATGCATACCAGATTTCATGAGGACCATTGTTGCACATTATAATCGTCTTTGCTGCCTGCAGCTCTACTGCAGTACACTGCTTTTAAAAATATTTTAAAATGATATATTTCTATGCAAGTGCAACATACAAATGGGCAGAAATGGGCAGTATGAAATCCATTAAAGTGAGCCAGCAATAAATAGCAGCTTTTTGAATGCTTAGACAGAGTCTGAGATGCAATTTTTATTGCTGCTGGATTGTATTATATTGTAAGCGGTAACTTAATTTCATCCATTCACTACATACTGTACTATATTTCAAACAAGTTTAATAGGTTCATGGGATCCGTTCCACACATGGGTAGCTGTATTAGCTGTCAGCTCAGGAAACAAATGCACCAGAATTGAATTTGTAAAGCTTTTACTCACATGATAGACTGTGATCAGGCCACACTGAGCCGCTGAGTGGAGAGAAGATGGTCAGGCGTAAATGACTCTCTATACCATTGTTGAGTGAGCCGGTGATGAATGATTTCCCCTCGCTTTTCATCGGCGCTGTCGGAACTTTTAGATAACCCCAGAGATTTATGGTGCTCCTCGCTGTACTTTCTTCATTCCCGGCCACAACCAAGGTTATGTTATTCCCTGTGTGGTTTATCAACTGAAATATAGCTGCCAAACAATCCAGAAAGCCGTGTTCAGTGTTTAACAATAGACTCACCCTAAACAAACCCAATTAGGTCAGTGACCTGCTGTCAAGCATTGTGCCAAGGCCTGTCAACATTCTTCCCCAGTGAGAGTATATCCAGCCATTCTCCCTCACAGCTAGCAAAACAATCTGCTCATTTCTGCTTATCTCGTAGGAAAATAGACTGAGAGCATTTGCGACTAAATACTTTGCAAGGATTTTTGAATTTGCTTCATTTGCTCCAGTTAGCATTGACTTTCACAAAAATGTATCCTTGTTGTACTGAAGAATGTGTGTGTGCACAGATCTAAGGAAAATAGATGTTTAATCCCTCAAAACACAAACAGGGTGCAAGCTGATACTTTGAAAGTTGAGTGTAGAATATATAACAGGCTCCAAAGATTGTACTAGAAGAAAGAACACTTAAATTCTGACGTTGTTTGGACTGGGAGTTGTTGACGATGATGAATAAGCACACAAAATTGATTAAAATTTAAAGATGACCACATTTCCACTTACTCTCCAACTCATCCCGACATTCCTCAACGTGACACACAGCAGTTGTTGAGTCTAAAGTCAGTCTGTCTTTTTCCTTTTTTTAAATTCTGTCCTTTTCTTTCTTGGCTCGTCTCCACGCTCTGCTGTGTAAGAGCACGCAAAGAAAAGATTAAAAAGATCCGAAGAAATGTTAGAATGCGTCTATTTGGTTACATTTCCAAGTATGGGAGGAACAAAGAAGTCAAAACAACAGTTGCTGGCAGATGATCAGATTCCATCAGATATTCATTAGAGTTCTTTGTCCTTTAAATCAAGTGCTTTGATGCAGAGGATAAGCAGCACATCCCTCACATCATTTCCAAGCAGAGCTGGCTACACACTGACAGAGCGCCGCTGATGAAGTCATCATCTTCTTCTGGGAGTGCAGCGGCACGCAGCCTCTTTTTATTCTGGGTGAATAATTGAATGAGACAAGAAAGTGCATTTCATATCAGCAGGCCAGATCATCAATCACTGCCATTATCTCCGTCTCTGTTCCCGGTGTCTCTGCCACTTGTCCGCAGCCTGCCGGATCCTCAGCTCCACTCACTAAACTAATTTTCTGTCTGGCATCGATGGCAGCCAGACTTCATCTGGATCCCGGATGCTTTTAGTGGTTTTTAGCTCAGCATGTGTTTGAAAAGGTGATTATAATTTACTGCTCACCACAAGACTCCCGCCATGAAGAGCAAGAGAAATTTGGACCATGAAATTGACTGTGGGTGACATCAAAACGAGAAATCACCACTGTTTACATGCAAGCACATTAATCTTCCCAGAATATGACTCTGGCAGGATGGATTGAACTGAGCTCACACAACTCCTTCGTTCAACGGCTGTACTGTTTTGCATCCGGCAGATTTCTCTTTCATTCAGTTCATCAGGATTGTTTGGTTCTGATCACATTGTTTGTTCCTTGTCAACAAAATCACTTTTTCGCTCATATTTTTTGATCCTTTAGAGTCTAGGCAAACACGTGTGGTTATCTATTTTACACGTGGCCACAAAATGTTCATATGTCAACACATGTATTCACAGATATTGATGAATGCAGTATAAACCGTGGAGGTTGTAAATACGGCTGCATCAACACTCTGGGGAGCTACGAGTGTACCTGTCCGCCAGGGTACAAGCTGCACTGGAATAAGAAGGACTGTATTGGTATGTAACAGCACTGCCCCCATGTGGTGAATTCACTCATACACACTCTGAGTGCACCACATCCACATACAGCCATGGCCATAAGTTTGGACACAGCATGACTTCCTATGTCTGTTTTGATGTCTATTACAGAACATAACTAATATTTTTTGACAGCACCAGTTTAATTAGTCAAAAAATCAACAAGGGATATAATATTATCAATAAATTCCAACAATTGGAACAACTTTGTTCCCAAAACATAATATTAGAAGAAAATAACAAAAAAAATGCAGTACTTTCACAACCGAATTTGGTAAGAATAACAAAATGACACCAAACTCTTTTGATGTTTTTTTTAAATATGAAACTTAATATAGTTCTCAGGAGTTGTGTACTGTATTGTAAGTGACAATTTTGTGGTATTTTCTAAGATTCACAAGCGTCATGGTACTTGTGTCCAAACCTATGGCCATGGCTGTACAAACACCTATCTCTATCTGTCTCTGTCAGCAGTATGTAATTCAGTGTGGCTTTTATTTCCTCACAGAGCTGGTGAAGTGTCCTCCTGGACTGATAGCACCAAAAGCCACTCTGACCTGCAGCAAGACGGGCAAGAAAGAGAGCTGCTCTCTTACATGTGCTTCTAAGGCTCACTATCTGGCAGGTATGTCACACCCGGTCAGAGTGAAACCAAAATACATCAAACTGAAGTCTCTGAAATTCAATATTGCAAACATTTTATACACTTGTTTGTTTGTGTGTGGACTTTTACAGAGTCTGATAACAGCTACTCAGTCAGTTGTGGGATCCCCATTCTCAGAGGGAAGTCCCCCGCCAGGCTCAACTCCAGCAGCAGTCAGAGCTGCATAGGTTCGTTACCCTGCAATTTCTTAGATTCTCTTGAAGAATCACAACAGCACAGGCAAGATATCTTTGCAGTGATAGCAGTGTGAGGTTTCAGTGTCATCCTACCCACTGGGCTGTGTTTGTCTGTAGAGACTTTGGCCCCTCCAGTGAAGCAGACAGCATCTTTCAAGATTAAAAACGCCAAATGTCACCTGCATCCTAAACTGACGGGCAGAACGGAGGACAGGGGGCGGACACTGGGACCAGGTCAGTCTTCATCTGTGTGTGTTACTGAAGGCATGTTTTATTTCTAAATAAATAAATAAAAGAACCATGTATGTGAGGATTTGCTGCTGCTCTTTTCCATATATATATTTGCTGTCTAAATAATTTGGGGTTCTTGCCGGGTAGTTGGACCAAACAAGTAATTCAATTCAAACAAATTATGATGCCATTTTCATGCTTTTTGGATATTTTATATACAAAACATTTCCTTGACTGATCAACAAAGCTGCTGGTAGGCAATTCAGTAATTAAAATAATAACTAGTTACAGCTGTTACATAACTACTAATTATTTTTCTGCTATACAAAATTATAGACTGCATCTCTTAAATGTCAGTCAGCATTAATTATAATGAACCTATGAATGGAGTAGGCAAGTCTCATTCCTGCCCCACAGATTATGTGATATCATGTCTGCAGGTGGAGGGCAACCCTGCAGCAACTGCCTGGTAACATTTGTGAACCTCAAATGTGACTCCTCCAAGAAAGCTAAAGGACGACGTGCTCGAAACCCCTCTAACAAAGAGGTGACGCGCATTACTTTGGAGCTGGAGGCTGAGGTCAAACCTGGAGACACTACAGGTCAGAGATTTCACTGAAAGCAAAACTTGACTGCAGTTGCTGTGTTGAGCTTGTTGATATTTGACTGAATTCAATAGTTAAAATGTGATTATTTTAAATTCTCATTATTTATTGATCCATAACCAGGCAGTTGCAATCTCAGCTGCCTGAGACAGCGCATGGAGAAGCAGGTCAAGACTTATATCAAGGCTCTGAAGAAGTCCATCAACCAGGAGCGCTTCCTAATCCGAGTCGCTGGTTTGGAATACGAGGTGGCCCAAAAGCTTCCCCAGGCTACCCCCATTCCAGAGAACTGTGGCCCAGGGTGGGAGAGGGACAGTGGCAGATGTGGTAAGATCAGAGAGCTGCACCGGGATTGTCTTGCTATGATGGTTAGATGCTTCAGATTTAAGAGCCAAGAGTCAGAATGTAACCTTAATGCAACCTGTAATTTATTATGCATCACTATTGAATACAGGGTGATGTGAGCAGCTCAACTTTAAATGTAGTTTTACTGACTTCATGAATAATTAAAGTGAAGTATGTGCTCATCTCTGACCGGAGCCGTTGTGGATATTCTCTCAGTCAGATGTTTGCCAGGGTCGTATTACCACGGTGAGCAGGAGCGCTGTGTCCAGTGTCCACCCGGCACTTTCCAGGAGAAAGAGGGGCAGCTGGCCTGTGATCTCTGCCCTGGCAGTGATGGCCATGGGCCTGTCGGGGCACGAAACATCTCCTCCTGTGCAGGTAGCCTAGTTTAAAGCCCCAGTGACAGTGTTAAACATGTGAAGTGCTGCTGTCCCTGGTAAACCTGATCTCGGTGCCCTTAAAATCACATCCAGGTCAGTGTCCAACAGGGTACTTCTCCAGCGATGGTTTCAAACCTTGTCAGCCGTGTCCTCAGGGCAGCTACCAGCCAGATTTGGGCCGGACCCTCTGCTTCCCCTGTGGGGGAGGACTGAGCACCAAGCGGGAAGGTGCCAGCTCCTTCCATGACTGTGAAGTCAAAGGTCAGCTTGACTTTCTTTTTTCTTTAATTGGAAAACACTCAAATAGTCACACAAGTAATGCATTTCTTGTGTTGGGTTTCCACCCTGCAGTCCAATGTTCTCCAGGTCATTACTACAATACCACGGTACACCGGTGTATCCGCTGCCCAGTCGGGACCTATCAGACAGAGTTTAGACAGAACTACTGCATTTCCTGTCCAGGAAACACCACCACTGATTTCGATGGTGCCACAAGTGTCTCACAGTGCAAGAGTGAGTATAAAAATTATTGTTTTGTGTTTCACATTCCTTAAATGTTAGAGCTTGAATCCAATTTGGCTTGTTTGTGTACGTCTAGACAGGCAATGTGGTGGTGAGATGGGCGAGTTCATGGGCTACATTGAGTCACCTAACTATCCTGGTAATTACCCCGCTAATGTGGAGTGTATTTGGAACATCAATCCGCCCAGTAAGCGCAAAATCCTAATCGTAGTTCCAGAGATTTTCCTGCCCTCAGAGGATGAGTGTGGAGATGTGCTGGTCATGAGGAAGAACTGTGAGTGTCTCTCTGTCCGGCTGTTGTTTCCCTAGAATTTCCAAATATGTAATTGCACCATACACGAAACAGTACTGAAAACCCGATTGTGGTCTTGTGCTCCCGCAAGGGTCGGCTACGTCTATCACCACCTATGAGACGTGTCAGACCTACGAGCGGCCCATCGCCTTCACAGCTCGATCCAGACGCCTCTGGATTAACTTTAAGTCCAATGAGGTCAACAGCGCCAGAGGCTTTCAGATCCCCTACGTTACTTATGATGGTATGTAAATTTACTCTGATTCAGTTTATTAACACCTTAAAAGGATCAGTTCACAAGTAAGTCAAAGTAGCAACAAAAAATCATTTTCTCACTTACCTCTCAATTTCATCACTGAACACTATGATTAGAAATGTGTTTTTTCCACAACAAAAATGCCACTTTTCTAGGACAGTGGTTGTGACTGGATCATTTCCACTGATTCTGAAAGTCAGACACAGCGGCTTTAGTGACAAGTGTGCCTGTGATTTGTCTGCTTTACCTGGATTACTAGTAACACATATTCTAGAGAAATATAGTAAGAAAGTTCTCCTACTAACAGGTATTTTCAATTTAAACAAATCTGCTGATTTCTTTGCTAAATTCTTGGAAACAGCTTATATAGCTTAGAAGGAGAAACGGAAGAGAGCCACAAAACAGCAGTAGAGTCTCACACTGAACTGAAATACGACAAGTGTTTATAAGTTAGGTAAATAACAAATACTTCACAAAAATCTGTGGTTCTTGGGGGAACCTCATGAATGCTTCAGAATGCACTTCTATCTACTCTTACAGTGCGGTTTAGGAAGTCATTCCAAGTGTCTTTATAAATGCATAAACAGACAGTTTTAGAGGGAGGGACTCACATGTACTAACATGCACGTGCAGCCAAACTAAATTCAAAACATTGAAACAGAGTAGCTTGAATTGCAACGCACACAGAAGGATGTGTGACTTCAATTTCAGTCTAGAACAACATCATTCCTCTGTATTCTTATATAGCAAATCGCAGTTTGCTGCAATATTAATGCTGTATTTATGTTCAAAAATATCAATGCAGCTTTAAGGCCCAGCTGACATTACAGGAGCCAACTGAGCCCCATTTCATCTCTCATGACAATGTATTCAATTTAGAAACTAGGGCTGAATTCCAAATCACATGCTATTTCTTTTTACTTTCAGTACATATTGTAGCTTCCCTCACAATGTTTTTATGCAGTATGCACTCAATAACAGCACTACTGGCACGGCACTACTATCACCTGAGGATCTCTGGTAATTTGTGAGTAATAATAATAAGCAAAAGTCTGTATTTTACCCAATTTTAATGACATCACAGACCGGATATGATGTCAAATCTGTGCATGTCGCAACATCCGCTGTTATGTTATGGTATGTAGTCGTCATGGCAACAGTAAATATGTCAAAGCAGCAATGTGACTTGAGAACAGTGGGCAGTGTTGTCAGGATAGTGTTCCGTCAGGGCGTTTGTATTAAGCCTGCGGGCCTAGAAAAGTGTTGTCATCCATCTCAATATCCTCTGAAGTTTCTCTCTTCTTGTTGATTTGATTTTACAGTTTCTGTGAATGGTCCATAGGATGTTGTGTATAGGCCTACTCCTGCATTTGCACTGAAAATGCTGTCAATAATTTCCACCACAGCCTCCATAATTCACCTGGGAAAGAAGTAGAAAAAGACCTGCAATTAAAAAAAACAACTACTAAAATAGATGCAGATTCGCACGGGATTAGTGTTATCACAGAATGTCAGTGTTTGGCGAAATATGGGAGGTAATTTGTGGTGGAATTTTTACTTCACAAATTACAGACATGGCACGTTCACACGGGATTAAGATCACAGACATCCTCCGCAATTATTACAAATCACCATTGGCCCTGAGGTGATGCTAGTCCCATGCGAATAGGGCTTAAGGCATAGTACTTTGTGGAAATACTGTGTCTTAAGCTTTGACCATCGTAGTCTGTAGCGTGGAATGAGCTGTCATTTGTCTGTGAGTGATTCAAGCTTGTTTATACTCACGTGAGGCACCACAACATATGACATAGCTGCACAGAGGATTGTGGGTCAGAATGCCAAGAAAAGCAGTAGGATATCCGGGTATTTTAGGCATTTGGCCTTCTATGTATTGGGTCATACTAAATCTTTTTTCTGACATACTATTTATGTGTACAGGTTGAGTTCATCCTTTTGGTTGTGATTTCTAACATGTTTGACATTGACAAGTTCAAATCGGGACTGTTTTTTTTTTTTTTTAACTTTTCTCATTCAGACTCATTTAGCCTTCTGTCTTCATGTTTTTTTTCTCACTTCAAAGTATTATGACTATTACAGTGAGTCTCCATTTTATTTAGATCCTCATTAGAGCACGTGAGTTGTCGCACAGCTCTCTCATTGTTCCCTTTGGTACAATAATCTTAATCACATCCTGTGGTGTGTGTGATGCGCCATTGTTGCCAAATCTTGTAGTGACTACATGTCTGAGATTAGGGAATAGAATATCTGTGAAGGTTCCTCTTATGTGTGTGATACAACCCGATTTCAACATGTTAGGATTTTTAAACCCCTATGGTATGAGCTGGCATATGGCTGGGTAGAATTATGTCCCACAAAATGTCAACACAATTCGAATCAAATGAAGACATAATCCCCTCACCCACATTAATGCTCCTGTGTGTAGCTTGTTCTCATATTAAATAGGGAAACATTCCATTAGGTGACAGCAAACTGAGTCAGAGGGAGTTTCAAACTGTCTGAATTGTTTCTGTTTTTCTTGCCATGCCTTTGTATTATATTATTTCATCACCTAAGTTGCTTTGGTTATGCATGACCTGTTTTCAGCACGTCATGTGATGACTGGCACTAATTGTTATTTTGTGTTGTTTCTATGAAATCAGAGGACTACGAACAGCTCGTAGAGGACATAGTGCGAGATGGACGGCTCTACGCCTCAGAAAACCATCAAGAAATCCTCAAGGTTAGCTCAGCCTTTTCTTCCTTGTTAAGGTGTAAATCATCGCCATCATTTATTGTTGATTCTGAGAACACCTGAGAAAGGGGACTCCGTTAAGCCACAAGCTGCTCATTAAAGGTGCCACAACGCTCAGCAAAGCTGCTGCCGGTAAACTTTATTGCTTGCATGAGTCAGATGGTTCATTAATATTTGTTCCCCAGAATTGCACAACAGCCACAGATGCAATTTAGACAGTAATTAAGGGTGAAAATAAGTCTCAGTGAATAGTTAACGGGTGTTTTTTTTTCTTTCCTACAGGATAAAAAACTGATTAAGACTCTTTTTGACGTGCTGGCTCACCCAAACAACTACTTTAAGTACACCACTCGGGAGTCCAATGAGATGCTGCCCCGCTCCTTCATACGTCTCATAAGCAGCAAAGTCTCTGCTTTCCTGCGACCATACAAGTAAAAGTCAAGCAGCTGCTGATGTGCCGGATCACGACCCCTCCACCACCACCACCAAAACCCCCGTCCCCCACCCTTTACCCAGACGTCCCCCTCCATCTTACAGGCCCACGACTCTCACAGGACTTAAAAAACACAAAACATCCTAGTATGTTTACTCTTCTTATTTTTCATAGGCTTTGACGATAAACACTATGCAGACCTGAGATATATTGAACACCGTTTGTGTTGTAGGTTTCCTTGTTTTGTCAGTTTCCATTCATCACAGGTCCGCGATCCCGAGCATTTTAGTGGGGATGTACAGTATGTGAGTGGGTTTGGTTTCTATTGTGATGTGCAATGGAATCACAGAAAACAACAGTAGAAACGCCTATTTCAGGCAGTAGGAGTGACATTTTGTGTGTGGTTTGAGCTTGATAGAGCTTGTTGTTGTGTTTGCTTAAAGGAGCGGTCTGAGCTCCAACTCCAACCATTAAGTATGACTGTGAGTGTTGTGCAAGTGTTGTGTAACTCTGGTTCCATCTTCGGTGTCTGTGTGTTGTCCTCGAGGAGGAGCAGTTGTAAAATGAATATTGCGGCTGCGTTCCAGGTCATTTAAAGCCCGGCTAGATGTGCGCTCTTAGAGCAGTTTCCAAGGGTTTTACTGTTAAAACAGTTAATCTATGTTTTGCTCTGTCTGTTTAGACTGTACCAGCGTTTTCCAACCTTCAGATAATTTCTGTTGCTCTTTTTTCCAAGTCAACTTAAAGCAAATACAAAATGGTGGTTTATCATTCTAGGAACAAAGTGGGCGTTTGGGAGATAAACTAATAATTGTGAGAGCCACAGAAATGAGATAATGTGATGTCTAGTGGAACATGTCTCAGAGAGAGAGAGAAATGTCTTTGAGGGACATTATGTTTGCTGCTTCTTTTAAAAGGTCACTTTAATTCTTCAATCTCATATTGTCTTTCTGATGTACTCTACACACTAATAATCCGTAGGTTTAAAACAAAGGGAAGCTCCGAACCTGAAATACTTAAGTTCTTACATCCAGTAAGCTGATAATGTCACATTGCCTGTCTGTGGACTACCAGTTTTATTGTGTTTTTATTTGTCTTGTAAATAATGAAAATAAATTAGACGAGGGTTGAGTTCTTTAATCCTAATTTGCTGATGCAGGACCCCCAAAATCACTTTCTGCCCCCGATGCCCCACCTGTCTCAAATCCAAAGACACCTGATCCCTGCCCCATTCACATTTTGTTCTGTCCCAATGAAGACAGCTCTTCCAAAGACCGTCCAAAACGGGCGGGTCAAGTTGTTTTGTGCACTAGATTTAGAGCCCGTCATCCTTCCTTTTAGTACAAAGTGCAATGAATGAAAATGGCACACATTCATTTTGGTTACACCCTATTGGAACCCTTCCCTCCTCCAATGAAACTTGCAAAATGTGTTTTGGGCTGCGACTCATTGTATAAAATATTTATCAGTCATTACGGACAGAACATGTTTAGTCTTAAGTACTCTTAAAGAAATACAAAAAAATAAGTCTTAAAATGTAATTAAAAAATGAGTATTTGGTGTGTAAAAAAAAGTATTCTTTGTGATTTCAAAAGAGGAACCAAAACAGGGTAAAAATAATTTAAGTTTAGTGAAAAGAAAAACAATTTATTTCATGTTAGGATAAAGGAATGTTCCAACTTTTAGTGAAATCTGTTTATTGCCTTTCTATTGAGTTACTGCCATGCATCTATAAATATCAGTCTGCAGCCAGCTGAGTGTTAGCTTGGCATGGAACTATTTTCAAAGGTCACAATGAGAGTTCTTTGTGGACTACTTTTGCATGCGTCCACTTGAAATATAATCTTAAATTCCTTCTGATCTATTCGAACAGTTTGATCCAGTCCAGTTATAGAACACCGCTTTTTTAAAAGAAACACTCTGCAAATACTATAGAACATACGGCACATTGTGTGATGCATTCATTGCTCAATATTTATTTTAAAAGTCTGATCTTAGGTCTGTCTGTTTGTGATGGTGCAACTGTGGCTGAATATATGGTTACTGTCCAGACTTTGATGCTGGGGCTCAATCTGTGGTGCAGCTGATGTGTCCAACTATTGCTGTTTGAACCTGTGGTGCTTCTTTGGCAGATGTGTTTGTTTCTGTCAGAATTCTGTAATGCAGCAGCTTCAGTACTACTCTCAGACAGCAAAACTGGTACTGTGCAAACACAATGCTGCCCAAACAGTCACTGTTACAACCATTAAAAACTAATGTCTCTGCCAAAATCATAACAATGGCTGCAGCCACAGTGACAGCTATGTCATCCCAAAACTGCTTCATACAGTCAGAGAGCTGCTGAACCAGCTAGTTTTCTATCTTAATGCAGCGATGCAGAGTGTATCTGAGCAGCCACGGTTCTGGGTGCTGAGGGGATGATGTAGCTGTCCCTGTTTAGTCACCGATGTGCCTTGGTCATTATGATTCAGGCTGTGGCATGCTTTTAATGGTTGTAATTGTGAGGGTGCAGTGATTGTTTTGCTGGCTGAGCGTTGTATTGAGGCTTCTATATTCTTGGAAGGAAAAAAAATGCAAATAAGCACAGCAGGTTCAAATTGTTAACAGCGGTACATCGCGACACCATAGCTGGAAACACAGCAGCAGTCATAGTCCCAGCAGTAACCATCTATCCAGCTACACCTTCACCATCACAGCAGGCAGAGCAACTACTCCTACAGCCAGCAGCTGGATAGTATCATAGATCTGTCTTTTAAAAAGAATAATGAGTAATAAACACGTCATATAAAATGTAACATCATCTCTACTTTCTCTGATTTGGCAGAGTTTTGTAACTGGACTGGATCATCCCACAAACTGTTCATATGGATCAGGAGGAATTAAAGCATCCTGTGAATGAACACAAGTTTTTGGGAGGTAACAAATAAAGTAGCGTCAGCGTGACCCTTGTGGGACTCTGTAGCTCCTTCATTTTTACAGTCTGTCATAAGGGGGACTTTATGATAAACTGTAACAAGAGAAAATCTATCTTGGCTCAGTCCAAAAACATCAAAATCTGTCTGTTGAACCTCTAAAGCTCAAAATTAAACATGTCTGGTTTTTAGAGCAGACTTGGGTGCTTTTAATTATGCTGACTTTTGTCTTTTCAATTCCTGTGATCCAGAAATCTCTTCTCCTTCCTGCTCTTCCATCAGTCAGGATCTTTCAGTCCCTTAAAATGGGTCTCTTAGTTACTTTGCAGTTGGTTTGTCTGAGGTGCTCATCAGGAGTCGGTGTATTACCACAAGTAGATTGCAGTCAGCACACGACAAGTTTAGAGAAGCAGATAGGACTACTGGCAGGGAAGTTAAGCTGTGTAAGCAGTAAACAGGGTCAGTGACGCCAACTTAAAGAAAAAAAAAGCATAATGTCCATTTAAGTGTGTGCAATATTTAGAATACTCTCCAGCAATCCTTTCCTTTGGCACTACATTTTCTTAAATGTAGAAGTTCTGTATTACTTTACATAAGTGCACCAGAGTTCCAGCAGTGCAGTGCAGATGTGTTTCAGTGGGGATACAGAAGTTCTACTGTTGAGGAAATTGGCCTGAGGAATGGACTGTCTGACAGTACGGTAAAGAAGTCACAATATTCTAAATGTAGTGCAGTTATTGATTTTTTTTTTCTTCTTTTCTTTGGTGGCTAAAATCAAACTTTGCTGTGCACCACGTTCCCAGCAGTACACCGCTGAGCCTCCTGCCAGCAGCCCTCTCTGCTTCTCCACACTGGGACGGTTGCCAGCTGTGATCTACAGAAGTCAATACTTTAAATAAGTACCTCATGCAACACAACTTCAAAGAAACCAAACTATCCATTTAAGTGCACCACACTTAGAGGTGGACAGAGGAGGCTTCTGGAGGATCTGAGAGTGATGAAACTCAGGTGTATCTCACCTCTCGCAACCTCAGTGGGAGGGAAGAAGCGCGAGTGAGCTAACAGATAATGAAAATCACCCTGTTTCTTCACAATTACAACAGGACTCTGCAAGAAATGGAATAAGCATGTTTCTGAAAATATTTACAGACTATTCCTTTAAAGTCGTGAATGTCACCACTGCAGTCAGATTAGTGTAGATGACTGCGATAATCCCCAATGTTAAACTGTATATTCAACCCTCTAAACCCAGAATAGATATGTAATACTCCAACATCTAAGACTGTTTAGTCCCCACTCATGTAAATAGAAATATGTGGGATGGTACATTACATATGATGTACCGAACTATATTTAAAGAACTCAAACTTTAGGATGACACAAAGGGAATTTGACCACGTAGTCAAACTCGAGGGTTATGTTGGGCCAAGCAACAAGGAATTTCTGTTTAAAATTCATCAATAATTTTTAACCCTAACTTCAGTTCAGTTGATTACTTACATCTCTGCATAGATACCAAACTCATTGCGTTCACTCAGCCCACGTGCCCTCATTCCCAAAAAAGCTTCTTTCCTGCAACCTGATTTTTTTTTTTTAATTTTAATTTTTTTTGTTGTTGCCTTTTAAACGAGAGTTTGCTATGATGTATCGGAGTTGATAATGATATTTGCACTTGAATTGTTATTGCTCATGTAAAGAAATGTCTGGATTTTGTATTGTCTTTTTAAATGAATGGAATTGGTGTTCTTATTTTCTTGTAGCTTGTTTGTTCATGAAATGCTCACTCACAGTTTAGTCTATAGAGATGATACACATAACATTATCAACTGTTAAAAAAAATGGAAAAAAAGAAAAAAAACTTATGTACAGAGGTGAATGAAACAAGTTTGTACTTGTTACTGCCCAAGACACTTATCAAAATAAACATACTGTACTTCAGCTTCATCTCAAACATATTTTAATGTCTGTATTATGATATAATGATGATATACAGGTTGTAGAGGCGTAATATATCACAGTGCATTAGTTAAAGTTGTGTTTTTAAGAATAGTCATTTTGGAGGAAATCTATTGCTAGTTTAGAGACAATGAGATTATTTCATCCTCCACTTGTTGCAGTTGAATAGTTTAATGAGGACTGACTGAATATAGTGCTGACATGTTTCCGCTGGCATATTATCCCCTCCTGTGGGACTGACGACGTGCTGGAAAAAAAAAACAAGAAAAAAGAGGCTTAATTCTAATTTGGAAGTGTTGTAAAGCTAAAAACACTAGAGGAAGCACCGAAAAAAGAATTGATTACTTACAACTGCGTCGACACTCAGGTAGACGGGGATACCATTGGCCGTCTATATGACAGGTAATGGAGTTCGGTCCGTTCATCGTGTAGCCACGTTTACAGTCGATTGATATGGTGTCCTGGGGCCGGAAAAACCGGTTCTGAGATCTCATCCAGAAGGCGTTGGGCACATTTGGTGGTCGACATGTAATTTCTTTGAGGGAAAAGGAACCCATCTTTCATTCATTTTTGTCAAGAACAGAATAGGCACTCAAGAAAAGTTGTATAAAGATTGTCGTGTTAAATGTTTAGTGCTACCGTGGCATGCTGGAGGTGTGCTCCACGTCCCATTCTCGGTGCACCAAATCTCCTTTTGCCCAATGAGGGTTCCCACACGACAATGGTAGCGAATCGCAGTCCTGTATGTATAAGGTGGCTCATGAGGGCCTTTGATTTCTGCGTTTTTCACCACTGGAGGTACATCACAGTCCACAGCTGTAAGAAACATAATAGTTTTAATGTGGATAAAGAGTTTCAGGTAAACCAATATAAGTTGTGTGTGTGAGCTGCACCTTCACAAACAGGAATACGTCCATCCCAGCCGTTACTCATGCAGTTTCTTCTTGCTTGTCCTACAAGAATGTACCTGATGACAAACTATGTGTAAGTCACCTTTTTAATGACTGCAGAAGTGTAAAGAATATCAGCATGAAAGAAAGCAGCTCAGAATAAGGATTTCTTTGTCTTACCCCTCATCACAGATGGCTGTAGCAGTATCTCCAAACTCTGCTCCAGAATAAACAAAGCGTCCATTTTCAATCTCTCCTGCAGAACCACAAGACTTCCCTTTGGAGGCAAAAACATAAAAACAGTTAAACATTTATGTCCACTGCACCCAGAGGGTCACACATCCTATTATTGTACCTGTGTTTTAGCATTTACTACATACCACATACACTTTTCCACCTTCAAGGACGCCATTTAGTCTTAAAAAAACTATAATATCCATTTTGAAGTTATTGCCATGTTGGTAGCACAGCTGATAGTGTAGTAAGATTTTTAAAGCTTATACTATGTTGTCACGCAACAGCCATATACATTTTAAGACCGATGCAACCTGACTTTTAAAGCTGCCAGTTGACCTATGAGAAGTTTGAAGCCCTTATATAAAAGTGCTCTTGAGTTTTCATAGACAATGATAGTTTAAAAAACAGTGACTGTATGAAGAATAACTTTGGAAAAAACTAAATCTATCTTTTTTTTAGACAATAAATGTGACCACTAATGATGCCACACTAGTATTCTAATCCTACAGCTGGCAAATAGTATAAAAGAATATGAAAATGTAAGTGCTGTGACTAGTTTTCAGATTTGGACTAGCAAGCATTTGATCCTCTTTGAAACTGTGTCCATAGATAAAGATAAAATACTCAAAGAAAAGACACAAATTTTACATTATGTGGTTATTTTTCACAACATGACTATATTAAATTAACATATCAATCACAGTAACCTCCTCCCGTTTTCTTTGTCATTGATTAAAGTCTGAATTCTGTATCATATTACATATTGATTAAAAACAAGGAGACCATCTGTCCTAAAGTTGACACTTTCATTGTAGGGGCTGGATCAATAAGAAGACATGGAGGGTCATATGATGGTCGAGTCAAAGCCTAGATTTGAACCTCATTAAAATGTTGTGGAGGGAATTTGAAACAAGCAACAAATGCAGAAAACCCTAAGCAACCTTCAACTGCAAGCCTGTTACAGAAGGAGTTGCATGAAATAATGTCAGAGACTGATGGTCGATTATGAAAATTGCTGACAAGAAGTTATTTCTACTAAAGGATGCAAAACTAGCATCTGAAGGTGTAGTTACTTTTTCCACAGAAGAATATCGGAACTATTAAATGAATTGGCAAATTTTCCTTGTTGTGTTCAAGGTCACTACCTTTATCTGTAGCCACTGTTTCACAGAGGATCGAATGTTTGCTTGTTCAGATATGTCAGAAAACAGCAATTTCACACGACCATTTTGTGAAGGAAAAATTACTCTCTTTTCCCTTATTGAGGTATTTCTTCGCAGCTGTTAGCTGAAGACATCCCAGAATATCACGCAGGTTGCATCTGTCAACTGCAGCCACCTTAAATCAAATTGTAGATCCACAGGTCACCTCAAATCATTCTATAGGTTGACCCTTGTCCCTGTTCTGTTTATCCCAAACTGAGGCTATAAGCTAGCCTAGCCACGCTAGACCCATGTTTCTGAAGGCACAAGGGTCTAGGGAAGCTCAACAGGGAGGGAGGCGGGCTTAAAGGTTGTCTATCAAATCCCTCTGCAGCAATTGGGTAGGTATACAACCAATCAATGCAACGAATAGGCTGACGTAGTTCCGAGAGCACCGGCGGATTGTGGCTAAGTCCCATTAGCTTCCCAACCAGCGGAGCCAACTGGTATATTAAGGATTTGCCATATCCCGTCGGCATAAGTCCAAGTACGTCTTTCTTCTCAATGAAACACTTCAGTGCCGTCCTTTGTTTATCTTTCAAGTTGAATTTTAGCTTCAAATCTTTAAGGGCTGTGGCCAAAGCTGAGTCGAAAGATAACTGTTTATTGTGCGCCGGTTGTTTCTGTCAGAATCGTCACGCCTCTGTTGTCACTTCGTTACGCCCGCCTTCTGACTCTACACTTCATGGTGATTGGTCCGGCCAGTTTTAGGAGCATCCAACCTCGAGCCTCATGGAGGGTAACTAGACCCACCCTGGCAGAGAATTAAATTCGTTGCCGTGGGTTGTCGAGCGCGGCTAGGCTAGCTATAAGCATGTTTAGGCTCTCTCTGTGCTTAATATGGCCCTGAGAAAGGCAGATGCTGCAAAGACACATGCTGTAATAAAAACATGACTTGGTTAGGATTAGATATTGTCTAGTTGACGTACTTGAGCAGACAAGTTGTCTCCACATTAGGCTACAATCTGAATATGGCTTTCCTCCCAACTCTTTCTATACCCAAAGTTGAAGAGAATCCTCAGAATTGATGCTGCCGGTGCTCACATCACTGTGTTGCTTGTATCATTTCTCCTGATATCAGTAAACCTTAACCTTCGTCTCAACATCGCAGAATTCCGTAACACATTTAAGAATTAATCACTGAACACGCAGTGATGTACAGAAGCAGGTATAAAGCTAAACATAAAGACATGTTTGTAAAGGAATATGAATGTCCTTACGTTCACACTTTAGCCTCAGCGGTGTCCACTTTCCATTCCTACAGAAGCGAACCTTGCTGCCTCCTACTGGAGTGTATCCAACATCACATGTGTAATAGACTTTGTCACCGGAGGGAAAAGATGTCATGGTGATGTATTTGTCTGCAAGGTTGGCGTTGGAGTTCTGGACATTTTGTGGCACACCACATCCACCTGCTGAACACATATTCCAGAGAGAAACGTGTTAGTTTAGATGTAGCAAACTAAGATAGTGTCCATTTGTCACAATGCCACAAGTGCATAACTGGCTGTCCAGCAGAAATCTGAACTTACTTTCATTGCCAGCAGACGGAGTTTTTTCCAGGGAAAGAAGACATTTAGGAGGTTCAGGCTGCCACTGGCCATCGGAGCCACATTTGATCTGCTGAGCTCCATCCAGACTGAAACCCTGCTGGCAGGTGAAGCTCACGGTTTCTCCGACCCGGTACTCAGAAACAACAACTGCTCTCTCTACGGAGTTGGTGACTGCTGGAGTGGAGCAGGTCGTCTCTCCCTCTGATGATGTGACATTAAACGGGATTGTTTTTTCTTCTGAATACAAGACAGTGTATGATAGCCAGTGGCGGAGAGATTAGAAATCCTTTACTTAGATAAAAGTAGTAATAAAAATTTGAAAATTATTTAGATAAGCAAAAGTCTGAAGTTATCAATATAGAAAAGTTGAATTAATACATACTGTTTAAGTGCATTTGGAGCATTTTAATGGTGTAGTTATTGAGGTAAAGCCATTTTACTTATCGCTTGATAGCTAAATCTGTAGTAATGCATCATATTTTAAAAGCTTATTTGTTTTAAATGTAAAATGCTAATTTCTAACTAACAAGTAGCTGTTAAATAAATGTAGTGGACTAAATAGTACAGAACTTCTATCGAAAATGAAGCAGAGTAAGTCTAAGATCACATGTAATGGAAGAAGTATTTAGATCTTTAAGGAAAACCAGAAATTATCCTAAAAATAAAAGACTTTCAAAATCCTACTTTCCAAAATTCCAAAAGCAAAAAAGTATTATCATCTGCATATACCAAAAGTATAATTACTTAATGTGTGCATCCCTTTATAGTTATAGATGGAGCTAATTCTAATGAATTTATATGCTGCTATAGCCTAACCACGCTAGACCCATGCTCTGAAGATGCAAGGGTCTAGGCACGCTCCACAGGGAGGGAGGCGGGCTAAAAGGTTGTCTATCAAATCACTCTGCAGCAATTGGGTAGGTATACAACCAATCAGCGCAACGAATAGGCTCCTAGAGCGCCAGAAATCAGAGGATGCAGTAGTTCGGTGAAGCCTTATTTATACAGTCAATGGGTGAAGCTCAAGTATATTACAGATATGTAATAGACAGACATGTTAACAGAAAGATTATTCAGAGTCGGTGCTAATGGAGCTCAACGACTGTTGTCGTTTTTGTTGTCGACCATGGCAGAGAATTAAATTCATTGCCGTGGGTTGTCTAGCGTGGCTAGGCTAGTTGTTTCCGGTTGTTTCTGTCAGAATCGTCACGCCTCTGTCATCACTTAGTTACGCCCGCCTTCTGACTCTACACTTCATGGTGATTCGTCCGGCCAGTTTTAGGAGCATCCAACCTCGAGCCTTATGGAGGGTAACTAGACCCACCCTGGCAGAGAATTAAATTTGTTGCCGTGGGTTGTCGACCGCGGCTAGGCTAATGCTGCTAGATAGCGTAATCTACAATAATACAGCTAAATATATTTGTTGATTTTTATCATATATTAGTAATCTTTCAAATAAGTATTGTGGAGCAAAGGAAAAACTAGCTTAACATGTAAAAAAACTTAAAGGACCTATACATCAAAGCTGTGATTGGTTATATTCCACCACTGATACTGTTAAATGTAAATGCTGCTTTACCGCCTACGCATCAAAAATCAGTGCTTAGATTCTACCACTGCACCTCTTAAGTTTTGCAAATGCAACAAAAATACTGAATCACCATCAGAGAACTAAAGTTTTGAAATTTCAAAACTCTGGTGGCAAATGTGTGACGTTAAAAATTCCTGACTAGTCTCTAATCATCAGGATGACCACATACAGAACGTATGACTTTACACTGAACAACTCAGCATCTATTGTTATGAGGTTATTGGTGAAGTAAAAAAATGTGCTTTGGTGAATTAAGGGATTAAACACAACACAATCAATGTGCGTCACAGCCAGGTATCTGTAAATCATTCGACACCGCCCACCTAATGGCAGCTCTTCATGACTACAGAGCTTTAATAAACACCACCGGCTTTCAGGAAGTGAACCCACCTTCACAAGTTGGGAATTCACCAATCCACCCAGACACCTGGCAAATCATGTATTTCGGTCCTTTCAGAGTATATCTGTTGATGAGAAAATACAGTCAGATACAAACTGAGTGTCTTTTTCTGACATTTTATACCAGTTCTTTGATTTAAAACTTACCCCTCATTGCATGTAGCATAAACTTTCTCCCCGATGTATGAATTCCCCTCATAGTGGAGCTGCCCATGGAGTAGATCATTGGCATATCCACAGGTCTTCTCTGTCAAAACATAGGCAGTAAGAGAATAAATAATGAATCAAGGGTGAAATTTGAATTTCAATATGGAAAAACAACAACACAGATGGCAAGCTGCAAATACAACCACATATAAGCGTTCCTATGGAGGGTAATGTGGATATGTGTCACTTAGTATCTGTGCAGCTAAAAATAGTGTATTGGAAGACCTCTGTCCTGCTGAAGGATCCTCAGCATAAACTGTCACTCAACATCATATTGTGTCACACAGGTATCACAATATTTCCCTTATTTAGGAGGTTAACAAGATGAGCTGTACATTTTTAAATAGGTTGCTTTGACTTTAGCTGTCGTTTTAGGCTCCTTTCAAGCCAGTCTAAAGACTCTGCTGCCCAGTTTTATTACCTGCAGGTTAGACTGTTATCTGGTCTCCATAAGAAAAATATATTTCAACTTCATCTGCTTCAATCTCAGCAGCACAAACTCCAGAAAGAAACCACAAATTAAACCAGTTGTAAAATCTCCGCTACCTGTCAGCTTTAGAACAGATTTTAACATCCTTCCATTGATTTATTAAACTTTTAATGGTCTTGTTTTCTACCTATTTATCAGAATTTTTTTATCCTCAGGTCTTCTGGCGGCAGCCTTTTATTTACACCCAAAGCCAGAACAGAAACCCACAGTGAGGCAGCATTTTGTTATTATGGGCTACGTGTCTGGAACAGCTTCCTGAAAGACCTGAGGGCACCGGAGAATGTTCATATTTTGAAAAACAAACTCAAGATCTGGTTTTTAATTGATTTTTAATCATTTAATGGATTCACTATCCTTGGAGATTGTTGATTGGTTGATTTATACACATTTGTGTGCATTTTATTTATCTTTTCTCATTGTTTCTTTTTATATTACTGTCATAGTTTGCTTAATCTGAATTTTTACTTGTCATGCCTCTATATATCTATATCTATATCTATATCTATCTATCTATCTATCTATTTATTTATATATTGTATATATATATATATATATATATAGAGAGAGAGAGAGAGAGAGAGAGAGAGAGAGAGAGAGAGATGAATTACTGTGATTAACATGAATAGATATAAAAAAGTGCATTTTATATCCATGGTTTAGCTGTAGATTCTTGCACTAGTGTGAATTATAATCAGCTTATATGGCAGTATTTTCTCAGTCCCTGTTTTTACTGATTCCTTTTATATAACATACTGATTATGTGTGGAAAGTGTTAAGACTAGCCCAACCTAATTAACTACAAAAAAAAGCGTCAACCTACTATTTAATCTGTAGTTTAGTCATTTAGTTTGAATAACGTTTAAATAAATAAATCAGTGGCTTATTTTTCCTTCAATCTGTGAAGCACCTTGGTTGCAAAACATTCTTTCTTTTTACACATCTTACTGTTTTCAGATTCTTCTTAAATCTGAGCTGATACTTAAAAACACACAGAGATTGAAGACATGGCCGGCAGAGGACGTTATGGAGCTTCAGGCTGCTTAAAATCTGTTTAGATCATTTTTCTGCTCTGCGAAAAAAACTCAGCGAAATCAGTTTACTGAGCAAAAAACACCACGACAGCGATTCTTTACGGTCTTATTAGCGGAAAGCGTAAATATGTGAAGTTCTTACTTTCACACTTCAGAGTGAGTCTGGTCCAGGTTCCTCCTTTACACTCCGCAGCTCGGCTGCCTGTGGATGGAGTGAAATCTTCTGCGCAGTTATAATAAACTTTCTCTCCGCTGCTGAACTTGTTCCTGCTGCTGTATCTGCTGGACAGTCTGATGTTGGGATATTCCAGCGGAGAGGAGCATTCCTTCGGTCCCTGAGCTGTTAGTGTGGAAGATAAATCACGTCAAATATCCAAACAGTGATAATCTGAGCAATTTAATGTTTCCCTTTCTCTCCCCTTTTTGTTTAAATACGTATATATAATTTTACCTGAGGTCAAGGCAAAGGCAAAAGTGAGAATATTCCAGCCAACGGTCCTCATGTCTGTTCGAGTAGCTGTGAGCGTAAACAAAGCGTCAAAGTGCCACCAGGAGGATGAGATGAAGGAATTTATAGAGAAGAGTGGCACAACCCAGCAGAGGAAGCACCATCAGATATCAGAGACACGGAGACAGGACACAACGAACTGTGGTGTTAAAAAACAAACAAACAAACAAACCAAAACACTACAAGAAACTGGATGAAAACATTTTTTTAATGCTCATGGGAACAGAATACAGACGCCTTGATTTTATACTGTAAAAAGCTACACTGTAGAAAAAATTACTTTAATTTTTTTGAAAATATTTTACTGTTATTCTACAGATTTTCTTGTTTTGTTTAATTCAGGGGCGTCACTAGGTTTTAAGGACGGGGGGCTTAGCCCCCAGGGGATGTACAGGATGTGAGTGAACGTTTAATTTCACAAACAGCTAACAAAAACTGAGAAATTGCTTTTCCATTTTTTGGACAGATTCAGATTTATTCAGAGATACTTTATTGTGTAAATGTTTTAGGCCACAGTGGCCATGACTTTTGCTCACAACACAATAATTCAGGGCTGCCAACTTGTGACCACATCTTAGAGTGAGTGTGTGATGCTGGCGGGGGTCTGGTTTGTTTGTATTTTATTTCCCGACTTGTGTGAAATAAACGCACAGTAGGAAATCAGATATAGGCTCATTTTCTGTTTTTTGATTTTCGATTTCCAAACGAAAAACGGGACACGGCTCGTTTCCCGTTTTTCGTTTACCTTCATCCAAACGGAAATTGAAAATCGGATGGTATCCCGTTTTTCGTTTACCCATATCATCCGGAACACGGATGGCCGTAAAGTACACGGACCCAGGATCAAGTCCCACCACTGGCATTTTTCTTTCTTTGTCTAAGTTTTTCCAAAAATTTGAGGAGAGTCTGGTCTTGAACCAGCAACCTGCAGTTCCATAGGCAAACCCTTAACACATTGAGCTACCGATCAGATAATAAAACATAATTTTGTTGTTCCTTTGACATTGTAGTTTCCAAGTGAACACATGGGTGGAGTCTGGGTGGAGTCAGGGCAGAGAGTAGGCGGGGAGGTGGGTGGCAGCCTCCCCTCTCTACCCCCACCCGACGAGTTTTTCAAAAATCAGAGTCTCGACGGGTTTCCAGAGATTCTGGAGTTTCCACCAGGTCAGAGGCAGAACAAGTTGTCATGAAGAGGTGTTGAAGTTGGCGAGGATGGAGTGACTTTTTACAGCGACTAGAAGGAAGACGACGAGAAGAGCAGGTCTTGAAACCATCATCCCTAAAATCCATGGAGTTGGCTCCAGAGAAATGAAGGAAGGTCAACTTTTATCAACCTCCATCCAGATGTTCAACTTGATATCTTTACGTTGAGATTTTTAGCACCACAAACTTTTAGTATCACACTTTATCATCATTTATTAGGACTTTAATGGAATCCACCAGCAGATTTAGTTTTTGCTGAGAAACTTTATTCTTGTCGTCGTGGGACTGCAGGATTTAAAACTGTTCCTTCTATTTGACCTCATGTTTATTAGTTTTAGTGGAAAAAGTTATTTTAATTGCCGATTAGTCTCTTAAAAACCAACTAATAAATTGGATTAGTCAAGAGGTTTAAATTTCTTACTTTGTCATATTTTAAATATGGCCAAAAATATAAAACTAAAGCATCTTGAGACAATTTGACCTGTAATTGGCATTATATAAATAAAATTGAATTTAAATTGTATGTATCTTATAATGTTGGAGGAATTCAGCCATATATGTTGGAAAACACATTTTCTTTGTCCATTAGTCTGTTGATTGTTTTCTCCAGCAATTCATTTCTTGTTTTGGTTTATAAAATGTCAAACCCACATATATTCAGTTTACTGTCATTAAAACCAAAAAGATTTACATTCATGATGCAGGAATCAGACAGTTTTTCACTTTTTATCTTAGTTTAGTAAGAAAGATACACTATATTGCCAAAAGTATTCGCTCACCTGCCTTGTCTCACATATGAACGTAAGTGACAGCCCATTCCTAATCCATAACGTTCAATATGACGTCATTTTTTTTGTCATATTTTGGACGACATACTAAACTATTTCATTTTTGTCATATTTTGGACGACATAATAAACTATGACGTTTTAACGATATTTTGAACATTTTGTCATATTTTGGACGACATAATAAACTATGACTTCTTAAAGATATTTTGAATGTCATACTAAACGATGAAATTTTTGTCATATTTTGGACGACATAATAAATTATGACGTTTTAACGATATTTTGAACGTCATACTAAACTATGAAATTTTTGTCATATTTTGGACGACATACGACACTATGACGTTTTTGTCATATTTTGGACGTCATAGTAAATTATGAAGTTTTTGTCATATTTTGGACGATGTACTAAACTATGACGTTTTAGTAACATTTTGGATGACATACTAAACTATGACATTTTTGTCACATTTTGGACATCATATGACATTATGGCGTTTTTGTCATATTTTGGATGACATACTAAACTATCACATTTTTGTCATATTTTGGACGACATACTACACTATGACGTGTTGGCGACATTTTGGACATCATACTAAACTATGACGTTTTTATCATGTTTTGGACGACATGCTAAACTATGACGTTTTTATCATGTTTTGGACGACATGCTAAACTATGACATTTTTCTCATATTTTGGACGGCATCCTAAACCATGACATTTTTGTCATATTTTGGACGACATGCTAAACTATGACGTTTTAGCGATATTTTGAACGTCATACTAAACTATGAAATTTTTGTCATATTTTGGATGACATACTAAACTATGACCTTTTTGTAATATTTTGGGCGACATACTAAACGATGACCTTTTTGTAATATTTTGGACAAATGCTAAACTGTGATGTTTTTGTCATATTTTGGACGACATTCTAAACTATGACATTTTTGTCATATTTTGGATGATATATTAAACTATGACATTTTAACGATATTTTGAACGTCATGTTAAACTATGACATTTTTGTCATATTTTGGATGACATACTAAACTATTTCATTTTTGTCATATTTTGGACGACATACTACACTATGATGTGTTGGCGACATTTTGGACATCATACTAAACTATGACGTTTTTATCATATTTTGGACGACATGCTAAACTGTGACGTTTTAGTGATTTTTTGGATGACATGGTAAACTATGACATTTTTGTCACATTTTGGATGACATACTAAACTATGATGTTTTGTCATATTTTGGACGATGTACTAAACTATGACGTTTTAGTAACATTTTGGATGACATACTAAACTATGACATTTTTGTCACATTTTGGACATCATATGACATTATGACGTTTTTGTCATATTTTGGACGACATACTACACTATGACGTGTTGGCGACATTTTGGACGACATTCTAAACTATGACATTTTTGTCATATTTTGGATGATATATTAAACTATGACGTTTTAACGATATTTTGAACGTCATGTTAAACTATGACATTTTTGTCAAATTTTGGATGACATACTAAACTATTTCATTTTTGTCATATTTTGGATGACATACTACACTATGATGTGTTGGTGACATTTTGGACATCATACTAAACTATGACGTTTTTATCATATTTTGGACGACATGCTAAACTATGACGTTTTAGTGATATTTTGGATGACATGGTAAACTATGACATTTTTGTCACATTTTGGATGACATACTAAACTATGATGTTTTGTCATATTTTGGATGACGTACTAAACTATGATCTTGTTGTAATATTTTGGAGGACATGCTAAACTATGACATTTTTGTCATATTTTGTATGTCATGCGAAACTATGACATTTTTGCCACAATTTGGATGTCATGCAAAACTATGACATTTTGTCATATTTTGGACGTCATACTAAACTATGACGTTTTAGTGACATTTTGGATGAAATGCTAAACTATGACATTTTTGTCACATTTTGGATGACATACTAAACTATGAAATTTTTGTCATATTTTGGACAACATGCTAAACTATGACATTTTTGTCATATTTTGGACGGCATACTAAACTATGACGTTTTAGTGACATTTTGGACGTCATACTAAATTATGAAGTTTTTGTCATATTTTGGGTGTCATTGGACATTATGATGTTTTTGTCATATTTTGGACGAAATACTAAACTATCACATTTTTGTCAAATTTTGGACGACATACTACACTGTGACGTTTTTATCATATTTTGGACGACATGCTAAACTATCACATTTTTGTCACATTTTGAACGTCATACTAAATTATGAAGATTTTGTCATATTTTGGACTACATGCATACATACATAGTTTACAATGACATTTTTGTCATATTTGGGATGACATACTAAACTATGACATTTTTGTCATATTTTGGACGACATAATAAACTATGGCTTCTTAAAGATATTTTGAACGTCATACTAAACTATTAAAATTTTATCATATTTTGGACGACATGCTAAATTATGACTTTTTTTCATATTTTGGACGACATACTAAACTATGACGTTTTAGCGATATTTTGAACGTCATACTAAACTATGAAAATTTTGTCATATTTTAGACGACATGCTGAACTATGACATTTTAGTAATATTTTGGATGACATACTAAACTATGACATTTTTGTCACATTTTGGACATCATAGGACATTATGACGTTTTTGTTATATTTTGGACGACATACTAAACTATCACATTTTTGTCATATTTTGGACGACATACTACACTATGACGTGTTGGCGACATTTTGGACATCATACTAAACTATGACGTTTTTATCATATTTTGGATGACATGCTAAACTATGACATTTTTCTCATATTTTGGACGGCATCCTAAACCATGACATTTTTGTCATATTTTGGACGACATACTAAACTATGATCTTTTTGTAATATTTTGGAGGACATGCTAAACTATGAAATTTTTGTCATATTTTGGATGAAATGCTAAACCATGACATTTTTGTCATATTTTTATGTCATACTAAACTATGACATTTTGTCATATTTTGGACGTCATACTAAACTATGACATTTTAGTGACATTTTGGATGAAATGCTAAACTATGACATTTTTGTCACATTTTGGATGACATACTAAAATATGAAGTTTTTGTCATATTTTGGACTACATGTATACATACATAGTTTACTATGACATTTTTGTCATATTTGGGATGACATACTAAACTATGACATTTTTGTCATATTTTGGACGACATACTAAACTATGACGTTTTAGCAATATTTTGAACGACATACTAAACTATGATCTTTTTGTAATATTTTGGACGACATGCTAAACTATGACATTTTTGTCATATTTTGGATGACATACTAAACTATCACATTTTTGTCATATTTTGGATGACATACTACACTATGACATGTTGGCGACAGTTTGGACATCATACTAAACTATGACGTTTTTATCATATTTTTGACATAATGCTAAACTATGACATTTTTGTCACATTTTTGACATCATACGATATGACGTTTTAGTGATATTTTGAACGTCATACTAAACAATTAAATTTTTGTGATATTTTGGACGACATGCTAAACTATGACATTTTTGTCATATTTTGGACGTCATACTAAATTATGAAGTTTTTGTCATATTTTGGACGACATACTAAGCTCTGACATTTATGTCATATTTTGGACGACATACTAAACTATGACATTTATGTCATATTTTGGATGACATACTAAGCTATGACATTTTTGTCATATTTTGTGTGTCATGCTAAACTATGACATTTTTGTCACATTTTGTATGTCATGCTAAACTATGACATTTTTGTCACATTTTGGAAGACATACTAAAGTATAACCTTTTGTAATATTTTGGACAACATACTAAGCTATGACATTTTTTTTAACATTTTCTTTTTGCCTTTTTATTGTGATAGTTGCAGTGAAGACTGACAGGGGAGAAGACATGCAGCAAAGGGCTGCGGGTAGGAATCAAAACACGGGCCGCTGCGTCGGACACCAGCCCTTGTAAATGGTTTGCCCGCTTAACCTGATGAGCTATACGGGCACCCTAAGCTATAACATTTTTGTCACATTTTGGACGTCATACTAAATTCTGAAGTTTTTGTCATACTTTTGACCACATGCTAAACTAAGACATTTTTGTCAGATTGTGGATAACATACTAAACTATGACATTTATGTCATATTTTGAACAACATACTAAACTATGACATTTTTGTCATATTTTGGATGACATACTAAACTATGATCTTTTTGTAATATTATGGGCAACATATTAAACTATGATCTTTTTGTAATATTTTGGACAACATGCTAAACTATGACATTTTTGTCACATTTTGTATGTCATGCTAAACTGACATTTTTGTCATATTTTGGAAGGCATACTAAAGTATGACTTTTTTGTAATATTTTGGATGACGTACTAAACTATGACCTTTTAGCGACAATTTGGACATCATACTCAACTATGACGTTTTTATCATATTTTGGACGGCATACCAAACTATGACGTTTTTGTCATATTTTAGACAACATAATGAACTATTACTTTTTTTATACTTTAGACAACATACTAAACTATCACATTTTTGTCATATGTTGGATGACTTACGAAACTATGACAATCCTTAACAAAGCCATGGATCCAGACTATAAGCCACATCACTGCGACAATTCAATGAGATGGTCCTTCGGTCACTTCCTACTTCCCTGAACGTTTCATCCAAATCCGTTTGTCCATTTTTGACTAATGTTGAACATGCACAGACAGATAGACGGATTCACAGACAAACGTACACCGATCATCACATAACATAACTCTGCCGCATTCCTTGGCAGAGTAATTATTCTCAAGATAAAATGTTTTAAAGTACAATAAGAATATTTTCAGGAGGTTTGTGGAAATCCTACATGACTCAAACATCGTTCTTATCAAGAGGAGACACCTTGGCAATCGTGGATATTGAAAATTTATCACTTATTATTACCTCTGTGCTTTCACTAAAAACAGCACAGGAGACAAACAAAATATTCAAATGTCAGAACTTCAACAAATCTGACCTTTGTGGTGTTTATTGTTCAGTTTCAGTTGAAACGGTTTTGAGATGTGTTGATTAACTGTTGGTCTTGACATCAATAAGGTGAGAGTAAATCCCAGACACACCTGTCACTGTAATGCCATACAGTTCAAGAGCAACAGGAACAATGTCTTCCAAAAGGATCACACAGTTGAATGAACCATAAAACCTTTATAACTTCGGGTAGGATTTATTACAGGACTGTTTTGTTAGATGAGGATAATTTATCTATTTAAAAAAGGTAACTTTACCAAAGATTTTCTTTTGTATTTCTGCAATACCCAAAAATGTCAATAAAGTTACAAGAAATAGACTGTGGAATGTGTAATGTATGCGTAGTGTAATGTAAAATAATATTACAAATTTGTAATTATGAACTATACCAAAACCTTTCTATTTTTAAAACATGTAAAATGTCAGACAAAAAGACAGACATTTTTTCCCCAAAAATTTCATTACAAATCACAAATATTTACATTGATTTAATGAAACTCTTGAATTAAAGTTTACTATTGGAAACATATTTGTAAAGTTAGACAAGACAGAAAAAAGCATTGGCTCTTTTCTTTTAATTTTCCGTGAAATTGTTAGATGAGAGAAATCACGTATAATTACAGAAGTTTTCACAACAAACTGTTGAAGGAATTTTTTCTGCCAAAATACAGTATTTACATTTTTTTAAATATAGAATTCTATATCATTATGTATATATATATTAATAATATATATTATAGATGTATGGATTATAGATGATTTCAAAGTTTTTACACATTTAAATAACATCAAAAAGCCTTAAACCTTAAAAAGCCTGGAATTCACATGATCTTGGCTAGAAAATATATTTTGACTATGGTAAATTACTTTATTTCTTACGTTTTCCATTATTGTACAATATTCTTTTGGTGCCCCAGTTACCTTTTTTTTTAAATTTCCTCTTGTGTACACTAATTTTCCTGTCTCTACATGACTCTTGCCCAGATCACAGAACTATCAGTCTCTTCAATCACAGTTGTTGTATTTTTAATCATTTTACTCACACAACCCAATAGTTTGGGGAAGTGGTGGCTCTGTCATACCAGAGCTTTGCCCACATTGTTGTGACTAAGTGTGATGACTTTACGCCCCAGCCGGGATGATGGACGTCACAGTCAGGTCTTTAACTAAATAAAATACCACAATATAAAATAGTAAAACTTAACAAGTCGCAGTCGTGCATTTTGTTCTATATTAGCAGCTGAATCTACTATTATTGTAGACCAGTGTGTCCTGTAGTCATGAGATAATTAAACAAGTTATGACTCGTCTCTAGTGTCACATACCGGACAGTTTTAGGGTTGCAGTCTGATAAAAAGTTTCTAAATTAAAGGATCTCAGAGGGAATACAGTTGAACTTGTTAAGCTCTTTGAGTTCTCCACATTTGGAATGTAAAAATGTTAATCTACAGAGTAACTGACCTGATAACCATCAAGCAAAAATGTTCCAGAGTAGAAAAGTCCAGTAGCAGTGCAGAGGAAGGAGAAAGTTGCATAATGAAATACTCTTAAAATACAACCACCCGAACACTGTAAATGTGTTGGGTTTTCACCTGTGGCCAGCTTTGATTCAGGAGGTGAGAAGACACTGTCGGCGCATTACAGTCTCTCTGACACATGCTGATATTTCCAGTCCGACTCTTCACTCTAATGATGAAGCAGTTCTGCTGGAGACCATTAAAACTAAATGTCAGCTACCAGCTCGCTGTAGCCCAAACCTCAGTTTACCAGTTACATTTAATTGCAGCTGAGGAATCTAAGCACATAAAAATGTGATAAATTCTACTTTTATTTAATATTTTTTAACTATTAAAAACAGAATGAGAACATATTAATCCTCCCTTTAAATAACTGTAGATGTTTTTGTTCTGTAATCAGCGAGGGAATTATCCAGAGCTTTGTTTGTTTTTTTAATCTGCGTTCACTCATTCAAGGACCACTGACGGCGTCAAAGCAACTGGAGAGTAAGTTCTCTGAAATATGGCTCCATTTCCCTGATGACTCATTCAGGAGCAAAAAACATAAATAAATCAGTTCCATTTAAAGGTTACATCAGTTTAAATGTGAAGAAAAAAGACATGAACTCCTCATTCAGAATTGAAAATGCTGCACGGAGCTTTAGGCGTGTCGTTGTGCAGAACTCGTGTGGGACTCCGTGATAGTGTCGGTGAAAAAAACAGTCGAGCAGTGCAGGACCAGAAAACGCATCATATGGTCATAAACAATAACTGATTCTGTGGTGAAAGATTTACAAGATGCATCACAAAAACCAGCCGCAAACCAGTGATGCTTGTAATATCAGATAGCTGTGACAGTTTGAATGCAAATCTCACTCAGATCTAGATTTGTCTTCAGATGTGAAATTTACCAGAAAGGAATCATGCACTTGTTTGGCTGGTTCTGTCTGAGTCCAGCAGACAGGAAGACAACTCCCAATGATCTCACACCAAACTAAACGCTTTTCCTCAGGGCAAAATAAGCATAAATACTCCGGAAAGAATAGAAGCCAGTGGAAATAAAACAGTGTGACATTAAGTTTATTCAGTGAAATAAGTGCACAGTAACACTGAAGCTTTTTAAAGCCAATCCTTTAGTTCAAAGGTTACATACTTTGGCTAAATATCTGAAGTGTTTTGATCAAATAAAGGCACTTTTGCACTTCCCTACATGGATTGTATGAATGCAGCACTACAGTAGCACTGATTTGCTTTTAATTTAAAAACTAAAGCATTAAAACTCAACAAAACATCCAATACTCTTGAACATTTTAGCACTTTACATATTTGCATCAATTTTGTGGGATTCAAACGTAATCAACTTTATATGATCACAGTTTAAGGCGGAATATATTAAAGCCGTTATTTAAGCGGAGGACAAGCCACACAAGTAGGCATCTTAGAGACAAGTGGAATTACTGTTCCAGACAAAAGCAGAGACTCAGTAGCTAATGCACTTTTTTTTAGGGCGAGACAAAACACTTCATTCATTTTTACAGCTTGTGTCTGCCAAGCTAAATTGCAATTTTGCAAGCTTAAATTAAACTTCAGAATAAAATAATTGCTACATCTTGTCAGATCATCAGAGGAAGGATGCACATTACCTGGGAATGTTTAAATAGGACAGATAAAGAAACAATCTGAGGACAAATTAAGGCTTCCTTCAAGAGAGGCACTCTCTTCTACTAAAACTGAAAGCTACACCTTCCAGCGAGGTATATGACTCATAATCACATTCTACATTTAATGCAGAACCATAAGACTGTAATCTACAGAATATGGAATGTGCTGGCAACTAATGGAAAGGTTTCTTTACTACAAATCCTTGATTTGTATATCTGACATGGATCACAGTCCAGACTACAAGTATGAGCTAAAACCAAAGAGATTAAACATACAAACGGTTACACAGACACAATGTGTAATAAAGGGCTTAAGAATTCATGGCTTTACTGCTGGTCGTCACAGCTGGTGATAACTCACGTGGAGGAAAGCATGAGTTAAATAACAAAATGTAGGAGTGACTGAAGAGTACAGATGTTCCATGTGACAGATGAGAAGAAGCTACCGAAAATATCTCTTCATGTGCTTTCTGTTACACCCCGAACACACTCATCCGTGTCTGCAGCACTGAAGCCGTTCAGAGTGTCCTGCAAGATGGAAAAAGCAAAGGACAGAAAGTGGAATGCATTAGGAAAAACATGGAACCAAAATAGGAAGGAGGAGTTTGTTTTGACTGGCACTGACTGGAATGGAGCTAATATTGAAGTCTGAGATCACAGGCCATCGTGAAACACTCCTTTTCTGTCCACCTCCAAGTTCTGAAGTGCAGCAAATGCTCGTAAAGGTCACTTCGTGGGCAGCAGCACACAAAAAAACATCGGAAAGATTTACATCTGTCACTGCACATCCAAGATGCTTGGAAAAGGGCTTATGCCTGTTGTAAAAATGTATTTGTGTTTGCTGATGCTTTTCATAGATCCTAAATGACACAAAAAAAGATGCAATAGGTGCATTTCAGTGATAATGGAATATTGAAAAGTCTGTTTAATGTTTACTAAGGCATTAAGCTGTGCACATTTGAACATTAATAATAAACAAAATGTCCTATTTTGAAAGGTGGCCGGCCTGCTACATGTCTCTGCATGAGGTTAAAGAATTAAAGGAGCGCTGCAGGCTCGATTATATGCTATATTTTGGTTTGCATCTTCACTGTTCACCTACATAAATAAGCTAGCAAGTCTTTCAAAAGCAGCACAGATGGCACCCTGGTAGCAGGTCGCCCATAAACAGGGGCTATACTCCCCAATGCAGCGGCTATGATTCAATTTCAACTCGCAGCCCTTTGCTGTATGCTCTTCCCTGACTCTTCTCCCCATGCTTCCAGTCTCTCTCTCCACTGTCTACTACAATAAAGGCTAAAAAAGCCCCAAAATATCTTTTTTTAAAAAGCAGTATAGATTATTCAGCAGTACAGAGTAAAAGATGGATGAGCATCACTTGCACTGGGTTTTGTAGTTTTCTGATAAAGGTGCAGCTATGTAACTTAAATTAAGAGTTTAGTGTGATCCTTGTTGAGAGTATATATCATCATCCCAGCTCTTTATAATACAGCATATAGAAGCATGAAGGAAAATAGAACAAGTAAACTAATAAATGAGTAATGAGACAACTTTAAAACAAAGAAGTTGGAAAATAAGTTCCATTTTTGACCTTTTACTGTCAGCCTTGGATGTCCATAACAAAACATAATAACGCTTTTTATCAGAATGAATTCTGATTTTGAACCATTTTTACAGCTGACATAACTATTACGTGTGACAGACACTGACCTCGCCTTGTAGCAATTCTGTCCCCTCACACGCCTCAGAGAATTGCATGCTGGGTAAAGTGGGGGCCTGCGACATGCGAGCATGCGGAGGGTTGCCGACGCTGTACAGGCGAGGCCGTTTAATCTGGTCTTGGCTGGACAGAGGAGTGAAACTGTTCCTTCGGAGGAAAGCTGGTGGCACAGCATCCGGTCGGGCTTTATTCTGATCAGTGAGGAACAAACAGAGTGGATTAACACATTTTTATGGTAGTATAATTAAACCCCTGGTATGTTGCGCTCCATGTAAGTGAGGAGAAGAAAAAGGAAAGAAAACAGTTGCTGAAAAACAGCCATAAATAGAAAAGCCATTGTCATGTTGGTCTCGGCAGGCAGGATATTCCTCCCTCCAGTTAACAGGAGGTTTGTCAGCAACTCTGTTTATGTGATAACGCCCACTCTGTCTAAGACTCTGGGCCTGAACATTTGTCACTAATCAGAACAAACTACCAGTAGAGAACAGATATGGAGCTCGCCGATTAGGAAATGAGCACAAAAGGCACAGTACTGTATGTGTCATGCTGAAGCCTTAATTTATTTCTTGAAAATGAAAACTTGGCTCATACACGAGCGTTCAGCTTCAGAAAAGGTCCCCATTGGGGGAACGGTTGTGATGTGTAAATAATACCTGTATCAGTTCCCACAAATAAACAGGCATACTAGAGCCTTATAGGGAAATAATGGTAGTGTTTTTCTTTGTAAAATACCACAAAAAGACAACAATTTATTTCTGTTTTTTAATGTTCCATTTGTTGTGAAGCACAATTTATTATTTTTAGGAACACGGTTAACTCTCTGACCATTTACCTCTCTGGTAGTGGATCAGTTATTCAACTGACAGAAAGCAATTAGCAGTATGTTCAAAGCAGCAATTCCAAACATTAGCTTCTCCACATATTAAAACCTGCCAGCCTCATATCTGTCTGTTCAACAACTCCAAAGCTCAGTAATTAGCATGTTTGATTCACACACAAACAGAGGCTTAAAAAACAACAAAAAAAGTGGTAGTTCCCACACAAGACTTCAGGATTAACTGCACCTGATCAAGAAATAGTCCCACACTTACACGTTAAACTGACTGTGCTGCCTTTGGACAGAACCAGACTAACTGCTCATATTCCACTTTCAGTCTATATATGGTGTCAGATCTGCTGGATTGATTTCCCACCTAAACCTCGGGGAAAGTGGGTCAGATGTTTCGCAGATTTGTTAATCTGGCATTGGTATCAGGAATGGAAACTATTTCAATGCTATTAAAAAAAAATACAGAAGAGAGGTGGAAAAAAGGACAGAGGAAAGAGGTGAAACTGAAACTTAGCTTTTATCTGATGAACACCGGATGTAATTCTCAGGATTATCAGTGACAAATATGTAAGTACACTGCAGACTGGAGTCTCTGTTCACAGTAAGAAGCAGGAGGACAGTCTGGGTCTAATGCATGTTGAGTAGACCGGCATATAAAGAGTTCTAGTGTGTGCAGAAAGTTTTATGCATCTTGCCTTGAAGGCTGGATGTTTGGCTCCTGAGAGCTGAATAAGAAACTCCAGTGTGTAATTTTGGTTAGAACTTTTAAAAATAGCTCCAGTTTGTCCAGTCATGACTGTGAGAGTTTAACTGATCCTTCAGGTTGCATGGAATGGACACACATTATACTGAACAGGATGGCTGGTGACCACTTCATGGATCTTTTTATTGGCTTACAGCTGGACTACTGTAACTCTGGGGCTGGCACAGTCCAACACCATCCCAATACAGTTAGTTCACCCGCCAGACTTTTAACTAATAAAAAGAAACAACACACATCTCCTCAGTTCTGGCCATTTGATGGTTTTCAGGAAAATACAGAATTCAGCTTTAATTCTTTCCATTTGTTTTAAAAGTCATTAATAATTTAGCTACAACATACTTTACCAGTATGTAACTCATTTTTCTGCCCTGAGGTCACTTATTATCATGACAGCTACTCCTCTCAGTCCTCCACTCACCTCAAAACCAAAGGCAAAAGGCTTTTCTCAGTTATTGCACTGAGGCTGTGAACAGTCTCCACATGAAATTCTGCACCACTACTGCCAATGTCAACTCAAAATTAAAGCTTTGTCTATTGTTTTTTACTGTTCCTGAAGCTGCTCTAGTCATTTCTGTTTATCGCCCTGCTGTTTGGTATTGATCAGCTTTCTCTTTTTCTAAATAGTTTCTCCTATTTTCAATTTTAGCCGGTATGTTCCACCTTTAGCTATCCTGTTGTCTTTACATGTGATCATCCTTGTCGCTTTCTCCATGCAATTACACACTATAATGCATGTTATTCACTTCGTGTTGTCTCTCTCTTGTAGTTTGTGTTTTGTCCTGTCTGCAGGTATTTCTGATTATGCAGCTATTTGAGTCTGACCTGCAGTTACTGGTTCCACCTAGCTGTCCAGTGTTCATGTTCTCTGGCCTGTTTGCCTCTTCTATCCTTTCTCTCTTCGCCCTCACCCTAACTGGTCGAGGCAGATGTCCACTTCACCAAACCAGGTTCTGCTGGAGGCCTCTCTGTTTATAAATCTGTGTTTTATATCATTTTCAGGCATGTAACTAACATATTTAAAAAGTCTGGTGAATTCACAGGATAAACAACACTATAAACCAAATTACTAGACCCTAATATTCAAACTCGTTCAGTAAAGCGTTGTCTTTGAGTGTTGCTCTGAACGCCCTTCATAAACGACAGTGACTCGACTTATGCTGAACAGGATGGACGCTGACAGCCTCCAAGAAAACTGACAGAATGTTTGTGACACAACACAGTAAAAGGTCCAAAGCTTACAAACGGTCTGTTCCTGTGAGTGTTGACAGCCTCCACCTTCAGGTCAAACATGTCCACTTTACAACCTATTAGAGGGAGACATGGAAAAAGTGCATCACAAGGAGGCAAAAAAAAAACCAAGAAAGAGGTTTAGTTGACTTCTGAACAGAGATGTGACTTACCATAAGCCACAGGGGTGAGCTTTAGGATCGAGTGCAGGGGACACTTCATGTATGGTAGATCATCTGTGTCAAGAAAAATTACAGAGACAAGTGAGACTTGGCTTTGTTGTGGTTTTACTCGGTCATGTTTCTGCATTCTCTTCAATGTTTGTGAATTTTTCTCTCATGTTTTTGAGGACACGCTTGTGGGTCGGCTGTGCAGCTCACGCTTTCCTGTATGATGGTTGGTTCATGTCTCTGTGTTACATGTCCCCACAGTGGGGGGGGGGGGGGGGGACAAAATGCCAGGCAGAGCAGCACCCACACTTTGGTTTCTGCAGTCATCGGCTGTGGTTGAGCCTTTAAACAGATGCTCCAGCAGCGACCACTTCCTCTGCTGACTGATGAAATCCTCTGTCTGCCCACAGCTAATTATGGCTTTGATTTCCAAAAGTATTTTCCACTCTTGCCACCCAGTTAATGTTCATGACTGTCTGGTGTTTTTCGCTCTGTGCCCATTTTCACACATTCATACACACATTTTTGGCACGATTCTCCACAGACTAAACACAGATCTTGATTGCTGTCATTCATACGTAGACACTCTGACCTTGTGTTGAAGCATGTATGTTTCTCTTGCTCTATGCTGTTACTGGTCTATTTTAATTTAATTGATTGTTGCAGTTGTGTGCCATTTTTGTTATATTTTATGCATATACCTTTTTTTTGATATTTGAAAGTCACAATCATGCATATTTATGATATAAACAATATATTAGAATACAAGTATGAATATGAATGATGAACCTTAAATTACTGTCAACATAGGAACACTGCAACTGTATTTGATTTTTTGTATTTTTTTTTGTTATTGCTGTTGTTCTCACTATTAATACTGTTTGTTTTGTCTGACAATGCTGTAGAACTCTTGCAGATTTACTAGTTACAGTACTGTTGGTATGGTATGCTGGATTTTTAGAACATCGTGGAGAAACCCCCCCAGTCTGGGAGTACATCAAACAACATCAAATAGTTTCACCAGCTTTCATTTTGCATTAAGTTTGAAAGTTTTCTGAATTTTATCACCCCCTGCTGTTGGCATTAAAAATTACACCATGGCAGACAGCAAGTCTTGTCAGGAAATTGCTCTACCCATCATATTTTCCAAAAATACATGGATCTGTGATTCTACTCTCCACATAATAATCATCCAGTTGACTCCTGGCAGACAAAGATAAGTATATATACTGCAGCCAAAACTTCACTAGTCTCAGAAGGTTGTAGCAAAGAAACACCTGGTGGACAGACACAACATCCGCCTAAACGAGCTGCTTGCCTCCGCCTGTGCCGATTTCTGCTCTACAAGCGATTCATGCAGTGAAAGAAAAGGGACAGCTGATGTCTGTAAAATACCAAAGTACAACCAGCAGCTCTGATTCACACAAAGGTTTGTGTGATTATTACAATCTTCACACTAGACTTCACAGTTGCGTTGAGGCTTTAAAGTGTGCAGCACTTCCTTTTAATCTTATTTCAAAATATTATTTCTGATGGAGCAGACATTCTTTCTCTGCTAAAGCTACATACATTCCCGTGAGCTCTTACTGCAGTTATTCATTTTTCACAAGTCCTGTTATTTAGGTTTTATTTCTCGTTTCCTTGCCCAGTCATTCGCCCTGTGCCAAATCCACAGAGTGCAGCAACAAGCACACGAATTGGAAGAGCATGTTTTGAAGTCACAGCGATATCAAAATGCGGTACATGCAAAGCAACGAGAGTGGGAAGTGCTTTGGGAAATGGCAATTCATCCGTTAAAGTTGCTTTTGCATTTGTACGTCTGCTAACTGAATCTGATGTTCACACAGATACTGAATATCCCTCCAGTGTCTCCAACGGCCTTCTAGAACATTTTGTTTAGCTGTGTCTTGACACTGTTTTTCAACACTCAAGGAAACACCGTGTCCTTGAATTACATTTCTAAGCTCTTTCGTTTAGACACTGCAAGTTTCAGATAAACAAGATGAACAAACAGGTGCAGGCTCAGATGTTTGGATCCCACAGTATTTGAAGGTATGCAATGCGAGGTTTTGTCTCGGGGAGTATCATGTTTGGGTTTCTGTGCACGTCACCTGCGCCCTTGTCCAGGAAATAAGCGAGTAGGCAGCGCATGACAGCCTGATGACAGATGACCAGAACGTTGCCCTGCCGCTCCAGCTCCATGATGACTGGCTCCAGCCGCTGGACCAGGTCCTGGTAGGACTGAGGAAAGACGACTGTTAGATATCGAGTCAATCTAAACTTTTCACTGGTACTGTAGCTCAGTGATGAAATCCCGGGCTGCTCTACATATAAATGGCACAGTGATTAAAATATTCAGTGACTGGACAGACAAAATGCAATTTAACACAACAGACCATAAAGTAACTGAAGGCTGCCTACACATGTCGTAAGAAGCCAAACATCATTCCAGGGGTCAGAGAAGATTGTTACCTCTCCTCCAGGGTAGCGGTAGTGATACTTGTCCTGGTCTCTCATGGCAAACTCCTCTGGGTAATTTTCCTTGATCATCTCATACGTCATCTCTTCACACACTCCCTGAAACACAACATAACAGCAGTGAGGCTTAAAGCAGGTGTGACTGAGTCCGTCTGTCTGTCGCTTCAGTGATGCATCAGCTCACATACAGCATCTATTTCATTAAGGATCTTCCACTGCTCGTAGGGGACGCCCAGCTCCTCTGCTGTCTGAATGGTACGTCTCAGCTGGCTGGTCCAAACCTTCAGGTCCGTCAGTCGGTGCTCTTCCACAAAACCCTTCAATTCTGCTGCAAACTGCCAGAAACAACATATAAAAATTACTTTTTAACACGAGAATTGACACCTGAACATAGATCGGCAGTTACATAATAAATTAAGTAATGTTTCCCATCAATGCTGCAAAATCTGTTTAAAGCAAAAAGATTTTACTGAAGCCACACTACTGGACTTTGCTACAAATTTTACAAATGCAGCACAAGTTCAACAAGGAAGATCTGTTTACTTACATTCTGTCCCCATTCCCCTCTATGAACAGGAGCTACAACTGATGGTCTCTCCTCTCCACCACTTCTGTTTTGTTATACTATCAAAACCACTTTACACTTAATGTGAATGCTGCTACTTTTTCCCATATTTTCTGAGTCAATCAGCCACAAGACCTCATTCTTTAAATTCATTTGATCTTCACTTCGTCCGAGTGGTCCAGGGTATCTCAGCTAGTCTGCAGAATCCATTTAGCAAATGGCTTCTACTTTGATTTAGCAAGCTCACAGTTCTGCTATAATCTTGTTCTTTGCTAGCCTAGCCGCGCTAGACAACCCACGGCAACGAATTTAATTCTCTGCCAGGGTGGGTCTAGTTACCCTCCATAAGGCTCGAGGTTGGATGCTCCTAAAACTGGCCGGACGAATCACCATGAAGTGTAGAGTCAGAAGGCGGGCGTAACTAAGTGACGACAGAGGCGCGACGATTCTGACAGAAACAACCGGTGCACAATAAACAGTTATCTTTTGACTCAGCTTTGGCCACAGCCCTTAAAGAGTTGAAGCTAAAATTCAACTTGAAAGATAAACAAAGGACGACACCGAAGTGTTTCATTGAGAAGAAAGACGTATTTGGACTTATGCCGACGGGATATGGCAAATCCTTAATATACCAGTTGGCTCCGCTGGTTGGGAAGCTAATGGGACTTAGCCACAATCCAGCGCTCTAGGAACTCCGTCAGCCTATTTGTTGCGTTGATTGGTTGTATACCTACCCAATTGCTGCAGAGTGATTTTGAAAGACAACCTTTTAGCCCGCCTCCCTCCCCGTTGAGCGTTCCTAGACCCTTGTGTCTTAAGAGCTGGGTCTAGCGCGGCTAGGCTAGTTCTTTACTGTCATATGACCTGTCCTTAATAAACTTCTAAAATCTTGTTCTATTTTAGACCTACTATAACATGTTATCCGACAAGAGAATTGGATTGAGTGGAGTGGACTGATCAGAGCTAGGCTAGCTCTTACTTCTGTTTACAGCCTTTGTGCTACGCTAACCTGCAGGTAGCTTCATACTTATATGACAAATAAGTGGCTTCACAATCTTATCTAATTTTCTGCCAAATAGAAAAAACAACAAGAAAGACAGGGAAATATATGGATAGAGCACCTGTTTCCCTCTCTCTGACAGTTCTGAGTCGCCCCCGATGCGTCCTTCCTGATTGTGATGGCTCTCTCCATGGCGACAGAGGTATATGGAGTGGGAGTGGACGCTGATGTTCATGAGGTAGTAGACTATTTTGCTTTGGATGTAGTCCTGCACCCGGTTGACCAAGAAACGACGGCCAACGTTGATGACCTGAATGAAGGACAGGTTCCTGCAGGTCAAAGCGAAAGCGTAGTCATGCATGTGTACGTAAGTGAAGATAGTGAAAAACAAGTCAAGGATAAGAATGGATATCTTGTACTTCTGGTGTAGTCTAAATAACTCTTTCTGGGTCAATAACTGTTCCTCCTCATTAAACACAAACATGAAGAATGCGACCTCTGGCGCAGCAGGACTCTGAAAAATCTACAAATGTTATCAGTTATTTAACTAAAACTCGTTTTAAAAAAATCCACCTGCAATTCAGTTATGTGGCAGGACTTAAACAAATCATGACCTCCAATCACTTTTTTACGTGATAAATGAGCTCCACCTGCTGGACAGTTTATGCTACTGCACAAATACGCACAACCCACATATCCCCATAAACGGCAGCACTAGCATTTTAACTGACTTTTTTATTTACTTTAAGTAGTTAAATGGTAAGAAGCTTTAAACTACACGATTAAGAGTTTATATCAGATAAGAACTCCTTACTTGTCGTGTTCATCTGGATCTAAAGGCTGGTAGGTCACTTTATAACATTCTATTCTCTTCAGAAAGTCCTCCATGACAGTTTCTCTGTCTCTCTCAGGATAATCTGGGCTGGAAACCTTCACATCCTACGTGAAAAACACATTTATAGAGATGATTCATCAACATTTTCAACAATTCAGCGACTGGATGGTACAGATAATTTAACACGAAACAAAAATGCGTCACCTACCAGAATATTTTCAGCGATGACGTCTGGGTCGTCACATATTGATTCGACAAAAAATACCTGAAAGGATATTAAGAATAAGAAAATCAGAACCAGTTTAAAAATACATTGTCTGCAAAATGATTCAGCAGAAATCCCTAGACGATTGTGGTATAAGCTCAGATGTACGGTGCGTGTCACTGATAAATCGTCTGTTGTGTAATTTGAAAAGGCTTTTAAATCTTTGACAAAAGAGATGTTCAGCCTGTCCAGTCATGAAGGTTAGAGGACCTAAGGGTGTCTCAAAATGTCTAAGATACGCCTGTTGAAAAGTTGTTCTGACAGGAGAAAAGACTAGCAAAGAACATACAGTGTTGGTAAGAAGTATTCACCCACAGTGGAAGTCTTCCCCTTTCATTGCTTTTTTCAACACTCATTGTCTGTTTAATCTGGCTTTTTGAGACGAATTTACACACAAGAAAGATTCTGTTATGCTAATATGAAAACAGGTTCTGACAAAGTACTGTCAATTAATTAAAAATATTTTACAAAGTGATGGCAGAAGCATTCATCCTCTTAAAATCAGCATTCAGTAGATGCACTTTGGCTGCAATAACAGCATTTAGTCTGTGGTGACAGGACACATCTGGATACTACGATATTAACATATTCTTCTTCGCAAAACTGTCACATTGAACAGGGATCCTTTTTCAAGTCCAGCCTCAAATTCTCAGCTGGACTGAGGTCTGGGCTCTAACTAGGCCACTCCAGAACATTCACCTTGCTATCTTCAAAGCATTTCTGTGTATCTTGTATGTTTCTGGTGACTGCTTGCTGAAAATCCAGTCTTCTCAGAAGTTGCAGTTCTCTTGCAGACTTCATCAGGATTTTCTCCAGGGTTTCCCTAAACTTTGCTGCATTTGGTTTACCCTCTACCTTTACAGGCCTTCTCGCTGGCGAGAAACATCGTCACATCGTGATGCTGCCACCACCATGCTTCACTGTAGGGGTGGTGGATTTATGATGATGTGCAGTGCTTTCTGTCTGACAAATATAGCACCTAGTCTGTTGGCCAAAAAGCTCAATTTTGGTCTGATCTGACAAAAGAACCTTCTTCCGATTGACTTCCGAGTCTCTCAATAGACTCTGATGTACTCTAGCTAATATGAATTTTTTCCCAAGTGGCATTCTCTTTGCCACTCTTATATAAAACTTTGACGGGTTAAGAGCAGGCCAAAAGTTGTTGTAAGCACGTTTTTTTGTGTCTTTGTGTCTCAGCCAAATACTGTTTATGGTTCAAGTGACTCTAGGCTGCTTCTGATGTGTGAAATCTGTTTCCTGGGACCACAGCTTTAATAAATACCTTCAATACAGGTAAGAAAGACTGACCAGTCTAATCTTCAGCATCATTCTCACCTTGTATGCATTATCCTTTGCAAAATTAAGGATGAGTTCTCTCCTCTCTCTGGTGGTGTTGGTGGCATCAAAGACCTGACCGACAACATGGAACATTTAGTGTAAATCAAACTGAACTTGCTATTCATATACAAATAATACACACTGTTCAGTTTTTTGTTTCCTTACAGCGATCTGACCTCCCTCCTCATTCAGATAGGCCTTGACATCCTGAAGTGCCACCAGGGCACACTGTCTGTGGAAACATTAGGAAAAAAAACTAATGAGGAAATCACAACAGGTAACCTTTAAATGTCATCTTCAATGCATAACCTGCTATAGTGGTTGCAGCGCCATTTGTTAAACAAACACAATGTAATTCAAAAGAGGCATTTGCATAGCGAGCCAACATGAAAAGGACTCCAGTGCTTTTGTTCAACTTAGTAGCAGAAGAGCAACAATGTCAAAAAAAAACAAAAAGAAGAACTCACTTTCTAATTTCCATCGCTTCTTTATTGTCATGTCTGAAGAAGTCATAGGACTTGTATGACTTTACTGCTTCTCTCCTATAAACTCCAAGATTAAATACTGCAAGAGAACCAAGGGAGAAAGTCAAAGGAAGACATGCAAAGACAGTGAAAAGGATTTCTGTCTGTGCCCTGCAGAGGCAGTGACCTTCAGCTCAACTGCATCTGCCAAACCTGTTCTCCTGGGTTCCAAGTAGGTGAAAACATAGTCGTACAACCACAAACACAGTGGTGTAATAAGGATAAATATAACTACAAATTAAACCATTGTCGCCTTAAGCAAGACATTTTAACAAGAGTAATGTCCTTGAACACTATTGCTGCGTTCACAGTTCTGCTTTAAGCAACCTGCAGATGCATGTCTGTGCTTTATGAACTGTTTTTACTGTCACTTCCTCATAGAGCTGCTTTTAATGGTTTTCTTTCCTGTGGTTCCATCAAACATTGCAATGTGCCTGAAGCTCAAACACGCATTGCCTTTGTACTGACCCTTCGTTGGCACTCCAATCCAGTTGAGGTAGCGTGTCAGCTTCTTGGACATGTAGGTTTTTCCCCGAGCGGGCAACCCGATCATCACGATCACAGTGGGAGAGTTGGTCATGTAGGAAGCCCAAGCTGCAGTTGGCACACACAGACAAACAAAGGCATACACATCAATGTGATTTTAGTTTTTATGCATGCAGAAAGAGGATTTCATAACCTGTCAGCTCTCTCTAAAGTGTCTCATTTGAAATTGCACACACACATACAAAGACGTGGGAGGGTTGTGTAATAATCCAATGTCACCTCTGCTGTGTCCACTAGCTGATTAACATTTATTGTAACATTTCCGTCACACCACCATCGTCTCATACATGCTGGTTAATGTTTCCCAAAGTCTTGCTGCTTAGCAGCTCAGCTCAGGAATTCAGTGTAACCTTGTCTGCTGGAGCATGGAATGGAAAATATTCTGGCTGATTTTTTTTTTCTCCCTGTTCTTTCAGTGTCCGTGGAAGACAGTCCTCCACTCAGGGAAGACAAATCTGCCAAAACAGAGACCTGGCAAGACCAGACTTGACTCGAGATTATCAGAACAGATGTCTGCGAATTCTAAACCCAGCAGTTAGGAAGAGATTCACGTTTAACACATATTTTAAAAGAAACTTTAGAGCCATTGCACATTCTTGAATAAAAATTATTTAAAGTCCTCATGGGAAGTTAAAACTAAGTCCAGCTCTGGCATTTTTAGTCATTCTTGCTGACAACAGTATTACTATCATTCAGGAGATGTGTTATAATTCCCACTATTACACACACACACACACACACACACACACACTGTACACATGCTAATAATGGCACAAGGTGTGTCAGAGTTGACATTTCATATCCGTGTCTACTGAAACCTTATCATTTTTCTTTACTCGAGGCCAACAGAGCGAGATATCAGATTTTAAGGCAGAATGTTACAGAATCATATTAAGTAATGTAACAGTCTGGGAGCAAAGAGTTCAGTCATTAATATAAGAGGTTTCATCTTCACATTTCACCTTCAGAACACAGAGAACAAAAACAAACCACTCACAGCACTTCTTTTCAGTGGCCCTCATATCCGTCCTTTTGGCCTCAGCTGAGCCGTCTGTTGCTGGTCTCTGCTGTCGAGCAGCCATGACAAACCTGATGTGTGTCCTGCTGTCCTGTCACAGCAGGTCTGGGGACGGCGAGTTCTGGTCAGTGGGGACTTTGGAGTAACATGTCAGATGCTGCCTGATGACACAGCAGATCAGAACAGAATTAGTGCACTGAGATACCAGCAAAGATCCATTATAGGAAGATAATGCTGTAAAACATACTGCTAAAGACATGCAGCAAACACAGGCTCCTTGGAGGAAACTCGTGGAACTGGTTACCACATTTTATCAGCTCAAGACAAAGAACTTCATTTTTTTGTCTGTTAGCTGATGGGTTGATCTACAGAGAGTCTCAGTTTGAAACACAGAAATATTTTTCATCTGGCAGCTTAACAAATGCAAAGAAATGCTGCTTGTTCATTTTTCAATTTTAGTTTAATTATTTAATTACCTGCTGGTAATATCTGAATATCTGAACACACTGAAACAAAGTAATGTCAATTTCCCAAAGCACAAATTCACATGCTATAAGGTGTCGCTTTATCTGACCAACACATTATTTAGTGATGTTGTAGATGACAGTCTTTGTGTTTCTCAGGGTCAAGGGTTCACCCTCTGTCCTCCTAATGTATTGGCGGTCAACGTGGCCGAAAAGCTACATTTTTGTTTTATTAGACCACAAAACTTTCCTCTTGTAGGTTTTTCTTTGTCATAATTCAGTTAAAGTTGTATACATAGAGATACATAAAGTAAACGTGTAGAATTTGCATATCTAATTCAGCTCTATTCGGTTTCTCGTGGTTAAATAATGAAGTGCTTTCCTGTGGGATGTCACTGACATTACTTCTGACAGTAATGATGCGCAGACTCCGTCCTCTTCCCTCACAGGTTTATTAGCGCTCTGATAAGTGATACTTCACTGATACCGACAAGTTAAATGTATTATTCAGAGCCGCAGAGAAGTGTCGGTTCATCATTCCTGACATTCTCACATGAAACTCAGTCGCCTGAAGGTTGAATGTGTGTCAGTGAGAGCAGAAGTTGACTCACTGTGTCATCCGTGTAGCTGCTACATTAACACGTAAACTCATCACGTCTCAGTCCGCTCGAAAAAGATTATAAACGCTGCAGAAAAGATGCGACGAAACCAAAATGCAATGAACTCACCAGGGAGAGAGGCAGGTGTCAGAGTTAGCAGGGTTTTTTTTCCCTCTCTTTGTTACACTGCAGTCATCAGTTCACTGCCGCAGGACGCTTTTCTTCTTCTTCTTCGCTGATGTTTTAGCTCCGCCTCGCAAGCCGGAAGTCCTCCACTGCTGTCAAAACGCGCTTTTCGTAAAATTTCAAAAATAATATCCTGTGAAAGCGGTTTTTTTAATACAAATTTTGACACAAAATGGGCGCCTTTTGAGGTTCTGTAACCGAATTTCTGCATTTCCAGAATGCTTGTAAAAATTAGTCCACATGAGAGTTTCAGAATCACATACTGCTGCATTTTGTTCATTCTAATCGCACAGTTAGAATAGTGTCCATAGCCAGCTCTTAAGGTAGTATATAATAGTCATCGTTATTCTTCTACAGGGGAAAAAGTGTTCTGGTTTGGCTGCATTCTTTAAACTAATGTAGTCAAATTAGAGAGAGAGAAGCAAAGTATGCGGCGTCAGGGGATTCTTCAAAATAGTGACAGGTGGAATTTTTTGGTGGGACGTGTGCACGCAGGGAGACAAGCCCTATCATTAAAATGAATTATTCAGAAAAACAACAACAACAACAAAACAAACACACAATGCAAATACCCTCAAAACAATACCATGCAGACAGTATCTCTGGAAACAACACCAACTATTGAAAAACTGAAATCTACATTCACGTTTAATTTAGTCCTATTGATTGTTTTTTTGTTTGGTTGGTTTTTAAGGTGCACCTAAAACTCCCAGGAAAGCAGCCATACTGAACAGATTATTCTGGTGAAATGGAGAAGTATTATTAAGAAAACAGGAAAATGAGTTAAGATATTTTAATTTGAGTAAAAGCAGTGACACTGCAGTGTGTAAATACTCCATTGAAAGCTTTGCAGTGTGGAAAACAATGTAGAATGACACTGAGTGCTGAATTATCATGAAGTTATATTATTAGTGATCCACGTTGTGTAATTAAAACTAATTTAATCATTTTTCAGGTGAAGCTACATTTTTAATGTTTTTCTGCATAATTCACCCTAACAATGTATCATGCTTTATAATGTGAACATTTCCTTCAGATGAAATATCTTAATATGAAAACAAATTTAAAATGTTAATAAATAAATATGAACTCCAATATCTGGCTTTAGATATTTAGTAGAGTTACAGCACAAAGAGGAAATATTAAATCACTTCATTAGTACTTTTTGCCAGGAACTGTAACAAAAAAATAGTGCAGTTACAGGCACATTTAAATGTTGAATTACTTTATTCAGGACTCATTCTCTGTACAGGCTGCAGGAGGTGCTATAGTCAGTAGCCTGGTGAATGAGGGGGAGAATGCCACTAAATTCTGTTGTTTTGCTTTTGCTTTCCAGATGGTGGAGTGATGATTGCTGAACATCTCACAGCAAAATCAAGTGATGTGATAGTCTGTAGTGCTGTGAAAGTTTTCGGCAGAGTTTTGAAGCCTGGCTGCTTAGATTTGCTCCGACTGAGCCAAAAGAGCCTTAGTGAGGACAGCTATGGATGTCAGACAACGAGGCCTGGATTGTGTTTCAGTGATTGTGACCAGTGTTTGATGTGGTTGATGTCAGGAGGGTCCAGTGATGGAAGCTGGCGATTACATAAAATGTGTTCAAATAATTATCACCAACAAACGGACATAAAAAAAAGCCCTACACAAAAAAAATCATGCATGTGCACATGGAGTCCACATGGGTCATACAGTAAATGCCCTCATTTAAAGTATTTTGCTGTTATGAGTACTATTTGTACGACCACATACTAAAGTGGACCAAATGAAAGTGTTTTATTTTAAGGTATAAACAAATAAAAACAACAACAAAAAAAGGAAACACAAATGCTTTGGGATCACACAGACAAGTTTTTTGGACACTTTTTTTGCTCCAAATTTGAAAACGATTAATATAATTGAGGTAATTTGTTAAAATATATACCCAAGGAAAAACATACATGCATTTCAAAACTGAGTGGCATTCCCCCTTAATTCTACAGCTTATTTAATACAGAAAATATGCCACATAACTCACTGCAATCACAATTCTTTATTCTCTTAAAAGAAAGTAGCCTCACAGTGTCTAACTAATACACCATAACATTAAACAACCCTTCGTCAAGATATGTGCTTATTTTGTAAAATAATGCTTGTCAGTACAAGATAATCTGGAACTACGTAGTTTTTGCTCATTTTTCTAGCTGGATCTCTGAGAGGACAGATAAGTGGCCAGAGAGAAATGACCACGAGGGCGAAGTCAGAACAGATTCCCAGTGTTTCTGTCCATCAAAGCACAACCAATTTTTTTAACCACAAAGATTTTCATGGCCACTATGTCTCACAATTCTGTAAATTCTAGAAAGTCGGAGAACACTGCCTCGTCCACATGGTGGCTTGAATAGCACGTCCACATTATCTGCCTCCAGAGTTGCACCTTCTGGTCACCGTTTGTCCATTTTGTAGCCCTTTGGAACTCAGGAAGTACTGGTAAACAAACTGTCTGAAGATCCCTGATCAGGTCTTGCTCTCTTAAAGTTCCGTATGCAGGCAAATAAAGGGATCCGGTTCTCAAATGATATGAAAAAGGAAAGGACTTTCCACCATTTGTCACAGTTATACATACCCTGAATGCCTTACACAGATTGAATAGCTTCAGACCATTTAAAGGAATACTGAAAATTCACTGGCAAGGATCTTTGTATATTTTATATGTAAGAAGGCCATGCTTTTAGAGATTACACAGTAACAATAGAAGTTCTACTCTAATGCTTATGAGTTATTTTGGTGTAATATTAACTTAACAGCTAATATTACCGCTGTGTCATGAATGACTGCAATAAAAAAGGACAGCAAGAATGATGACCCGGACATGTAGCAAAGGGATGTTTAATGATTTCTTTGGACAATGAAATGCACATGTCCATTGTTGATGTAATACAAATAAGAGAATAAGAAAATCGACAACGCAGTGTTGTGTCAGCATTCCCAGTTCAACTTCGATTCTTGTTTGAGATTCAAAATGGAGCAGAACAAAATGTGTCTGGAGTGTCACGCAAGAACTGACCAGTAGGGGGAGAGCCAGCTCTTACTGAAAAAAAACAAAAAAACAAAACACAAAACAGCTAGGAAGTCAACCTGTACTTGTGCATGAGTATCGGCTATGTCTTGTTCGACTTGTGCACCCATGTCACTTGTGTTTCCATTTGAGAAACAGGGAAAATATTCCAGTCCCGTAGTCCAAGTGCCATGAGTTTACAGAGCGATGAGGCATAGCCAATCAGGAGTGGGATGATGCAAACCCAAACAAACTTGCTGAGAATGCGCACACAGGAAGTCAGGATCATATTAAATAATCATTTTAAATAAAAGCTTCATCAAATGAGACTGAAATGTTGATCATTGCCATGCTGGCACAAAACGACATCCCTCGCAGCACCATTAATTATTATAATTACAGAAGTCAAGACATGTTTAGCATGACCTCATTTCAGCTGAAAGTCACAAAATGTGCCAAATGTCATCAATTTTTTAACTAATAAACAAAAGTACCACAGCTCTTCATTCTCAAAAAACACGGGTGGGAGTTCAAGCTGCTAGAAAGGGAAGCAAGGGAGATGGACGATTTCAGCAAATTAAGCTTCTGCGTTACTGCGCCAAAACTAATTTTTCCTTAGAAGAACACAGAGTAGTTCTGGAGTGATACGGAATATTTGGAAAAGGCTCGACGCATTTAGCCAATTCATCTGAGGTTATATAACAAATATCCCATCCATAGTGGTTTGTATTGTTGAGTTTGTGTTCAACCTGAGATTTCTGTCATTTCAAGAAATAAACATTCATCCTTCAAACTATGAAAGCCCTACTACAAATGCTGACTAAATACTGGGCACCTACTGCATTGACTGCTCTACTGTGATTGTATTATTGCTATGCTATTCCATGTCCTTTCCAGTAGCGAGTAAACCCCCACCCTATCACACACAGTCTGGTTGAATGGGAATGCCATATCAAGTGGTGAATGTCTTGGTCCCCTACATCACATGAGGATGCAGTGAAAGATCAGAATGACTCGGGGAAAACAAAAAGGTGGGCAAACTTGATCTGAGGTGAATGGAAAGTGCAGTGATCAAGTCGACATGAGCTGCAAATGCAAACTTTTCATACATTCCGCTGTATCTCACTGGCTGGCCAGTCAATCCTTACATCTCTTAGCAAAAACAAACCAACGTAAGACTTTAACAGTGGGGTTTTCACAGACACAGACTGTGCAGTGGGCGTTTGTGAAAAGGAGAGGAGGAAAGAGAGAGAAAGAGATGGAGTGAATGATTGCATCAAGTGCTAATATATCATGACAGTAAATGTACTCGATCTATAAAAAACTACCTTGGTACTGAACACTGACCTCTTTCTAACAAATAATCTGGTATACAACATTTACAAAATGAACATCGTAATAGTGTGATATTTATAATATATATGCTACTGCCTTCCTCTGGTTCTCTGCATTTTTATACCTCTGAGTACATTAACGCCATCTTAGAATTCTTACACATTACAGCGTACACACCACACCCAACGAGTGGCAGCCAGATACAAAGAGAGAACAGGAAGACTCTGTGGACAGTGAGTACACCTGCATGTGTGTCCTGAGTGTGTGTGGATGGTAGCTCAGCTCGTAAACCAGGCAGCCACAACTTGCCGGTAGACTCAGCAGTGAAGGGAGTTTTTAAGAGAGTAAACTTCTGGGATACCAAGATTCTTCAGCTCACAAGGTACAGGATGTCCTTATCCATGGTACTCACACAATTAAGACAGTCTTGAAATACTTTAGGAGATAATAATTATAATGTCAATAATAACAATAATAACAATAGTATTAAACATCTGTCGAGGTTACATCTGTCCCACGGCAGCAGGTTGGCGATCTGCATTTTTCTGGATTATTTTTGCTGCCCTGTGATCCCCAACGCATCTCCTGCCAATATAGCTGTGCTGCTCTGAGGGATCGACCTCTGTGCATCCGTTGTTGTTGTTGTTGTTGTTGTTGTTGTGTGTTCGTCTCAGATCTGTGTGTTTGTGTCTATGAATGTCTGGAGTGAGTAAGGTTTTTTCCTCGATGATCGGTGCTGGTTCGCCCTCAGAGGCGGGTCTGGGCCTCGGGGACGTAGATTTCGATGCTGTCAGCGCTTTCCGTGGCGGAGTTCTGTCGTACTGATGCCGCCCGCTTTGCTGCCATCAAACGCTTTCTGGCTTCTTGCCGCTGCTTGTCCACAGCCGAGTCCACACTCCTGTCCTTCCCTGCTGACAGCCGCGGCTTTGACGGCTTCTTTGGCACAGATGATGGAAGCTGCTTGTTGTCATCCTGAGGAAACGTGAGAGTTGAGACAGGAGAGAGGTAAGGTACAGCTGAAGACAATATTAATACAGTGCAACACTGAAGGGAATGCCCCTCTCAAAACAACAGGAAAAAAACGTATTTCAAGGAACTTTTACTTTGAAATAAGCAAAAAAAAATCTGCCAATAGAACAAGTGAAAATGGCTTGGTAAAGTATCTTAACCCTCCTGCTCCCAAATTTGGAAAGAAATTTTTAAAAATGAAGATTGTAAATGTTTTCAAAAAATGAATAGAAATCTTCCAAAAAAAAATCCTAAAAATATTTAAGTGATTCCATATTTATCAGTAAAATTTCTAATATTTTATTTAAGAACATTCAGGGAAAAAATAAAAAATAAAAAAAATCCAGTGAAATTTGCTGGATTTTGGTTGATTTTTTTCCGAATGTTCTTAAAGAAACATTTTTTTTTAACATTTCTTTTTATCCCATCAAAAAATGTTCAAAAAAATTCCCCCCAAAAATTTGAAAATGTGCAAGTTTTCTCTGTGAAAATATTTTTTCCCCCCACATTTTCAAACTTTAAAACGGGTCAATTTGATTCGCAGGACGACACGAGGGTTAAGACAAGATAATTTCAAGATTGTTTGACTTAACAAGATATTTAAGATGCATTGTCTTAAAACAAGTCCCTTCATCTTGCTGAAATGTCATTTGCTAAGTGAATTTATCTTGAATCAAGTGGAATGAGACATTTTGACTAAAAATAAGACAAACAGACTTGGTAAGATTTTGAGTTTTTGCACTGCATTTGTAAGTCATTAAGCATTTATTGAATTATTGTGATGATAAACAACTTTAGGCTTGAACTGAGAGCAGAAACTAACAACTAACTGACAATTATGTTAGCGATCAACCAACTGATAAATCATTTTGTCTATAAAAAGTGAGTGCTCAGTTTAAAATTTAATCTTTTTGGGTGAACAGACCAAAACTCAAAGGTAAGGAAAAGCTCGCCGTGATTTTATAAACGCTGATTAATTTTTGGTTCAATGATTTATTGTTTGCTACAACTGTATTCAGATAACAAACATCACCTTCTTCTCTGACTTCTCAGGAAGCTGCCAGTTGTTGGCTTTCAGTTGGTACAGCTCATCAAACTTCATGCTGATGTCTTCTATTGAGAGTTGTAGCAGATCCCAGAACCCTGCCAGGTCCTGTGCTGTTGGTCGTGGGTTGGCATTTACGTTCTAGTAAAAGGAAAATGAACACAGATGAATGGCTTTGGACGAATCTGAGGAAAAAAAAAAAGTACTGACATCCCTCCTCACACACACACACTTCCTAGTCAGGCTTCCTTCAAGCAAGTGGTTGAAGAAAAAAAAAACATTTGACACCAATCAACTATCAGAGGAGATTATTTCATCAGTATTAATACTCTGACAGGAAGAACTGCAACAAAACTGAGTCATTAGACCAGGTGAACATCTATCACAGCATACGTGAATTTCTGCTTGAAGATATCATTTCCTCCCTCAGCATAACTTACCGAATGGGATTTTGCATGTCATTTTGTGCCGGACAAATGATTTTTGTCGTCGAGACATGAAAGAGATTCACTAGGATGTAATGAAGTCACTCACCAAGTTCTCATTACAGAGTCCTCTGAACTGCTCAAACTTCTGTGATATGAGGAGCTGAGCACTGCCGACTGCACTGCGGATTGTCCCCAACACTGCAAAAGCAGATAAAATATGATAAATCATCAACATGACGGCAAGACTGATGACAAACAAAAGCAACACTGTCAGCTAAAATGTAAAGATACACAAGACAACAACAAAAAGGTCATAAAAGCTTTGAGTTCCAGAGCAAAGACAAGAGTGTCTGCACTTTGCAGAGTATAAAGGGTTAGAGAGCTACACAGGATTTATTCCTGTTGTCTAGTGATAAAATATTTATATTAACATTTAGCATTCTGTGACAGTAAATTATTTCTTTACAAGAAATGTATTAATTCAGTCTTGGGGAGGACAACAAATTACTCTATATTCAGCTATTTTCTGCTTAATATTTGCATGTAAATGGAAATTCATAATTCAGGTCCACAGAGAGTGGAGGGAAAGATAATCTGAAGGAGCCTCTACCGCTAGTCTGCTCCTTGCTCATTCATATTTAAGACACTGCAGAGATTGATCTGCCTAAAAGCCTGAGTGGTATTCTGGGAGATGAAAAAAGTTAAATGACTCTGCGGTGGCTCTATTACGGCTAAAATAAAGCTTACTCCCCCTCTAATGAGCTGCAGCACTGCGAGTCAGTGGCAGTAATGATCGCGTCATGCTTTGTCTCATTGTCCGTAGCCAACAGGGACGAGACCTGACCCAGTCCCCCGTCTGTGAACTTCACTAACAGACATCAACTTAATCCTTCACTGCGATGACTTGACAAGACATGTTCTGTACTATTACTAACATGCCTCTTTCTTTTGTCTGTTACTGTGAAGCTCTTGTAGGAACTTTATAACTCAGTTTGACAGACTGACTCAAAAATTGAGTGTTTTGGCTTTTAGGACTTTAGTTCTACATTTATTCATTCATTCATTAATTGGACCATTATTTAAACTCAGAGTACATTAACGTATGATGGCCTCATTTACAATTTAACCAAATGAGGTAAAGTATTAAAAGATGTTGGCAAACAAATGAGAAACTTAGATAGCATTAAAATATTAAAAGACAAAGATAGTAAAATGATGAAAACATTAACTGGAGCATTTACATTTCAGGAATTTAATAGATCATGGGTATGAATATTTACCACATTTTGAAAAAAGTCTAAGTGTAAACGCGTCTAAGAAGCAAACCTGATCATCTCACATTGGAAGACACTTGTATCCAAATGTTAAAAAGGCATAAATTCTTCTCCAATTTGTGTCCAATCTCTGGTGTGTTTCACCACTGAATATACCACTGTGTAAGGCAGCACTGATCTGTATTGGTGAGTGTAACTGAGTGTGATAGGAACAGCAAAAAAAAGCCTGGAGGAGGTAAGATCTTCATTTGGATGTTGACTGTGAAAACCTTGACAAGTGTAATGAGATTTGTGAACTATCCAACAGTCAGGCATATATGAAGCGAAGAGTAAATTAAAGCATCCTGTTTTACCTGAATTTTGTCTGAATACAATGCATATGACAAAGGTACTTGTGGTCTAAATGTTCTGAAAACCCACACTTTATGCAATTCTGTCACTTACCCTCCTCTGAGAGCTTGTTGTCTTTGGTCTCCTGCTCCATCTGTTGACACCAGCCCTCCATTCGGCCTGTTTCAGCCTGCAGCAGCTTCAGAAACCAGTTGCCGTCTCTGAGGCATGCTGGCGTGCTGGCCTGGACAGCATCTCCCTGGGAGCCGCAGTTTCCGGACTCGAGGCTGGGATCTGGTGGCGGCAGCGAGGAGGGGTCTAAAGCCGGATCCAGGCTCTCAGGGGGCGAGGTGGCTATCCGGGATGGGACTGAGGTGTGTTTAAGGGGCTGCTGTTCCATGGCTTTGTCCTGTCCGTTTGGCGCACTGGCGTTCACTGTCTGACTGTTGGTGCAGTTGGCTGTGTTGTTTTGTGTGGGTGCGGCATCTTGGGGCTCCTGAGGCTCACTCTCTGTGTTCTGTCTGGAGGCCATGCTGCTGTCCCGGCTGAGACTGCACAGACATGTATGAACATCAGTTTCTGACAGACTTTAATAAAATAAGGCGGATATGAGTCGCGAGGCTAACATGTTCTCAAGCAACAGTTTGGGGTCAATGAGTTCAACAGATAGGAGTACGTGACAGCTGACTGTACATGGTCATTTACGGTACAGGAGCATGAAGAGTCAGACGTCATGGTATAAAGGATGTGGCAGAAGGGACACTGGCAACAAATGAGGTACACAGAATAAAGGCTCAACGATTAAGTTGCTCCAGAGATAATGAGCGGGAGAAAAAGAAGCGTTCTGTCAAACAAATGTGATTAACGGAAATTACGCTGCTCTGCAAAAGTTTAAATGGCCAGTTTCCCACTATGTTCAGCTCACTACAGTCAAAACAAGAGTAAAAGGACATCAATCAGAGCGCTGTGCTGCTGTGCTGCTTCCACGCTGACTGCTGAATGACCTTAGCCACTCGCTGCTGCACAGGCTGCAGAGGTACCAGCAACAGGGATGAGAAAATGACACCGTGAGAGTGTGCCGTTGTGAAGGGAAAAGCAGGAGAAGAGCTACAGCACATTCTGACACGCAAGGCCCGGCAGCAGGGTCAAACAAACGAATAACATAATCTTATGATTTTCTCCCTGAATATCAACACGGTTTATATTGATACAAGGTGAACATACAATAATGTATTTTTTGGTTGTTATTTCTCCAGGAAAGCACAGTCAACAGCAAAACTCTCTTTTTCATAAACACTCTGTTGACACAAAAACAGTCACACAAATTTACACCTGGAAGCTGCCCAGTGCAACCACAACCAAACCTGAAAACCACTGAGCAGTTTACACTGGAGCAGTTGGGCTTGGAGGCTTTTCTCAGGGGCACCAACCTGCTTAAAGACGCCCACTTGTATAACCTTTAAACCACTAATGCCTCTCTCACACAAATGTCTTGGCCTTTAATCCCCAAGAGTGTGTCATCAGCTCTCACAAATTAAATAAGGCCCTTTTCTGTCTGATTCACATAGTTATGCAATTTTGTGTACAGAAATGTTCTTTTGTCCAAAACACGAGGTAAATTTTCAAGAAATATATAACAACAGCTACATATTTCACGTGTAATATAATAAACTGAGGCACAGAGGAGTCAAACAGTCTTTTAAAAATTCTGTATGAAAAGCAGTAAGCCATGGAGTTGCACTTATTTTTAATATAATGATACCAATAATGGCAATATTAGCATAAGTTAAGGATAATGTTCTCTATTCTAAAATCCTAATTCCTTGTCATAAAAATTCTGTCTTTGCAGCAAGCTTGTAAAGATTGCAATGTAAGCGTTTACTTACGGCCTGCCGTTCTCAACTTGAACTCCAATTGACTGAAATTTCAGAGGTGTAGTCAGGAGGACTGGTTCCTCTCTTGGGATTGGCTGAACACAATCCACCTAAAAAATAAAAATAAAAAAAAAAATCAGGAAGAAGAGAAATGAAACTCTCCAGTTGGTTTTACTCGTCTCACTGTAGGACTATATTCCACTACATATCAAAGACCAACTTACCTGAATTCCAATAGAGGACAGTTTCCTCTTGGGTGCAGTTGGGGGCTGCTCTAGGGTGATACTAATGTTCAGGGTGTCATTTTGGGGCTGAGTAGATGTTGAAGTGGTGGTAGTAGCAACAGTGCTGGTAGGAGGGAGGTCACGAGGGGCTGGAACGGGAGGTACAGAGGCTGCAGCAGGTGCAGGGGTTGTAGCAGGGACAGGGACCGGAGGAGGTCGGGTGACCTTAGCCAGGCTGCCCGTGCGAATGCTACAGAGACTGTCGGAGGAGTTGCTGCGTCCCGACTGGCTGTTGGCCTCACTGCCGCGGTCCTGCTGGTCAAGGTACGTGTCTTGAGCTGACTCTGTGCTGCTCTGCAACGTTACTGAGATGAGGGGCTTGGAGGTGGTGCGGGGTGGGATTGGAGGGGGAGCCTTCCTATTGCCGACTGCAATCGGAAAATAAAAATTAAAAAAAAGGAAAGAAAACAGAGGTTGGAATGAAAAGCTGGCACCTTGTCACTTCAAAAACAAAGCAGAGAAAAATAAAACTGCTACTAGACTGAAGCCAACTGGTGCCAACCATATGCCATAACATCAATCCATTAACATAGGCTATCTGAAAAACAAACCTGCACTTTGCCCTTATTGCTGCCTCTATTACGCAGTGTTGAAAGCTACCTCTATGCTCCCTGTAATGCATTTCTCCTGGTGGTTGTGTTCCACTGACGTCAGTCTGTCTCTGGGGATCTTCCTTTACATGCCACACCTTCACATGCCTTTTACTCTGGGGACTGTCAGACAGGAACAATCCACCTTCCATGCTAAAAGCCCTTCAGCCTACCAAGCTGGAGAAACTATGGATCCACAGGAACTAAACCGGGGGCAAGCTGTCTCTTTTGCACTCTTCTGCTTTTGTTTTCACTGGATCTCAGAAACTGCAAAGATTAGTCAGTCAAATACACCGTTATCCTGTTATTTTGTATTTAGTGCTGCATGACACATTCCAATAAATAGTACGAGTGACCGACACACAGCAGGAAAATGAGAGTGTAAACTTGATTGGTGATCTGCTAGGTGTCTGATGGTTATTCATTTGTACTCCAGAAAATAACAGGGACCAAAATGCAGGTATTTCAAACTGTCAGTTCACTGGGAAAATTCCTTCGGGTGTTAAGTGCCTGCAGGACGGCATTTGTACACAGCGTTTTAAATTACATGAATACCAGGTATTTAACGGCAGTGCAGTACTCCACCATGTGTGACTTTCTATGCTGTAATGTGTACAGTGTACTAATCATCATCAATGTTCTCAATGTTATGACTGATAGGACTTATGACTGCCTATAGATAATGCTGATAGACTACAATTCATTAATTGGCAACTTCAGCATCAACATGCAAAAGTAAATGATGAACAGAATATTGCTGCTTCATCTTTTCAGTTATCAAATCAAATTAAAACTGAATTATTATTAAACACTCTACTTTGACTTACAGTATCGGTTTAAATCAGGGTTGAGCTACCAATGCTCACACCATATATGGCACCTTTATAGCATGGTTTCATATGAACTGTGGATCCACAAATTCTTTCAACAGAAACTCAAATGAGGCCTAAAAGTGGATTACCACTGAGCAAAGACAATCTGACTCAGGGAGAAGGAATGGGACTGGTGCCTCTTTCTCTGTAATCAGTCTGACTGCAGGGTTGTGGTGGATGATACAGAGTGAACTACAGTACAACAGCATGAGAACCCAGGAAAAACCACAGACTTTCTTCAAGAATTTGGGGGATGGATGCTATTTAAGCTGCTTGTTAACCAGAAAAGACAGTAGCAAATATTTCCATGTAATTACTGCATTTACTGACACACACATGATAGATGAAATAATTTCTTTAAAATTATGCGACCAAGTAATTCAACTCTCACCAGTTTGGATCAATAATGGAAATGTACTGTTTATTCTCTCCGGTAGCGGTTTCAATCTAAATAGCAACACCCTGCAATTCTGAGGGCGCTGCACTTCCACCATCAGCCAGTGACTCACAACACCAGTAAAGCCCTCATTAAATCCCACCAACATACACAAACATGGCTGTGGAATCCGCTGCATGCAGTTCATGTGTCGATCTTGCAGCTCTGGTTTGCAGAGACAATCTGCCCTCAGAAATCCTGTCTTCCCAGGGGACTAAAGGGAACATTTATTCCCAAAGAAAGAGACACTTCATGCAGTACTTATAGCACAGATGCATGACGTTCGCACAGCTGATTTATGTGCCCCATTAAATCCCGAACCTCAACACATGCCTCAGTTGCGTTTATTGTTTCTACAAGTCTGCACTGTGTCTCTTTAACACATACAACGCTAAAAAGTTGATCAGAAGCCAAAAGTCCATCACCAGTTACTGCACCACACTACTCACTCAGTTCTACAAAAGCACAATTTACGAGCCACAACAACCGATTCAGACTGTTTAGGAATATTTCGTTATAGTGAAGGAGACGATTTCAGATTATTCACACTATTAGCAAAGACCGCAACCCCTTTTGCTGTCCTTTTGCGATATGTGATGTCATCCCTGACTCCATTCTCTCTCCCTATGGGGCACAGTGCCACAAGGTGATGGGTGAGCTTTCCAAACCTTGGACCTCCGGGTTAGAGCCAGCTGATGGCCTGCTGAGCCCTGTACTTTCACTTCTTCAGGCTCTAAAGGACATCCCACTTTCAATCATCACAGGTCTCTTTACAACTATCAGACACTGACCAGAATGCATGGACAAATAGGAAATGTTAATGTGTACTTGCTCCATCAATCACTCTTTAAAATATAAGTGCACATTGAAAGCTGAAACAAACAGACATTAGCATGCTTTACACACACTTTGTGTACCAGTGGAATAACTGTAGAGTGCCTGCTGCAAGCAACACTACTGAGGTATGGTTTAAAATAAAGTAGAATGGTAAAAACTGACTTTCCTTAAAACATTTTTGGTGACTTCTTTGTATCACGAAGCAGCTGAAAGTGCAATATGAACACATCATCACCAATTAGGCTGACATGGCAAACATGTCAGCAAACAATTGCTGATAAACACATCTGACAGATACTAGCATTCCTTTGGAGCAGTGTTTCAGGCCACTTTCACACGTCTAATATTGTCTCTGTTGACTGCATTTGTGGTCTCTACCAACTCCTGAGAGAAAAAGAGGCTCTTTGGCTTCCAAATGCTCCACTTTTTTTTTTTTTACTAGCTAGCTGCTAACTTTGTCTATCTGCCATCTGGAACTGAGCAGGTAGAGTACAGTAGTTTTGCATGGGCCAAAAACATGGCTGTGACAGTCATGATGGTGAATCAAAACAGTAAAATTCCAGGCTGGACACAACAACATGAGGAGTTGCTGACATAAATCCTCTTTTGAGTGTCTGTAGGTTCATCACTGTGTGCATTATATCTTACATTGCTTTGACATTTTCATCCGCGTAGTCCACTCCTTCTGCGTATTATTTGCTTTTTCTCTTTAATTTAAATCAATGTGAGTCTATCATTTTACTTTTATTTTCATTTGTGTGTAGGTTTTGTATTGTTCCACTAGCAGTAACATCAATACCAATATCAAGTCTTTTTTTTCTTCCTGTCTTTATTAAAAATTTGATATTGACTAAAATAAACATTACTTTCGTGATAAGTTGTTGAGCTACATCGCCCGGCCCTACATTTTCATTACAGAAATACGTGCATTTATCAACAAGGAGGTGCAGTGAAAAGAGATTCATGTCAACTGTGTAAAGAGCCTTAGACTAAAAAAAAATAGTAGTATTTAATTTTTTTTTTTTTTTTTTTACTTGATTCATTTTTCATTGCTAGGCCAACTATTGAGGGAAACACGTCTGCTATGCTAACAGAGGAATGTGACTGAGAACCCAACTGCCAAGCTGACAAGTAATGTGGACAACAGCTGTCTATAAATCACTTATTTGAGGGGCCAGAAGGCTGTCTCTTACTCTGAAAACAATTAGGATTATTTCCACAGTTGTCAACACCACTATGATGATCAAATAATAACTAAATTGCTTCACTTACGAAAGCTATGCAGTCTCTGGTCCATAATACACTCTGGTTCCATCAGCAGGTCTGTCTAAGGGCTATCAGATGACCACTAATGGGTCTTCCACACCATGCTAAAACTTCAGTGTACATGTCTGACTATTTTCAGTGCAGTGTACTGTCACTATTAGCGCTTTTGTTTTGTATGTTTTTTTTTAAAGTACAATGAGCAAAAATGGGCCACAATGGGACACTGATTTAGGTCTTGATTACTGCTGAGCTCATTCTGGAGTGTTTTTAACTAACAGAGGAGTGTGTTAATTAGACCGCAGAGTGAACTTAAGAGGACACAGTGTGGTTCCGCATTAGTTTCCATTAAAGCATCAAGTTCAATAAATATGAAAGCAAAGTGCACACCAAGTCAGTATTGTAGCCTATTGTGGATGAACCTTTGTGAAACTCTGGACATGAGCCAAGTATGATGAAAAGAGGCGGTAGTGGAAGCTCTGGCCAAGATTAACCAGTCTTACTGTAAGATAGTACAGCAGGCTGACAGACTGTGGGAGTCACAAACTGAAAGATTAGACCAAGACACATGGCTGAGCATGACTTCTGAGAACCACATTAAGCACACAGAGGGCATCATTCAGCAAAATGCTGTCCATTTAAATGTGCTCAGCAAGCGAACCAAGGCTCAATTTACTGGATAAGCTGGCTTTATCATCTTAACCTAAGAATCTATTTCATGTAGCACTGAAAACTCACTTTCAAAATACTATACATTTGAAAATATTTGTGGGAAAAGAGCAGAAATTACAAATATATTTACATAGGGAACATTACAACAAAAGGATCTTAGACATCATAACAGATGACTTTAAATCTGTGGTGAAATCCGTTAATGACAGGTTTTCTTACTGTCCACCAGGCTTGAATACACTATAGGTTTGTACAAATTTGAGTCGCTGCAAAAATTTAAATGCCTATTGATGCCAATTGCTTTCCACTTTTCATTTCACTGTTGCTGCTAATTATTGCTCCATTAAGTGATATATATTAATTCTGTGGGCACAGTTTCAAGATTCAGATACAGAATACGTGCTGTTTCCCCAACAGACTCACAAATAAAAGCAACCAGCTCATAGGTATGAGTAAAGACACAGCAAATCACTGGGTAGGGCAGAAAGACTTCATAACAAAGAGCTATCTGTTGGGACAGACAGACAGGCACTCAGTCATTTAGCAGACAATGCTGATATACTGATATGGAAACGTTAACTGCTTACACAACACACAGAGTGGAAGAGTGACAATACCAAAAAATTGGCAATGAAAACAAACAAGCTATGTCTTCAGTAATGCTGGAGTGACTGGTTCTCCACAACTACAGATTGTATCCCAAAAGATTGACTCGCCTATAGAAGAGATATTCAATTTAAGACAAAATCCAAATAATTTTGTCTAACTTTTACACTGCTGGAGAATCGGTTTGCGTGTTCTTAGGCGACCTATAAACTGGTATCTGCAAGACCTCCTTTGGTTCACTGTCTGACCTGTTGGACTCTGGCAACAGTCTAACAGGGTTAGAGCCTAATCAGCTAAAGACACGTGGCAACGGTCTCCAAGCTCAAATCTTTCCTGATGGGATATTTTTCAAGGCAGAACAGTACTTTTTTCAAACTCTATATATGACTCGTGAATAACACCCAGCTAGGGATAAGGGAAGTAGAATCCCATAAAATCCAAATTAAATAAATGAAACAGCTTGAGTTTGCTCAGGCTGAAATACTCACGAGTACCATGAGTACAAAATCTGTGAGGCATGCAATGTGTCTTATCATCCAAAACCCCAGCAAATATTCTTTACCCTTAATCATGTGATCCATAAGATGCAAGAAAATGATGACAATACATTGAAAATGCCACAACCATCACAATGATGGCAGGTGAAGCCTCAGTTTCTTAAGTTTACTACCACTGAAGACACAGAAGAGGAAATCAGAAAATCCTTTCACCTGAAAAAGTTGAACAAAATATTATTTGTTCCAAAAATTACATAATATATAATTAGTGAAAGTGTTAACATTTACTTTACAACGATCCACTCAACAATTCATCGACCAGTTATCTGAGCTCTGAAATGGATTCTTAAAAACAAAGCCTACAAATAAACATATCTTACTGCAATAGACAAAATGTGTCCATCAGTATGCAATAAACTCAATAGTATGATGATAAATAAAATATGTTTTTTAGTATCTGGAATAACCATTTTTAATCTAAAATAAATGCTTCTAGCAATGTTAAAGCAGCTTTCAGATAAGTACATGCCATTAGTGCAGGAAATGGATTGGCCTTTACTGTCTACCCATGTTAACCAACAGCCCTGCATTCATCATTAGGAAGCCTGTCTGCTGCTGACCTTACTGTGAATCTACAGTTGCTTCGCCCATTCAGTCAAAAGATTACCTCATCAATGAGTGTGAGAGAAAGAGCGTGTACTGTGGAGGATGACTCACTGTCTATCCATGGTAATAAGGACACACCATGTCTTTTGTAATGCAGTTCTGGATATAATGAACACGCCTTGTCACTACAATGAAGCTTAAAGGCCAGTGATTATGATGACACCCAGCAGCCTGTTTTCAGAATTTAGCCAACATACAAAATAGTATAAGTGAACTTATCAAAGGGATGTAGGTAATGTTACAGTGAGTGTTTGGCTCTGACGTTGCAGTCATTTAGTGTGCACATCCTTCTTGTGTCAGGTGGTCCGCATAAAAGCCCAGTGAAGTGTCTGAACTGCAAAGCACCACATAGTGCAGGAAGCTGATAAATTATTGATTGTGTCCTCAGGTCTTAAAAGATGGTAGGTAGGTAGCTACTGAATAAAAATGGTACATGAAACTGGACCAAAAATAGCCACTGCAGTAGTGACAGCTGAGGCAAAAATCAGAAAGTAGATGTGTAGAGAGACACTAGCTACATCCCCTCACATTCAACGGCATTTAAAACAGAAGGAGATATTTATGTAAGGACATAAAAAACACCTGCTGTACAAATAAGTGTCAGTTTTGATTGTGAATTTAGGTGGGCTGATGAGTTAAATGTGATTCACAGCTTCCTTTATGACTCCTACAGTCACATGTTGAGTGTGTGGTAACAGAGAACTGTTACTTTACTTCACCTAACAGCTAACGATAATCCATGACACCAACCAGCTCGATTTGGAGCAGTTAACATAGAAATTATGTGAATCTTGACCGCTTTAAGGGACGCTCAGTGCCTGTAAATCACAATTTAACGACCTCTAAATAAACTTATTCGGCGCAGTACGATCCCTTTGTCACATAGTGCATTAGCCGGTGTTAGCTAGTAGCAGACTAGTTGGTTAGCAAACTAGCCCGGCACCGAGGTGTCCATGCCCGGCTGTTGACGCCTCGGCTTCTGTTAGCTTCTGCTGCTAACCAGTGAATGCTCATCGCGGCGTGCTACCACACAGGGCATTTAACGATGAATAACGTTAGCCCGAGGCACTCTGCTGTTCATATGAGCGCCTCGACAAAGAGATGGCTTTTTTGCCTCATTACCACCACCACCACCCTGACGGCAGCAGTCACACTACTGCCTACCAGCCTCGCCTGCTGCTCTCAAACAGCTCCTATTAAGGTTTCATCCCCTTTCTTCATCCACGTTAGCTAGCAAGTTAACCTACCACACCACTAGCTACCGTTAGCTCGCTGTTGCTAGCGAACCGACAACAGAACATTAACGCCCAGCTGGGAAAAAGGCGACAGAAATCTTACTGTGTCGTGGGCGACTGGAAAAATCCTTATTTTCTGTTCATTCATGAAACGCACACAAGATATGGACGGGCTACGGTGTCCTGCCGTAAGATACACAACGACGCTGTGAAGAAAAGATTTGTAGTACACGCCCTTGACGACGAGGATTGGAGTCCACGTTTTCTCCGTAACTGATTTCTGCAACCGATTGGACAGTTCTGGACCTGGAGCTAATCGAACACGGAGGTGATTGGTTTAAGTCTCGCTGTAACGTTGACCATGAGCGTCTTCACGGTAGGTGCGCTTCATTTGGTCTGTGACGCCGCGGGAACAGACTGAGGTCTAGACGTAAAAAAACAACCATCCACATCCAGCCGACTGTGAGCTATTGTTACCCCAACAATGGAGCCATAACTGGAATGAACCATTTCCCCTCCAAACACCATGAAACATCTTATTATAACCCAGGTATCAACCCACCCACTCCCGTAATAAAAAAGACAGCCAAAAGACTCTCCTCTAGGAATATATAATGAGATATATAGAACATAAATATGTGATATATAAACTGAATATAAGCCTATCCTTCTACTCATGTTGATTTCAATCAATATCTGGAAGGAACTAGATAAATAACAGCAAACGTTCTGAGAAGAATATAAATACAGGCATTTCCTATATAACATTTTAATACATTTAGAATTATCCTGAGACATGTAAATTGCAAGTTATACCGAATAGAAATATAAAAGCATGCAATATTTTATTCAATTATATTAGTTTGTTTTAACATACTAAACTGAGGAATCTCTTTATTTAGCTTGCTTTATATTTTTCGTTAAAGTGCTAAAGGTTTTTAATTTTTATCGGAGTTATTTGCATTCTTATTATTGGAGCCTTTGCACTTAATAATTTATCTCATGTGTAAACCGCTCAGATTTTAGCAACGTTTAAGTCAGTGCTTTAGATGCCTTTTCGTTGTCATTTGAAGAAGAGCCTGACAACCTGACTTCATCTAATAATTTTATGTACATTTGTTTTTATTATAATGTTTTACTGTGTTTATTGCTCTGCTATTTGTAACTGTAGAGCCCATTAGTTCCACTCCAGTTGTTTTAAGTGTACTTTATAATTTAATAAAGAGACTCTGATGCTGATTTTAATTGGTGCCAGGTAATAGTATGAAATCAGAACTGCAGCTAATAATCATTTTCATTACTGATTAATCTGCAGTTCGTTTCCCTATTAATCGACTGATCATTTGGCCTATAAAACATAAGAAAACAGTGAGAAATGCCCCTCACAATGTCCCATAACCTCAGCTGGCATCTTGTTTTATATAGTTCTGTCTGACCAACAGTTCAGGAAGACCTTGAAATGTTACAAGTTCTTACGTGTGATTTTTTGGCTCAAATATTACTTCAAGGATTATCAAGTCCTATTATCAAAATAGTTGCTGATTCATATTGTGTTTAGTGACTAATTAACTAACCTTTGCAGCTCTATTTGAAATAATAAACCACACCTATACGGAAGTATTTGTTGTTCCAACACACGCATCTCTGCAAGAGAACAGACGTAATGAGGCAACCAAGTGCATACTATAATGAAAACGATAATAGGCAGATTTGGAGTGGGTTTACAGATCAGAAATCACAAATCAGTAATGAGTCACACATCTGCTACACACAGATATGAGGGCGTTGATGTCGGCTTGTGGAATGTTGTCCATCTCTTCCTGAAGAGTTCGGTGAAGTTGACAGACATTACAGGGGACAGAATCAGGTTATCAGACACGACCATCCAGATTACTACGTGGCAGATTGTCTGTCGTACAATACAGTCTGAAACAGCTTCTTAGACGATAAAACTGTGGGCATTGAACTGTCTGACTAAAGCACTAACTGACATGACAGCATCCAGCAGCCAGTTCTTGTCTTTCCCTTGTCATCTGTGGCATCGTGTCATTTTTATAAAGCTGCATTTTAACGAGGCCTTTATATTCAGTGGTCACTGGAGCGTCTGGTCACGCTATCTGATCATTGTCATTTAACCAACAGAAATTAGATTTTTAAACTTTTCATTAAGTCGGAAAAGAAGACCATTAGTGTGCTGCAATTCTGTTTTTGTTCAGTGTGAATATATGCTTTTCATAAATAAAATTTATGGTGTTTATGATTTGACATCAGACATATATAACATAGAACTACAAGAAAAATAATAACCTCTCATTACTTTTATTTGCAATATGTAGCTAATGCTTCCTGATTGTATTTCATGATAAGAAACATGTCCTTCAAAAACAGGAGTGGAGTTTAAATTGCTTCATACATTGACTGCAAGCAAAATGAGTACTTTTGAGAGAAATGACTGGTACTTAACTTCAACACTGCTGCATATTTCTCAAAATCGCTCCAAATATTCCAGTCAGTCAGCATTCATTTAAACTCAAAGCCATAACAATATGATTTGTTTTATTTTTTTTACGTTGAAATATTTGTTGTGTCTCAAACAAAGACTTTAAAAAGCATCTCTAACAGTGAGATGCTGGAGACAGTATTACACACATTTCCCTGGAAACAAAGCATTTTTGACAAGGACAGATAATTATACTTGTTTTTTTTTGACATTGAATAAGCGACGCAGTGAAAAAAAAAACAGTTGTTAGCTGAATGGAGAGAAATTTTTAAGTAGAGTAGCTGTGATTATGTGAAAAATGTCAATCTCCTCTTGCATTCATTTGGTCTTTCACAAGAGAGCTGTTCGCAATATTGAGCTGCTGCTGAAACATTTAGTTGTGATCTTTCACTGTTAAAGCAAGTGGAGCAACCTGTCACCAAAAATCCTCATTAAGAGTTGAATGTAATTTTTATTTAAGAATACTAGCATTGTGGGAAAGCAATTGTCTATGTAGTATTATCAAGAGTAGCAGGCTTATGTGTACTTGTTTTTTCTATCAACTAAACAGAGATTATTAGTAGGTGTACTTTAAAAGACAGTAGCCTACGCTTTAAATCCTATATGTTTCCTTTCTGTTATTTTCTGTTATAACACAGAGTAAACAGATGTCTGGATATTATTTAAGGTCAAGTATTTCCTCCCTCTCAGCGAATGCTTTTTACAGTCGCTAAGACGAACCTCCTCTCACTGGTACTCACTGGTGTTGGAGTTGTAGCTGTAGCCTGCGGTGGTGGGCGGTGGTGACTCTGAGTCCACAGAAGCTGTATCTTCATCCTGGGAGCAGCCTGCCTGGATGGCCCGCAGGTAGCTGTGGCTGCGCGACCGGAAGCATGTAGGCGCAGGCAGATCCAGAGCCTCCACCGCCTGTGATTCCCCCTCGCAGTACGGCACCGAGTGCCCACAGCCCTGCCCGCATACCTGAAAAAACGTGTGCAGACTCACACGCTGAGGGCAGAGGGCAGACTGATGAACAAGCATTTAACAGATCTGCACTCAGTGGTGGAAGAAGTACTCAGATATTTCATGACAGAACAGAAACCTGAAAATATTCAATTACAAAATACATGTCATGTATTCAAAATTCTCCTGAGGTTGCATTAAACAGTGCCTGTGTGCGCTTATAAAACTAATGTGTAAATAGCATTTTACTGTTTGAGCTAGTTATACCTGCTTTATAAGACATTTAGGTAGTCCAGCGCAGTGGTTACTGAACTAGAGCTTTGTCCTATTTCCAGACACAATAAATCTGTCCCCAAGTGACATGATTGATGGAGTGGGAAAGAAAAATCATGAAGCACTCTACATGAGTAAATGTATTTTCTGCCTCATGCTATACCTCTAAATCAAAATCTAGGCCCCTACATTTCATAGGTAAATGGCGTGGTGGCATCAGTGCGGCATGGTGTTAAACTTCAACACAAACAAGAGTGATTGTTTTATTCATAGTGCAGATACAATATAAAAAAGTAATGTAGCGTCGTATGAGTCGCTCAGAATAGCTTTTCTCTCAATGTTGCATGGGTTTGTGTTGTTACTGTGTGATGGGAATAAGCAGTGACATTCGGCATCATCTGAAATGTTTGATCATGCGACATGAAAGGAAGTAGAAACGAGCAGTGGTAGTTATTTTTATGTTTGGCATTTTAGTAGCAAATATGAAAGTGTCGAGTTGTGGGTGGTACACAAACATGATAAACTGGTCCCTGACTCCAAATACTGTATAAGTAAGTATCAAAAAAATCTTTTAGCTTGATTGACTCAACCTTCATCTTAAATGAAATTGAGTCTCTAAATCATTATTTGATTAATATAAAACCTCCCCTGTTGAAAATAGGGACGCCATTGCTTCTCCATGAAAGGTATTCCTGCCTCAGCTGTTGATGGTATGCGATTCTGTATCCCAGTCTAATTGTGCTGATGAAGATGTACAACAAGCTCCCTCTCAGGGAAATGTTCCACTTTGACATTCTGCAAATGCTCTCAAGCTTCTTTTCTATTCCTCCTGCTTATTCCCGACTGGTTTATTCATGTACCATCTCTACAGTCTCAGAGACATTCATTAAAATTTCCTCTCACAGTAGCTTCAAAACTTAAGGGTTGTGCCAAAGTATTTTTTGCAGCTTCTCTTGTGATGTTACCCTTAAACACACACAAAATTATGCAATTAGTTGTTTCTAAAATGTACGCTCAGGTACCAGTTCATATTGCATCATCCTGCAATATATCTCACCTACAAGAGCGTTTTAATGCAGTTTTATGATGCTGGTGAACTGCTTTACTCAACTATGCGTAATAACAAAAGCACCACTGACATTTTAATGCAATGAAGTTCAACAGTCACAGATTACTATCACTCACATTAGTATTTACTGATCAACAGCAGACGCATGAAATAAAAAATAGTCTTTGCCAACAAGTAACAACAAGCCACAGTAACAGCAACACATTTGATAAGGTGAAAGACTTACCTGAGCGGTGGAGCCTCTGCCCAGTGTAGCAGAGCATTGGCTGAAATCATTGTTCCTGTGGCGTGGAGGGGCCTCCAAGGGGCTCACCAGGCAGTCTAAGTTATCAAGGCTCCGATTAGTGGACAGCTCTTTCAGCGACGGCAGGGAGCTGTGGAGGTGAATGTAATAATCAGCCTCTCAGAAGTCAGAGACTGGAATAAATGAGGGCTGTGTTTAATTGATGATATCCAGGAAAAACTTTAAATCACATTTCTGAAAAGTTCCCCTGGGTATTTTAAAATTAAATACTACTGAGATGTGTGGAGAGTGATATGTGCTTTAAAATAGCAGCACAGAGGAAATAGTGACTCATGAGCAAAACTGCCAAATACAATTTTATAAATATTCCTCATTAATTGATCCTAAAAATTCATTTCCTCTGTTCTGGCTGGCCAATATGGCACTTGGGTGTTAGTGAAAATGTGTGTGCACTAAGCAACAGCGTGTGCTGGAGTGATTTCCGAGAAAAATTTGCATGTTATGAAATCAGGGCTTGAGGAAGCAGGTGAGAGTAGAGTACTGACACGCCACTCAGGGTACCTGCAAGGTGAGAGATGGAACTGTGGGCAGAGAGGAAAATTACTGGGAGGGTTAGACGAAAAAGGTGGTGGGTAGTGATGGGTGGACAAGTGAGGGTGGGACGAGGGGACGAGGGCCATACTGCCTGCCTGTGGATGACACTGACCTCAGATGCTGCATAGAGCATGCACTCTGTAGAGGAGACCACAGATAATCCTCCCGCATGAGAGCGTAGCAACGAGGCCTGTCCGTGTGGATGTAGGGGTAAAACACATGGCAAACAATTTCACCTCCTATTGCTTTAGCAGCAGATAAATATGATACTGTGTGTGATTTCTTGCCCCCTCTTATTAAGCTGCATCTTATTATTTGTGACAGGATGCTGCCACCTGCTGACTACCTCTGAGGACATAAGAAAAACGACTCTTCCCACAATTATAACAAATGCTCCTTCAGTGCCTGTTTATGCTTTAATGACGGTAAAGTACTAACTGAACTATGGCAAATCAATGAGCATGATAATCAAGGTCATAGTTCCGGTACTATGTATAGATTCTCTACGCTATGGGACTTACTTGCGTGGAGGTGGCGGCGGCTGCTGCTCACTCAGGGACTGCTGGGTGGCCTTCAGGTAGCTCTGGCGACGAGCTGCAGATTTGGGGGAAGGTTTGGGGCTTCCCTCTGAATCCTCACTGTCTTCTAGGTCTCCCATAGCTTTCACATAGCTGCCACTACGCATCCTTCGGCAAGGGATCTCCGTTCCTTTGGCCCGTCCGCGACCCAAAGTTCCTGCCCAGTCACCAAGAGGGACCTGGATTGTGAAAACACACACATTGACACAGTGTAATCTGATCGTATCCTTTATTGAAACTGAGTGTATTTTACAGTTTGCATCAGATTTCGTTTGTGAATCTCCACAGTATGACTGTATGCATGCGCAGCAATGGTACATGAAAAGAAAATGTGACTAGAATGAATGTTATGATTTGTGAGAAAAATCTATAAATGTGACTGAATATGAACAATGAAGATAAAGCATATATGATCAACAGAATGAGAGTCATTCTTATCAGATTATCAGCCAAAAGGAAGTGATGTGCAGTGCTTAAAACTGACCAATAAAACCACTCATCCTTAGAGAAATTATAACGAAATCCATGCAAACTTACAAGGAATGATGATGAAGATGAATACTCACTGGCCCTCCTACCTGAAGGAACTGTTGTGTCAGGTCTTGATGGCATGACTTTGATTTAAGCAGGGTCCTGTTGACCGTAGCAGAGCCCTTCTGCAACACTTGCCTGGCCTGGCTGAGGGTGAGAGTGGACCAGGACCCCCTCTTCACTAGTGTGTCATCCTTGCTTCCCCTAGTTCTTCCCTCCTCATCCTTGGATCCTACCTGTGTCGCTTGGCATGCCAGAAACTTGAGGTCACTGCTGCTTTTCGAGGTCTTGAGGGTATGTGCAGAAATTGTGTTGTAGCCCTGTGGAATATGTCTGGGAGCGGCTTGGCTGTCTGACACCGCTCTGCCAAGAGTCATCATGCTCAGCGGGTTGCGGTAACCTACAGCAATAGTGCCAGCTTTGGTAGTGTCAGTGTCCAGGGCATCATCTGAGCTCCAGAGGCCTAGCGTATTAGGCCTAGGTCTCTGCTTTGGCCCCTCAGTCTTAGCTCTGTCTTTACTCTTGCTCCTGCGGGTTGGCCTACCGCCATCGTCACCACTTCCTGTACTTCCTCCAGCAGAGCGTCCGTTTAAGCTGCCTTTGATTGCAGAGTTTTCCAGAGACTGTGACTTGGCGAATAGCTTCTGCACAGAGTGCATCAGATGGCGTATACGTCCTGGACTCTCACTGCGTTGCTTTGACATACGTCCTCTGTGGAACTGCAGCGTACTGAAGCCATCACGGTGTAGAGGCAGGTGCCTCTCCAGCTGATCCAAAAGGTTGGTAGGCAACCGATTCATCTTGGCTGCTGCTGCAGAGGAGATGGTGGCCGATCCACTGGTGATCATAGGAGCACCAGTCAGGCCCAGACCCAAACCCATACCCATAGACAAGGAGGTGGATAGTGTACCTGCCCTGCTGCCCTGTCCAACTCCACCACCACCAGCCACACGGCCCTGGGAGCAGTCGACTTGGTCAGTCTGGGAGGTGAAATGCAGACGAGGGAAAGTGCTGCTGTTGGACATCTGGCTAAAAGGCAGCAGGCAGTCAGGGGTCAGGGCGGTGGGGCTGGTGGGGGGGCACTGGTGGAGATGGGGGTCCAGAGTGCCATAATGGTTTATGGTGGGGTTCAACAGAAAGGTGCTATGAGGGTCAGAGGTCAAAGGGCACAGAGGCTTCTGTTGGCACCCCGCTGGTTCACATGAGTCAGACAGGTGACGACTGCGGTTGGCTCCTAACCCTTTCATGGTGGCTGAGGTGTTTCCTTAAAACATTTCTCCAATCAGTGCAGATCTACTGACCTGAAGTGTCCTGCAGGATCTACTGTCCTGCAGTGGGGAAAGATGAAACACACACAGAAACAGTCCATTTAACATGCAGTTCAAACAAGGCAAACATCATCAGGAGGGACAAGAGGCACCCCCTTTGCCATCTGGTCGATGGTATCTCCCCCCTTGACTTGCTACAAACAGATCTGAGTAACCACTTGTTCCCCAAGCACTTATTTTTAAACAGGCATCAATGTCCACCCCATTCAAATCTGTTGCAAGGTGCGTGCTATGGGTATGCGTTGGAGCATGTTTAATGCTGATTTGTTTGTTGTGATGAAATGGCATGTGACTATGCTGCGAACCAAATTTCCCCACAGGGACAAATAAAGTGTTTATCCAGACTGATAGTTGTGTAGAAGTGAATGAAAAATAAACTCTAACAACACTTCTGGGCATATTCCTGTCACATTGTAGTTATTTTCTCTGACTGACCAGCTTTTACTCTTGTTTGTTGCCAATGCACTAACAAGGAATGTTTAAGAAAAATGTGCCAGCGTTTGTGTCTTTATAGAGATTATACTAAACAGTGCATGACAGTGTAAGAGCCATTTGTGTACAATATAAAGCCTCAGAAGGGGAGCTCTACACATCTATACTTAAAACTAATGAACACATTAGAGTTAGAGCCCATTTAGAAGTGTTTCTCCCTGTGTGTCCTTGGATTCTGAGAGCAGTAACTGAGCTAAAAAAGACATTATAGGCTGTCTCTGCTGTGTGGTGCATTTCACAAAGGCAGCATAACACAGCAAGCAATCTGGAGAACAGCTATTGTCCTCTAAAGTGAGTTCCCACATACAGTAAGTTGCTGAACACAACAAACCACCAGGTGGCGCAGCAGCAGCAAGTGCACAAAGGACAGTGATTGCCTTCAGGGAAAACATATACACACATATAGTATTTGGGTCTTAGAGTACATTTTAAAATTAGATTGCCCAGGTTTAATTGATTCTATGTTTGTGTAAAATAATAAAACAATCACAGTCAGTGGTAATAAAGTTAGTATATTGTGAATTAAGTGATTTGGATGCTACATAAACAGTTTCTCTTTCCATCACTATCTCCATCATCTGTCACTAAACATGTAAACGCAACACAGAAATGATCCATAACAGTGAAATAAAAAACAAACTGACTAAATCACATTTTATTCTCAGTGAACAGGACAGCCTTTTCAGGTTACTGTATGAATTGTTCCACCAAAGCAAGTAACAAGACAGCCTGAGGCCCAATATAAAACATCACAGTGATGTACAGCCTGCAGGTAGAGCACTGACAATGCATAGGAGAGCGATTTTGTGACTCATACATGCAAATGAGTTTTATATTTAAGAAGTGCTATTTGTTCCAAAGCAGGAAATGAACCCTCATTTCCACAAATCATTTTTGGTGCTTCGCCATCCTCCTAAATCTACTTACTGTGGTATGAATTGTGATTCCTTCTTTTCCAACTACAGGGAACAATAAATCTTCCATATTGCTCTCTCGCAGAAGAATTCCGAGGCAACGGCAAATATTTTACAGTTGCATTTCAGTGGTGTCTACTCTGGCTACAAGCAGAAATAAATGCTGAATTCAGTCTGGAATAAAACATCAAACTTCGCTCTAATGTCCCTGTCATCCCTGGTAACTGCCAAGTTGACAGCACTGATGTATAGCTAATGGCAATTTCCTCACTGCTTCTATGGGATATCACTAAATCTAACATGGCCTTCTAGTCAATACTATGTTTTAGTTTCCACAGCAAATGCAATAATTGCTCTTAATACAGCACTTGTTTTTGTCATCCACTCCAGATGATACGTCTTTGTCATAAAGCCAAACATGACGGTCTGGCTAAGTGCCTCAGTGACACATCAGAAGGCTGACCAAGAGCATAAAAACACACACATTGCAGCACAAATAAGGTTAAGAGGGATATTTTAGGCCGACTGTCTCGTGTCCTTCTATCACAGATGTTCTCATTCTCAGAGCTCACTATGAACATACAGTAATATTGCATCAAGGTTATGAAAACTCATAATTCACACAACAGAAATCCATGTTACATTAAATTCCCTCTAACAGATGCTGTCTGTATCAGAGTGGAGTGACTCACCGATCAGTCAATGGTAAGAGCCCTCTCCCACAGCAAGCATGAAATCTTGCCTGGGAGCTGAATGTGGAACGTCAACTGCACACATTTTCATTCCTCTGTGTTGGCTTGCCACTTCTTACATCTCTCTGACCTCCCCATACACTCTCTACAGTGTGAGAGCAGTCACTTATCTGAGTTAGTGCTCCTGGACGAGCACAGCAGCGTGCTGACAAATACACCGACGTTTTACAACGCCACAGCCTGCTGTAATTCATCCACCCAAGCTGACTGTAGCCCCACGTGCTCACGTCCTGTAGGCGCCACTGCTGACAAACTGACACACACCTACACACTGACACACCAACACACACTGACACGCGAAAGAACGTGCTAAATCGCCCACCCACCCATCCACCGCACCAGCAAAACCCTGTCGAGTGTTGAGCATCGCAGGGGCAAGATGAGAAAGAAATAATGTTCACAGTTCATGTAGTTCTGTCGCAGGTTCAGTGCATCTGCCTGTCTGTGTGATGGTGGCCAGCAGGCTCCTGCATAACTACTAGGTGAATGAATCCTTGGACTGCATGTGATATTAGCAGATATGTGCCTGCTTCACGCACACAACATAGAGAAGCAGCGACTGACTGCGTATCTTGGAGAATCTCACTCATTCACACAGTGACAAGAGTCTCTTTGACTTGCATTTTGTCACCTGCAGCATCAAAAGTGTAACTACAAATGAAAAGTGACAACAGTAACTTGTTGTAAAGGAGTTTAAACAATTATCAGAACATACCTGGGGCTTTACATGAGAGGTTCATTGTAAAGAGATGTTTGTGAGTTTTAACGTGGTATATTAAAAATGCACTTTTACAGAGAATGTTTGGATGAAAAATATGCAGAAACGCACAGACAAAAGACTGAAATTAAAACAAATGATTCAAGAAAATATCTTGTTCAGGCTGAGAGACAGAATGTTACAGAACAGTAGCTTGTATTTGCGAGTTTTATCAGCCAAAAAAAAAAAAAAAATCAGAAAAAAGCAAAATGATCACATCTTAATTAAAGTCTAACCAGAAATTAGAGTGTTGTTTTAAAATGCTTAAACTATAACTTAATTTACAGCAATATTCTTAATTACCATGTTTTATTTATGAGAATTTTTAGTTTAGTTTATTGACCTTTCAGCATTATTACCAATTCATAAAGACAATGGATAATGACAATAATCAACTGCATTTACTAAGTGTTCCTCAAAACAGAGTTGAAAATGAAGACAAAAAAAATCAGCACAGTAAAATCTGAATAAAACCAGCACTCAGAATGAATTCTGTTCATGTTTTTCCATCAACACTCTGTGCTACATTCTACCAATGGCAAACCACATAAGAAAAAGATATGTCGTTTTATCAGCAAAAGCCGATGAAAGAATCACTGTCTATTCCCTCTACACTCCACTACACTACAGTGCTAACAGGGTCGACAGAATAAAACTGGATGGTGGATTCACTAGAGCCTTTAAAAGCACAGGAAAGTCTCAAGCTTTAACATGTGTAACATGAAAAAAATCTTCTTCTATGGAGAGACAAAGCAGTTCATAAGAAATGTGCAGAGAGGCGGGTTCATCCACTGGTATGAACCTCTGTACTATTTATGTACAATACAGAAAACACATTTAGACTCTTATTATGATGAACTACATCTCTGCTTTCTTTTGGCCATTTGGGAGCAGCGGAAGCAATCTGTAAACACGACACTGACATATTCTCACCATTTAAGTTGATACTGCGAACTTGTTAGCAACCAGTTTCCTGTTAACACCTGTTAATCCGGCAGAGCAACATTATCATTCATTTGGAGAAGTGCCTCTGGCCACCTGACAAATTATTACTATTCTCTCCTTTTAGCTCTTTTTATCTCAACTAACTTGTGAGGAAAATATCTTGCTGTTTAGTTGCTAAATGTTTCACTATGTTCGCCAGCTGGTGGCTAGCTGTGTGTGTGTTTGGTGCTGAGCAGGTAGCGTACAAAGATTCAAAGCTGCAGAAGCTGATGATAGTTCTCAGTGGCTTCACCAGTACTACTGTCACCTTTGAAATGAATCAGAATAATTTAATTCAGTACACAGACATATTGATTGTAGCAGCTTTAAAAACCTACCAGCAAAAATACGGTTGCCACAACAGTTACAAAGATCTGCCAAGCCAGCAGGAAATGGAAAAGACTGCCATTTAATGGACCGTGTGCGCATCTCTTTATTTCACTCTAATAATTTCAGCATTCACTGTGGAGGTTTAATAAAACAGTCAAATGGAATCAAGAGACCACTTGAGTCATCAAGTGAGTTTCACCTTAAATTTGAATAATGCAGTAGCACTGACAGTGACATCCACTTCCTCGGCACAGTAAACATGTTATGGTCTACTACACACTTACTGATACATTCTCCCCCAATTACTCTATGAAATGTGCCATTAGGAGATATAGAAACATGGCCTGGTGTCCTACTTTTATATATCAATGAATATCCAGTGCATTCAATCCCTTGCCAAATGGGTTCACACGATGCTGATGGAGCCTGTCTGCATTTGGCAGTAAACTGGAGTATTAAATCTGGTGTTTGCGGCAACATTCCTGTGTTGGTACAGCAGTGATGCTTTTCTTTTGGTCAAACAGTAATGGTTGGTTTGCCAGAGCTAAGGAGGGGAGCAACTGTAAAGACCAAACAGCAACTTCTGGGGCTGAGAAATGAGGGCAACAGAAAGTGCTGAAAACTGCAGTTCCTCAAATGGCCACTTGATGCTGGCTCCAAAAGAGAGTCAATCCCTGCAGACCCCCATGTTAAAATGTCCAACTTTATGGCAGAAATAAACATATTTACAACCTGGTACAAAAATGATTTTAGTTTCTGGAGCTAATTTCCCTGTCCACGACAATTACACAGGTGTGAATGTTTATACAACTCTTCCATCTAAATTGTATTACAGCTTAAAGTTATTCAATTTAATGGAATTCAGGGCACTTCAGTTAGAAAGGTGAGGAACCTAAAATATTAGATTACAGAGAAATATTCAACAAACTTAAATTTTTGCATTGAGCAAGCACAGAAGTAACAAAAACTCCCTTTCCACCACCAAAAAACCTCCAGAGGAGCCAGTTTCAGGGAGGGCAGCCATCTGGTTGGGGTGAACTCAGAAAAGGATAGTTTTGCATAATTAAGGTCACGGCTCCTTTAGTTAACAGGTGGGCACCGTCACCGGACAGAACATGACCCACGTCATTGCTCATTTTTGATTAGCTGATATTAAGGCATATATTATGGCTCATTGTATTTAAAGCAGTTCTCAGATGAACAATGCCAAATACACGTTTCTGCGTATTTTTGTCTACAGTATATGCTGGCACAGAAACAGCTGAACTGAATAAGTGACATTTTATTCAAACAGTGTACTTCATGTTCAGACTGCAACTCATCTATTAAACTAGAGCCAATATACTGGCTGTTGCTGTGTATTGCATGCGTGTGCATATGTCATTGTTGGCTCCGTTATGACGTTGCTTCACATGTTACTGTGTTGGAAAATCAAAGCCAGATGACAATTAACAATTAACAAGCACAAATGCTATCGAGGCTGCAGCTTTGGAAACAGAATACGTGTTCATTGTTGGAAGACGTCTGAGATTTCCAAGCACCTTGTAGTTATGTAATGTTGTTTTCCAGAGCTTCCTCTGAAAAGAAGAATAAATCCCAGCGGAGAAAAATAATATTTATAGCATCCTTTAGGTTATGTATCAGACTTGGCTGCTGTCAGGTTTGAGATATTTTTGATTATTATGGCACTTCAGCTGAAATTGTAATGAAAACATCAGTAAAGCATGGCATGTTATTTCTTATTCCTTCCTACAGAAATATTTGGTAATATTCCTCCTTTTATCATTTGGTGTCAATAATAAGATATTCTGCTTAAAAAAATATAAAGTCAACTGGACACAAAGAAATGTCACATCAGTTTTAAATTCTTTGTGATTAAAAGCACAAAGCTATCTACTACCTTAAATTAATATCAATAAAATCTCAGTTAAGTGGGAAAATACTGTCGGTTTTTGACTCTTCACAAAACAATGTGAGTGCCCGCAGAACAACCTGTAAATACCTACTAAGTTACCAAGAGCTTGAAAGAAAAGAGATGCTGAGTTTCAAGTTTTGCAGCTTCATCAGAGTTTCATTGCATCACTTGAGAGCAAAAGAAGTTTGTTTTCTAATGTCTTTAATGATGCTATGTGTTTTGTTTTTGTGGTAAATGTAAAAAAAACACAAGTGAATATATTCAGCAATGGTTCTTACACAGAGTTTTGCAGTTGAACAAATAGGGATGGAACTCTGAACATAAATGTACTTTGACAAAACAATCATCCTCACAGGGTCAGTGAAATTGGTGCTGCTTTGTCAAAACCCCCATCATTGGCCCGCTGGGATGTGATGTCACGTAGCCCGATGCTGACATACAGCTCCTGTTAGACCTACGTGAGGCTTGCTAACAAGCAGAACCAAGAATTGCTGGTCTGTGTCCCATAGAGCCACCAAGCAGGCCTGTTATAAATGTCTCCTGTAGCTGTTCACTTCCCCTGCAGCCTCCGGTGATGAGCAGAGGGAGTGGCGAGACGGTGAAGAAAGAGAGAGGTATCGATTTGGGTCTCGCTCCTTGTTCTAAGGGCGAATATACAGCTGCTGGGTATTGGCTTTTGCAGTCTCCTTCAGTAATCACCTTTTTTCCTCATTGCTTCTCCCAGTCATCCATTCTTTTTCAGGCATGCATCCAGCACATTTACACTAGAATCCATTGAAAATACTGTTTGCAACATGAATGGTGTCTTTAAAAAAAAAAACTTCATCAACTTATTTTTTTTTATTCCTGTTCTTATGTTTAGTGAACCCGTCTTTGTAAAACACAGAGGATTCAATAAAAAGTCACGACAACCACTAAAAAATGTGTCTGTCTTCCTCTGAGATTCCACAAGTACAAAGTCCATGTTTACAGTAATAACACTTAAGATGGGCTGACACAATCCGCTATCCCCACTGTCGAGTGAGAATCTACTAATAGCTTGTTTCAGTCACAAAGTTATGTCATCTGTGCTTCCTGTGGATAAAGCAAGTGTTATTTTGCACCACCTCGGGAAACCAAGAGCAACAAAAGCTAATTTCTGAGGACAGCAGGGCTAATCAGCACAAAAATCCTTCTCCAACTATATCATGCATATAACTAAGAAGGATCAGAACAAGGAGTTTATAGTTATGATTTTTAAGAATTTCAATGTTTACCTCCAATTAAGGCATTTCCTTAATCCTACTTTGAAATGCACCATTTATCTAGCTGTCACCTCAGCACTAAAGGATGTTTTAGCTCTCTACACTTCTTAGCCAATAAACAGAAATCCACCAAAATCCACCTCGAAAGCAAATTATATCCAGATTGTTTGAATCTGTGGAAAAACTTAAAATGACAATTTGCTGTATTACAGGGCTTATGTGTCCAGCAATTTCTTGGCTCGAACCAGCCGTCTCCTGGAGTCTCTACTGGTTGCTTGGCAACTGCCCAGAGACAAGAAGTATGACATACCAGATTTATTGTAATTACAAGTTTCTGGTTTGTAAATAACATTCATGTCAACTTGCAAGTTGTAATTACAACTGGGGAAACGCTGGCTTTTCTGAAAGCTGACAAAAGTGTGCGAAAACCAAATAAACACGGAAGCTTCACATCACCCAAAAACCATTATTTGATGTACGGTATTTTAATCATCATGCACCCACCACAGCAGTCATACAGACATCATAATGATGTAGCCCTCACAAGCTGGAAACATGGGAATCTTTCAAATCCAACTCTTATAAGATGAATGCAGGGTTTGGGTTACTGCAGAATAGTCAGCTGTCACGTTTAAGCGTTTGTTTGGATTAATTTTTAGAGGTGATGGCATAGGCAAGTTTTTCTACCTTGGGACACAGCCAGACAAGCTGTTTCTGATCTTTGTGCTAAGCTAATTGCTTCTAGTAGTTTCATATTTACTTTGTTAGCATAAGAGGACTATCAATCTCCTCATCTAATTCTCTCAGAGAAAGCTTTATTGTAATAAAGTGTAATTCTCAAAATGTCAAGCTATTCCTTAAACATGACCATCGCAAGAATAAAACAATAGCCCCATCCTCTCTTACGAGTTACAGTGCCAGAACACTTTATATTTTATCATGCCTTGATTCTAAACTGGCTTTTGTTTTTCTAAAGATTATCTGTGCAATTGAGTGTCCAGTGAAACAGCACAGAAACAAAGACATAACAGAGTCGTTCTGACAGTTTGACTGTATATATCTAAAAAACATTAACTTCAAACGTCATTTAACCTCAGGGCTGTAGCACAGACATTTTCTCTGCACAAAGGATTTTATTGCCAATTGTTCGTAAATCATATTATAAAAGAAGGCAGAGGTTGCTGAAAGAATGAACTACACTTAATCCGATGATTATAATGTGATCACAATAAAACTTTAGTGTTATTACAAGATGTATTCTTTCTCAGTGGGTGTACAGATGTTCACAGTTTCTTTTGGGCCTTTAAAAAACAAAACTTGTATATTTTAGGTTGAATCTTTGTTGGCCTGTATGAAAATATTATTCATGTTTGAGGTTGACGGCACATTGAAGTGTCAGCCAGATGTTTCAAATTCGATCTGAGGATCACACTGTTACTGTGGGACCTGCCACGTTTTGGTGTAGGTAGTTCAGTAAGACAATGTAGAAGACGGATGCAGTCCAGTAGATTCTACAATTCTACAATTCTACAATTTCATTTAGCAGACGCTTTTCTCCAAAGCGACGTACAACACAGGCAAGAATTCAGACATAAGGAAAAACCTTTAGTAAGTGCTAAAGTGCTTCAAGTGCGATTGGTCGAAGGTGTTGCCATCAAGTTGCAGAAGAATTGCCCCCCCCCCCCCCCCCTTTTTTTTTCAACTTCGTCAGCGCTAAAAAGTGCCGGGTTTTGGACCACCTGACTTATTCTACCCCTAAGGTGGAGTTGGATTAAGTGCCTAGGTGTTCTCTGAACAATTGAGTCTTCAATTGTCTCTGCAGTAGATGGGGTGTTTTACAATAGAGTGCAAGCTAGAGCAGCTGACAGCTTTCATAACCATGTATTTGCTGTAGGTAGACGCATAAAAAGCACCTGCTTATATTATTCAGTGACTGGCTTGTCAGGAAACGCTGTTGATGGCATGCAAGCACGCCTTCCAAAATCTAAAAGCATCTTCCTTTCACATTGTTTAACATGGGGGACGCTGTTTCTTAAAATGTGAAGCCTGCTGAAATATTCACAGCTCGTAGCATTTGCCGTTCATGGGATTCTCATCAGTGCATTGCCCATTAAAGTGATCCCACTGCAGCGCTCTCCCTTGTTCACCACTGCACACACTGAAGTGTAATTAGAGAGAGAGAGGTTGCTCATTTCCCTTGGGCCATTTACCATCCTCTCCCTACTGCTGCTGGTTCCTTTCTGCATGTTTTCATTTGGTAACATCTTGAGTTGGCACCTCAGCACTCCCCGAGCCCAAAGATCCACTTCAGAGATTCAGACTGAATGCAGGTCTTGGTGCTGCACGTAAGGGTTAATGTTCATGGTTTAGTTTAAAATAAAGATGACTTATTGTCTAGACATGCAATGATGTGTAAATCTTTATCACCACTTGCTGGTAACATTACACTATTTCCATGATTATATGTACGCAGATCAAAATCCGTTTTCTTGGTTTAATAAGGAAACATCTATTTTGGATTTTGAATATGAGCCTCTGTTTTTCTGTCTTCATAAAACAGACCTGTAGCACAAGCTGTAGGGCGGCTGTTGAGAGCTGTGCACTTTCCTCACTGTCAAACTGACTTTGACACTGTATTGGTCTCAGGCAAAACAAGACATAAAGGACCCAATAAGCTGCACGCATTAACCTCTGCAGTCATGTGCTGGTGTGTCATGCATGCTAAGCATGCACAGCCAAGTGTCTACGCTGTTAAAACACGCTACCCACAAATTCAGAACAGGACTCAGGCCCCAGGGAATTATTGCATGCTATTGGTTAGTAGCTGGCGGGGTGAATCCTCCACAGCGCTCATTTAAAATGTTGTCAAAGCTTTAATAGTCCCGTGGGGTTGGTCCTATAGAGGTGCTTCAGTCTACTCTAGAAACCAAAAAGGCAGAACAGATATCAACATACCATAGGAAACACAATGCTTTGTCTGAGTGTTAACTTCAATTTTTCTGTCTGCTGTCTGGCGTCACGCTTTGCACAACTGCGTGTTAATAATTCGTTGGATTTCTAAGCCATTTCCAAACTATTGGGGTTAATTCTTTGCAGGCCGGATTAAATCAATCCATTTGATTGTGAGCTCTGTGTGGTTTATCTCTTTCTATGCTAACTGACCCCCAGAGTGCGACTGGATTGTCTCCAACATCTTATCTTTTGCACATACCGTGAAATAATGATCCCCTTTGTTGTGTCTACTCAGTTCATGTATTCTTCTCAACAACCAGAAAGATATACGACGTCCAGCTAATATGACAATAATCTGGGCTTCTCAGTTTTATACAAATAAAATTCATTGCAAAAAATGTTCTGAAACTTGACCTCCTATGTAATCATTTAACATACAGATTGGTTGGCTTGCAGCTAAATTACCATAAATCACAACAACATCATATTTGAGGCCAGAGTGTCATATTAAACGGATTTTCTCAGAGATTGTCCCACGTAAATCCTATGGGGGGCAAGCTCAGGCCAGCCGAACAGCAGCTGTCTTTAGCTACTCAAATTGGCCCTGGCACTAAAAACAAGATGAAATTAATATGCTGTTTGCTCTCTGTAGTGTGGAGGGATTAGAGTATCCAACAGTATCAGGATTTGGGATTCAGTGTGTACAGCACATGACCAGAGAGAACAGTTCGACTGCAGCAGTCAGGGTCAGACAAGGTAGAGCAGGGGGTTGGAGGAGGAGCCTATCTGTTAATTAAGAGGCACACTTAAACAGCAGCAGAAGCTGTTGTGAGGATTACACCAAGGTCATATTAAATATGCGCAGATATTTTTTTTTTCCGAAAAAGCACTGCAAAGTGGTCTAATTACAGTGAACATCAAAGCTGTTCAGCCAGCAATGGGAGTAATAGGATCAGCAGAAGTCAGAGGATCTCATTTAAAACTATTAGCACAGAATATGTAGCAGTGTTAGGATGTAACACAGCAAAACAGGGTGTAAATATTATTTAGGATTTTTGGATGAGATTATACCTACGTTTTAATGCTGTAACCTAGATAAAAATAGAAATAAGTCAACATGCCTTAAAGGGGCAGTACACTCTGTCCAATGGCATTATATAAAAAGTTAAGGTTTGACCAAAGTCATTAGGATTCATCTGGAAAAATGGTAATTCGTCTGCTAGATGATGAAATTTCTCACTGGATAGGAGAAACATGCGTTGACGTGCTGATCACGCCAGAGGAAAAAGTCAGAAGATCACCACAGTCAGTGGGATTCATTCTCCTGGTACCACAATTGTGTGTTCAAACTTTTATGCTAATCCACTCTATATTTGTTGAGATATTTCCGTCTGGACCAAAGCTGTGCACCAACAGACTGACTGACATTGCCAAAGCTAAAGCTCTCCAAAGCTATGGTGATAAAGTATTGTAAAGCTAATGAGAACATTTCCAGAGGAGCATACGCATTCAGTCAAGAGTCCCTGCCACTAGTGAATGAGACAGGCTCCTCTTTTGCACCATCTCTGCCAGAAAGCTGACGATATGACCCCAAGGACTACGGCTATTCAGCAGGGGGAGTCACAGGGCAAGCTGGCTCTGCCATCTGAACAGAGCTGGGAAGGCCGTGGGCCAGAGAGAGAGGCTCAGTGACCAAGGCCATGCTTCTACGCTTGTCTATGCTTGTAGGCATGAACACTATGCCTTGTCTTCAGCACCAGCAGGATATTTGAAAGATGCAGTTGTCAGAGGAAAAATATTTCAGCTCTTACTTAAGATGCTGGGTGGTTCAGGCAAACAGTGACTAAGGCCTGAGCTGTCACGGAGCTTGTGGCAACAACAGCATCACAGGTCATTTTATTCATCTGTCATGTACCATACCACTGAATTCAACTGAATGGCTGACGGCAAGACAAAGACACTAAACAGCTTTATTATTTTGAATAAAAAAAAAGAAAATAAAACTCAGGAGGATTTGTTCATTTGAGCTAAAATTACATTATATAATAATAACTTTATTTGTATAGCACCTTAAAGAAGAACATTCACAAAGTGCTTTACATTGTACATTGGCCCCTCATCTCTCCTAATTAGTCTGATGAGAGCTGTAGAGCTGTAGAGCAATATAATATTATAGATCTTAATATTACCATGTGAAGTTCTGTGAGATTATTTATGTTGTGTAGGACGGTGCTATATAAATAAAATTGAATTGAATGGAACTGAATTGAATGCAGCTGATTTGAAATGAATTGATTGGATTTAAATTAATAATATATAATTTACTGAACTTAATTTAATCAGATTGAATTGAATTGAATTGAATTGAATTGAATTGAATTGAACTGATGTTGGGCACTGAGTTGAATGGTCTCAGCTCAACAGGCACAGACTGATTAACAGCTGACCAGGTATAGTTTCGGAGACATGGATGAAGTCATTCCTACATGTAAAACTTTTTTTTTTAAATGGAGGTCATCATAGACTTTTTCTTTTAGTGTAGGACTAGACTTAATCCATGTTGGGGGAAACTGCCTGTTAGTGTTTAATCTGACAGTATTCAAATGACTTATTGGTCAAAATTATTCATCAGTATGATTAGTTTCCTATTTAGACTGAAAATGTTCCTTGATAAAAGTTTAAATATGGACTGCTTTTAAGAAGACTAGACAGGTTCTACGCTACTTTTAGGGCTACATCTTGTCAGTCTAATCCTTCAACACTTCATTAACCTCTCAAACCATCTCTTTGACTGTGCCGCAAAGTTTGTAGTTACCACATCATGCAATTGGACAAATATTCTGGCACAAAGTGGAGCCTGGAGTGTTTCTCAACAAATCTGACAATGGAAGCTCTAGTGGCCAGAGGCTCCTGCCTTTATCTTCCAAAGATTCTCAGATGTGCGCTCCGTGGACACCCGTTAGCAGACAGTCAGTGTAGTGATGATGAACTGGAGGTGGACTGAGTACTCTGACTCTCCAGTCTGGGCATGTCTCACAGATGACGCACTGTTGCTCCATCTTGGGGGAGTGCTGTGAGTACTTCCACTGCCTCTGCTGCCATCTCATTGTTGACAAAGCTCATCAGTTAGTGCTCTCCAGCTGGTCTGTGATCTGATGCGTGCTTGACACCGAAGCACATGAAGCACAGTAAATGTGGATCAGAGGCAGCAACCAAGATGGGGAATGATGGGCAGCATTTAGTCAGAGCAGTGTCAGACTAATTTATCCTTGGCTGTGCTGTCATCTTGAAGTGGAGATGAGGAGCTAAGCCTATGGAGCAGGCAAAGTGAAAATAGAACATCTGTCTATCGGTTTAGATGCTATACTTCAAGCTCACCAGCAGCTGGAGGTTAAGTAAATGCTACAGTTCTTTTTTAATCTTGCTACTTGGAAAAGCATGTGTGCCACATGCAATTCTATCTAGAGTTGTGTAGTTTTTTCCTTTGGCATTACTGATTTCAGTGAATAAGTGGAAAGACAGAATACATTGGAAACCACAGAAAAGGGAGTCTGCAAATGTAATCCAAACTGTGTCACACACCAGCTTGACTAATTTTCATTCCCGGTTATGTATACTGTATGCACATACTCACAGCTCACGACGTGCTTGCCAACACACTGAGATTATAGTACAGTACATCTACATATTTAACGTCTCCAGTGATGAAAGGAAGAGCTGTTTCATTATGAAAGAAAAAGCCTTTTATAATTAAAGCTTTAAGAATAGAATAGAGGTGATTAAGGGGATAAAAAAATAAGCTCTCCCTCTTCTTTTACAAATGGTCAGAGATAAATTCTCGCTGCTGCCTAATGCTGAAAGTACTTTTCCTCATTGTAAAAAACAGGTAGGAATTATACTTTTAAAGACAGGGGGAATTTAAATGAATACAAAATCCCCCTTTTTTGGAGACTACCACATCCAACAATTCTTACATTCTAATTGACCCTACTCTCTGACTATGAACAGTAGGAGTGTCTAAAACAATTTAATTAGGTTGAAGAAAAGGTCGCTGTTCAGCTCAAAAGAGAGGAACTTTGTTGCATGTTCACAAGAATAGAAGTGGTTAAGATTGTGGAACAGTTATGGAACATCAGACCTCATTTCTATGTCGATTTTGTGAGTCTATTGTCTAGCTAATCAGATGTAGACTGTGGGCATAATCCTGCTATTTCTGTTGTGCATTTTACATGTACCCCTTGTGCTATTTGCAGATTTTTAAAAAATATATCATGAGAGGAAACAACAACAACCACCAATCTAGCAACCTACATGCTAAAAATCACAAGAATTTTTGGAGAGTACAATAATTAACCGCACCTGACGTACGTCAGCGGGGTTACTGCATTCGCTTCGGTATCTGGCTGGGTAAGTATGTATGTGGGTACTTTTGCTCAGTGCTCCCTGTTATGTATCAGAGCTATAAACAATCTGAAGAGGTCAAAGATATAGATGCTATGAAAACTGGAAAATTACTTGCTTGTGTAGTTTAGGGTAGTGTAATATGAAACAATGTATCACATTTTACATCAAATGTTTTTGTGTCAAATCCTAAACTGCAAAGAAACAAGTCATTGTTATTGTTGCAATAAATGCAGCAAAATATTCAGGACAGAATTTGTATCTAAAATGTGATGAAGGAAGTAAAATACAAATGCTCAAATATAAGATAAGCCAGTCAAAGTACAGTACTTTAAATACTCAGTGGCTTTGAAAACAATGTTGTCTCAAATGCAGTGGTTTTAGTTATGGATATTAAAATAATTTGGATGCACAATGAACCGATTTCAAGAACTTTATTGTTATATACACATCAGAAACACAGAGAGATTCTTATTTGGACCACACTACCTGGGGATTGGGTGGTTATGGGGTGGGGTGTCATTAGACGGGACAGGCCCCAGTGCAATGCTGTACTGTGGTCCCCTGTCTATGCCCCCACCCTGCCACTACTTCCCCCAATTTTAACACGCTCGGTGGCTCCTGCGGGGGGGCTGTATGGACCTCCTTGGGCTGGAGGAGACAGCTCCCTCCTTTTGGTGGAGGTTTTCATGCATGCCAGACCCACCACACCGGCACCTACCAAACTCAATAGAGTTTGTTCCTCCGGTCGCTGAGTCAGTGGAGGTTGCTGGGTTAGTGTCTGTGGATCTCACTCTGCTTTATCTATCCTTCTTGTGGTCACCTGACATCTTCATGATTGATCCAGTTGGGATTCTGTCGTATCTGGTGTTTGTGAAGGGTCTTAGATTTGTAACTGGTTTTAAAGTGTGAATTAAAGAGCACAAACAAATAGAATGCACCTTTTCTCTTAGAACACTGTCTATGTCTCAACTTTCTGTCTGTCCTGTGTTTGTTTTATGTTTCACTTGGGTATGCACAGCCCTCAATGGCATAATGTAGGAAACAGCTTGAAATAAGCATGATAGCTTAATTTACCATGAGGGCAGGTGATGGTCACAGTCACGAAGAAAAAAAAAATTGCATGAAGCTTAAGTAATGATGCCATGGTTGGTTGGTGTCATTTTTGAGCGGATTTGCAGACAAAAAAAAAAAAAAAAAAAAAGAAGTCCGGTCCACTTTTTCCAAAAATCCGGTCCACGTTTTCCAAAAGTCCGGTCCACTTTTTCCAAAGATCCGGTCCACGTTTTCCAAAAGTCCGATCCACTTTTTCAAAAAATCCGGTCCACGTTTTCCAAAAGTCCGGTCCACTTTTTCCAGAAGTCCGGTCCACGTTTTCCAAAAGTCCGGTCCATTTTTTCAAAAAATCCGGTCCACGTTTTCCAAAAGTCCGGTCCACTTCTCCCTCCGTTGAATCGTCGCCTTATCGTGGTGGAGAGGTTTGAGTGTCTCAGTGATCCTGGGAGCTATGCTGTCCGGGGCATAAGCCCCTGGTAGGGTCTCCCAAGGCAAACTGGTCCTAGGTGAGAGAACAGACGAAGCCGCTACGTCGGTGGGGGGGGGGGTTGCTAGCTGAGCTGCGAGCTGAGCTGCTAAGCTGCCTGCCTGGCTAAATACTGGAGCTATGTCGAAAATTCATTTCTCCATCGCTCACATGTGTGAAATGACATATGAAAACAGACCCCAGGTTGAAAAAAACCGAAGTTCCCCTCAGACACTTATTTAGTTGACATTTTAGTGATATCCAGTCCTTTTTTATTAATAAGTGATTTTTTTCCATGATAAATAATCATGGAATTTGTAAACACATGATCACAATGAACATAAAAAACATTACACTTTTTAAAAAAAAGTATGCAGCATACATCCCATGGACTTGAAAAGTCCATCCATTCTCTATACACCGCTTTATCCTCACTGGGGGTGCTGGAGCCTATCCCAGCTGACACGAGCGAAGGCAGGGGACACCCTGGACATGTCGCCAGTCTGTCGCAGGGCTACATATACAGACAAACAATCACTCTCGCATTCACACCTATGGACAATTTAGAGTAATCAATTAACCTCAGCATATTTAACCACGCCTGACGTACGTCAGCGGGGTTACTGCATTCGCGTCGGTATCTGGCTGGGTAAGTATGTATGTGGGTGGGTGGCGGTGTGGGTATGTATGTCCGGTCCGATATCTCTGCAAGTGCTGAAGTCAGGATAATCAAACTTGGCACTGAAGATCAGTCTAAGGTCCCCTGCTCAGTTGTGGAGTTAGAGGTCAGCAGCTCAAGTAGGAAGGGATATACGTAGGATGATCAAAATTGATAGAGTATCATGCATGGGCATGGTTCTGCCCTCTACTGGGGGCTTGTCTAGTTCATCATTCAGTTCATTCTTTCAGTGAACTAGCATTTTAATGACAGTTCTCATTTCCCTTCAACCAAATGATCCACCAAAAATAATTCTACCCAACTGTATGTAATTGCAGGGGCACTATCACTGCATCCGAGGCTTAGCACTGCTAGAGACAGCTGTGATTGGTTTAAATACAAACAAACCTGAGTGTTTTTTCCCCCACAGGAGAATGACCGATGTCTGGCTCTGCGAGACTAGTGGCTCTATAACTGCGTCACCTCACCTTGTCCTTTGCTAGTGCCATAGTTACTACAGCCAGAAGACGATGCTGTCACAATGAAAAGCAACTATGACACAAAGCCACTTTGTCGTTCCTGTTTAATGGGAAGACAAGCTCACCACGTTAAAGGATTATGTTAGGATCACCTGCTTTAATATTACAACTTCCTTTCTGGGAAATTGTGTCTCAGTTCATCTGCGTTTCTTCTCAAGCAATCATTTTTGTAATCTGCAACTCTAACCAATCACAGAGTGTAGCCTGGCCTATAAAATCATCAGTTTTAAGTACACAGAAAATAGTGTTAATATTGGAAAATATCAGTCAGTTCACTAGACTGTTGGGGTCAGCGTGATGGACAAGAGGTACATGGCCATGTTAAGCCAGCTAAGATCCGATTAATCTTCAGTATAGAAGCAGCGAGATCAGGGACTCCACTGTTAGTGTTCATTCACAAAAAAATATTTAAATCCTGATCAGAGATCTCTTCTTACCCAGTAAAGGCCCCACCAATATCTGAGTTAAAGAAAATGGTGTTTAAATACAGATAAATGCCATTTAATGTGTTGCGGCTGAGCACCTTATTAGCTATGCAGCCTAAAAATTTACTGTAGCAGTGTATTTTACCTGAATATGAATACGAATGTTTGTTTCATTAGGACAAGATGTGTTTATGTTGGTAAATGAGATAAGATGGACATTTCAGCAGGAAATCTAATGTGGCTTGCTGTTCCGTATGTGTGTCTCCTGCGCTTTGTAGCAGACTGTTGTATGGCTCAGTGTGACCGTCTGCTCTGCCTATGATACAACACTGACGTTTCTACTTCCTGCAAAATTGGATTGGCTGTACCAAAATAAGGCCTCCATCTACGTAAATGGAGGATTAACTATTCCAACAAATTCATGTAATATGTAATATGTATGCTGTACTGTAAGATATGTATGACAGTACTTAAAGAGACCACAAACCAAAGCAGAAGACAGGTTTTGATCTGCTTCATCTGCAGCCAGATAGCCAGATGGCCCAATACGGCAGCTTTTAAAAGAAAAACAGAAGGGAAATGAGACTCCATCCCTGTGGGACTGTTTAACGCTGTAGGACAGAAAGTCGCGCTGGGCCTGTCTCCTGGGTTTTCTTGCCTCCCTGAGCCTGCTGCTGAGCATAGAAACAAAGCTGTGCGTTTGGGTGAGGTGCATGTGGACCACAGGATAACAGCAATTATTCAAAGCAATCACAGCATCGAGTAAATTAGTGTTATCGCTAGACCAGCCATCTGGATGAGCTGACATCAAGTTACTGAAGTTTCCTTTGATCCTTGTTGAACATGTCTGAACTGCCCATCTGTGTCACCTTTATAGGCCAGGTGAAGGTCAGAAAGTTCTCACTCCTCCTATTTTTCAAGCTCTCATTTCTTACTGTCTCACAGAAGAAATAGTATAGCAGCTACCTTGAGTCTTTGTTTAGGGTTTTGTCTGTAAGCTAAAATCATTAAGTGTAACAATAAACGCTTGCCAAAATGAAACAGCTGTTTGTGCTGGTTCAGTTTTCTAAACATTTGTCATATTTTTCCTTCAAGGTACTTAACGTCAAATGTTCAGCTACTGTTAGGATCACTTTCAGTTTTTTATCCTCCATTTCTTTTATTCTTCAAAGTTGCCAAGCTAATTAAAGTTACACATTAAGACCAATTTGGACCACTTTTGTTCCACTAATTCTTTGTTTCATTGTTTGGGAATAGTCCAACTTGTTCTTGGACAGAAAGAACACAATATCATGTTTGTTAAAAATGACTACTCTTCACTAGACTTCCCTAAGGAATTCTTTTTCAAGTAGTTTCTCCAGGAGACGAGGCTCATTCAGCTTTTGTGCAAAGATAAGTACACAGAATGAAGAGGGATATCTAAAGGAAACTATAGATTTTACATCTTCAGAGAAAGAAAATACCGATAAGATATATGGTGCTAAATAACACCACTTAACAGTCAGCACCATTGTGTGTGAATACATTTTGTGCATTACAGAAGGCTTGCATTAAAACACAAAACATGGCGACATTCATTAAGCTCTAATCTGTGTATGATTTCTTTCTCTATGCCTCTATGACTGACACTGCTATCAAACATTCGCTTCATTGTGTGAGCACAGAATAGAGTCTTAACATTCATCTCAGAAGTCTATTACTGATTCTCACATTGTCACCACCACTAACAGCTATGGGATTGTGTGGTCGAGTCACAATACTCCTGACAACAATGACAAACGCTTGGCTTGCTTTTGCGCTCCGAGCATCATATCATCACAAAGCAATTCAACTAACAAAGCTCAGCCTTGACAACAGCATCCTAACTCTCCCCACGAACAGAAATAAATTACAAAAAGTTCCAAATGTGCACGACATTTTATTTAGCAAAGAATTCCACTAAAAACTTTCCAAATGTGCAACTAAAACCCCACAGAGTTTCCCAGTTTTTTCTAAAGGTTATCCATCTGTGGCTACATTTGCATGCCTTCTGTTCTTTACATAGAAATCTGCATCTTGAAGACACAAAGAAAAATCTAAGCTCTTCCTGGAATTCTTTGACTAGGGGAGGATTATAGTAGACTCCTTGGCTTAGATGGTGATGTCCACCAAATATATTATTTCCATGAAACAGCTAATTGATAGCGGTGTCAAAATCAATCACATGAATCTTGAGCTTCTTTCAGCTTTCAGGAGTTTTTAAGAGACCAGAACTTAGAGGAAGTGGATGTTTGTGTCTGTGTAGATTTTAGTGGAGCGTAACTGGGCACTTCTTTTTGGATCCTGAATACATTTTGTCTCTCATCCAAGAGGCTTCTTTAGTTCTAACTGACTGATGGGGAGTCCTAAACATAAGTGATGTGCCTGTTCTGCAGGACCAGCTCCTCTGGATGAAACTTAGCAGTTCACCTGACACTCCTTTGAGGACAACAATGTTGGACCGAGAAGGCAGATGGTTTTAGAGAGGAGTGAATGGTACCATTCATGTTAAACTGGAACAACCACCTATAAGCACAGCATGGGGTCTACTCTCTTACCAATACCACATTTCAGGTACTTACAACGCAGGTTTGAGATCACTCCCCATAAGGTTTTCACACCATTTACAGTCTTGACCTTGCAGTTGTACTATCATTTTTGAAGTATACAGGCCATTAATGGGCCATTAGTTGCCATCAGCCAGTTAGGACAGAGGAAGCCTTGTGAATGAAGGAATGCTTTGTTTGAAGAACCAAAAACAGAAGTCCAGTTGCCTGCTATTGAAGTATTTGCAGGTGTCTACCTAGAGAACACAGTTACTGTAAATGCTGTTATGCACTGCATGCTCTGTTTTGGTCTCTGATATCTCCTCAGAGAAATATCTGGTTCCGTTATGTTGACTGGCTTATGAATGACTGCGTTTTCTTGCCATTTGGTACTGGACGAGTAGCCTACAGTCAATTTATCAGAGGTTTTTGTTGAATACATATCTGCTGTGAATGAAAATGGGCTGAATATCATACATTATACTGAAAGTACACTGAAAGATTTGTAGAGCTGAGTGGGACTGTAAAGGGTGCTTTTGACCCAAGCAAGACCTTTACAGCAGAATCAGGGTTAAACAGTGGAACACATTTGACAGCACTATGAAAAATAAAGGCTGATATTCTTGTAAATTAAATTCAAGTCACTACATGTAGTGCTTTCACTAAAACAGTACTAGCTACTATTCGTTCCAACACTGGCAACAAAAGAAATTGCCCTTATAGGGAAAAAAATCCATGGAGACGTCAATAGGCTTTTGAGCTCTGTTGATGTTTGTAGCCGGACTGAGGTCAATAGAAGTCACAGTGAATGAACATCCATAATAAACCTGTACAAATGGGCTAAAAGTGTCAATAGCTCGGGAGGACAGTTTAAGAAAAAATTCACTAATACTGATGCTTCAAGGTGGCAAGCGGACAAGTTCATACTGTAAGTAAATGGGGTCTAATTGGCAGAGTGGACGTAGACCGAGCATTTGCTCTATCGCTTCTTTCTGCAATAAGAAAGTGTTGGAGTGGAGGATGAGTGCTAAACCTCTGACTGATGCACACAGAGCGGGCTGCGTTTCTCCGAGTACCCTCTGCTGGAAGGACACTCATTTACCAGATTGATGGGGCGCTTTATTGCCTGCCACCTCTCTTCCTTAGGCCCTCGCCATCCCCTCATCTCCTCCCTCTCTTTTATACCTATTTCTCTTTTTATCTCCTCCTCCTTTTCTCTGCCTCACTCTACTTTGGTCACGCACACAAACACCTACTGTAAATCCACTCTCTCCTCGCTCTGTCCGCACACACAGTCTTTTTCAGATTGCTTTGTGGAAGCACAATGAGACTCTCTCCTAACCTCTTTAACACCTCCACCACCTCACTAGTGCTCAGCCACTCATCTTGGTTTACGAACAGAACAACAAGCGAGAGACAGCACACACACATACACACACATATATATGAATGCACACACACACACACACACGCGCACACACACGCACACACACACACACGCACACACACGCACACACACGCACACAAAACTGCTATGGGCTATTCTGAGCACAAACTATACACTATCCAGTGTTCTGCAGAAGTATATTTTGTTGTGTTTTTTTAATGCCTCTTCATATCTCCATAGCAATCAATTAATTAGGTGTTCTAATAATAAAAGGAAATAAATCTGTTCTCTGTGGCAATCACAGCCCCGCTAAAAGCTAGTCCAATCATTGCATTCTGTCTGCATAAGAAAAATGAATGGTCTACCTGCCTGCCAAACTACAAACCTATCTTTCTGCCTTCCACAAGGATTTTCGGACACATTTTGTAACCACATTTTACAGGTCCACCTAAATCTTCAGCATCTTGCTCTGCTAAACCTGCCAGATGACTGCGTCCATTTGTGTGTTTGTGAGTCTTTCGTCGTGTCGTCGTGGTCTGCATCCTCCTCCAGTTTCACTAAGGCACACATCTGTGAAAATGTTTGCCACATATGCGTATCGTAGCCTCATTGTGAGCAAGTGTCATTTAGTACATTTATCTTATATTAGTCTATATTGATTTTAAATGGGCCATTTCGCAGATGCGGTTTTGTGCTGCTCTCCCAACCAACGCTCTCTAGTGGATTAGTCCTCCAGCAATACTAAGACAGTGCACATTCATGACTTTAAAGGGAGCCCTGAAGGGTTTGTTTCTAATGTACGTTTTTCTGCGTATGAACAATGCACCAGGAAAGGCTGGGAAGAAGAAGACTGCAAACTAATAAACTAGTAAACAATGCAAGTTTAGGTGTTTTCCAAGGAACAAACTGCATGACATGCAAACAAATGAACTCCACAGGGTACGTAAATCATTTAACCTGTTTCATGTGTAGAATAACTAGAATCCATATCACAATTTAACAAACTCGAAAATGGCGTCTTATGTTGCTTTTCTCTCCACTAAACAGACTTGAAGCTGTAAATAAATAATCTTAATGCCTAAAGAGCTTAAGCAGCTGTGATCAATTGTTTTACATTAACAATAAATCACGACTGTGTACAAATGGTTGTTTGTGGTTTGAGACCTACAGAGAATTATCACTCGACTCTGTGTTCCCCCTCAGCTCTACTGAGCATTTACGGGTATTTGAGCTCTTTGTTTTGGTTTTATGGCCCCATATTTCACAACAACTGTTTACATTAAAAAGCTTTGATGAATCTTTTTATGCTGATTATCCAACCAGCAGAGAGATAAATATAGTGCATAGCTGGTGAGCATAATGGTGTATTTAGCAGAGAAAGAGTCAGATATGTCCCTCAGGAGCTGGTGGAAACGAGATAGAAAAGAGTGAATATTTGGCTTATATTAATCAGGTGGACAAAAACACTGTGCTAATGACACTCTGCATCTGTATGATGTACAAACCAGCTACTGCTTGATCACCATATGAACTTTATGTGGCAGATACCTTAAACCAGTGCTGTGTTTTAAGCTGCTGCCACTAATAACAAAAAAATAAATAAAAATGGTATGGCAGATACAAGCAAATTATCAATTACCGACAATAATATATTGATCCAGTTGTACTGCAAATATGCATACTCCTAGCATGAGTCACAGCAGCCAAATCAAATGCAACAAAAGGAAAAGTAATAAACTGTTATAAAGGCTGCAACCAAACAAATGTGAATGTGTGGAAAACTGCATACCGATAGAGGTGCAAACGTATTCTGAGACACACAACACATGCATATAGATCCCACTGCAAGGGTCTTTTTTTGTCAAGCATGACTTCTGCAGTCAGACAGCTCTCCGGAGCGATCTCACATGGCAAATCAAATCAGTGATCAGCTGGAAAACCGCTGCCTCATGCATAAGTAAAGACCACCCCCGGCCCTGCGCATAGCACACACCTGATCTCATTCACGTACACACACAAACAGTGACGGCCTTATCTAAACAGCCTGAGGCGCTCCTCGCACACATATGCTAACTTATTCATATGAGGAAACACGCAAGAAGCAGACCATAAATTGCAGGTGACATATGGATTTTGTCCCCCGGAGAGGAGCGACGGGATGACGAACACATGGCTGCACAGACGTGGCCGTCAATGCCGCTGAGCTCATTGGCCCTCGTTGACCTGAGACACGCCAAGGGCAATAAGTGATGAGTGAGTGTGTCTTTGACCCTGAAGAAACCCACCATAACACAGCATCCATATACTATCATGCACTTCGCTCGCCTCCCCTTCCTCTGTCTTTCCATCTGCAATACTACACAGTCTGACTCACCAGCTGCTCTCACAGAACACAGCCACTGTATTCACACTGCCGGGATCAGACAATGCACAGTTTGTTTTCTTTTTTTCAGTGTTTGATGTCAAAAAAAAAGGTATAAGGTAGCAGATGTGACCAATTTTTTTAAAAAAAATCAAGGGCCCTTTCTCAAACCTTGGTGATTAAGTGAATTATCTGACACAAAACTAGTTCTAAATTAGAGCTTCTTCTTGGCCAGTGAATCTTGCCAGAATTGTACGTCGATGGATTCTGTTCCTGCAGAGGGACCATTAATAGTGTAGTGATCATCATCGATTTCCCTCAGGTAATCATCATTTGTCACATTTCAGACATCCGGAGGTTTAATGCGGCATCACAAATGGCTTTCTGATTAATAGGAACAATGCTCAGAGGAGGCAGCAACACAGAGGCCGTTCTCATAGGATCTGTGGTGCTGTGCTTTTCCAGGACAACCCGTCTTTGTTGCCTGTCGGCGAATTCAAATATACAGCTGGTGTAAAGCAGCAGAGCATTGTGGCTTAGAGCGGAGATGCAAATTCAGACCGGACAGCAAAGCAACGGAAAATTACATATTTGGATAACTACTGTGAGAGCACACACACATAAGTCCTCTCCAAACACTTTCCGCTTTCTTGCCTTCAGCAGGATGATGTCTGAGGCTGTTCTGGTTCCTTAAATACAGTTTGCTGCAAAAAACAAAGACCATGATTGGGTATCTAAGAGAATGTAAAAGTGTTCAAAGGTTGCAGCACTACTCCTGCTCCTACCAGCGAGTTTCTTGATAATTACAACTGGATTCACCACCTCCCACCTCAGGCATGTACTGCAGATTTGGGGTCATCGAGGTAACTTCAGGTTTAACTCTGGCTTTTCAGGACTATAATGGTGGTTCACTTCTTACCACAGCACATCGCCATGGTAACATATGCCGCTCCAGGGCAGGTTATGTTGGAGCTAACAGATCAACAGATATAAAAACACCACCCACTGACCAATCAGTTCCTGGAAGATGCCGGTATGCAGAAGATGAGAGGGGAACGTATGAGTTTCTGGAATTGCAAGTGATTTCAAATCCAGCTCATTGTTCCATGTTCCCTTGTATAATACAATGCTAAAACAGAATCTGATTAAAACACTAAAGCCTTACACCCTACTTGTTGACCTTATAAGACTCACACACCATGAATGCTGAGTTCATCCCCCACACTTCACCACAGAAAGCTTTATTTTTATTACTTGACTTTTCACTCTGTAATTTCTGGGAGTAGCATGCAGGGACTTCATCTGTAATTGTGTTGTACAATATTGTGATGTATGATAGTAATTAAACTTAATATTGTATTATGAATGAGAAACCTACATCTAAGCAACTTGCACATAATTGTGTTAACACAATTAGTAAAAAACATAATAAAATAGGTTGTGCCATTCTGTTGCAAGTTGTCCTGTCCACGTAGGCAAATGGCCATCTTGTGCCAACGCTGCCTCTTTTTATGTAAACATGAGTTGATAACCAGCATCATGTGACTGTGGTTGTTAGTTTTTGTGCAACCAGATAACGGAACGATATCCGTTCACCAGGTGTTGAACGTGCTTCAAAGTGCAATCTCCTGGCTGGCAGCTAATTCATGTTAATGTGTTTTTGTGTTCCAGCCATTTTAGTTGAGCATAAATAAACCCTTGCGTTAGGGTTGATATTGCAAAAAACTACAAATGGGTCTTCTTGATTTGCAGTCATCGTTCCTGCTTTGATTCCAAAACAGTGCCTCTGTTTCTACGATTTTAATATCCAACTATGTCGAGAGGTAAACAATCCACACTCAAACTGAACCAACAAGTTAAATAAATTTGTCCATAAAACAAATGTAAATTTAGCTCACTTGGCATTTATGGTGATTTATGACTCATGACTTATGACTATTCAGTGTCCAGTATATAAAGGCAAGACAGGCTGCATTAAAAAGAACATGGTGTCTTGGTGAACAGTTGTGTGAAACGTTTGAGAGAGAAACAGTGCCTAGCTGTGCGCTTTGTTCCGCTCGGTTTATAAAGACTTTGAGGAGAGCTCAGAGACGCTCCGCTCCTCGCCGGGTCCAAAGGTCAGGACCCTGGACAGCTCCATCAACCCTGAACTCTCCGACAATCAGCTCAAGTAAAACCGCTTTGGAGTTCATCATTAGCAAGAACGGGTTTCTAACCTTCACTGGAGCCTAAACTTCAGCTCATATGCGGCTTCATCTCGTGTCACATCTTCTCCAGCTGTATCTCATTTGTGCCTTTGGGCTGACGGGTCAAAGGTTACGCCATTTTGTCTCCTCATCACACTTCGGCCGACACTAAGATCCGGGCCTCGGCTTTAATCTCCAGGGATGAATTTCATCTAAATTAAGGATCGGATTTACGTCATGACTTTCTATACACACAAGGCTTCCGCTGCGCTCAATAAATTCTTGACCGAAGTGCAGAAACGGCATGATCACAGTCAGCAGTTGGAGAAGTTTGTCCGCGCTGCGATTACAGGAAGTACATTATCTTCACCTAACAGCCCATTCTTTATTTAATAGATTCCCTCATGAATAATAATGCGTTTATCGATTTTGTTTGATAAAATAATAGACTCCCCCACAGCGGAGACACGTCACTCAGGATCAGATCGGATGTAACTCTACATGACAGCTTCTTGGATCGATGTATGTTACACTGTTCAAACTGTGATTTGTCATTTACAGTGTTCTCTGAAGATTTCAGAGCAATGTCATGACTCAGATTTCACCTTTAGTAATTAATGAATCTGCTTGTAAATGCCGAAAGCTTCTGGATAAATCACCACTTCTTGCATCAGTCTAACAAAGCAACAAATAACTAAAACCCTATGTGAAAAGTTATCAGGAAGAAAACCACAACCACTCCGTATATTCCACACACCACTTTCACAATCAGCTGCAGTGTCTTTAAACAGAGAGAACAGAAGAAGCTGTACAACAGGCAGACATGTACTGAAATAAAACCTGTATTACTGAGCTGTTGTATCAGTTTACGCTATAATGTGCTGTTTAAAGAGAAAAGACGAATATTTTGGGAAAGATGTGTTTTAATAATATTGGGACTGGAAGCAGCAAGAAACAGCTAGACTACTGTCCAAATGTAAATTAAAATGAAGCAGAAAATGAATACTTAGCAAATGTCTGAATTGATTTGGGCATGAGTACCATTACATGAAAGCTACACTGGACCCATTAATGCACAAATCTAACCATAATAGTGGAGTATCTGCATCCAATTTGGCTTCAGTAATAATGCAAAGCTGTTCTCTTCTGGCAGAAACAGTCTTCAGTACTCCAAAAATAAAACAAAAACTGCCTTTTGTGAACAGTTGCACTCTGTTTGATATAAATGCGCTACTTTATTTGGACTTCAGTGCTGAATATAATCAGATTAAATTTAGCTTTTTTTTTTAAAAAATACTAGCTTTCTCAAGCAGCCGAGCAAAAGAAATTAACCTTATTTATTTATTTATTTGGAATATTAAAAAACAAACAAACAAAACCCTTCTCTTTCATGTCAGGCTTGGACTACAGACAGCAAAACAGCATAGCTTTTCTCATCCCTAACCATATGTGAAGATGCCATTAGAAGTGGATTAAAGTGTCTTGGACTAAGAGAGTGTGCTTTTAATCAGGATTGTGCTTCAGTATGATGACATACTGAAAACAGAAATTAGGCCCTTGGTGCAGAGGCAGGTCCATGCTTTTCATGAGTAGTGAATTAAGTTTGCTAATATGTGAACTGTTTAGACATTATAAAGAATTCCAAACAGAGTGAGAGCTGATTTCAGTGATATGGAGTGACTGTTAAGCTTGGGGTAATACGATAAGTATTGCTCAAAGGCTGTGGATATATAAATAAATAGAAACTATTTTATATAGAAAATAGAAAAGTGATATAATTTGGTCCATTAAAGGTTTGATGCTACCAACACACAACACATGAAGCAGATGTTCTTTATGAACTCCTACTGAAATCCTGTTGATGCCCCTGGCATTTTAATTAACGAGATTTATTGCCTGAGTTAAAGTCCAACATGTAGGAGTTTTTTCAGTCCTCATTCATGATTTTATAAAACGACTAAGCAGCTGCTGGTTGTGCATCATTTTACACAGGCCTCTTTTCCTCTGTGCTGTTTGAAAGCTGCAAGCTTAGCTTCGTTATTTTACATTTTAATACCTTCCGTTTTTAAATACGGTCAACCTGAAATTAATTTTGGCACTAATTATCGGGCTCTTTTCACTTTTTTTAAACTCACTGAACTCATAAAATCTTCATATTTGAAAATGTCAAACAGGAATCTACACATGAAGTGCGATAAAAGTACCATCAAGTTGGTCCCATTTCAAATTTCAAACACTTCCTTTTCAACAGTTTCTCTGATGTGTGTAAAAAGCTGAACCAGGAGCATTAGGAAAGCATTTTACATCTTTAATAACACAAAACCAAACTGCACACAACAGACACAATAAACAGTTTACTTTGAAAGCTATTCATGGTCTGCATAAATTGAGGGGATTAAACACAAACACATTAAACCCAGAGAGACCTCAGCGAACCTCCTGTCATTGTATATGTATGAATAGGCCCTCAAGGTGTCTACCAACCCTTCATGTCTTTTTGCTGAGACATTTTGTCTGGTAGATGGTTGAATCAATGACTTTCAAGGCAGAAGAGGGATGGAAAAGGGAGCGGAAAGGAGGCAAGGGAGAGAGAGGAAGCGCAACTGAGAGAAAAGGAGTTTTGTGAAAGATTTAGAGGTTGGGATTGAAAATGCAAAAAGGCAAAAGAAGGCTTAGCTAACCCCAAAATCGTTTGGCTATTTTTCTGACAGCCAGGACTTTGAATTGATTTCAAAGAAAGAGAAAAAAAGTTCACCAAAACTCTTTTGAATACATTACGCACAGTAAGGGTGTTTGATTCAGAATGGCTCAGGAGACACACAATCAATTCCTAATTTGACAGCTGTAGATGTCTGTTCATTCCCATTTAAATAATTTCTGAGTCACGTAGTAGAAGTATAGAAGTGCCTTTCTTGAAAAGATGTTTTTAAAAAGGAGAGTTTCATTAACTATTTTTACTAGGTTGCTTTTAGCTGCAGCTCAGATTTCTCCAACTAAACCCCCCTTAAGACAGGAACCGTCCAGAGAAGCAACAATTCTCTGTAAGACGTTGGTAGTGAGATGAATCAGAGACAAGACATCATCAAACAAAAGTAGCATCAACTAGGAACAGGTCAAAGATCCTCAAGTGGGATGCAGCAGACAGCCAGAGAAACATCAAAGAAGTCATTCTCATCTGACACCAGAGGGAAGAATCTCACCCAGCGAGGGGAAGCTCATGTGACCAGTGGTGAGTAGCTGAACTAGCACTTATGCTAGGAGCTAATCTGCTTTTTTTTTTTGTTCCTTCCCACCATCGCCGATTGGATTGTTGGATTCTCTGTTTTTTTGTTTAACATCCGTAAGGTCTGTACTGTACTATGTTAAGTGCTGTGAGATGACATATTTTGTGAAATGGCATTGGAATTATGAATAAAATTGAACAGAATTGATTGAAAGGTCACTGAAACACATTGTAGAAGTGTACAAGTTGGTGCTGAACTGGACTCACTGAGCTATTTTTACACTAATTAATTAGTCAGTGTATAATTATATGAACAACTTAGTTATTAATCCAGGATGTAAATAAATTTAACACATGTTGCACTCTTTTCATTTCAGAACTGAGCTAGACTTTTTTTTTTTAATTCTAGTTGAAAAGAACTCCAATTATAAATCCACTATTTACTTCAGGTCACAGACTTACAACAAAGACAAGGCAAGATGTCCTCGCTCACTTCCCAGCACTCTCGAGCACAATGTCTTCTCACTTCTCCAGTTTCTCATGAATTATTCATAGCAGCAGAGATAAGGAATTATGTAAAAGAAGCAGCACATAAATCTCTGTGGTTAGGAATAGTTAATCAGACTGTCCCAAGGGGAGGTGATAATGCCACACAGTGCACAGTTGAGAAGGCTTCTCAAAGTTACTTTTTCATTTGTGCAGTTCACTGTGTGTGTGTGTGTGTGTGTGTCCAGGTGTGGTCGTGAGAGTCAGTGAAGGGTTGACGTCTCACTGCTTCTTAATTTAAGATTGAAACGTGAGCCACTTGGCTTGTTGATGTGTAGCAGTGGGAGCTGAGGAGAGATATAATAACCAGTCAAGACAAAGACTGATGCGCTGATCTGGGTAATGACAAGTGAAGAGAGGAAAACACAAATCACTGTGTAATTATGTAAGTAAAATACTTCTTGGGAACCTACTGTGTATGCATGTAAGTACAAGGACAGAGGACATAAAGGAAGACGGGAACATGGTGGTTAAGAGGGAAATGAAAATATATTACATTTGAAGAACTGTTTGCATAATAAGCATAAGTTAAAGAGGGACCATAAGGGAGCATTGTCCTAGTGTTTTAATATATATTTTTAATTTATGTTAAAATTATTTACATAAAATGAGGAAAATTTGATGTTTAAAATGTTAAAATTGTGTACTTCCAATAACAATAGTAGTTGTCATTATTAGTAGTAGTAGTAGTAGCATTACTCTACTATCCTACTATCTTATGTATATAATAACAGCAAGCAATAATCTTAAAAACTATTTATCACTATTATTATTATTGTTGCATAGAATAAATAAATATTTAACTGGAAAAATGTTACCAATTTTGTGAAAAGACAAAACATATTCTTTTATAGCTACAACTATACAGAGTTTTCCTTAAAAAAACTGTGATTAAACACTGGACTGTAAACTGTGAACTGTTGTTTATTTCCTCTTCACTCTCCTCTGCACTTACTGTTACTGTACATTTTTTTGGTTAACTAAGTTTGTGTGCCAAACCTTTAAGGTCCTATAGACAAAATCAGTCAATATGTAATGGATCAATAAAACAGTGCTAAAGTGTAACGTAAAATATTTATGTTATAACTTCCAGACTTCAACAGGCTACTAAAACTGCAGATCACTGAATTTTATCTGATAAATCAAACCTGCCTACTATGACTTTTCTTGACATTTAAAGCCTATTCCACAACATGTGACTTGAAATCACATGTGAGCAAACCTATATTTGGTTCACACATAGAGACGCCGGCTGCACATTGACCTCTATCATCCTGCAGTATCTGCTGTGGGAAATATCTCTCTGCAGAAACGGGGTGGATTACGTTGACCTAGTGTGACACGGGTTACTGGAGCAAGGCGAGTGTCAAAATGTGACAAATCTTGCTGAGCCCTCAGTTCCCAAGTCTCTTTTGTCCGTTCCCACCTCTGTACTAAAGAGGCACTCTGTCAGAGGAGACAGTGCAGCGGCGAAGGACACGGCTGGTTTAACAACAACATGGTGCTTTTCAGTCTGAAACAGTAAGGTGAAATTTGCCTTATTTCTCTTATCTAACTGGGCAAATTAGTACGCCGCCTTTAAATACATGTTATAATGTCAGTGCTTTATGGGGAGTGATACCGATGGTCACCATACTGATGTAACAGTTCATGAAGCTTGGCGGAAACTGTACGCCCGGCGATGCCTGGGGGGAGCTTATGCACATCTCATCTCTCTCCCAGAGAGACGGAAACTGGTGCGAATGGAGATCTGCTCTGACACACTGGCCCTGATGTGTGAGGCCATTGTGGGCACAGGCCTGTCAGGTTGTAGGCAGAGATCGTCCTCATTGGGCTGGTTTTAATTATGGGGCCAAAGGCTTTGCCAAGACCATTTGTCATGATGAAAGCTCTGGCAGGCAGCGGGTACACTTTGTTATTTGGAAATGTATGATCCCCTAAAAAAGAGAAGGAATGAGAAACTTTTAAACTCCCCAAGGTGTTATTATCACTATTTCTTCTACATGTCACTTTCCACTGTATAAACTGTACCGAGCACTGTACTAAGCTGTTGTAATTCAGCAAGTTAACTTTTTGTTAAAACAAACTATAGACTGAGAGCCATCAGGGGTTAGTTATCAATTATTCACAGGGCAGGCTTTTTCTTTATGTTGCCCAAAATAATGACAGCAAAAATATTCCTTGATAAAAGGGCTGAATCAGAATAGGCAAAGTACATCATGGAGCGTGGCCTTAGACCATTACGGTTTTACTTTAAGTGCAAACAGTCTCTGAGTCATCTTGGCTTTTTTTAGGCTTGCTGAAAATGAAACTGGACAGTTTTTACTGCTTTATCATTTCCCCGATGGGTAAATAGACACAGTTCAGTGAGGAGAGGAGGCAATACAAAAGGGCCACAGTGTTCTCTTGTCCTGTCATCCTTCACTGGTCGATCACTTCTGACACTGGATCCAAGCGGAGCAGAGTGGTGGATTAGGGTTGCGTGTTTTCTGGATCACCTGCGTCCACCCGGCATGTCCGCCACCTGCCTCCTGGTCCAGCCAGATGAGCAGCAAAGTCATCTTTCTGGATAATTAAAGCTGTGAGTGCAGACTGACACTGCAGCGAGAGGGGAATGCTCACAGAAGCAGAAGCCTTTCTGTATCCAGCTTTGGCTACGATCTCTTACAGTCGCACACATTTACTCAGAGAGCTCTGTCCTCCTTGCATGTGTTGAGAACGTTTTAAAAAGCACACAGGTATTTATGTTGTGATATTGTATGTTCTGGCTCAACAATAACGTATGTTTTACTAGTATCATGCAGTAAATATCATGGTTGTAATTTGTAAGGTGAAATGTACAGTAAAAGTATCTCCTTTAACCCCCTGGAGCTAGATGGCACCGACAAAACAGCAGGTATGATTACTGTTCTAATTGGGGGCAGGACTATCAATTATGGGGTCCACCAGTGAAAGCCTGATGATACGCCGTGGAGTTCATGAGCGGAGCGAATGCTACCACCCAGCCTGTTTCCTGTTTGTTTCATTAGGCTGCTGTGACATCAAAGAGCAGATGTTCAGGCTCTGACCACATCTTATTCTCTCACGCCAAATACAACAATCTACGTGAGCGCTGCAGTCGTTCTCACACACAGACGAACTCTTTATCTCTGCTGCTGCTGCTGCGGCGGCATAAATGCTTCCTCATGCTCCCCTACTCTTTCATCTCATTGTCTTACTCCCACCCTCCCCTCACTGTGAGCACAACACGAAATGGAAAAAAAAAGTGCTGACTGTGAATGGGGTGACGCAGTAAACATAGCTGCTCTGAAAATCTAAATTAAAAGTGGCCTAGTGTATCATTTGAATAATTCATAATGGTAAACTGGATCCAGCTGCTGCTACACGGCAAGCGAGCATCTCCGAGTTAAAGTCTGATAGATGGCTCCATTTGAGCTGCTAAAGTGTTAAATTATAGTTAATGAACTATAGTCCCAGAAAACTATTTAGACGCATGGATGAAATCAGTTTTGCAAGCGCGTTCGATGCAATAACATGGTAGCAAACCGAATGAGATACTTCCAGAGCCGTGGCAGTAAATGTGCAAACAAACAGCCTTACGTAGTACACTTAGAGCACAGTACGCTCAATAATCCCGAAACATGTATGCAAATAACAGCTTTGAAATTTAAATACTACACAGATTAAACCAGCATAGTAGGATACAGCAGCAAACATTATACACACAGTATTTCCACCATGGGCTTGTGCATGTAAACAAAAATCTATGTGTACCCTAAATGCCAATTTCTCAATTATTATTAACATTGTACAAGCTGTTCACCTAACCACCCAATACAGTGATCAATCACACATATGATGAAAAATTGTTTAATGAGTTAAAATACACCATAACTTCAAATATTGAACACGTTATCTTGTGCAATAAAATCCTGTGTTCACTACTTCTACCTTAAAGACTCATTTTGGTGACTTTATTTATGTATAATTTAAAAAAAAATTTTCACATGCACATTCAGTGTTTTTATTCACTAGAAAACATATTATGAGTGAAATAAGCAGTCAATGCCATGGCAAAGCATTTCTAAATCATTATTGTTCCTCAGGAGTAGGTTTCTGGTTGAAATATGTATTACCTAATTACTCCAGTATTACAGTTTGTTCTAGTGTCGTGTCGTGTGGAGTCATTACAGTGTTTTGAGGTATAAGTGAGCTGGTGTGCTGAGTTGCAGTGAGGGGCAGAGGGATGAGTGGACTTCATTGATCCATAACTTGTCAAGGAGGCAACAGGCAGAGTTACATCTAAGATATTTTAGGACATTAAAGGTTATTTTCATGGTAAGAACTTATAAACGTGTAACTTTGCTAAACAGAAAATAATTTTGATGGCAGAGAGGGACTTCAGAAGTAATTTACATTTTTCAATGCAGTAGCTGCCAGGATTTCAGATTTCTGGGTGACTATAAAAAAGAAAAGTGTTTGAAAACTGCGAATTAATCTTTTGCCTTGCTTGAAAAGTTAACAACAATCAACAGAGGTTGCTTGTAATTTGTAACTGAGACATTTTTTCCTAGCCATGGTACAGGACAGTGATGGTCAGTTCACCACTTCAGTCTGGGAGACTGAAATATCTCAAAATTAACCTGAACCCAGAACTAATAAAATCCCCACTAGCCACAGCTGTACTTTATTCTCACTGCTATTCCAACACACTATAGGAAAATGGTGAACATTGTACCTGCCATGCATTAGCATGTTAGCATTGTCACTGTGAACGTGCTGTTGTTAGCACGTGATGTGCCTGAGCAGAGCCTCACACAGCCGAGAGCGTGGCTGTGGACTCCAGTTACATAATGTGGCAGAACACGTCAACATTGTCTTGTGTTTAGAATACATACGAGCTAAGTGCACTGAGAAATATGAAAAGCCGCATTAATTCTGTTTCCACAGCCTCTGATAAATGCAAATAACAGCCAGCTATGACAGTGTGCATTTCTTTTATTTTACTCTACTGTTGCTAATGTAGAAAAATAGACACAATCACCTATGGCATGATGTCAAACAGCGCAAATTAAAAGCTTTTAAGTGCTTCCTCTTGCTTATTAGCATAAGTACTGACTGGCAGGGACTGTGGCAGCTCTTTAGAAGACAGAGATAACCTCCTGGAATGACAAGCCTTGAACTTCACCTCTCGAAGGGATATGAGAGAGACAGAGGGAGTGAGCTCAGCTGCCGTCTGAATGAGGGCACCTGGTGCAGGCCGTTGTTCTATCAACCCCTCCCACTGAGCCTTTAAATCTCATCCTCTTCACGAGAGTCACGTCTTCACTTAGATAATGAATTATGGATCCCAGCCAGGATGATATTCAATATTAGATGAACTGCATATCTTCATTTGGTGACAGTGCCACCGCCGCCATAAGGGACAATCCCTTCTCAGCAGCGTGAACCCAGATACAGAGGAAAAGCTCATTACTATCAATATTCATGATGGGGACTTATGCAGTGTGTGTGTGTGCTGTGTTGCACTCATGTTGTGTAAATACCATGAACGTGTGTGTGTGCACTGTTTGTATATGTGAGAACAGAAGATTTGCTCGACTCTGAAGCAAGCACGTTAATCCTGCATGGTCTTTCTAAATGGGGAGAGGAAGATAGAAGTCACTATAGTCACTACAGAATGCACCCGGCTGTTGTTCCTTCTGCCTGAATACACATGAGTGGCTGGACTGATCTTTCCCCTGCTCTCTCTCTGTGTGCTGAAAAAGACTAAGGTGCTGAACACAAACATGTATAGTACATTTATGAGAACATGGGCCAGTAGTCTGTCAGCAGGTTCAGTGGAGCGTTAGCAAGCACGGAGAAAAACACCGTGACGAGTGGCCTTTTACGGCCGAGTCCGCACTGTTACTCTCTACTGTAGATATTAGTCCCACTTCATAGAAATATAGATATTTTATTGGTTCATATTTTCCTCACTATATTTAGGCCATTAATATGCCATCTGAAAATAGTCTGGCATTTTAAAGATTAACGCTGTGTGGCAGAATACTTCATAGCTTGAGCTGCATGAAATTAAGCGGCCCCGAATCTTAAAAATCGTTCTACATAGAAGAGGAAAGTAAAGCCAGCATTACAAAGAACAACAGTTGAGTGCACGCCACCAAAGCAAATGTTGCAAGGAGAAGTCTGCCTGTGAAAGACAATAAAATAATTTAGGAATAACAGTTATCAGTAATACTTTAATATTCATGGAATAAACAAGTCTCACAAAGAAAAAGTGAATAGAAAGGGCCACATCAAGCAACTCTGTATAATACAGTAATATAGCATGCCTTTTCTGTTTGTGGTTTATCTTGTCAAATATACTAAATACATAGCTAAATTCACATTTGGTTTTGTCTCTCTCCACAATTAGAATTAGAATATCCAGGTTCATGGGTATACATGCAAAAATTATTGATAGGGAGCAACAATAAAAATATGTGAAAGTCACATCATATTGAGTAGATATTCAATTTGTTAAATAAAATGAAGTTTGTCTGATATATTCTGTTTGCTTCAGATGTCAATTCCAAACTAAGAATTCCTTATGTGAGATTTTCTTTTATAGGTACATGTTTCTGGAGGAGGGGCTGCACAGAGGAGTAGTGGTTAGCACTTTCGCCTTGCAGCAAGAAGATCCCCGGTTCAAATCCCGGGGTGGGCCTGGGATCTTTCTGCATGGAGTTAGCATGTTCTCCCTGTGCATGCGTGGGTTTTCTCCGGGCATTCCGGCTTCCTCCCACAATCCAAAAATATGCTGAGGTTAATTGATAACTCTAAATTGCCCGTAGGTGTGAATGTGAGTGTGATTGTTTGTCTGTATATGTGGCCCTGCTACAGACTGGCGACCTGTCCAGGGTGTCCCCTGCCTTCGCCCAAGTCAGCTGGGATAGACTCCAGCACCCCCACGACCCTAGTGAGGATAAAGCGGTGTATAGAGAATGGATGGATGTTTCTGGAGGAATTTTGACAAACCAGGTGGAAAATTTACCCCCTAGTGATGCCATAGTGATGTCACCAGGATTATAGTGATTTAAAGTCTTTACATCATGTCTGGCCTTCTCTTACTGGAAGCGATTTCTCATTCAGTAATTTTCTCACCGGTCTTTCTTTAAAAAATCAAGCTTTTCTGGGGTTTACTGTCTATATTAAGGCCCTTGCTGCTATTGGAGGCTGAAAATGTGCTGACTGAACAAATTCAAACAACTACTGTAAGAAAATTTAGCCCACACGAAGCTCACATGAGATTTTATAACTACAGCTGTGCAACTACTTACATCACCATACCCTGGTTTCAATCCAACTTTTTAGCCTCTCCCATCTAAACTCTTTGACTCTGTTCCCTCCCCTTTACCCTGCTGTTTTTACAGAAATGTCACAACTAATTGTGAACCCTCGACCTATTTTATGATGTTCAGCCTGCACAGGCCTGGGGCCCAGAATGCTGCTAAATAAAACAATCTACTGCATAAACACAGCCCTCTTCTAAACACACAATGCAAGCCACACAACTTAGTGCTGAAAAAGTCCTGTTCCGTGGCTTCATTTTTTGTGTTATTAAAAATATCAGTGTGATTTTGAATGAAGCGTTGTTACTTGGAGGACATAACCTGGAAATTCTGGTTTCACTTTGTCTCTCTGTAAAAGAAAGACTGTGGTACAAACTAGGAGTGTGAAGTGAAAAATGTCAGCATTTACCACAGCTGCATTATGGGAGATGTACAGCAGAATCCTGGATGTTTGACCTATATTAGGGGCTAAAAACCAACGTATGCTGCATTTGTTTTGACCTTTAATTTATTTCAATTTTTCACTTTTGAATCCCCCAGATTTATGAGAGTGCTAGATCAGTCCTGAAACAACAAGCTGTCTTCCGCTGTCTGTTTTACAAAACAACCTACAGTATAAAAATACCCAGCAAATCCCAATAAAGGGCAACAACTGAATGTGCCATATGCTGCCTGCCAGAGAAAGGACTCATTCAATGCATAATGACAACTACAGTTATACAACTTACTTCAGAGAAACAATGCAATATGTCACATGAACCCCAACACACTGGAGAGAAACTTTGATGCCATGATCATTTCCCTCGTGGCTGTCTTTGAATTTCAAAACAACACATCATACAGTGCTCTCTCAGCTTAAGACAAAATGAGACGTTTTAAAAAGCACATGGTGTAAATCTGTCAACTCCGGGCCTCATTTTGGATTCCGTTCGGAGGATAATTATCCTAGCTTGCAATTGCATTCTCTTGGAGTTCTAATAATGACTACAGTTCGCGGATCAAACAAAGCAAAATTTGCATCTACCTTGGCTCTCCTATAGATGTGGATCGACTCTCAAGCTAAAGCTGCACTCACAGCTCTCTGTGGCAGTATGTTGAAGTGGAGTATGTGTGAAAGCACGTACAACCACTTTCTCACACACACACACACACACACACATGTCCATACAGGTTTTCAAGCACGGACCAGGTATTTTCTACTCCAAACTGACACAAGTGCTTCCAAACTCACACACAAACAATGCATAAAGCTCTTTTAAGTGACAAAGCATCGTCCTTGGATGCACAGGCGCACTTTGCCGCAATGTATTTGAGCAGACCGCCTTGCTGTCATGCTGCAGTAGTGCGGTCTACTCATTATCATGTGTCATGTGACAGCATCTCTGAATCATTTGGCCCTGGGAGTTGAACCAAAAGGGGAAAAAACTCACAGTTGCTGCTAAACCCAGATGACAGCAAAAGCGAGGACTAACAATGTCCTTGTCCCTCCATGGATTACATAAGAAACTCCACTGATGTCAATCATGCGCTAATAGGCAATGTCCTCCAGAGACTGTATCTCTGTAGGAAAAAAGGTAGCCAGTAAAACAATGCATAACATTTGTTTGGCAGATGCAAGCATGCATATGTCAGTGTGCGTGTGTGCATGTGCAGTAAATTATTATTTAGATATGTGAATCCTATCAGTGCGATAAAGATAATTTACTCACCTTTTTGGGCAGAGGAGATCCTTTAAACTGATGTGTCGAACTAAGCTCAGGATAAATCTCAGCACTGTTCAGCTATTGTGGAGTTGACGTTGTTTGTCAGTGGTTAAAGAGAGAAAGTAGCATGCAGAGGTGCTTCAAGGATAATATGAACAACATTAGACAACATTAGAAAACAAACAACTTAACTTAAAGATGGGCATCTTTCAGTTGCTTTATCAATGCACTCAAAGCTCTGTTTTGGTTCTGCAGCAGTGTGCGGGGTGTTTTTGCAATATAATAGAATTATTCACCTTGGTTACAGGCACCTGGCAGCAAATCTTAAGCTCAGACTTCTTTTTCAAATTTTCACCTTGAAATCAAAGTTTAATAAAAAGGTGATCACTTTCTCCTAAATTTTTACATTTATAAACAGCCATAATCTATTCCTATAAAAACACACACTAAACAACGACACATTAAAAACACGCAAAATGTTGTCTGAGCATGTTTAACATTTGGTTCATGCACAGAGCAATGGGAAAGCGAGGGGAGATGTGGGAAATGGGGTCAGTGGGAGCAAGAGATACAGTAAATGTGACTCACGCTTGCTATTTAAATATGCTACCGAGCTAACTATTAACAATCTTTCTCCAGAATCACAGACTCAACCTTTTATCCAAATAGGACTTTATGCACAATGCCCTGTTCATAATATAGCACAATCAAATCCCATTTATTATATATCCAACACAAACCAGTGATAAGTATTCTGATATCTTAGCGAAAAAAATTGATACTAGTTTCACTATGACAACATTAAAACAGAACATCTAGTATTTGACAGGTATTTCTTTTTTATATAGTTCCAGCTGGACAAATATTAACATGTGACCATCTGATGCTGTACACAAGCGGAAAATGCAGGACAATTATGTGTAACCATGGTTTTCTTCCAGAGCACAAAAATCGGCACAGAAAGAATGGAATAAGTAAAAACACTGCATGTAATTTAAATATCTCAATGGACCTTAATTAAATGCACTACAACACAAAACTGTGCGTCCATTTCAATAAAATATAACTACTTCTTGTGCCCCTACATGTTCAACATTTTTCTGAATAAAATTTGTTCATTCACATATGCTGTGAAAAGGCACTCTGGGAAATGAAATCAGTAATTGCAGTGGAAGTTAATAAAATTAGTGGTAGGAGGGGGATAGACCAAAAAAAAAAAGAAAAAGAATATTGCCAGTGTGATGAATATCACTGAAAAAGACCGTAAGGGTTTAATTTTCTTTTATTACTCCAAATTTTTTTAAAAAAAAGGACCAATGCACATCAAGGATATTCTTAGCCATCTGGTCTGTGTATCTTCAATTATCTCAGCTATCTTAAAGAGGGTCTGGATGATGTCAGTGACAGCAGACGTCTTGAGAGAGAGAGACTGAACATGACAGTAGAGGACATGACAGTCGACCACAAACAGCTTAGAAACATCAAGACGCTGCACAGGCATCATGAAAAGGAATACAAGGTGCGAACTTCTGTGGTTCAACAGGGACAGGAAACACATGAGCCTGGCGCTGCAGGTGGTTGCGGGAAATGTAAGAAGATTGTGATTTGTTAACAAAACTTTCAGCATATAGTCTGTGTCTGTGTTTGAAAAGAAAATCTACAAAGAATCGCAACACACCTTTGTCAAAAAAACTGCCTCCAGCGTGTCAGCGTGATCCACTCAGAGCAGAAGAAGACGTGCTATTGAAATGGCAGCGCTCTCTGACATTGCAGCACGTTTCTCAGCGTCACCTGTAGCGGGTGGTGCTGGAGGCTGGAGGACATTTGCGGCCTGCAGAACGAGCCTTAATGATTTCCTGCAGGCATGTTCTGCAGGCCGTGTGTGCTCTGCTTGGGAGAAACCTCAGCATGCAGCGAGTGTCGGAGGAATCACTACTACTGTACAGCAGGCGCACTGATGATTGAACCGAGAATGATCCGCACACTTGGTGGAGCTGAGCACAATCGATTGCCTCTAATGTTGTCAGGGAAACCAGCGGCAGCTCTCTAAAGGCTTTTAAATGTGTTGTCAACCTCAGAGATAGTTTATATATTTGTCATTTTGGTAGTGAATGTGGGATTTTTTTTATGAATGCGTGATCAAGAGAAACAAAACAGACTGAACAACTACAACAGAGCGGTTGAGGTTATTCTCAAAATTTGATGTTTTTCATTGTAAATTAAAATCCCAGTGCATTCTCTTATTATTCCTTCATTTCACTTCGATTGTCACCGTGGAGGATGATGTGTGTGCAGATACTGACACTAAAAGGCTGTTTTGACTTTCATCTGCTGAAGATTTTTAAAGTGCAGGAAGCAGTTGTATCAAAACTAGTACGCGACCCAATTAATTAATTTGTAACTTACACTAAGTGTGATGTAAAAATTGTTCTCGCTTTTCTTATAATTGAAACTATTTTTAAACAGGTTTGAAAAGCACAAGCAAATGATGTCGATTGGACAACAGTAGCATCAGACTGTTAAAATCTTGACAGACTGAAGGTTTGCTGTTGTCACGTAAAGGTGGGACAGAATTTGAACAACACAAATTAATCGTGCTTGTAGTAAGTAAGAGGCAAAGTCTGCAAGAGAGGTAGTTAACCCAGTTAAACTGCATTTCATACATTTGGATGAAGAAATTATGTGAATGATACAACTCAAGGAACCTCACTATTATTCAAATTGTTAAAGTTTTGCTGTTGTTGGATGTTTTTGCCTGAACGTGGCCATCAAGACCAACCATCAGGCAAAAATGCCAATATTTAATGACATCAAATTAAAATAAACCTGATTCTTCTCTAATTTTTGAGGGTGCCATTATTTTATCTCTTAATTGTTCCTCACTAGTCCCTGAAGGGACTGATAGCAGCTCAGCATTTATATAAATTAAAATAAAGAAATATGTCATCCGTCATGACTGTACATCTGTTTAGTGTGTTTTTAATAGTTTTGAATGGCATAGTCAGAGAGACATTATTTATATCAGGCTGGTACTACACAGACATTAGAGACCAGGATAAATTAATTGTTTAATCTGGTCAATGCAACGCAATCATGAAGACAACACAGGCTAAAAGAATCTGAGCCTTATTCTTATATCAAAATGAGATTCTTTCATTTAGAGTAACATTAACATGTCCATCTATATCCAGAACACAATGCCAATGTGCCCAATGTGAACATTTTAACGTGAAATTGTTAAAGGATACATCAGCTGGTCCATCATTTTGGTCAAGACTGAAATATTAGAAGAATTATCATAAAAGACCTGCAAGACAAATAGCTCTCAGTCAGCCTAAGCTGATTTTCTTATCTAACCCATAGACTGTATATATAGTGGACGTAGCATCTGGCTCCAGAATTGAAGCCAACCCGGAAGTGTCAAAAACTTGCAATATCACGCCGTCCGCTAGGGTTGGCTCCAAAAAGCTTTTTCTCCATAGACCCCAATTCATTTTTGGAAAAAATAAAATTTGATAGACTGATTTTCTACAGCTCAGGATTTTTTTCCCGTTAGTTTTCATGGTCAAAATGAGAGATCAGGTGGCCGATCTTAAAATAAATCAATACTGAATTTTAAATAAATCGTTAAAGTTGGCGGAGCCAGGGGGCGTGGCTATACTTGATAGACAGCAACAGAAGCCTCTGCGGTAAAATGTGGGCGGGATAAGAGAGTCCTCAGCCAATCCTGCCCTTAGTTGCTCTCCGGTCCAGCCTGTTTGATGACGCTTTTTACGTCACTGGCTCCAAAAAATCCAAAACGGCGACCAGGAAGTAGCAAAATCCGGGCTTCATTTTCTCAGCGTTGAAACCAACGGGTGACGTCACGGTTAGTTTACGCCTGATCTAACCCCACTCTTGACAGAATGACCTCATTTCTAAGTGTCTTCTAAAATCCCCAAACATCACCGTAAACAATGTTATGACACACTAAGTTTAGGTCTGGTTGGGCTGAGGCACAATACAGCTTGTTTAGGTTCATCTAAAGGTTGCTGTTTGGGTTAAATTTGCCACATCAAAATGCAAGCTTCATTGTCAAGGTTGCAACAATAATCACCGTGTTAAGGTTCAAAACCCAGTTTGACAGTTGGTAAGAAATGGGAAAGATACAGGAGCTCTACACGTTATTGTGTGAATATATAAGTTTTGTTGTACCATCCATCCACCCAGACCTCCTCCTGTCACCTGTCATGTTCCTTCCTTGTCACTTCAATGTAAGCACACTGTATGTTGTTTCTGAGATTTTCGAAAACAACCAATGCTGTGTTCTTTCTTAAGGGGACACAACGTTGTGAACACAGATTGCCTCAGACCAGCTCCTTGACGTCTATGCGACTCTGCTTACCGGTCGGACTCTTGCACCACTTGGCCACTCGACTTCACTCACAACTCTCGCTGTCTGTCCTTGTACTGATGAGAAACCTTTCTCTGATCAGATGCTTGCCAAGGGGCTTCTAGAGGACAACACACAGGCGACGGCTCCAAACATCTTATTGATCTGACAGTGACATCAAGCCTGAAGTCTGAACCACCACAACCATGACCACAGGATACATGGAAGCTACAGCAGTAACAGACGTGATAAATAGAGGAAAATTCATTTCCTTGGGGCACAATCCTCTTATAAACTGGTCAATTTTCAACAGTAACATTTATGAAACGTTGGTCAATATCTTGGACAAAGTGTAGACAGGTTTACACCATTAAAGCCCTGATAGCATCTCACATAAATCTTACTCACGGTGGCAAGGTGGTCAAAAGAAGCTTGATAAATGAAGAGATATGAACGACCTCTGAAATGCTTTAAGTATATTGTATCAGCATGAGCTTGTGTGCGTGCGTGAGCGGGTATCCATTTCAGGTGAGGCAGGCCCCGAAGTATCAGCTGCAACCATGCACTTCTCATTACTCTGGTCAGCCTACTGTGAGCACTCCATCACACACAGCCATCAAGCTGCTGTCAGACCAGCTGCACCAAAACACACACACACACACACACACACACACACACACACACACACACACACACACACACACACACACACACACACACACACACACACACACACATACACACACAGGAGCACGCCTGGTAACACAGCTTATCACCAGGCCGAGAGCTGCTGTCAGGACTGAGATCAGCTGCATCAATGCTGCTCACATACGTCATGGGAGGAAATCTTAAGCGCTAAACTGATGCATAGTCGCTGCACTTCCACTCATTCCCCTCGCTGGATTGCTGTCTTCTTAGCTGAGTTATAGCTTCAAGAAGGAAAAGTAAACACTGATTGGACAGTGAGCGATGTTGGAGTCAGTACAAAGCATCTGTGCATCACAGTCAATACTACACATTGAAGGGAAACATTTATCATGAGGACTCTAACTGGCATGATTACATTAATTAATCTGCTGACTGAGATGAACAGATTCAGGAACTATTTTCCTGAAAACAAGTGAAAATAAAATTCCTGCTATTCGCTGTTGCTTGTTTTTACGGAGTCCCATCTGCTTCGAGATATTACAGTTAATTACCACATTGGTTCACCTCGTTTAGTATAATTTCCAGTCTTGTTTCTAGAATCCATAAATCAGAAAAAGCAGCATTGGAATGAAGTTGAATGATGACAAACATTTGGCTAAATGTGCCTATAAACCCACAAGAACTAACACCCAAATGTGAATAGTAAATTGTTTGCACTTACGTCACCCTTTTTTACCTCAGCAGTACTCAGAGCACTTTACAATGTTTCCTATTCACCCATTTACTCACACAGCAATGGTGGCAGAGTTGCCATGCATCGGAAACAACTCCGGGTTCAGTGTCTTGCCGAAGGACACTTCAGCACATGGAGGAGCCGGGGATCAAACTGTCAGCCCTGCAATTAGTGGACAACCCTCTACACTCCGAGCCACAGTCGCCCTGTGAAGCTCCCCTCAGCTCTGCAGCTGTATGCTGTCCTTCAGCATTGTGTCTTGATTTCACTGTGTGCAATATTTTGGTTTTTGTCCACTCTCAACGCGATCTCATCAGCATCATTTCTAGCTGTAGGAAGCAGCTGTTTTGAGCCACATACAACCCTACTGTCTGCTCTCTGCCCAAAGGAGTATTTAGCAGCTGAAGACTCTACACTGCCAGCAGTTAGCGGACACTAAAAACAGCTAACGGGAGAACAAACACTGGATTTTCATTTTATGGGGAAAACACAACTCCAAATAAATGCTGGATGTGTAAAATAAGCAATCCACCACGTCAACTTTATGAGTGATGATTATGTTTACAGTTTGTTTTACTTCCACAAGTGACCAAAAAACAAATAATATTAATTTTTAAAAATGTCAACAATGTATTTACGATGTTTACAATATAATTTACATTCGTTACAAGCAACATATTATTATGACCTGTGTGTTTTTAAGGGTTAAATTGACAGCAGTCTGTGCTGACACAGTTTTGTGCCTGAAGCAAGTGGTTTCACCTGGGTCAGATGTCCAATTACAGTAGCACATGCTGTTAACAAGAAACATATTTATTGATGTTATGGGGTGTAGTGTACCTAAATGTGGAAACTAATGTATTGTTGTTGATGTATATATATATATATATATATATATATATATATATATACACACACTGAATTTCCCTTCGGGGATGAATAAAGTGATTCTATTCTATTCTATTCTATTCTATATGTCTTGACTGAATGACTAAAATGCATTAAGGAAACTGATAAATGTCTTTCTTTTTAAGGGGAAATCTAAAGTATGAGACAGCTTGAGGAATTCAATAAGCACGGTCCTTTTTACAGGAATTGACATTGTTGTCAAATAGTAAGACCACTTTTGGCCTCTCATAAGTTTAAAGTGAGGTTTGGTTTTGGAGGGATTACAAATTGAAGAATAATGAGAAACCTTTTTGCTCCAATACTAATAATCAAAGAAAAAGAAATAACTGTGTGCATAAATCTCAAAGTGGCACTGGCTTAAACCAATAATCTGACAGCTATTGTTACTGCAGTTACAGTATTCTACATTGGGGCTTCTTCCATTTTTACAGTCCTCTTGTACAGAATATAAGCCAATTATTACTTCAAGTGGCTGAATGTGCTTTTGTTGGAATATTAATTGTCCTTTAGTGAATGTTTGCTGTAGAAGAATAAATTACTGGAAACATGCATTGACATACTGAAATTGAATAAAATATAAGTGAGGCAGTATGTAAATGTTTAACTCTTTAGTGTTGATGATACTGAATACAATAGAACTATGAACACTACTGTGCAATATCATTGAAATGTCAAATATTTTAAACTTCCTCTCAATAACTGCATTATTTATAAGATAAACACTAGGGTATTTGCTCTTGTGTAAAACTGAAGACTTACAGTTTAGACTAAGTGTAATAAAAATACACGTCTCAAAGTAACAACTCAATACACCAGAAGTCAGTCCATCTATAATTACTAAGATTTGAATCTTTAATTTTTCAGTACTTTGTATGTTCTTCCTTTTTTGTTGAATAAATCCTCCTGAGCATTGATGATAGCAGTGTAGCATCTCCCCAACAGCTTTTACACTCCTGCATTCCCACCTCTGTGCTTCACTGTCAGGACTGTGTATTCACTGCGGTGGTCATGATCAGGTTCATACTAAATACTCAAGACCCCATCTGATCAAACAATTGTATCTCTGTCTAAAAAGAGTATGCTCCCAATGTTTACTGTCCTTCTTTCCATGTTCTTCAGAAAAGTTCAGCTCTGCAGTTTTGTACCAAAGAGCTTCATTTAATTGGTATTTCACAGAACTGTGCTCACATCTACTATATGGACTTTCAACTGTTAACCGCCTTCTGTCAGTCACATTGTATATAATTGATTAAGGCAGCTCACATAAGGCAGCCTGCTGATGTCTTATGCCACTAAAACTATAGATGTTTCTTCCTTGTGCTTATATGACTGATCACATCTGTATTCAGATGAAGTTGAATGTCAACATACATCTTAGCCATTTTCTTTCACATATAACATTTATTCCTTGTAAATGTTCCCTATCCAACAACTTTATCTAAGGAATGTGAAATGTCAGAATAATAAAGAAAATTATTCATGTCAGCTTTCATTTTCTTCATCACATTCAGACTGGGTAAGAATTGTGCTCCTTAGAAGTGTGCCCAGGGTTATTCTCCACTTGGAAGACCCATTTGCAACTGAGCTTTAACTTTCTTTTCTTCCTTGTGATGCCTTGCTTCTTACAGTGTCTTCACAAGGTCTTTTGCTGTTGTTCTGGGGGTGATTTATACTTTTCGCACCATCTTTTGCTCCTTTTTAGGAGACAGAACACATTTCTTTTATGATCTGAATGGCGGCTGCACGGTCCCATGGTGCTTTATCTTGCATATCATTTTTTCATTCAGGTACATTCCGTCTATTAGAGATTGCTCCCAAGGATTTTTCTGAGGACTTGACTGATTTCTTTTGATTCTTCCATAAAACAAAGATGGACTGAGTTGGAAGGTAGATCTTAAATTCATGTACACATTCAAATGGCTTAAGTAAATGACTGGTAGCAATCACAAGCTTTTAGTAACACTGCATAACTATCTGGAGTTTTCAAAGCTGTTTGTAGGCAGTCAAGTTAGCCAATGCAAACCTCACTTAATTAAGCTTGATTTATATTTTTGTGTTAAATTTACAACGCAGGCGCACTGTAGGTACGTTTTGGTATGTGGTGGGTACAGCATAGCCATATAGCCTGACGTAAACTTCTCCAGAAATATAGTCAAACACTGTGGTGCCACAATGGTTTGGTTATTTGAGTACCTGTTGTTCTATCAGCCTGAACCAGTCTGGCCATTCTTCTTTGATCTCTGCCATCAGCAAAATCTGTTTGCCCAGAAAACCATTGCTCTCTGGATATTTTCTCTTTTTCAGACAATTCTCTATAAACCCTGAGGTGGTAGTTTGTGAAAATCCTTGTAGATCAGAAGTTTTTGAAAAACTAACCATCCCTGGCATCAACAACCATGCTACATTCTTATCAGTTCCAATGCTTGGTTTGGACTTCAGTGAATAGTCTTGACGATGTCTACATGTCTAAATGCTTTGTTTGTGCCACGTGACTGGGTGATTAGATATTTGTTTTAAAAAGCAGTCGAACAAGTGTGCCTAATAACGTGATTTATGTAATCTGTCTGCAAACAATTATTGGAAAAAATTTGTGTCATGCATAATGTCAGTGTCCTAATGGACTTACCAAAACTACTGTTTGATAATGGGAAGTTGATTGAGTGATTAAAAAATAATTTAATGACTTCAAATTAGGCATATATAAATCTTTTGACTTCGGCTTTACACATAATATTTACCAGTGTACTGGGTTATAATGTGTGTGCTTAGTTTTGTTTTTAAATACCATTTTTCTTAACTTTTTTGAGACATTTAAGCCTTAAAGATTAGAAAAAAAGTATTTTGTTATTCAGAAACTAAAGTCTGGCTGCAAGGAATACTTCCTGACATCATCACTACCTGTTTTTCACATCAAAAAAACCTACATACTGTGAGTCAGCTTGTTGCTAAGCTAGTTTGTTAGGGAATAATGATTCAGGAAGACTTAAAATTCATGTACATTCTGCAGCGGTTTCTGCTGATGAGCAGATTTGCTTGAACCAGGGGATGATACATTAACTGATAAATGACTGGTTAAAAACAAGAGGAACTTATCTGTTGTTGTGGCTGATAAGATAAAAGGAGTTACTTAAGTTATGCTGCTCTGACAGCAAATTAATGAAGCAGGGAGAAACAGCCTAAAACAAAGAATATTTTACTGTCAGACTGAACTGAAACTATGCAGCTGTCTTTACAAGGTGACTTTTTGCTATTTTATTTAAATAACAACTAAAAGTTTTACTATTAGCACGAAAGAGAAGCTGCCCTTTCTCCCTTAATGGTGTCACTGATGGTCTCGGTCAGCTGGGATCATGTACCGCCAAGAGGGGACCAGCCGGATGTCAGGAGGAAAGAAAAATAATATTCACTATTAGCATACCAAACACCAAGCACATAAATAATGCAATAGTTACAGTTTCTCTGTTCAAGGATACATCACTCAGAACCAGGAATCAGCATTTTGGGTGCCAGAGTGCCCTGAGAAGTCTTTGATAGTGAAATGCTGAATGCAAATCCCAACCACATGTTGAGCTACAGGGATGGCCTTGATCTCAGAACAAAGCGGGCTCGATCAATAGAGTACGTGTCCAGTGAAAACCCAGACAGAGCGGACTATGATCAGTTTCAGAGAGTTTAAGTATTTTTGCATTTTTTAACAGTGTGGTCTAAATAAAACAAAAAACCTACAAAAGTAAAAGCAACATATACAGATACAAATAGAGCTGATGATAATAACAGTAAAAAAAAAACAACAACATTTTTTTGATTTTCAGAATGACAGCTATGGCTAAGGGCTACACTGTGGAGGAGTGGTTAGCACTGTTGCCTTGTAGCTAGAAGACCCCCAGTTAGCGTCCCAGCCTGGGCCTGGGATCTTTCTGCATGGAGTTTTGTTCTCCCTGTGCATGTGTGGGTTTTCTCCGGCTTCTCTGGTTTCCTCCCATAGTCCAAAAACATGCTGAGGTTAATCGGTAATTCTAAATTGTCCGTAGGTGTGAATGTGAGTGTGCTTGTTTGTCTCTATATGTAGCCTTGTGACAGACTGGTGACTCGTCCAGCGTGCCCCCTGCCTTCACCCTAAGTCAGCTGGGACAGACTCCAGCCTCCACACGACCTTAATGAGGATTAGGTGATGTATACATAATCTTCGAACCATAGCTAATTAAGCTGAAGTTAGTTCAATGGCTTTCAAGACGTAAGGGGTGGCGTGAACTGTAGACGACATTGTCATATCTTCACAGCCTTGATTACCCTAGAGTACAAATCACAGTCACATTTTATTGTTTTGAAGGTTTGTCTCATCTGATGCTTATCTGTGGAAAAGAATCTAGGGTTTAAAATATGGGCTTGGTGCAAGATGTATTCACTGTTATCATCAAAACCTTACGCAGAGGTTGACCATGTAGTTACAAGTTTTGCCCTTGGGTTATCCACATAGTCTTGAGTTTTTAACAGACTTATATTTGACATCAGAATCCTGAGTCTTAAATTTGTGCTTGGCTATAGATAAGCGTGGAAAAAAAATTGCCCCAGGCCTCACTACTGATCATCTTTGTAGATGTTCAAACAAAGACAGGGCAATGCTCTTGTATTGCAGTGTCGAGCTAATAAATACTAGTATTACAAGTACAAGAAAAACTAGACCCAAGCAGCCTTGTATTCAATTGTAATGTAACCTTGTTTAGCAACATAGCTTACATACTAAGTATATTTATTTATTTTTTTAAATTTTCTTGTCTAAATTAATGACACCCAGTGAGTTTTTTAAACCTATACCCTACAACATAATGTAGTTAATTAACAATATGCTAACACTTGGAAAATATTGCTCTATTACTGTAGATAGTCAGCTAATTAGCCAGGTATCCTAATAAGCAAAGAAGCCCACTATTTAATCAATTCCTCACACCACTTTTACAGGTGTTCTTTTGGTTTTGAAGGCTATCAAAGCACACAATCTCAAAGTATTTACATTTCAGCTCCATATAAACCTGCTTACCATGTAGGGAAATCCAAACCCTGACAGCTTGCTATGGCTGGACAATCCTTGGTTGGGTTTCACTAATGCTCAAGAAACTGATTTTCGGCTTTCACCGTCATGTTTGTTTTCATCAGCACCAGGAATGGCAACATCATTTAAATCAACGCACAACTGTCAACGATATAAACAGAAATTAATCACTAAAACCACTAGCAACCTCCTGCCTGTTCCACAGCCACCATTAGTTTAGCTGACATTTCCTCTGCGGTGTACCGCTCACCTGTTCGGCTGAGCTCGCTCTGCCTTTAGGCTTCACATCGTGAAAAATGAGCCTGCGCTGCCCTGTTTACCCTCAGGACTCACTAACACCACTAATTTCAAACCCAGGCCTTTTTCACTTTTAAATACGCTTTCCATCAGGTGTTTGCTTTTCACACTTCTTTTTCCTGCTACCAGCAGCGAAAGGACAGAGCGTTACTTCATTCATTTATCAAAAACTACATTAACGCTTCAGTGGAATAAAGGAGAGGAGAAAGTCTGAGTCAAACTGAAATTTGAGATGAAGCAGAGTCTCAGTGCGACAGACTTTCTGCCAGGATCGCAAGAGGAAGAAGGAACAGACAGTAACAAGGGCAGAGACAAGGAGAAGGAGGGTTTGGGGATAGGGAACTGCCAGAAGAGTGAAAAATAAAAGTAGGTAAACAGAACTGTGTGGGAGTACCATAGACAAAGTGTACAGGATGAATGAGAGACTGTAAGTGATGAGGCGAGGCTGCTGCTCGACAGACCTGTCACAGTTTGATATATGGGGCTCTTATCTAGCGGGAGCAAATGCATTATCAAAAACACTGAGACAACGTGTCAATATGTCTTACTGTGAGCACATGAAGAACAAAAGTGGTCTGTGTCAGTGTCTCCGAGTCATGCCTGGAAAAACTCTCACTCCTGCAGTGTGCGTTACATTGAGCCAGTGTGGGAGGGGGGAACCATGACGACTGAAATGCAATGTCTTAAAGTTAGATTTAGACTACACACAGCAGGGCCCTGGTGCAATCACAGCACAACAAAGCTGAGCATTGTCTACCAATTTATGTGATATTACATCAATGAACCCTCAAAGTGCAGCTCTAATAATATCAAGCTTTATCTGGGGCTTCTTGTGGCGTTTTGAAGCACTGCAGTCTGCGAATAGATGAGCCGACGCTGTGAAGGCTAAAAACAGAATATTGCATAATCAGGTGACTTTGCAAAAGCAGTGCAGCTTCATCTTATTGTCACACTGATTGAATGAAGGCCAGGAGTGATGACAGAGCAGCAGGGAGTAAGAGGCGAGTTTATCCTCTGGCCTTGAGATGGGACAAAGGACAATGGCTCAGAGTGCACAGAGAAAGAATATATAAACATCTTTCTGCTCAGGTCTTTTCCACGCTTATACAATCATCCCTTTCTTTCATTTACTGCCAGCATAAACCTCACTTTAATACTGTGAACACTGGGACAAAGAAAAGAAGGAACTTGAAAGCCCATCAAGCTGAGGCTGAGGTCTCAGTGAGGTTTATAACTGAAGCTCAGCAGCCTGCCTAGGTGTGTTTCTTTACAGTAAATTACAAGTACACTCAGTAGCAAAGTCGAGTCTCACATTCTTTGAGACCGGTGCATTTCTAGTCACTGCAGATCTTTCAGGTCTCTGACTGGCACTGCATTTCCACATTTTCTTTAAAAAAAAATTGTCTCAAAAGTGTTTTGTACAAAGCTGAAGTCAAGCCCCAACAATTCATAGGCAAAATGATTAATCACTTGAGTGGAGCCTTTTTATTTCTGGAATTTTATTAGGTTAAACCTTCACACTTGATTTTTTTTCATCTAAAATGACAGTTTGACATTTCAGAATTCTATTTCTTCAATTCCCTTGCAAACAATTACATTAGAAGATTGATACAACTCTCACTCTGTACAGTAACATACTGGAAACGGGTAAAGAGGTTGTCTAGCTCTGTCTACGTCTTTTATAAAAAAAAAAAATCTGTTTTACACATTGTTTTTTGTGCAGTTTAAACTAACAAGACATAACACAATAATTAGTGAACTTTAGAGGTGATAACTGGCAGAATGTGCTATACTTGGACAGAACTAGGCCAGCTGCTTCCTCCTGTTTCCAGTCTTTGTGCTAAACAAGGCTAACTAGCTGCTGGCTGTGGCTTCTAATTTACCGAACAGACATGAGAGTGAAATGGAGGTTTACATACAACTCTCAGAAAAGAGTGTATACCACAAAATATCAAACTATTTCTTCAAGATTAAATTAAATAAGTAAAAGCTAGGTCTTCAACTCAAATCTTGTGCTATATCCTCATTAATACATTTCAAAACACATAACGTCTGCATTTACATCTCACATCAGCTCCTGATCGGGTTTCATCAGCCACTGCCTTTCCCTGATTTGTCACACAGGATACAAACAGTAAAAATGGCATCAGCCTTACTGCCAGCGGGTGATTCAACATAGATGACAAATTACAGGTGTTGCTGACCCTGTTTTATATGTTAACAGCTGCTGTTGAGCTACGTTTGTTATTTTTATCATGTGACTACATGTTTCATGTGCAGAATGCGAGCTATTATTTGTTGGTTGATTAGTTAATGCTTGTATGATATGTATTTAAAACGTGTCAGTATGAAAAGAGATTGCTCATCTGGATGGAGATCCTTTAAAAATGCAATTTTAAAAGGGAAATGTGTTGGGTTGACAGCTGTGGGTCAACATCTTTTCCATCTATCCAGCAGGTGGTTGCATGTGTTCGGATAAGTGGGCACAAATTGCTTAGGGACAGATGTGTGCTGCCCCTTCATCCTAGCTTAATGTCATGTCAGGAGCTTTCCACTTTTGTATACATTTTCCCTGTTACTGTCTAAACTACTCTAGTACCTTCACGCAATGTGGTTTTCTCTGATCTGAGATTTCAGATTTTCTCAGCATATTTGTTTCTTCTTTGCTGGTTTGTTTTTCTCTGTGCTCCAGAAGACTCCTTTTCACACTCTTCCCTGGTCCAAACGCTTAGCCTGACTCACAAACATCCGTTATGTGTCAGGAGAGGTATTGGATATCATAGGTGACATCATTGTTTTTCTCAATGTCAGTTCTGTCCTTGGACCGTACTGTACATCACCACCTGTGATGCCTCTAAGAAACGTGGCAGAGCTACAGCCAGAACTGTCAGAGTAAACAAACAAATACTCTCGGTTGTCACTTACTTTAATTCAAGACTAGCTGAACCTTTTCCAACTAAAATCATATCAGAATTGCTTCAAAAATAGGACAAATAGACAGAATTCTGTGCAAAAGATTTGAGCTTTTTAGAGGTTTAGATTCTTATTCATAATGTAATACCCCCTGATGGGTCCCAAATTCAGTCTGCAGCATGATAACAAGCTGAAAGATGCAGAAAGAGTCATGAAGAACTACTGAATAGAAGAACAGAGCCCTGATCAAAACATCATGGAGTCATACTGACAGAAGACAGTGAGACAGCCTAAATCCACAGAACTGTTAATTAACGTTTGCACAGCGTCACGGGTTAACTCCTGGAACTGTATTCTCGCTACTTGATGCACGCATGGCAGCCTAAATACAGCCAATTTGTATATTGAGTCAGTTTGACTCAACAACTGTCTTCCACCCTCATGTGCATTTGAATTGTTTTTAATGTCCCCTCAGTTGTCTCTAGTTACTCAAACGTAGGCTTTATGTTTGCATTTATCAGTGGCAATGTTAACGGCCTCCTATGTGCTCTGTGCTCATTATGTAGACATCCAAATGAAACAAGATTTCCTGTGCTGCACAAACACACACACACACACACACACACACACACACACACACACACACACACACACACACACACAGACCCTCTTTGATTGAATCATGACATTCAGCTTCTGACGCTCGCCCACATTTCAGTCATCCTTGGGAGGAGACAGAGCTGGCAGCCTCACATCGGCCATCCAGGGACAATGCGGCAGGCAGGCAGCTCTACTACAGTAGTGGCATGGCAGGTTCAGCTGAAGGAGAGGCACTGACACCCATACTAATGAGACTCTACGCAGCGCAGTGACCAAGATCCTGCGTATGCAGAAGGATCTGGCAGAAACAATCACACAGCTAACACAGAGCATATTGCTTAAAGGAGACGGCCTCTCTTTACATTTAGAGGAGAAAAAAGGTATTTGCTGTCTTCTCTTTTCATTTCAGTCCCCTCAACTTTTGAAACATTTTGACAAATCTATTGCACACTAAGCATTCAGAACAGCTACTGACAAAGACCACACATCAATATTCTTACTGCAGGAACAGAAAGCACTGATGGTTAGTTAGTTAAAGAATATGCTGCAAACTAAGCACAGACTTTGTGTTAGAGTGTTCAGCTACGAATTACAGAAAATGAATTATTTGCCAGCAAAGTTCATTGAATACGTTCTATAAAAACAAACCAAATTTGATACAGAGAGAGAGAGAGAGAAAGAGAGAGAGAGAGATGGTTAGTTGCCTCTGCACTCCAATAGCCAAGACATAAACATCACAGTCACCTTTCATTCAGTGCCGTCACTTATCAGAAGCACTGCAAGTCTTTATACAATTGCCAAAGCTGCAACAGCATCCATACATTTTATTAGGCGTGCTGACAAGAAGGAAAAGACAGCTCCAAAGAAGGTGCCCACAAACTGACTCGGTGCTCCTAAAACAAGCTGACTATATATTACCTACAGCTACAACGTATTGATTCCGTCTTCATTAGGAACACATTATTCCTAACTTCCTGTATATCGTAATTAACTATGTGTCCACACCTTTTTGGGAAGCATTTCTCAGAGTAAAAGTAATTAATATCTTGCAGTTGATTGTATTAATTCAAGGATAAGTGCAGACATTTTTAAGGGGCTGTTGCTCTAAGTCACATGTGTCATACTCAAGGCCCACAGGCCAAATACAGCCTGCCATTTTATGTGGCTCACGGGACATGTGTATTTCTTTTCTGACAAATTAATGGGAATTATGTTGTTATAATAGGGCTCCGAACTATGACAATATGGTTGCAAATGTCACCTTTTTAAAGAGTGTGTGAGTTGAAACTGAATGTGGTTGCAGTGTGTGTGTGTCCTTTTTGAAACTAAAAAAGTGAAAACCACCATATTCAAACTTCAAACGAGATGAAATGATATTGTACATACAGTGTCAAGCATAGTATGAATGTAAATTCAGTTTTAAAATTTTGAGTTACGGGAATTTTTCATGCTCCACTTCCACAGTATCCTTTTCTCTCTTTATCACATTGTTGCTGGCAAGGCCCTATTGTAGTAATTCTCACACGGCCATTACCACCCTCATAAGAACCTGTCTGATGTGTCAGCTGACGCTCAGCATGCTCTCACTCACTCTCTGGTCTGGAACCGCATCTTAAATTGAATTATTAGACACAGAATTAAGAATACTGTTGTCTAGAGCATTTTAGATTTAAAAATGCTGGAGCATGTACAAACTATTTAGTGCATACTATGTAATACCATTTATCTTTTATATATGATTTGAGCAACAAATCATTTCACTTCTGATCATCCATCTGAATTGTCAACTTTCTTCTCTCACTGGAAAATAAAAGCACTAAGATGACATTTTAGTGCTGAATATTTAATGGGCGTGATGCTGACAGTGGCTTGACTTGGTGATTCTTGTTGAAGCCCGGGAATTACACAGCATATGTAGTTTTCTATATAAAAAGATCTACTAGAATACAGAGCAATAACAAAATGTCACAATGGATTTCTACAACATATCTTCTGTCCTTGCTATTCCGTATTTTACAGCAGACTTATTGTAGCGCTCTCAGGTTGGCCCCTGTATAAAAGCTCTCAGCTCTCTCTATGTTAAAGATTAAACTCCATCACAAAACTATGCACAGACGTAATATAGTCTACTGTGAATTTATCATTGATTGAAATGTTTTTTTAAGTTAGTGGAGTACTTCCATCCTTAAAAAATTCTTATAGGAAAATAGACCTGCTGTGTATAATAATTCTTCTCCAAAGTCATTAGTTTTACAGTGTTAGCTGAGTCATAGGTGAGCTGGTGTGCTTGAGCAGCTGTGAGTGGAGAGGTGGGTGGAGACAGAGACCTCACAGATCTGCACATTTTAAAGGAAGCAACAGCATAGAGCTAATCCACTTACATACAGATTGTTTAATTTGAAAAAATCTATGAATCTATCTTTGATACTCAGAGGATTTTGGGGGGTTAAATCAATGACTAGAGAGTGACTTTAAATAAAATATCTAGGCTCTGGTTGTTTGGCACACATTCATAACACCTGATGTTTGCACTCCTTTTAGCTGCCTCCCTCAGGTTTGTACCTTCTGTTAAAGTCTACTCCTTCTGAACTCCAACTCCTGTCATACACTAGTCTATATGTTAGCCAACTTATTAACCAACCAGGATCGGCTCATTTAGTAGCACTTTATGAGCCAATTTTGGGTGACAGTGCATTGACTTGTAGTATATGACCCTCACACACTGTCAACATACATTTTTTTTGTCTCTGGGTGCCCCATTAACACATGCCTGTCAATAAGTTTAAAAAAAAAAGTTAAATTGAAGCCTGATTTAGTCTAGCTTTTGCATTTACATGCAATTAATATTTATGCAGCCACATCTGCAAAAATCAAACAAAGGCTGAATCTCCAAAAAATTTGCATCCCTAAAAAAGACAAATGCAAAATACTACAACAAGGAGGAATTAATTGTAAATATATGCTTTTGTTTGCTATACAAATAAAAATAAAAGAGTAGAGGAAAGCATGGAGATGTGAAGTGAAGCAGAAGAAAAAGTGACCTTTGGGAGCCCTTGCAATTCTCTGGAATAAATTAATTAGCACACCAAATAGATTATAGAGTGAGATTGCTGTCTGATGACAAACAGATGTTCTCTATGCAGGTGGCGAGACTAATATTAGTTCTGTCATTAGTCAGTTCTTAATGCTCAACTGTGTGTTTCTGTAACTGTACACTACAGAAACGTGGAGCCTTCGAGGGTAGGACTGACGCAGAGCCGACAGTACAGTCATGCTTCCAGACAGGATCCCTTTGGGGAACGGCAATATGTCTCCGAGTCATCCAGGATTTGCCCTCCAGCCTCCTGTGAGGCTCAGGAGCACCTTCTTGCCCCATCGCCTGTCAGTCTCCAGGAACAGCTGCTTCCCTCCTGGTGTGAATTATGCAACAGTGGTGTTTACAATGAAGGTGTACTGCCTGTAGAAACACAAACAAGGATGTATAACCTCAATAGGGTGAAAACAGAGGCTGGGCAGGAGCCTGTTCCTGCTGTTCTACAGTTAGCACAGCAGGAATTTACAACAGACAGTTCAGGGTGACCTGCTCATTGACTGACGCTCCACGCAGAAGGATGACAATGAGACCGGAGGTTAAGTCACGTCAAAGAAATCTAAGCCGTCCAGATATGCTGCTGTGGCGACTATGAGGTTTAGGTGAACACAAACACAAGACAGCAGAGGAAGTGCAGAAGTCAGTTATTCGCCTGTGTGGCTAATCCTGCCGCAGTGACAGAGCAACACAAGTTTCTGTATTACATCACACATCTTCTCTCCAAATCCAGTGAAAACACGCAGCACTTCTGCCCATTAGTCCACATTAGTTTCTAGGTCCTCACTTGTGGGGCCCTGGGTTCATCTTGTATATACTTTGTTGTACTGTATACAACATATGAGCAGATGGCCATGACATGATGAATATGTAGTGTTAATATGGCAACATCTCACGTAACTGTGTGCTAACAATTATTTATGTGACTTTGAGTGCTACTTAAATTTAAAAAAATGCAACAAGCTCCACTTTGTGCAATGAGTGTGAATGCACATGAATGCACGATGAATAATATATAGATAGCAAGCTGAAGCACAGAAATGACGGCAGCTGTCATATGTACTAATGGCCTTGTTAAGTTTAATAGTGTGAAGATGTGACCACATTGTCATGCAAATCCCTTGCAATGTGAGTCACTAAGATAAAACAGAGAGCACTAGATATTGTATCAACTTACATTAGGAGGATTTATACCTCCGGGATTAAGAAAGGATGAAACGGTTTCTGTGCGTATAGGTTTAGGAGTGGCAAGTTACAACTCAGTGTATAAGTGGAAGCTAATACACTAACAGAATTCAGGCCAATAGATCGGGTACACTGAGGTCCAAATCTCTAATAAAGAAAAAATATAGCAGCACACCTTGTGTCATGTGGTAAACTGTTCTATTTAGCTTCAAGGTTGTAGTGAGGGTGAGCGATCATGAGAGTTTGTGTTCAGCAGTCCTGGGAGACGTGTTGTATCTATCTGTGAAAAGGGAGACAGGCTTCAAATTGCCTCACCGCTGAGGATGACACAGTGCACTATCACTCCTTCCAGCTACAGTCAAAGTTTGTGTGAGTGTGTGTACGTGTGGGATGAGGGGATGCGGGTGTGTAATGTCACAAGGTTGAATGTTGTTCTTGACTCTTGGCGGCCTTGACAGTGAAGGGGCTGTGTGGGAGCGTCTGAGAGTCTCTCCTGACCAAACATGGTTGCAAGTTTTCTAAAGTAGCATACAAGAGGCGAGGGCAGAAAAACACTCAGTAAAGGTAAATGAAAACCAGTTAGCATTAAACCATTGAATTTTACACCCAATTTAGCAAAGACTAACTAAAAAGACCTAAAGTTGCATTGATCATGCTTTTATCAAAATGATGACCAAAAACCCATCTGCATTATTTTGATGATCACTAAAGTTACAAACCTACAATTAAACTTGCTTCACAGCATCTTAACTCGTCTTGGTATATTCGGTCCACCTGCATTAAAGTGGAAAAGTTTCAATACACTGATGTCTTATTTCATTGTCTTTCCCATTTAATATCAGAGGCTAATGCATGATAGATGTTTTTTATGGTTACATTTAAGCACCCAAGCCACTTGTTAGTGTTAAAAAAGGATTATCACCTTTATAAAATGTTATCATAAGATGCAGTGCATTTGTGTAAAAAACCCAGGTTTTCCAAAACCTTAATCAAAATCAGTTAGTTGTAAAAACTCAGCCCCATGTGGAACACAAAATGGAAACTGTCTCTGCTTATCAGCCTCTTGCATCATCATCATCCAACCATGACTTGCGTGTGGAGCAAAAACACAGAATTTCCCTCATTAAAAAAACATTGTCACTGAATATAATCCAGGCAGGAGCACTGTTACACTGGAAACATTTTTGGTGAAACAAATGAGACTCTAACCTAATTTCCAGCTGACAACGATGCCACATGTTGTATTGTTGATGGCTTTGCACTTTAAGTTATGATATCCCTGCAGTTCTCTCATTTTTTTCGTTATCTTGAGCTATGGCAGTGACTTAATGATGTTATGCAAGATCTTGACACCGTGCGCATGCAGGATTAAGCCAAAGTGAAGCCATGGTGTGATTTCCTAGTCTCCAAATTGAGCTTAGTTTAATCTGCAGTTCACAAAAAGCTACAGTATTCCTTCCTGAAATCCTTCACTGGAATGAGTGTGTGCATCCATCAAAGTGCACACATTAGCCAGTTTATGTGGACAGTAAATGCAACGTGCAGCAATGTAAGGTTTCCTGTCAGTTGTTGAGTTAGATGCTGCCTCTGCACACTCATGGAAGGATAGCTGCACATTGTGTGCAGCCTCTACTTTCATGTCTGAGTGTTTTTAGGTAAATAATTTAATGCTACTAAGATACTGACTGTCAGGTTACTGCTGTTGCAGTAGGGACATATTAACATATCAAAGGTCGCTGTCCTCCTAGAGAAATAAAAGATTATTTGAATTTATAAGCCTGATAATGGGAGAAGAGCATTTTTAGCACAAGAAGATCTAGTTTGTTTTTTGTTGATGTTTTCTGTGGTGTTAATGTGGGAGGAAATGGCTAATCACAAAGACGTGAAGAAATCTTGCAGTCCAGATGCTATGTTTGGAAGGCCATATGTCCAGTTAAGGGAAAAATGTTTTCACAGGTTTATCGTTTACTACCTCTAAAATACAGACTCTAATGCCTTTAATAATTTCTTTAAACAGACATTTATTTATCAGTAATAATTTGATAATTTTAGGTCACATTAAGTGTTTTAAAGTTGGAGTGGTAGATGGCTCTGTAACTTTTATGATGTAGGCTAAACTTTAATGCATTTCAATTACATGATCTTTCAACCAAGTGTTGCAGTTGCCTAAACCAAATCATATTCTAGCTACAATTTACTTTCTATACCTATCATCTTTCAATAACCTTAATTTTTGTGGCAGCGCAAGAGCATTCTAGCATTCTGTAGCCTTAGTATCGTCTACCTAAGCATGAGGGATCCACAGGCAAACAACACCTGCATGTGATCTGCGACAATGTGATCTCACTGATAACATCCTGACTGCTGACCTTCTCTTTCCATCACACTGAACACATTTCTTGCACCACAATAAAAGCATTCAGCTTATAAACACAGGCTGACCATGATCGTTCATCAGAAGCGTATGTACAAAACAACCTGCAAAAGACAAAAATCTTTTTTGGCAATCTTTCACTTCTGGATCTTTTTTTTTTCCAAAGGAGCAACATAAAAGACAGCCGCAGTGAGCTGTTAGAAAAGCTTCATGCAACAGTCTGCACACCAACAACTGATTTTACTGTGTCCAGCTGTTGTGTGGAAAACAACTCACACTGTGTCCATGCAAAGCAGTAAAAATGATCAGATTGGGAATTAATATTGACTGGCTTCTTTATGAAAACAATGTGTGTTTGCTTGGTTGCACTGTAAACACATGCACAGGCTGATCTTCTGCTGTTAGAGAGGCATAGGTTTTCTGTAACCCAAGACCAAGGATCTTAATGAACATAACTTAAGAATAAACACTGCTGCTGAATAGGTGATTGGGTTGATATTGAAACTAAATTTCTGATCTTCACAGAAAAAAGACCGCCTTTGCTATAACTGTTAAACATCAAGCAAAACAGCTGATGCAGTTTGGCTCTCGTTGAGCATTTTCAGCTCAAGAATCTCACAGAATAAATTTGAGTCCACTTAAGTATCCGTTTTGGCAAGCAGGCTTAATTATTATGTAAAAAAAAAATGCAGCCATCATTCTTGGTCAGATGTGTTAATTATCTCCACTGATGCTTGAACTCTGATACTGTTATCTATGCATGAAATAATGTGGATCCATGCATGTCAAAAGGTGAAAACAATCTTGCAATGTGGAGAGTGAGAAGCGGTGATGGCAACAGGTGTGATAACAAGAGACGCTGTGTCCATATGCTGCTCAGGGCAGCAACACAGGAACACACCTGGGGTCAGGTCCTAGTTTGAGTGAATGTAATCGGTGGCAGGAGCCAGAAGGCAGACATCCTATTGTGTTAATCTTCAGAGGTCTCAGATCTGCTCTCTGAGTCCCTATCAGGCACACTATCTGTCTGCGCTGACTCTCTCGCAGTGAATCAATACATGACAATCACAGCTAAAACCACCAATCACCAGTGAGCAGTAAACAATGTTAATGACAGCATTATAAATTTAACTTTGCAGTAATAAATCTAAATCTTGCTGCCGGCAGTTTGAGGTAGGAGTAGATCTTTCCCTGCATAATGCAACGGGAAATAAACAAACCGTGCTTTTATTTTTCCTTCCATTTCGTCTGCAGGCTTGTGTTTGTTTACCACAAGGTTCAAACATAATTGTCCGACAACACATTACAGTCAATATGAGAGCATTTCTCTGTTATCCTTCTGTTCTCTGGAATATGTATGTGAAATTACGCATTTGGTTTGGACCTGCTGGAGGGAAGCAGGTTTTCAAAAGGCAAAATCTGTTTTCAACACCAGCTTTTTTTTAATGTTTACACATAAGTAATTAAAGCCAACTTATGATTCAAGGGCAGTGGATATTACAATGAAACCCTGTGAGCTGTGTCCCTGTCCAAAAAAGTATTTTTACATACACACAACCACCCACAGACACAATCACCAAGAACTGCCCCAGAAATTCAAGAGAAGGTTGAAGGAATTCTCTTTGTAGTCGCAAAACAAAATATCCTTGAGCTTGAGTCTCACCCTGCATTATTTCTGTTGCATTCTCTGTGCTAGTCTGTATTGCTTCTTCTTTTACACAGCAAATACCTCTCAGTCATGCTTCGTGCCCATATCAATTATCTTTCAGTCGTATTTGATTGTAAACTGCAAACAGAAAAAAAAAAAGCCAAATCTTCAGCAACTGTTTGTTCAAACCCAATTTTAGTGTTTAATATCCCGAGAAAACGTTTTTTCTTTGGGTGCAGAGTGAAAAATGTGGACTGCCATGAAAACACTGACATGAACAAACAGCTGTTGCTGGGATCTCCTCTGCACTGGACACATGAGAGATAACTAATCACCAGGGGACACAGACTCATTAATTGCTGTGTGCTGATTAATTGTCCCTAGTGAGGAACGTTCAACATGCAAATTTGTGTCAGAGGATCCTTTCAGCGACGCAGCCCAGGCAGGGACTTCTTGTAAAATGACACATGCAGGGAGATAAGAAGACGCTTGACAGGGACCTACTGTAAAACAGTTGTTTCTATTTTGAGCTCTTGTACAAGAAAAGGAAAATGTGAGATGTTACAACTTGGATTTGATGAATGCGATAGAAAGCTGAGATGTGCAGAGGAAAGAGAGCATTTTGGTGTGACGTAACAGACTGTTTGTTTATCATTTAATTTGCTTCGTCCTTGGTGTTTTTGCTGCATTAAACAAACTGCTAAATAGGGGCGGAGGGAAAAGGAGGGAAGAGGAGAGAAGAGGCGACGAGAAGAGAGGAGCTTTTTGAGCACGGTGACCTGATGGCAGGAAAGGTCACTGACTCAGCAGCACAGAGGAGCATCAATGGAGGCCGACTTTAATCACCTCCAGCAGCTTCATCAGCTCCTGCATGAGATGAACTGAGAGCGGAATTACCAAGGTCATAAAATCTCTCTCTGTTGAGGATGTATAGAATGAGATGAGCCACTCTCCTAAGAGATGAAATCGCACCATTTTTGCTCTCATTTTGAGTCGTCTTTCTCCACAAATTTGAGACAGCGATGATGAGACAATAGCTGAACAGATGGAGCTCTAAGACACTTCACCAATGATAAGGAGGAAGTGTACACATGGCTGAGTTCAGAGCGCCATTCTTCTGCTTGAACTGAAGTTACACTGGTGGCTTGTTGCTATGGTAAATAAAGAAGAACAACAGCTTTGAAATACTGTATGTGAACTATTTTCTCTCAGTCAGATTTAGTCTTACAGGCAGTAGACACTTTGGGCCTCGTGAAAGAACACTTTCATATTGTTACCTTAAACCTCTCCTTTTTGATTTCTCTAAGGCATTATTGGCACTTTTGTCAAATTTTAGCCTTCTATCTTGTAATCAATTTCATCATTAGCATAAATGATGCTCTAAAATTGCCAAAAACAACTACATGTTTCAGCTGTAAGTTATATTCAGACAACCATGTAGCAAATATAGCAGCGTAAGCGACTGATTAATCAGAAAATAATATTACAGCAGTCAGCTGTGACAGAGTGAAAGAGGATATTATTATAGATTATATAGGTTTTCTGTCCAAAATAGGCCAATTAAATTATACATATTTAAAAATCTCTCAGTAACATGACAGCCATGGTGATGAACATATTAATACTGCATTAGGTTTGTCGTAGTTATGTAGTTTCCTGTAGTCACTCCACCAAGGAAGGCAGTGGAGCTATGTGACAATCGGCGTAGTTTTGTCTGTCTTTCTGTGCGTAACATTACTCAAAAACCGAATAATGGATTTGGATGAAGTTTTCAGCAAAGGTCAGAAATGACACAAGGACCACCTGATTACATTATGGCAGCGATGCAGCTTATAGTCTGGATCCACGGATTTGTTAAAAGATTTCTGGATCGTTGCGAGATAGGCGTTGGCGTCACTGTAACTATAACAACAAGTAAACAGCACGTCAACTGCCTGCTGACGATCACATGATTGCGATCCTACTACAAATCCACCACTGTGGACTTATCGGGACTTATCCATCGGAAATCATACAACAACTGAGCAGCCTTGGCGGAGTACTACGCTCCAGTGCTTTTTTGTTTATTTCTGTGTCTTAACCCTCTAAGCTATTTCCACCGAGAAAACACACACAAATTCAATCAGTCACACAGAGCTGCCATGATTAGTGGGTAAAATTGTTGATGTTAGCACTGAAAATGTGCAAACATCAATATTTTTAAACAAAGTATTTTTTTTCTTTCTTCAGTATCACTTGCTAATTGTTTTCATTTTCGGCTCTTGTCACTGGTCAGCTGTAGTCAGCTCTTAAGTTTTATATGCGGGTGGCGCTTCAGCAAAAAAGTTTCAAAAGGAAAGAATGGTAGTACTTCAAATTATCACACATGTAAAAAAAAACGGTGGTTTGTACATTGTTCATTTTGGCTGACAAACCACAGTAGCACAATGCAATGAACAAGGAAAGAACAGAGAAGCACTTTATTTGCTTCTCTCCTGCTCTCTGTGCTCACATATACTGTGTTTTAATACAGCTGGATTCCCAATAAAGCTCTCATTTACAATTTTTTCTGTTTCTGTTGTCAGACAATGGAACAAGTATAAAACAATGATTGAAACACCACTCACTGGGACCTATTAAACAGTAGTCACCTCAAAGCTGCTGTACTGCACTAACAAAATATCGATTTTAGAATTGCAACTTATCTAATAAAGTCACTGTGGACATGAGTTAAACAGTTAACAGCTGCATGGTGATTTTGCCACATTGTTCTGCTTTATTTCACGGAAAATGAATTGTTTAGATTAGAAAATACTCAATATATTAATTGATTGAAAAACAGCTGTCAGTGACAGCCCCACAGTAAGAACTTCACAACCATGAGGCCAAAGTGAATAACCCTGGACTCTATGGATAAGAGACACTTGGGAGAATTATGTAATGCAATACGTCTCCTCATCTTTATCACGAGGAAGGGGTGAGGTTTGAAACACTCCATCAAATTAACTCCACCTAATTACATAGTGAACAACAGCCTTAAAGGAATGAGTCAGTAACACTGATGTTATTTTACCTTAAAATCCTCAACCCCAGTGCTACTAAATTTATGACAGAAATGAAGCACAACAATGCTACATGTATTTTAGTCATAGTAGTGCTTGGCAGCCTCTTTATTCCACGTGCAAAGCTTAGCAACCTCAACCAACTTAGTTATGTTTTTAGAACAGATAAACAGTGGTGCTGCTACAGGGACCTGAAGAGTGGAAGGGGTTAAACTCTAAACTCATTCACATTACAGCATTATGATTTCAGGTCAAATGAGTGTATTTCTTATGTATGAGAGAATTTTGTGAATGCAACGAATTCTCTTAAGTCCCTCGATTGTGCCTCTTAATAATTAATGTTTTTCTTGGTTTCTGCATGAGGTCTACTGTCTTCTGTTCTTTTCATATTGCAAATCACTGTGAGGACACATTGCAAAGACAGACAACCATGATCATGAGCTTCATACTGCAGCAGACATAATAACATAGCAGTAATCTATATTGATAATGGTAATAGCCCCACATCATTCAATAAAACGTAGCATGACAAGTGACATGAAGGGCTGGCAAAACTATAATTACCTTGTTGTGTCTGTCACCTGACCTTACACCCACCACATGCAGCAGATATCGTAGACAGATTGGCTGAGTAGAGCCAGCAAGCTAATAAAAAGGAGAGAAAAAAAGACTAAGGGAATAAGAGAGGAGACTTGGGTTTAGAGACTGTTGTCCATGTTCATAGAAATACCAATTAGGCCAATACCTTGTGACATTTCTGCTCTTTCTCTTCTTATGATACAGCTAATGCACCTCAGCATGGGCAGTCATATTTCAGGAGGCCTTACAATGCCACATCTCTAATGCAGTAGGTCAGACACACAAGATTTTAACGCTTGTGCTCTCTTTGCTGCCATCCATAAGGCAGAGGATGAAAACTCCTCTCATAGTATTTTCTATTTTGAGCAATGGTGGAGAAGGATCTTTTACTTCAGCAAAAATACAACAGAGTAAAAAAAAAAGAACAAAAAACATTAGTACAGGTAAAAGTAATTTTTTTCATAATATAAATTAAAGAGATTGTAATTGACATCCCCTGATAACTGGAGATCAAACACGAAAATGATGCGAAAGTGGTCTGTATTCATGAAGAGGAAAACCATCTGAATCTGCAGCTTCCCTTAGCAAACCATATAAACATGCATATAGGAAGCATTGTGTATATATACTGTATATATATGTTAGAGCACAGGGTCAGCCACACTATGGGGACACTATGGAGCAGATACCACTAAGGGTTTTGCTCAAGGGCTCTACAGTGGTAGCCTGACTCTGCTAGGGTTGCTGATCATAACCCAAAGCCTTAACCACTGAGCCAACCCTTTCATTGCATGCCAGCATTGAACCATGGTTATCTAAATTTGGCTTCTTTAAGACGAATATACAACACATGGGGTCATGTCAGCATGAAAACAGATTTCTACAAAGTAACATCAATTAACTTAAAGTATAACATGTAAAATAAGTCACTGAATAAGTATTCACACAATTTAAAGTGACTCACCTAATTCAAGACACTTGCAGCCAGTTGGTGTAAGAAGTCACACAATTAGTGAAATGGAGATCATCTGAGGGCAGTGAATGCATCTCAAGTAACTGCAATATAATAACATCTGTATCTGAAAAGTCCAGTCACTGGTGAATCAAAACTACTACACCATAAAGACAAAAAAACCTACCAGCAACTCTGTGCCAAGGTTGGAGTTGGAGTGCAGTTGAATTTGTCAATAAGAAAAAATAAGGAGCATAGCACATATGTAAATCTGCCTAGAGCAGGTCGTCCTCAAAAACAAAGTGACTGTGCAAGAAAGAGACTAGTGAGGGAGGCCACCAAGACACCTATGACTCCTATGAAGGAGTTGCAAGCTTCATCAGCTGAGAAGGAAGAGACTGTGCATACAATATCTGTTTACCAGGTACTTCACCAGTTGAAGATTTACGGGAGAGCGCCATTCAAACAGCTATCCAGCCAGATTCAATACTGCTATTGCGACAAAAAGTGCACTTACTAAATACTAACTTAAAAGGGATGAATACTTATGAAATCACTTATACATTTAATTATTTGACATCATTTTATACACACAGACACACACACACACACAGTTTTCACTTTGACATGAAACGGTCTTTTTGTAAATTATGGCCAGAAAGCAAAAATTATACAGACCATGATAAGAGGTTGAAAAGAAATACAAGAGTCTGTTTTCCCCTTGGAGTTGGTAGAGACCAAACACAGAGACAAAAGAGAATGAATAATGGACTTGATGGACACAAACATGACTGAAAATGAATCGTAATGTTGTTCCGTATCTGCTAGATGTAATAAGTCATTGTTTCCAAGCAAGTTAACCTCTTTGATAATTTTATGCTCAATGGATTTCTGCTGCTCTTAAGTGGACAAAAAGGTTGAAGAAAAGTCAACTTTTAGACATTTCTGTTATATGATAAAACGCTTGTGACATTTCAGGCCTGATTACTGGTGCTTGCAGAAGATGCTCCACAGTTATCCCTTTGGTGTGGTGTGGTATATTGGCCTTTACAGTGATTAACTCAGCAAGTAGCCTTCATGCATGGATTCACTGGTCAAGGTTTGATTGTGATTAAAGGACCTGTGATGATGACTCAAAGGCTAGCTTTGAACAGCAAAGCAGCTTTGACATCATTGACAGGTGAAATGCAACATTACTTTTCATAAAATTAGTAATTTCTCTGTGCTTAACCCTTTAAGCTTCAGTCAATTCCAGCCGTTTTCAGTACAAAAAATCGCTAATATTCTATTTTTAAATAAAAAAAAATTACGAAAAATACGGGGAATATTGGATGCGCATTGCGAGGTGCATTTCCTTGAAAACGACCGATTCGGGGATTTTATACCGACTTCAGGACATGTTTTGGACAAAATAGTTTACTGGCTTCTGTCGTCTGGATGTAAAAGGTTGGATTATGGCCGTTTTTTGTGGAATCTTTTTTTCTGTGTGTAATAATAAACCCGGAAATGTGAGTCGCGCTGTGTGCGTTGAAGCCGTGTATAGAGAACGGATGGATGAATATTCGTTTTTGTCGGACAAATGTGTTTTTCTCACCCGCTGTGGTAATCACATCTGAAAGTGGTTTATACCGGCGGATTCATGAGAATCTAAGCTTTCTATTGGCGTATAGTGTTTGTATAATTGCGTTTGCAGCCGTCGGACATTCTTGAAATTCCTATGCAAATTAGTAGGTGTACCGCCGGCGGTACACTGAAGTTTAAGGGGTTTAAGGTGACGTTTACCCCACAGTGCATTGCAAATTACAGAGAATTCATATTATTGTATGTAGAGACATCCTGTTTAATGAGAATGTTTATTTGAAATATTGTAATGCTAGCATTTCCCAATACGTTTGGTAAAGTAAAAGTATTTCTACACTTCAGTGCTACTATTTTTACATATTTAAAAGATCCAAGCACTACTTCTACCTTCATGACGTACCTCTAGGAAGAACAATGTTTCCCTCTGAAATGTCATGGAGCAGAAATATTAGGTAACATAAAATGGAAGCACTAAAGTGACGTATTGCTCCATCAAGACTGTACTCAGTAAATGTACTTAGCACCACTGGGTCCCTAAAAGGTCTTTCAGAAAAACAACTGCAACCTTTCCAGACAGGAACCAATGTCCATGCAGACAGCTTGCATGACAGCTGTCTAAATGTTAACTTAATGGGTTCAGGGTGACTGTTTGTACAGCTCTGGTTCAGTTGTCGCAGGATTCCTCAGGGTCCTGCTGTGAAAATACTTTTAATGCCCTGCGTGCTGCTGACGTCATACTGATGTGTGTGATACTGTACACTATCTTGTCTAATCACTCCCTGCAGTAGCCCTGACTAAGCCAGTTTTTAAAACACCCACCATCCTGGATCGGAGCCAGCTGGGTTTCCTTCAAACTCCGTGGTACAGTATCATCATGGCTGTTGGCTCCCTGGCAGCAGATATGACATTGACACCGTAGTGAGAGGCTGCAGTCCACCACCAACCGAGCTGTTTGACACTGAATACCCAGAGCTGCTCCTGTGCGTCTGTTTGTGCTGATTGGCACTGAGTTTGTATGATTTTAGTCTTCTGCTTAGAGCAAACAATCCTGTACACATTTTAAAGCGCAATCAGGAAAGTGGATATTTACCATCCAGGTTATACTGTGATGTGTAAACCTTTCAGGCTGTCCAGCACTTCACGGCTACACTGACATCCTCCACTGTGCCATCCACAGATTTGTGGTGCCATTGAGATGTGGATGCATTATTAATCAGCCTTCCACTAACAAAATGGGCTTTTAATTAGAGACCCCTGTTCGACAACAACAACTGAAACACAGCTCTCCATACAAACTGCCTATCGATCATCGTTCCGAGACGCAGCCTCATCTTCAGCTTCACAGGAGTAAAGTGCTGGTTTATATCCGCACAGAGATCCAGCAGGCAGCTCCTGCTCCCTCCAGAGGACAGGGCCCTTCAGAAATATGTTTTCCACATACTGCTAACAATTTAAATACCAAAAACTGCAATCTTTTATAATTAGTCTAGTAGTGAGAGTGATGAAACTTCAAAGGGAGTACAATCTGTGATTTTGCAAGTCAGAGATTTCTTTACTCATCAGAAACTGGGGGGAAAAAGCCACGCAACCAAGTACAAGTAAATGGTAATTTAGTGCTGATTAATTCAAAATCTGCAGAGTTAAAAGCTAACAGAGCTTCACCTAATTGTTCTCAAAAGACATGTTTTGCCCTTTGCTAAACTCTGGATTCCACAGCTGTTTCATCCCCTGCAGGAATGATGAACGCATAGATCTGATAACTTTGACAAACACAGATGATTAGCACAAGGCTGGGGGAGGAAATGTTTTAAATGTTTCAGGTGCCATTGTCTTAGCAGACAGCTCTGACTTTGGCTTTGGCAGCCTGGAGCCACCAGGTCGCAGAGAATATTCAGAATAAACCAGGCTACTGACATGACATTTACAGGCTCCATATCGGCATGTTGCAGCTACAGCAGCACTCACTAGTCGACATGTGAAGAGCGACCTATTCCAAACAGGAGAATTGTCAATTTCAACTCAAGAGGCGGACTGACGATGCAACAATGCAGCCTGATGAGCTCCAGCCCAGCCGTCAGATTGTTTGGACTAAAACCCGCAACGCCCGATGTAAATCCCGGACATGTCAACAAGCTTACCTTTTTCATTTTATTGTGATCAGCCTGCAGATGGGTGTCGGTCACACAGGAATAGTTATCCAGCTCTTACATGCCGAAATACCTCTGTCACCCGGCTGTATATCTGTCGGGAAGGTAAACAAGACGATCCTATAACATTGCTAGAAATGAAAATAGTCTTTTTCGTTTGTTTGCTTATCCCTCAGACGTGCGGCATCAATTTCTCTGCGGTCATCGCGCGTCGATCCTGCCCACAGTGCGGCGGTCTTATGGTAGCAGCTCACCGGTTTACACGGGGATCCATCACGGCAGCGAAAACGCAGTTTGGAGGCTGCCGGTGATGCCGCTGCTGCAGCGTTTGGTCCGTCGAGACGCGGGATGAGGGAGGTGGGGGTGGGGGCATCCGAGAGCCCACGACAAAACAGCCAGCTCCGCAAATGAACTCATCGGACCCGAAATCACGGTCTCATAAGCAAACGGTGGTTGATGAATCATTATGCGCAGAGAGAGGCAGCATGAGTGCCTGTGCGTGTTATTTATTCTCTCCGTTTGTGAGCTGTGATGCGCTTTGATGATTCAAGGGGAGAGAAGAGGGACTTTAAAGGAAAGATTCATTCAAAAACACATCGGAGCCTCAGCTGATGATGTTATCCACTTTGTAAAGTTGGTCCGTGGAAACATCGCAGCCTCTTATTCACGCGGCTGTAATCACTGATTAATACGATGAATATTAACGCAAGTGTGGATTTTACGACATTTCGTGAAGCTCAAAGTGACACATTCAAATTGGTGGTCTGTCTAAACAAAGACATTTAAATCATTACAGACAAGAACATGTAACAAAAACAGTTTCATGTGCTGTAAAAGAATTTTATTTGTAAACAGATCCCATGCAAAATAAAGAAAAAAAAGAAGAAGAAAATGTTAAAAGAAAGAAAATGTGGAGACAGCGAAAAAAAAATTGGTTAAATACTTTTTTAAGGATTCAAAACAATTAATGCAGTTTAATTTTCCCGTCAGAATTGCTTTTTAAAAAATCTAAATTTTGATGTGAACAGTTTGTCCAATTATGTCTTTTTTTAAATTTAGCTTTATTTGTTTATAGTCACATCCAGATTACATTTTTTATGATTTTACTCGATGTTATCTGTAATTTAACAAAACAGGTAAAATATATATTTGAAGCAACAGTTAAAGAATTACCACTTTTTCATTTACCTAAAACAATTTCAAACAGCATAAATTTGTTTAAAAGACATTATTCTTCTTTTTTGCTGATTTAAATGCAATATTATATCACAGTGTACACATTTTTTGTAATTTTACAGTCAAACTTTGTACAACAAAAATCACCATTTGTACACAGATTTTTGTTGTGGACATGTACAATTTGGGCCTATCTTGTTGTTTTTACAGGTTATTATCTATAATTTAAGAAAACTGTGAAAATCTGTAAAATCACAGTAAATTGTTACAAAAAGTATAGCTATAAAACCACCAAAATTGTTGCCAATTCATTTTCAATCTTGCAAATTTGAGTCAGAAGCTGGAGTTTTGTTTGAGGCATATTATCCAAGTAGATTTTATGTTAATGTCAATCAGAATGTGGGACAAAATCACTTATAAGCTTCTATGTTTTCATTTATTTATATGTTAATGATCAATTCATAATCAATCACTTTCGAGTTTTCATGTTCAGAGAATCAAAAGGTTTATGTGTTTTTGGGTTACAGGCTGACCAGTGATTTCAGGGTTACTGTCTCAGGAAGGGGCTGCACAGTGAAATAGTGGTTAGCACATTCGCCTTGCAGCAAGAAGATCCCTGGTTCGAGTCCCGGCCTGAGCCCAGGATCTTTCTGCATGGAGTTTGCATGTTCTCCCTGTGCATGCGTGAGTTTTCTCCGGGTACTCCGGCTTCCTCCTACAGTCCAAAAATATGCTGAGGTTAACTGATCACTCTAAATTGCCCGTAGGTGTGAATGTGAGTCTGATTGTTTGTCTGTATAGCCCTGCGACGGACTGGTGACCTGTCCAGGGTGTCCCCTGTCTTCGCCCAAGTCAGCTGGGATAGGCTCCAGCACCCCCACGACCCTAGTGAGGATAAAGCGGTGTATAGAGAATGGATGGATGGATGGATGTCTCAGGAAGTTCATTTCTCAATGTACAGAATGTAGCCTGAGAGTATCTGATATGACCAAGAAGGAAGGCTCTAGGTTTTTATGTGGTATGGAGAACTTCCTATAGGTTGAACTTAAGGAACAAAGTATAACAAGCCAGTGGAAAAAGAGACTTGTGTTTACCGCTGTACTATTTTTTAAAAGCTGTCATTCTTACCCTTCTTTATGAGAGAGATGCTGGACAAATGTTATCTGTTTTCTATTTTTACCCACAGATCCATATAGGAAAGAGCTTTAACATGTATACAGATCTAGAATCACTATTTGTACTATATTAATATATCAAATTATCCAGTTTAGTGTGAAAAAAGTCTCTCCTACTGATCTCTAATATCTTACCATCACTCAGCAGTTCCTTTGGCATCTTTCAGGACATTGTTTTACTTTCTGGCCTCAACTTTACTGTTTTGGTTCACTCTCATACTGTTTCCACAGCAGGCAGCTGATTCCACCAAATAAACAAAAAAATAAATGACTCCAGGGATTTCTACTGAGCACCAAATGGTGTACAGACAAAATTAGCAACTAGCTGGTGAGTTTGAGCCTTTAACAGCTACAGAGCCAGATGTTTTTTAGCCCCAGTTGCCTCTTGTGTATTAGTACATATTCACAGAGGTAATCATGGGTTCCTCTGGTTGTTCTGGCAATATTTCGAGAATCCTACGTATGAAAATCAAAACCTGTCACCCGTTTACCATGCTACCACAGGGCTTTGTTTTCATTCATAAACAAAGCCACAGCCATGTTTTCTTCAATTAGTTGACAGGTTTTTATTCATCCAGATGGTACGAAAAGTAATTTGAGATTCTGGCAGTACCTTTAGAGCAGCTGTTAGTGTTTGTTAACATTCCCATTTTGGTGTATTTTTTAGAAAAAATGATGGTTACCCCAATACATGCTGAGAATTATTGGGGATTGTTGGTAGAGACCAAAAACTGACATTCATCATAAAGCTCAAAACTAAAGGGGAAAAAATGATGCTTTATGTCATTTGTGTACAAAAAACAAAAACAAATGACAAGTCAAGATAATATGCCAAAGATGTCATCTGTTTCTGCTGGCCCCAAAGTGACCAAAATAATTAGTTGGTGAAAGTTAATCATGTTTGTGAATAAACACAACAGAAGGGATTACAAATCTGTGTATTATCACCTAAATGCCAAATGACTGTAAATTGGACCACCACATAGTAATTACATTACTTCTAAATCAACAAGTACGATATTTGCTCCTGTGTGAAAATGAAAACGAACAATTTGACAAAAAAATAATAATAAAAAAAAATAGTGGACTCACAGAAGGCAGATGCAACATGCAATTAAAATATTTTTTACCAATATTTTGCATGTTCACCTTTATTTTTTATGACAGACTCAAGGCTTTTGCACAAATTTCTTGGCAGATGTTCTGTCATTCCTCAGAGACGGTTTTTCAGCTGCTTTTTGCTGGAGGTGTTGTCACTCTACCATTCCCTATAAAATCCCGCAAATATGTTCTGTCAGGCAAAGTACAAGGCCAGGTCATAGTCCTTACCTTTTTTCTTCTTTAAAAGCTTTTGTGTGATTTTGGCAGTGTGTTTTGGATCATTATCATGCTGGATAACTCTCTTCTGCCAAGTTTCTCCAGCCTAAGAGTCATCTTGTTAATATTTTGGTATATCCACAGCCATCCGTGGTGTCTTCTATGAATGTCATCTCTCCAAGATCTTTAGCACTCATACAGCCTCATATCATCCCACTTCCTGATCTTTGTGCTTCACTGTTAGGACTATGCATTTACTGAAGTAATGCTGACCAGATTCCAGACCCCATCTGAATGAAGCGCATTTATTTTGACCATCATGTGACTAGCAATGTGCTCCCAATATTAAAAAAGGCTTCTTTTAATGTTATGTAACAAAGTCTAATCTTGCTGTTTTGTATCAAAGAGTAAGCAGGATGTTTTCTTGGACACCAGCTATACAAGTTGATGCTATGCACTGTCCTTCATACTGTTTGGACTGTCACAGAAACTCTGATTTTCAACTGATACAGTCTGTGCCATGTCTGATGCCTGAAACACTTGCCTGTCTGTTTTTCGGATATAGATTGAACAAGCGGTTCATTGTTTGTGGCGTCATTTTAGAAGAGCCACGGTGGCTATGACCAGTGATAGTACAGCTCATTCTACACTGTCTGACTCCTGCTACAAAGAGCCTGCATTTTCAACACTGTCTTTCTAAAGCATTTGTTTATGACTGTTCATAAGAAGAAATATTCTACTGTCCAGCTTGAAAATAACACAAGGTTGTGCAATTTTTGAATAATTTGAAATTGAACTGACATTGCATGGCATGTACTCACTTTAGTTGTATATTGTAGATAAATAGTTGACATTCTGTGTTACCAATGTAATTATTTGACTTTAGTGATTTATTCGTAACATTTCACATAATTCAGTCAACTGTATTATTGCAGCGCCTGTGGCATTCTTGTGGGCAAATACTTATTTGAGTATGTTTGTTGTCCTAAATATAGCGAAATGTAATTACATTAACCATAAAAATGTGTCCATTTTACAATTACTAACCCTTTTCCTGAAAAACACAGAGAACACAATTCTAACAATATATGGCCTCTCCATAATTCAAACAGAATCACCATGATGAAGTAGTTATGACATTTTTGCCTATTAGCTATCATCACTGCATAGTCTATGTGCTGTTATTGTCTGTACATGTGAAAGCTATAGGCAGATTATCTCTTTAATCTATAAAGTTTTAACTACTCATGAGTGATTGTTCAAGTGCATCAAGGCCACATGTTTGGATGCCCAAATGCAAACAATATTAGACACACACATACAAACACACACAGAGGTCTGTGTGCAATTGAATGACTATGACTAATCTCCAATTTGAAATCAAACTGACAATAAAAGACAATCTTTCCTCTCCAGAGTAATGCCCAGTAGCACAAGCATTAAGGATGGCTGATTGGATAAGACCATGACTAATAACTCTGCATCTGATCCAAGGGTGGATATCCAAAGGGGCCACCAAAGCAGCCAATGGTTGTGTAGTAAGCTGAACACTTTTTTGTTCAGCTTGTCCCTTTCCATAGAGCTGAGCTGAGTTATCTGGCAGTAATCTCCTCACATATTGTCTCTGACCAAGATGGACGATTAGTTTAGCTTCCCCGTCTAGCTATAGCGGACTGTAACTCAACCTGCACAGTGAGATTTCCTGATGGTTCAGATGTTATTGGAAGACATCTGTTTTCACTTTCAATATCCTGCAAGGCCTGACTGGATGTGGCTCAGCGACATGCACACCATCCCACTGTGGGCTTAAAGCCATTCAAATAGGCAGTGGATCAGATGGCTGCGTATTTGTCATTTCAGTGGGCTCTTACCCAGTTAAATAGGGAAACTGAACATATGTGAAGAGATATTGAGCCACAATCATGAACACTTTCAGCTCGACATGTTACACTGAACACAACTATTCAATCTCGCCAACCTGCAGACCTCTGGAGACTGTGGACCAATATCTGGCTTAATGTTGCACACTGCAACAAAAATTTTACAGCAAACTTTACATCATGTCCCTGTTGTTAAATGATGTATTTAATGTGAAAAAGAAATTATGACAAACTGGATAAAGAAATAAAATACAACTCTAGCACATTCCCAAGCAGAATAACACACATGGCTCTACAAAGATTAAAATTTGTCAGTACAATTTTTATTATTGCCCATATTAACCCCCCTATACTCTGAGCTAGGCTCTGTTCCAGTATCATGTGTTTCCCTTAACACACAGAGTCCAGAGATCTTGCCCACTGGCATGCATAACTGGGTTCTTCCTGTGGAGGACTGGCATTAAAATGCCGACTGCTCCTCATGCTCGTGCCCCCAAGATATCACGCCAATTATTTGTCTCTGTGGGGGCAACCTATTTGCGGAAGATCTTCCTAAAATAAGAGTGGGGAGTCACAGCCGCTTGACATCCTTTCTGGTTCCTGACTGGACAGTTTACGTGGGCACGTGTCACCTCTCGCTGTGACCCTGCGGGGGCATCTAACTATGGCTGTGGAAAGGTAGTGACGTTGCAGTCACCATGCAAGCACAGGCTTTTGGATCTGTTCACACCCCTGTAGAGAAAATTCAGTACCACTGTGCATCCCTGCATCTCCATTTTAGTGAGTTAACAGAACTGTACAACTAGCCCACGGCTCGGTCAGGCATGACTGCCAACCTTTCCTCTGCCAGAATCACACAATCAGTACACGGTCTGTTTCAGATGTCACGAATCACAAATGGAAAGACAGGTGTCCTCGCTGTATCAGTCAGAATCACGGCATAAAACATAAAACACGCTGAACTGGCAGTGCAGGTTTGTCCTCAGTGCTTTTGTTTTCCATCTCTTTCCAAGACCTTTTAATTTTTAAAACAACATTCACTTGCTAATTAGGTGACTAATTGGATACTCGCCTCTCTAGCTTTGAGTGTGTCATCAGGTTTCACACTGTAATCCAGATAATTTACTTTAATATGTGCAGACAATTTGCAGCTGAAGAGAATAAATTGGATTTAGTCTCCCTTTTATCACTGTAAACAATAGTGTTTTCCAGCATAATAACTGCTTTGGCGTCACATGTGCTGCAAATATGTGCTTATGCTGTATTTAAAGGCTCACCATTGTAACATGCCACGAGGTAATCTAACACAGGGAGGTAATCTAACACTGAGGGTATTAAACACACTGACAAAGACAGTCTGCAATGCTCAGAGGCTTTGGGATGTCAGGGGCAGCTGACAAGAGGATGCTAGGTGGGCGAGTGGCATTTCATCATACAATCCATGTACAATAATCAATGACCACTCACCAATGGAGGGAAGAGGAACAGGAGAGAGTGAGAGTGCCAGTGGGCATGTCAGATAAAAGCACTGAAGGGGAGAAACTGTGAATGAGGGGAGGATGCATTGAATTTGGTCAAGGTACAACAGAGAAAAAGTGTAAAAGAGCACAAATTGTGGGGACGATGCAGAGATTAAAGTAAGCAGATGATTATGTAAGCAATTGCTTGACAGGGGAGACACACATAAAAGGCAGGGAGACCATGTGCTGATTGGAAAAGCTGGAGAGCTTGCACCTCCTCTTCTCTGTATAATCCAGCTCTCAAGTGATTGTGCTCCAGATCAAAGAGACAGGCTTTTTATACTAATTAAACATCTTCTTTTAAAGAAAAAAAAAACATTTGTTATATGTCTTTCACTGTTAGCACATCATGCAGCGGTTTTACCAGCAGTACGTGTTTAACCTGTTACCGGAGTGTGACAACCTCTGGTTGGGGCAAATCTGGTCAGCTATGGTTCTATTTTAAAAACATCACCAGCCTTGTAGGCCTGGCACCATTCAGGCAGCACTGCAGATGGCTTCTTAAAGCGAGCTCCAACATCTAATGCCTGGATTCATGTTTGAGAGACGAAAAAAAAGCAGGAAGTGCTGAGACAAACTGCTTTCAGAAGAGCTGAGCTCCATGTCTTCCAGTGTGGAGGCAATCTATCGAAAGTACAGTGATTTCTGAATCCACAAAACAGAGCCAGACATGATTTGTGAGTCGTGCACGTAAACACCAGTGTGTATACCACGCTGTGTAGGACATCAGCTCTGATAGAGAATTGGATTAATAAAATATTAACAATTTAGAGGGTCAGAACATTTGTTACAGACAATAGTGGGCTATTCTGGCCATTGACTAATTATATTGTGGGTGCTCTGATGTGCACCAGATTAATGACCATGTGTTGAGTGAGTTCAGGCAGAACACACTGTCAACCAGACCATGAACGCATGGTTATAGGGCTATACTGCTCCATTTTATCTTTCTGTTTTACTTTCCAGCCTTACATAGCACTCTACTATAATGACAAACTAACTCTGAGGGTTTAACTGTACAGTGAAGTGCTTCGATTGCATTCTTTCTTATTCAAAATAAACACAAGCAGACAATTAAGATCCTCATTTATCCCATCAATCATGTGACAAAACAACAAAACAGCCGCTGTGCAGAAAACAAGGCAATCCATCATGAAGCACAAAGTCATCAATCATATTTTATTTATTTTAAAAAAAACACCAAACTAATGAAGGTGAGGTTCATTATTTTAAGGTCAAGAGGTCAGTTTCTGAAGCTTTCCTTTTGACCACATTGATAACATATCAGCACTTTATCAGGTTTTCAGATATCATCAGGACGAAAACAATGAAGGTAGAAACACCAGACTGGTATTTCAGAATATGTCCCACAATTACTAAGGGCATTTAATAATCTTTCACAGCATAAACCAATTTTACAGCCATGATGTGATTCAATTTCTGACCAACGGTCCTTTCCTTATCATTAGAAATTTACAGAAACACTGACTGACTCTCTGCTGAGAGACTAACTGCAGTACCATAAATTATTAGTTAGCAAGTTTATGATCCTGCCCGGCTCTGAAACGAAAACACACAGTTTCTAGCTGCTCTTGTGAAATGTAAATTTAGAGTGCTGACTCATTCAACAAAATATTACTGAGACTGATGACTTTCCCCTTACTACTACCTGTAATTTTATATCTGACAGGGTGAAATGACATTTTCAGAGAGCTAAGCTTACTTGGTCACTAAATGTCACTTTTAGGCAGTAGATTAAGAACAACTCAGCAGCTTATCCAGCTATGGATGTTATTTGATAAAAAGGATGCAGGATTTAGAAGAGTATTGCAGCCAGCTACATTCAGTCTTGACATAAACTATTGCAGTGCTATTGTGCCATCTATTGGACTCATTGGTAACTGCTGTGACTTATCAGTTCAAACATCACACAATCCATTCAAACCTCCTGTAGGTCTACCTCCATCCATCACCATTTAGATACACATTGCACAGAAAATTTGGATTGGCCAGGTGTTGACAACATCTGCCCAAGTGAGCCAGTTGGGAATTAATCAGTAAGACTACTATTACTGTAGTCATTAGGAAATACTGACCGAATGTTTTCTAACTATTAGGGCCCTAACAACTATACACACACTGGTGGAAACCGAGGTACTACAGTACTTTTCACTAAATCAACAAACCATGCCACACAATGCCAAATGGTCAAAATTTACTATCATTAAATCATTATTTACAGCATTTACGCCTTAACTAACAACTAAATTATTAAAGAAAACAACAGAAATATATTTTTTTAAATAAAAGTTTAAAGGTATCTGCATAGAACAAATTTAAAAATTAAAGACATCTATATCAAATGACTCATAACAATTATGTAGTACTATTGTATTGTTTTCATTATCTTTCTTGATATTTTATTTACAGATATTTATCTTTATATTCATTGTCTTCATTAAATTTAAAGGTCATAATAGTCCTAAAAACAAATATTGCATTAAGCAGGCAGTAAATAAATAATACATATTAAAAACCTTAGCCTTTGTAGTTCTTTACATCTTTATTTAAGGTCTCAAGCTGCTTGTGTTCAACCTTAAAACCACAAAAAGCAGGATCTCAAGCTGAGGTCCATTTACACATACTGATCAGCTAAATTCACAATGATAAAACTCTGCATATAGATATACCAAAACTCTGTCAACTACTAAATAGCACAAGTGTGATCTATCTTAAGCCCAGATGTTTTATTGTGTTTAACTTAAATATTCATGGGGGAGGGGTTAACGTGGTGGGCGGGGATGACCCTGCGGAGGGGCGGGGCAGCGACGGGGTCAAAGTTGAATGCGTTTTGTCTTTTGTGCTTAGCAGAAGAGAAGAGTGGAGTCCGATCGAACAGCGGTGTCTCTTCCCTCTTCCCCGGATCCTCTTAAAACTCCCTCCCGAACCTCTCCCCTTCTACCCTTGCCACCCTACCCACCCCCTGAACACACTTCAAGGGACGGTTCGGGTAAGACTTCACGAAATACGGCTTTGTTTTTCTTATTTTCTTTCCTTTCAGAGTGAAGGACGGGGATAACTCATGCGCTCCGTAGGCCGCGGCATCCGACTATTTCCTGGACTGGACGATGCTAACGCTAGCGTGCTGGATGGAAAATTACCGAACTGTATTTAACTTGATCATTGATCCGGAGTTAGTTGCTAGCTGCCGTATTTCGAGTGATTTTCACAGGCGAAGTGGATAAATATTCCAGGCGTCAGCTTATTAATTTTGCTAGTATAGACAGGATTTCAGGAAGTTACGATAGAGATGTGTCGGTGCTAACTTAGCCTTCAAATCTAGATTGCGTGACTAGCTGTGATGCTCGTTGCAAAACAAGATTTACGATATTAACGTTATCCTGGGAGTCGCCTGTTGTTACAATCGATGCACACTCGACAGAAAGTTACTATAATTCAATGCGGGGCTTTGAGTTGCTTGCATTTAGGCCATAAAAATAAAGCGATATGGTATGTCGCCACAGCGGTTCAGTGCCAGGAAATAGACGTCGCCGCTGGGAGACAGTGGGTCATTGTGCTAACGTGAATGAGTGGACTCGGGCCAGTCTAATGTGAATTACTGAACTGAAACGTCTCATTCTTTCGGAGTGACCAACTAACGTTGTTAAAGTAAAAAGAAGGCTCGAATGTACAAGATGTTAACTGCCTGCATCACTTCATTGATCTGCACTGACAGCAGCTTTTGAGTAAACATGGGGTTTTTTTCAGAGCTATTCTCACAGTTTCCAGTAACTAGATTTGTCTCTGATGGTCACATTTTCCATGCTGTTTTCAGACATTCAACCAGTGACCAAAGACCCACTTTGTTGGCCGGTGTAGTGTGTGGATTGAACTACAGCAATGGACTCAAGTCTGGTTGAAGGAGGACTTAATGTCACTTTAACTATCAGGCTACTCATGCATGGAAAGGTGAGTGTGATGGCATGTAATGTGGAGGAGTGAAAGCTTAAAATTTGCTTTCACTCCTCAGTTTAATCAATGGCTGTGGTCTGTTTAAAAGAAAGCGAGCCACCTTGTTTTGAAATGCTGGCAACCGTGAATAATACCTGTACTGTTTTCATGTGCTTTTTTGTTCTTTTTCTGTAGGAGGTTGGGAGCATCATTGGCAAGGTAAGTTGTTTTTATTCTCGGAGCGATACCATCTGCATCCTGCCAATCGACCTGTTAGTAAATATTTCATATTTGTGCTTTCTTTTTTTCTGCAGAAAGGAGAATCAGTTAAGAAGATGAGAGAGGAGGTAAGAGTTTTGGTTTTTTTGTTCCCAACATGTGGACAAACAAGAAGTGGCATTATTTCAGTGGCGTTGACTCATGCATCATCTGATAATGCAGCGAGTGATTTGATATTTCCTGTTTTGTTCCTCTTGTCTGTGCAGAGTGGTGCTCGTATCAACATCTCAGAGGGGAACTGTCCAGAGAGGATCATAACCCTCGCGGGACCCACCACCTCCATTTTTAAAGCCTTCTCCATGATCATTGAGAAACTGGAGGAGGTTAGAGTTGCTCGCTGTATCTAAAATTAAACATGCTTGCAGCAACGGAAGTGGCATTTGCACATTTTAAAATCCTCTTGTGTCACCTTACCTGCAGGACATCAGCACCTCAATGACTAACAGTACAGCCACCAGCAAACCGCCAGTCACCATGCGCCTCGTTGTGCCTGCCAGCCAGTGTGGCTCACTCATTGGCAAGGGTGGCTGTAAGATCAAAGAAATCAGAGAGGTTAGTCTGTCATATTTTGGCATTTGTAAAGTTTTTGATCCGTTTCTTATCCCTGTTGTGTGGTAATTGTCGCTGTGTGTTTGTGTTCACAGTCTGCGGGAGCTCAGGTACAAGTAGCAGGGGACATGTTGCCCAACTCCACAGAGCGTGCCATCACCGTTGCAGGGACCCCACAGTCCATTATTGAGTGTGTCAAGCAGATCTGTGTCGTTATGCTTGAGGTACAGACATCTTTTCATTAAATGCTGCTTTCAACTTTTTGGACATTTGCATTTACTGATGGTGATTTTTTTTTTTTCTGTGTGAATTACCTCAGTACTTAATAAATATTTGTCTTTTTTTTTTTTAGTCTCCACCAAAAGGAGTGACCATCCCCTACAGACCCAAACCCTCAGGCTCTCCTGTCATCTTTGCAGGTGGTCAGGTAAACAAAAGAAGCACTTGTTCTAGAAAAGATACTACTAGTTGGTACGCTGTGTGTATCATGCCCAAGCGTTGTTCTTTTGGCGCACCAAGGACAGAGGACTGATGGATATTGGAGTACACTGTGTGTCACACTGCCACACCCTCCTAAGTGCTGTTCTCTCCTTGCAGGCATATGCTGTCCAAGGGCAGCACGCCATTCCACAGCCTGATGTAAGTGAAGGGCCCTCTGTAAGTGATCCAATATATTTGCAACTTCGGTCCTGGGAAGCCATGCCACCTTCTTATTTCATCCCTCTGATTTTTATTTCCTCCAGCCACCACTGCTTGATACACACATCCATCCATCCATTATCAATACACCACATTTTCCTCTGTAGGGTCGGGGTAGTCTATCCCAGCTGACTTTGGGCAAAGGCAGGGTTCACCCTGGAGAGGTTGCCAATCTATCCCAGAGACGGACGATCAAGCATACTCACATTCACATCTCTGGACAACTTAGAATCACCTCGACATACACGTCAATTTAACAATTCCCAAATATTAGAGATTAAACTGCTATCAACCATATTTTATAAAGCTAATGGCTATATCATGGTCCCCATGTTCCATTTCATGATTTCTGCTCATTATCACTACAACCACTTATTAAAAGGGAAATAACATTTCAGCCTTGTAGTTTTTCAATTTTCTTAACTAATTTCCGTTTGTCTGTGTTTGTTCTCCATGTCCTTCCCTCCATTGTTTCAACAGCTCACCAAACTTCACCAGCTGGCCATGCAGCAGAGCCCCTTCCCCATTGCACATAGCAACCAGGGCTTCCAGGGTAGGTGGACACAACAAGAAAGAAGATGATTTCTGTATATTTATAATATTCACTTATTCAACACTCTGACTGCATTTGTTTGTGTTCCTTCAGCTGGGATGGATGCCTCTGCACAAACCGGCTCTCATGAGCTAACCATTCCAAACGATGTAAGTCACAATTATCTATTTTTGCTGTGTTTGCTTTTAGCAGTGTAACATATTCTGTTATTAAGGAGCCTGTTTTCTTTCTTTCTTTCTTTTCTTTTGTGACACTGAAGGCATTGATGTGGTCTCCCATTTTTCTCCTACTTCCTTAGCTCATTGGCTGCATCATTGGCCGTCAGGGCGCAAAGATCAATGAGATCCGTCAGATGTCAGGGGCTCAGATCAAGATTGCCAACCCTGTAGAGGGCTCAACTGACAGACAGGTCACCATCACTGGTTCCCATGCCAGTATCAGCCTGGCGGAGTACCTGATCAATGCCCGGTAAGAAAGCAGCCGCAGGCTAGTGCAGCACATCCATCACAGAGCAGCACGCGGACAGAAACACAGCAGTGTCTTAGGTCCGACTGTTCAGTCTGTCAACATGCAATTTGTCAGATGCGAGCTGAGTTTATGGGAGTTTCAGAGTTTTCTTATTGTATGCCCACGTGTCTACATGCCCCAGATAGCACTTGTGGAAAGTCTTTAACTTAGAAATCAACATTTATATAAGATGACAATCATCTACACAGTAAATGTTTGTTTTTGGGTTTTTTTTTTAAGTAGGAGTCTGAGCTTCACATGCAGTCATAGTTTTTTTTTTCCCCCCCCATTAAAATATATTAAAACACTGCAAATGTTGGTAGACCTTGTGCACACTCATACTTATGCACATGACAGGGGAAAGGGCAGCTCATTAAATCCCAATCTTTCTTCAGAATCCCGCCCTTTCAATAGGAGCTTAAAGATGCAGAATCTAGACTGGTGCTGGAAATAAAACTGCAAAATGTGAATAGACAAGTACTTTAGTAAATAATGCATTGCCCTGTTTCCAGGTGTGAAATTTGTCGGACGAGAATATAAAGTCCTACTTGGTCATGGAGGAAAGTTTTAGGTGTGATAGGGTACAACTGGACTATTTCATGACCATTATTTATTTTGTGTGATCAAGTGTTTCAAGTGTTTTTTCCAGTATTTATTGTTTCTTTCATTTTTCTATTTACTCCCTATTTTGTACTCTGTTACAAGTTTGTTGATTCATCTGTAAAGCACTTTAAGTTGCATTAACCTGTGGGAAAAGTGCTGTAGAAACAGTTGTACTAATTAGAATGGGACGCCAGGTAATTTTTATCCGAGTAATGGCCATGTCAGTTTTTACAAAATATATGTTCCATTTGGAGAAAAACTTTTATCTCCTCATTTCACCTGGGCTCACGCTACAGGAGTTTGGGTCAGTTTAACTCGGTTTCACTCCTCACAACATTCAGAGGCAAAATCTGGTCTGGGATCTTGTCTGACTTGATGTTTGGGTCAGATTATTTGGTATTGTGAGGGGTTCACAAATCCAGTCTTAAGCCTCCTGGTTTGCTTGCAGACTGTAACAGTGTCATCCTGATTAATATCTAATAATTTGATATTTAGGAGTGAAAATCATGCTATTGTAATCATGTCCTCGCCCAAAGCAGTGGAGGCAACTCAGAACATCCAGTGTTGGATATTAAAACTAGTTCTCAAATCTCGCCTCCATTTTTTTTCCTCACTCCAACTTTTTTTGTTGATGCAACACACTTTGTGGGCATGTTTGAGATTAAAGAAAGGAATAGCTTCTTCTTATGCGTGTGGTGGGACCTGATCTCAAAGTCTGACGCGATTTTAAAACTCCTCCTGTAGTCTGAGCATAACCTTACCTGGCTTCATGCTTTTGATTGGCATTTTGGCTTTTGCCAAAGTGCAGATAGTAGTTCTCAGTGGGATTCATTTTTCACTTTGCTTCACAGTGATTATTCCGTTTGAGTTACAGCAAAACATCAATCAATGTAGCACTGACTGAATATTTAATTTGTTGTATTATTAATGAAATATTAGGGCTGACATTTTTCTGTTGTGCTGTGCAGGCTGTCTTCTGAAGCTACTGGACTTGCAGCCAACTGACATGGAGGATCTTCATCAGCACCTAATGTAACCCCTCCCCCTACTTTTTACCAAGAGGTCCCTTATTGAACTTAATGCAAAAACCAAGTACTATAAACTCACTGTTTTCTTCTGTACTTTGGTTAGACACCTACTCAGTTGTAATTACACCATCATCATGATATTGGTATTTTATTTATTTATTGTTTTTAAATTCCCTTTGCATATAGTTTTTAAAGACTTCCTTCCGTTGTATTTTTTTCTCTTATTTTGCTGTATATCTGTATGATCTTCTTGATATACTGTAGGTAAAAAGTTTTAGAAAAATCTGAAAAGGCATAAATAATGTTTTTCTTATGTCAGATTTTTCTTAGAAAATGTAAAAATGAAGAAAAAAAAGACACAATAACATTATAGATGGACTGTTCTTTCCCTTCCTTTTAAATATCTATTTATTTTTATTTAATACACAGCTCCTTGTCCGAGTAGAACTCATTGATATTTGTCATCTTCTATTTGAAGCTGTACTTCCTGAAAGAGGCATTGTGGGTTTAACGGGTTTCAGTGGGTGTAAGTGATCTCCAGCTGAGGATGTATGCAGGAAAAACATTTTAGTCAGAAGGTAATTTATCCCTGGTTTAGTGCAGGTTCAAAGGAGACTTAAGCTACATTATATCTCACCTCTAATTTGCTGAGTAATTGTTTTGTGTCATTCCTGTATTTCCATCCGTTTTATTTCTCGATCAGGACTTTTGAGCATTGTTGTATATTGGATTCTGATAAGGGTGGGTGGGCCTTGGTCACCAGGAGTGGGCCTGAATGAGAGGAAAATATTTTCTTTTCTCTGAAATTACTAAGACCATAGCAGTGGTGATGATGATGATAACATTGAAATGTTTGTTTTAAATAGAGAAAATATTTTTTTTAACTGCAGGGCTGGGGAATGCTGCAAGGGGCAAAACTACAAGACATATTGGTCTTTATAAGTATATTATGCTGAGGTATTAAATTATGATTAACTAGAAGGAGAATTATAGAATTAACACTAGTTTCCTGCTATCCTTTTTTGCCTGGGTCAGATTTTATTTTTTATTATTCTTTGCAGGATGAAGAAACTCACGTTTTGTGCACGTTTTCAAACTATTGTAGATCTGGGTGCAATTAAATTGTTGAAGAAATGAAATGCAGAAATAAAAGATGTGAAATGCTTAAACAATCCCCTAGGCGTTCTGTTTATTTCTTTATTATTGTCTATCAGTATTTTTTTTTTAATAATTCAAAACCAGTCTAATTTTGCTTTGTAATGATAAAGAGGTGTGAAAGGGTCAATTTTTTTACATCAAGAAATGACACTGGAACAGTTTGGACATGCTTTAAGTCATTGAAAATAGTCATTTATTTCTCATTCAGCTGTCTTTTGTGGTGCAACAACAGCACAAATTGTAGCTATGACAAGGTCTGTCTTTTCAAACAAACATGACACGCTTTTTTTTTTTTTAACCAATACATTATTTATTGTTGGTCATAATATTTTTGCCTTTGATATAATTCCTATGTTACAGGTACAATGTGCAATGCTGTATAAAAACAAAACATTTCTATTCAAACCCAAAGGATACTTACTGTTCTACTAGTAATCACCACAGAGAAGTGCTCTATTCTTTATCTGGCTACTTCTGCAGTAATCTTAAAGGGTAAAAGGAACAGGTGAGGTTTTTATTAAGCCTGCCAATGTCACCAACTACAGGAGGCCCTTTGGTTCATTGCTAAAACGGAGAACGCCACTAATTTTGCCCATTAATGTTTTTGTTTACTCTTCTTGGAGTGGACTCCTTCGTGACTTTTGCTGCCTTCAAACGACGTGGGCAGAATAGGAAAAACTGACGTGACTGTTTATGCATTTTCCTAAACAGTAAGCTCTGGGCTAAGCAGGTAGTTACAACAAATAGTCTATATTAGTCACTTTAGTTACATTAAATAAGTCTGTATGAATTAGAAGTCAGAATTCACACTCTGCTTATCGTAATTACGAGTCAAACGATAAGACCAGAAGGCAGCAGCATACTAACGGAACAGACGCCAACTTGAGTCAGTGTCGGTTACTCCTGAAAAGTTCGAAACCCCGGAGATTTAAAGTTACGAAAAACAACACGTTTACCAGTTTAACCCGTGTGGGCGTTATGTTCTGGAAAATAGATATTTAAAGGAAAAACTCACGCTCATTATTTTGGTGGGAGACCAGGAACTCCAGGTGACATTAGCCGCGAAAAGCACACAGCTAGCACCATAAGCTACTGCCATTAATAACGGCTCTAGCTAATGTAAAGCAAACTATTACCTGACGTAAATGCGTTGTGTTATGGGTAATGTAGGCGCCAGGCTTTGATAAATGACGAAAATGCATTGAATGTACAGCCTACAGAAATAAACATGAGATATCCCTACTTCTCATGTGTCTATTTTAATGCTGTTCTAAATTCTCCATCATGAGTGCAACAGCACAATGCTAAATTAGCAGAGGACTGCTATCTTGGTTAGCTACTAGTACATGTCAAAGGTCATTCCTAGGCTGAACAATTTGGAAAAATATCTAATTGCGATTTTTTTAGACAGATTTGGTTTGCAACATAATTTGTAAAAGTGAAGTTTCAGCTCCTTGTCCACTATTTGATAAATTTAATGGAGCATTACCACATTACACATAATCAAAAGCATTACTGTCACACAAAGAGGATGGACTAAATTTGTAAACCCACTGACAAGGTTAGATGTGTGACATAACATATATTCTAAATTGGGAGTTGTTTCAAATTGCACTTTCTAGTCATTTCCATGAATGCAACTTTTGAAAAACCAACAATTTGAGAACCTAGAACAACGGTACACTTAGCTAAAACTAATACTGCAGTCCTGCATTAAATGCTTCTTTCATGAAAATTTTAGTGTTAAATTCATGTTGAAACTATTGTAGAGAAATGGAGATTCAACCGTGTGGTAATTTTATAGGATGTCATTTGTGTTGATGGTAACAACAGATGTTACTATTATTTTGTGCACTCCATTTAAATCAATGACCTTTGGCTAAATAAAAGAAACACCTGTCCGTATAATACCGAAATACAGTTTACAGCACCACATAACATCCTATAAAATTTCCATAGAATTCAATCAACACCTCTGAATTACTTTCAACAAAAATTCTCCACTAGGAACAACATGATCTTAGAATGTGTCACAGGAATCCTGTGGTTTTGACTTAGCTTGGTGTACCTACTAAAATGATCAACGATGTGTACTTACAATAGCGGAGGTGCATTTTGAGTGAACCCAAAGGTCTCCTTACTAAAATTTGATAAACTCAATAAAAACCTCAAGCGTGTCATATGTGTATTTAAAACTCAGTAGTAGGAGGGTTAAAAAAAATAACATATTATCTACTGAGAATCCTAATTATGCATCATGATCAATGTCTCGGTGAGATTTTCATTCCATTTAGATTTTTTTTTCTTGAGTGCTGACATTTATTAACAAAAAAATAAAATAACTGAATTAATATTTCCAGGATTAAAAAAGTGTAAACTTTCACAAAATATAAAACGGACACATTCAAACCATAAATTATAAACATGTAGTCATGCATTTGTTCACAGGGCTGCATACCGTTTAGTCTTACATTTTATCTTACAAATAAAATAAAGTTAGATATTTCTCATGTGGTATGTAATGGATATTTACATTATTATTCATTAGTATTTGATGCATTAGTGTGTGGAGTACCATGGAGGATGCTCCCAGAGTGAGGGTTAGAGTGTTTAAAGGACTAAGAGTGTCGTATCTTCTTGTGCGTGCGTGTGCGTCTGTGGAAGGGTTTTTGCTGAACTGGAGCAGTGGCTATGGTTACCTTGGTAACTGTCTTGCCTAAACAAACCCTACTGAACCTAAATGACATTTATCTGATGTCACAAGCTGCCAAAATATCTGATGTCAGGTTATGACAAATGTCCTATGTCATCTGATGGAGGTTTGCCAGCCAACAAACTTATGAGACACCATAAGTCAACTTGTCATAGTCTGAGTGGTGTAGTAGGTGTGATCCCTCATGACAACAGTAATGTACTGCACTGACAGATTGGTGTACGCCTGTGATGGTTGTTCACTGTAGGGTAGCTGGAGGTCTTTGCTAGTGTCCTATGGAGGTCCTGTATGGGGCGTTGGTGGGTACCCCTGGTAGGGCTGAGACGGCGGCACCCACGCTCCAGCGCTGGGAGGACGGCTGGGCTCTCCGCTGCCTGACTGGTCCAACTCAGCGCTGTCGCAGTCAGAATCATCACACAAAGCCCGACTCTGAAGAGAGAGTGTGAAGTGGGAGAAGGTGTCATACATGAGCTGCAACAGACATGAAATGTTTTGGTACTAAAAGTAAGGGAAGTGAAGGTTCAGTATTATTAAATATTAACCCTCTGAACCCCATATCCCACCAGCTGGATCGAAAAGCTCGTTATCTCTTTAAAAAAATTGCAAAAATGACAACAATTATCTGAAACAGAAATTGTCAATCATAGAGAGAAGCAGATTTTTACTTTTTAGATAGTCCTTGAACTACTCACCGTTGGAAAAATTATTCAAATCTAAACTTCAAATCATTATAGTTCATTGAAACAATTGTATTTTACATGCCTAATTTAGGGCTGTGTAGTAGATCAGTGGTTAGCACTGTCGCCTCACAGCTAGAAGATCCCTGGTCCAAGTCCCGGCCTGGGCCTGGTATCTCTCTGTGTGGAGTTTGCATGTTCTCCCTGCGTATGCATGGGTTTTCTCTGGGTACCCAAAAGATTCGTGATAACAATATTACTGGATATCGATGAAAAAGTTCTATATCTATATCATGCAGATTTACCATTTTCCCAGTTCCAGTAACACCTGTGGGAAATTGTTTTTTAAAACTTACATGATAATAATAATAATAATCAAAGAGTTGTTTTTTTTTTAGATTTGTGACATTTAATTTTTGTCATATAGCACAAAAATGCATTTTTGAGTTTTCTCTACATCTTGCCATCTTGCCATGGGTCTACTGTTTCCACAGAGCTGCAGAATGTTTGTTTTGCAGTGAAAAATGAGCCCACAGCAAGTAAAAATGTGACAGAAACAAAACAGACAAAGAAACTGCTTGAGGGTCAGAAGGTAAAAGTACTCAAAGTATCAAAAGAAAAGTGCTCATTCAGCAGTTTAAAAAAGAAGCAGCATTTCATTACTGTAGTGGGACAAAGTGGGGATAGTTTCTCTATTTTAGATACAATCTGACATTTTTGTCAACTGGTTTCCAACATCGGGGTCAGGCCCCCTCATAAGGATCACCAGATAAATCTGAGGGATCATGAGAATTTATGGTTTAGGTAAAAATAAAAATAGTCTTGCTAACAAATCTGTTCAATCTCTCCAACATTTTCCTGATCATTTTAAGGGAAAATGAGGATAAATGTTTTTTTTGTTTGTTTTTAGCTTCATAGGGTTTTTAAATAAAATAATCTGAGAACTCCAACACTGATAATGTGACAAAAAGGTCCCAACTAGAACCTGCTTTTTTATAAGGTATCAAAGGCCAAAAAGGTCAGGAATCTGTGGTTTAATCTTTAAATATGTTTTACTTTTTTTTAGGTTCATCATGTTGTTATTAATCTGATCAGTAACTATAGTCTATTACAGTGATAAAATAAAATGTATTTACTCAAGTAAAGTACAAAAAAAATACATTTATGTACAGATCTTAAGTAAATATACTTTCTACCACTGGTTACAATAGTGAAAGAGGATGACACAAACTGACACATGCAATCCTCGGTGGAGCTTCTTTACCTCATTTGGATTCTGCCCGGCGTCCAGCTGAGCTTTGCCCTGCCCCAGAGCCCCGTCTCTCTCCGACAGGCCATCAGAAGCCTGCGCTGGATCGGTGTTGTCCGCTGGGATCTCCGACCCCTGAGAGAGGAGGTCGTCGCTGCGGTCGTCCAGTCTGTCGTCAGTGTTGGTGCTAACCACGTCAGGAGTACCACTGTGAGAGTGGTCAGTGGTGTGGCCCTCCTCACCGTCCGATACCGACAGGTTCTCTGAGCTGAAGGTAGACACCGACTGGCACTTGGTAATGCTAGTTGGACGTCTGGAGAAATTAAAAAAGAAACAACTAAACTGAGTTGTAAAATCACTGCATGTGCAAAAATGTGACGTAAATCAGAAATTGTTCTTAGTTCTTCGAATAAATCAGCAACTTCTCAGAGAAGGAAGATGGCTTGAGGGAATATTCAAGCGACAGAGGACACCAAGTTACTCACCGTCTCCGTGGTAACTCAACCTCACTGTCAACTTCACCCTCCTCCTCTTCTGATGACACTCCACGCCTCTGTCGTGAGATACAGGAAAAATGCACAAGTGAAAATGATCAAAGTATCACCAGAAGAACAGCGAGGAACGTGAACAGATATCCAGCACCTCACCTGTTTGCGTGTGATAGCTGCCCTGTACAGAATGGCTGACGGTGTGAGGTGCTGACTCCCAATCCCCCCTGATGCCCCCCGTGGCAATCTCACAGCACCGGCTCCCTCCTCTTTGTCCTCGCCGTCGTGAGGAAGGCGTGGAGATCCCAGAGATCCTCGTCCTGCTGCTGCCCCCCTCCCACACGGCGAGTCTGGGCTGCTGGAGAACGGGAACGAAGCTGCGTCCTCGCTGGGAGTGTCGCTGCGTGGAGGAGTTTCTGTGAGGTCATCCAGACCAGCTGCCCCTCCCTCTGACCCCCCTAAACCAGCAGAGGCACTCAGACTCCCCCCTCTCTCCAGCCCACCTACAGAGGGCTCCCCTTTTCCCTGGCCTTCTGCCTCCAGTGTGGTGCAGATGAGGTCGGGGCTGGAGGAGGATAGCTGCCTCTGCTGCTGCTCGTGGCTGAGGCCCCGCAGGGCTGCAGAGGGCTCCAGGAGCTGCTTGGAGGTGTTAGTGGTAGAACTGTTAGCTTGGGCAGTTGTGTCCCTGTTGGGGGAGGACTGAGTCGCCTTGAGTCCAGCCAGGTCCCCGCTGCTGCCCTTTCCAGGCTTGCGGTGGCGGGTCTTTACCCTCCGAGACCGGCTGGGGGAAGTGGAGCTTCTGTTGGGGCAGGCTGGGATAGTGACTTGCATGACGGAGGAATCCATTTTGGGAATGATTACCTCAGACTTCAGGATGTCTGGTCTGGAAGAGTGGGAGGGATTAGTCAACAACTACAATCCACAAGCCTGAAGAATGTTCATTTATCCATTTCAATTTAAATCATTTATCAGCAATACCCACTGAAATGAGATCTCACACCTCTTTCCTGAGGGCAGTTTCTGTGGGACATTTCTCTTCTTGATGAGTTTGTCCATGGAGTTGGAGGAGCTGCCCTGTCTGGAGCTATGGTGCTTGAACAGCCCTGGATACTTCTTGTCCAAAGACTGTTCTCTCCTGGAAAGAAATACCAAAGTGTAAATGCACTGGGGTTTATCAATTCGTAAAGAGCATTACCATTTTTCAAGCATATTTGTACCTCTGCAGCTCTTTCTCTTTGAGCTCCAGCTGCAGCATGACAGCGCTAAGCTCCATGTAAAGGTTGTTAGCCCTCTCCAGTTTCCTCTCGTAGTGCTCACGAATGTCCAAAGCATGCCTGTGGAGAAAAGAAGCTGCTGATGTCATTGTGCATCCGCATGAGAGAATCTAAATCCTTTATAATAGACGGGCACTCAAGGTACTTATTTCATCCAGAGGGGCAGACAAAGGAGTGACAGCAAGAAATGGGACAGAGGGAGCATGGCCTCATACATGTAAGCTTTGGTTGCAATTAATCTGGTGTAGTGCACCACCTTGAGTTAACCTGAAATGATATATATGAGATCTAACAGTAAAAAATCAACCTGAGCTCCTCTCTGCGTCGGTTGATCAGTTCCTCATCGAGTCGGTGGAGACAAGTGCCCTCCGATTTAATCTTCTCAAAGTGCTGCTTCACCTCTTCTCGCCATTCAGCCTGATGAGAGCACATTTCTGTTAACCAGCTCTGTCTAGTCAGACCTGGCTATAAAACCAGTTCTCTTTACATGTCTGATTACTTTGCAAACATGGGTGGGTGCATGTGTATTTGTGTCTGTTTGTTTGGTATAAAATGAAATAATACATTCTGACATTCAGATCTAGACTCAGAGAAGCAACCATACCTGAGACTTGAAGTACGTTTCTTGTGGAGTGGACAGTACATCAGCTGATGCTATATCCAGATGAAGAAGGATCTGACGGAAAGAAGGCCTATTTCTGGGCTTGCAGTTCCTGCAAACCCAAGATGAGAAGCACAGCTGTGTACATTTACAATGCACTGTAAAATCAATAAAGTCCTTAAACCACAGATAAACGCCTCCCCCCATGCTACTACTTTCAACCCTTGCTTCCACTACTCTTGTGCGCTCCTTTGTCCTCTCCTCCCTGCTGTGCTCATTATTCTTCCAACTGTCCATTTGCAGGCACTGCTCACCAGCACTGTCTGAGGAGGATCTTGAAACCATCTGGGCAGCTCTCAGGTATGGGCAGCTGAAGGCTGTTGTTTCCCACACCCCAGATGATGGCAGATGAGTCTACATCTTTATAAGGGATCTCCCCAGTTAGCATCTCCCACAGCACCACTCCAAAGGACCTTTAAGAGATTTATTTGTTTAGGAAATTTCATTGGAGTCTTTAACAAAAGTCTTGAGAACAAATTAGATATGTAGAAATCACAAGACAGTTCAGACATACAAAAGAGCAGGAAGTAGAACTTTGAATACCTCAGCGGGACAACAACTGCAGAATTGTGATCACAGCTATTAACTCACAGTACATTATCGGCACTTTTTCTGTAGTGCAGTATATAAAAGGTAATTTCTAAATTGCCATACTCACTCATGGAAAACTTGCTGATGGATTTGTAAAAAAAAAAAAAAAAAAAAGTGACTGCTTATCAGACTTACCAGATGTCCACCTTTTCTGAAACCGGTTCATTCCGAATTACTTCAGGAGCCATCCAGGCCACGGTGCCGGCAAAGGACATCTTGGTGCTCTTGTCACTGAGCTCCTTTGAGGTGCCGAAGTCAGAGATCTTCACCAGGTCATCGTGTGTGATCAGCATGCTGCAAAGGTGAGATTAAAAGGACAAAATGTGAAATTTCAGCTCCCGCACTGGATGAAACTCATCATTCGGCCGTGCTGAGTCTTACTTGGGGGACTTGAGGTCTCGGTGGATGATTTTGTGGAGGTGTAGGTAGTTCATGCCACCTGCGATGCCCATGGACCAGTCAACCAGGAGGGATGGGGTAATTTTACGGCCTGCCCTCAGTACCTCATACAGCTGGCCTTGAGCACAATATTCCATTAAGATACAGTAACAAGGTGCCTGCGTGCACACACCCCTGGAAGGAAGCAAAGCAGGAAGATAATGGCGCACCAGTGAACAGAAAGGGAAGACATGATCAGAGTTAAATCGCTGAAATATGTGACCCGTAAAATACCAGTAGTAGTTTCCTCACTTGAAAGTGATGATGTTGGGGTGCTTGAGTTTTCGGAGGTGTTTGATCTCTGTCTCTTTGATGTCCCGCACTTTCTTTACTGCTACGTCTTCTCCATGGAACTTGCCGAGGAAAACGGCCCCCTGTGCCCCGCTGCCCACCCACTGCAGGTCAGAGATTTCCTCAAAAGGAACTTCCCAGGACTCTAAACTCACACCAACAAGCCAACAAAACAAAACTCAATAAGTCAATGTGAAACTGTGGAAAGTTACACAGAAATTACAAGCACTACAACTGATTATTTCCAGCAGCATATTTGAAGTAATTACCTTACAACATCACACATTACAAAGCCTCACATTGTCAACATGCTCTCCCCTCAGCTTGGACAGAGGGGAGTTAGGGGATTTGCTGAGGATACGGTAGGCCTCTGTTACACATTAGAATAGGCTAACGGGACACAATTACATCATACAAAGCGCTTGCCATGTTCAAACAAATGACATATTGACAACTTATCCAGTAGACCATTACATTTCTATCCAGAGATAAGAGAAAAATCGAGGGAAAAGCAACAGTCCACTTATAGCCTAATCTGTCTGTCATCTGTCATTCTGACATTACTTAAATGACTGTGAGAGCATGGTCACTAAAGACGGACGAGCCCGGCGGAATAAAAGAGACAGGCTGATCAATTCTTCATGAGGTCCACTGAAGTGTCGAGATCTCTGGAGAGCTGCAGCGGTGAAGGCACACAACGCTTCCTCCTGACCAGCTGTGAAAACTCAGTGTAGCTGATGAGCCGCACTGACAGACCCACAAACACAGTCATGTTGGCAACAGGACAAGGTGGCAGTCACAGAGCATTAAAATAAAATTGAGGTCTACGGTAGTTTTGGAAAATAACAAAACTAATTTACCCAAGTGCTGTGTTTAAGTGCAATTTGCAGTGGTTGTCTATTTTTCTGCCACTTTAAACTTCCGCTCCACTACATTTCAGAGCTAAATATTTTTCTATGACAGCTGTAGTTACTTTTCAGTAAGGACTAAAAAACATGATGCAGAGTTGAAGGTTAAACCAGCAATTACCAACCTTTTAGGCTGTGGTTTGGGCCTTGACCACAATTTATTTAAATAACTGTTGGAGGCCCAGCACCGATGTTTCACCAAAAAAGCAATAAGGGAGAAAAGTCGTAAAAGTTTAGATAAATACAGAGAGCAGATTAATTGCTGATTATTTATTTGCACTTGAACATTTTCCACCACTACAAAGTCGAAGCTTCACGTGCTCATTTTCACTTACTGATCGACTGGCATGTTTAAGTCACAGTTTAGTCCGACTTCTCTTTCAAACACAACAGAGGGTCACACAGCATAGAGGTGATACATTTGTCTTCACATACCTTCTTGGCTATGTTTGTGTTCCGTGGAGTAGGCCTTTCCAATCATGGTCCAGACTGGTTTTAGGCATCCAAACAGTCCCTCCAAAAAACCTCCACTTCCTGATTGTAGCCGAATGTTCTCTGACTGGCTCCGAACAGCGCCAGCCTCTGGACTGTGCCCCGCCTCGGCCCCGCCGCCACACTGGCAGGCCTCATGTTCATGTAGTTTTAGCACGCTGTTGTCAAAGTGGGCCGAGGGTCCATCACTGGGAGTGGGGCTGCTGCCGCTCGGCGCCACCTGTCCACCGGTGTCAATGGACAGTACGTTACGGAGAACACACTGTGTGGGGGTCAGGTCCGTTTCAGGGGTGCAGGCAGGGGTGTCTCCATCGAGTCTTCGATAGGGGGGTTCCGAGATGGGGGTACTGAAGCCTGACAGGGAGGGGGAAGGGGCACGGGGCTCATGGATACAGGTCCCACTCATCAGGGGTTTCCCCAACACAGCAGGTTAGGGTGGACGGAGGATGGACAGTCAAGAGAAAAGCCTGAAGAAGAGGATTTATGATAATAAATGCATTAAGAGTGATTTATAACCATTCAGGTCAACTTACAGTATCTATACAGCTGTTCCAGATGTAAGCATGTAGGTTGATTTCAGCACTGGACAGATCCTCCAGTAAAAGATATTATTTTGGTATAATGGAACTGTCCAGTGCTGAAAGCACTGCTGTTTTCACCTCCAGTATCTTCCACAGTTTGAACTAACTTTTTCTCTATTCAAACAATGCAAAACACCACAACAGTGGAGTCGTGCTGTGAGTTGGGCATTCAGCCAGTCCCTCGGTTTATCCACTCAGCCACTCCATCTCCACAACCAAATTCTGTCTGAATCATGCAGTAAAGCCTCATCTGTGTGCCTGTGAATGGGAGAACCAGCCGGCCCAGTGGAGCCATCATCCAGCGTGGAGATGGGCTTTATGAATGAATCGACCAGAGGAGGTTGCACAGTGCACAGCCCCCTGACTGTCACCTGTTCTTTAACTGTCCCTCTGAGCAGCATCAGCATCTGACGGGACCGGAGCAGAGCAGCTCCCATCTGCCGTCAGTCATGCATCAAGCGAGGAGCGTGGTGTGTATTGAAGAATATGACAAATTGCATAACCGCCTCGGTGTGGATGTGCTTTCGTGCGTGCATGTGTGTGTGTGTGTGTGTGTGTGTGTGAAAAGGACAGCGAGCACATGTACCCATTTCACATATCCTACAACAGCTCTGTGCTTCGTACTGCACCACTGCACGAAAAGAGCCACGGCGGCGGAGCGAAATGAGAGCGTGAAAAAACGGGCAATAAACAAGCACCGGGCCTGTGCGAAGGAGCTGTGTGCACACACACACACTCACACACACACGTAGACACACACACACACACACACACACACACACACACACACACACACACACACACACACGCATATACACACGCATACACACACGCACGCAGGAAGATCAATCTTTAAATAACCGAGGATGTGATGATGACACTCAGCAGCATCATAGCCGACGTGCATGAATTGCAAGCCCGATGCCCACTATGGTCCATGCCAAGTGAAACTGCCGCAGCGTCTCTACATTTACTCAACGCTGGCATCAACACAAATCTTTCGTAATGTGAGCTTTTTTTCTCGCTGCACAAATATGATTTTAGTGGCGTCCATCGACGATGATTCGTCTCTTGCCAGCATCAGTTCAGTGGTGCAGTGTGAGCGGCATGAGCGCCACCGCACCGAGCATCCTGCCCAACCGTCCTGTGATGCCCGATTTCTAATTCAATCAGCATTTAACCGGGATAGTATGACATTCCCATACCTTTCTGCCTGGTTGATGTCGCGTTGTCAAGTGAAGGGGTGGGCTCGGCTCTCGATTTGTCGGCGATAATGAGCGAATCGTTGTTTTTTCCTCGCTCCGGGGCGCCTCTCGTATTTCCAGCGCCTGTATCCACGAGTTTCACGTTCCTGGGATGGATCCCAGCGGGTAAATTGTGTTATCAATAACCGGGGACCCATGCAACGTGAGGCGCGCTGGGTTTTTTGGGGGAGGGAGCTGTCTCCTTCCCAGTGCTGAATTGACGTCACGGAAATGCGAGTTGCGCCAGTAGGGGGCGCTGCAATCCTCCCCCCTTCTGCAAACACATAGACACACAGGCAGCAAGCGTCTAGTTTTCCATCAACACATCATTCCCATTCGCAAAATGTGTCATTATGGACGCATGTCATTCACTGATCTCTATGTTTGGGATCAGCAGCAGCAGCAGGGAGGATGCTGCTGATGTGTCCTTGAGCAACACACACCGGCTCCAGGGATGCTGGTTTGCTGCTGACCATGCGTTCTGCCCTCCCTGATAAGCAGCATCATCATCTAGATGTTAACAGCAAAACATATCCGTGTTTAGATTTAATTCAAACATTAGGATAATGGCACGTGGATGCAAGTTAACCACCACAGCTCGGTCTGTGTATGGTAAATCAACTGACTCGTGTGTCTCAGCTGTCTGAACTCTCCAACAACAAACATTTTTGGTACCTGTTTCCCTCAGTGTGGATGTAATGTCGCCCTGTGTCCTGAAGAGGGCAGTACTTCAGCTTTGTACAGTTTGCGCGCTGTGGTAAAGCTCCGAGGTGTTTGTCCCTTTTGCTCGCCGTAGCTCGCACGGCGGGACTGACTTGAAGAAGGAAACTAAATGTGTCACAACAGCTCAGTGTCTGTTTTTACTTAGTTATTTGGGGGGAAACTCGGGGAAGGACGTTTGAGCTCAGTATACAGAACACACTACCAGGTAACGTCCACGACATTTAGCGGCGATAGTACGTTGTTAACTAAGCTCGCAGGAGCCGGCAGGCTAGGTAGCTAACTTGAACCGCTAGTGCTAGCTAGCTAATTACCCAGTATGAACACTGTTTGTCGAGTTAAAAACATGACAGTCACTTCTTTGTTTTTAACGTTACCTGACGGACCCATGTTGTGTCTCCAGGGTCTAGTGGAGAGGTTTCACCGAGCTGAAGATGTGCTCTCTGGCTCTGTTCCCTCCTCCGTTGCCCTCCGGACAGACCACACTGTGTGAGTCCAACAACGAGCTGCTGTCCGGGGCCAGCACTGAAGACCGACTGAAGCAGGTCTGATCCAGATCCGCTGGGTTTATCATAAACATATAAGCAGCATTCTTTCAGGAAACACGGTGATCATGTTTCCAGGAATTTGAATGTAATATTTGGTGGCAATGGCAATAATGCCAAATTGCACAACTTAAATTTATTCCTGAAGATAATATTTACTAAATGCATCTGCACGGAGCCTAGTACAAGTCCAATACGTTGTGTTTTCTGTAGGACTCCAGTCCTCTGAGTCTGCATTTCCCCCGAGAGTCTCTGAAGCTGCACAGTCGCACAGAAAGCAGCAGCAAGGCAGTCTTTCTGGATCACTCTGAAACACTGTGGATGAGGAGTGCAGCAGCATGGTGAGTACCAGGAACAGACATACGAGGTGTAGTAACCAAAGCATACAGTAACACGCTATTAGCGTTGTTATGATACCAAAATTTTATTACCAGATAGTGGCCTGAGTATTTTAGTGCAGATACCACAACAATCCCACGGCAATTATTTTACACATTTAGCAGAACATGGATGTTTATTTGAACTTAAACTTTTAGTTTTTGTGCTGCACACCCCTGGAACATTTTACAACAAATATTAAAACAAAACTTTACCTGAAGGTCAATTTACAGTCATGATTACATTTTTTTACATATTGCTTTTTAATGTAATTGTATTCAGCTGTGTTTTTTTTCTTCTTGGATATTATTTCTCTACTTATTCTCTTTGATTGTACTCTTGAAAAAATCTTTGAAAATAAAGACACGCTCTCACTGATTCCTAAGAATGTAAATACATTTTGAACAGTTTTTTTTAGTGAATGAAAGAAAGAAAATTGATACAATGCAAGGCAGTAGAGGATGTGAGAAGAGGCCATAAAACTCATACATACAACTCAGACATACAACTCTAAAAACATTCTCTCCACTTTCAGAAGTCACTGTACTGCTTTTAAAAGAATAAAACCTTATTTCCTCAAACATATCTTGTTCACTTCTCTCCTTTTTTTGTAACTTATGGGTCAACATTTACAGAAACTGATATATCTGCAATAAGCTTGTATCATCAGATTTACAGCTATAGTTTAAGATGTTCTGCTGTTATTTTTCAGTCCACAACATATTGTGAGGCAGTAATCTTATGGAATTCTGTAACATATGATGCAGCTTTCAAAGGTGTGTGGTGTGATCCCTGATCTCGGGTTACACGTGCTGTTTTGCAAGACACTAAAGCTCAAATAGTTCCTAAAATATGTGAGTTCCAAAATGCAAGTTGATCTCAATGGCAGCATCAGTTTCGTAGCGTTTACTCACTGTGTCATTGACTGTGATGAAGTGATGAGTAAACAATGATTTTTTTTAAAGCTTTAGCAAAGACTGAAATGTGTGTATGAGCTGTCAGTCAGTTAAAAAACAGCCACGAATTGGCAAAAAGCTAAAATAAACCGAGGAGCCCTACAGCTGAAATAGAAGGATACAGCTGCACCTCACAGTCATGCAAATCAGTGCAATCTGCCAAACAAATTGGACCATATTTCTTACTTCATACTCACTAAGAAGCCAGCATCGGTATTTCAGTAACATTTTGCAAGAGATTATATCACAGTTCCACAGACAAAGATCATTTATCCAACTTCCTCCTGTCTGTTTCAGGCGGGATGGTGGTTTCACAGGGCTGCTCAATGAAATTACCAACTCGCATACAGAGGGTAAGTGAGGCACTAAAGTCTCATCTGTTGCTTTGGCACATGAGGTCCTGAAGCTGTAGATCCAGTGACTTGCAAACACACTAACTCTCCTGTCATTGATGCTTTTGCAGTGCCTAAATGGCTGTCAATGAGTTCTGGTTGTATCCTGGCGTTGCTCCGATGGGTCTCTTCCTTTCATGGCTCCTTGTTTCCTCACCTCACAGTAAGTTGGTTGAAGATGTTTTGCTTGTTTACCAGATGTTTGTTCTTATATTATGTTAAAATGTTTGTGTGTTTTAACAGTTGAGCAGTGAGGACATGATCGCTGAGTTTTCACAGGTGCTAAACTGGTAAGTTGCTATTTCTTTCAGTATTAATGAGTGGAAATGTATTTATTATGAAGAAACTGATGTGCAGAAGTCGTGGTAAATGTTGGACAGTTTAAATGTTTAAATAGCAAATGTAGAAGTACGACAATATTCCTTTTGCTGATGATTTGATTTGATTCAAGTATCAAAGAATGAATCTCTTCATTAAATTATCAAATTAATGGATAATTAAACCCACTGAAGCTCTGCAATGTTCTGTAAACCTGTGTAATATTTATTTAAATTTGCATTCTTTTTTGTCTCAAACTTGTTAGTTTAAATTGCAACTTTTCTGTGTTTTATTCCCTTCCGTGTTCCCAGGTCAGACTGTGTGGTGCGAGCCTTTGCATGGCATCCTCATACAGATAAATTTGCTGTAGCCCTGCTAGATGACTCCATCAAGATCTACAATCCCAAAAGGTACCTTAAATGTGATCTGTAGACGGCCTGCTGGTGCCAAAATGTCAACACATGGAACAAAAGAACTAGCTTTTATCAGTCATTCTAAAGCGTTACTGCTTTCTTAGCAAGTTATCATACTTGGTTGTTATCCCAAGAGCAGCACAACTAAATTTCAAATCTATAATCAGACGCTCATGATGTAGAAAATCAAATAAAATGAAGCAGATAAATGTCAATAAAAGCTTTACAATCCAAGATGACAGTCCATGCATTCACATTTCATGAATACTTTTCTGTACAAGTAATTTTCTGCAACAGTGAACTTCTGTGTGTCTCGACGGCGCCCTACAAGCTAAAATCTGACTGCATGTCAGCCTCATAGAGGAGTGTTGTTCTCTGACCTCACAGTCATTCTGTCACAGTGCTGTCACTGCTCTGACTCCTTTTGTTCTCAGTGCCACGACTCCCACACTGAAGCACCGTCTACAGAGGAGTGTTGCAGCGGTGCAGTGGAAGCCGCTGTGTGCGTCTGCGCTCGCCGTGGCCTGTCAGAACTGCTTACTGGTTTGGCATGTGGACCCCTGCTCACTGTCAACCAGGTACGTACATGCCAGCGTACCTGCAGACCACAAAAAGTATTTAATTCAAGTCTCTGAAAAACAAAACCGTAACGGTATTAAATATTCAGAATTTCCTTTTTAAAGTTCTTGAATTTATTCGATTTGTCTGCTGTAAAGCAAGTCATAACGATTCTGTGCAGTTGTTGGAAAACATTACACACGTACAGACTAAATGTGCTGTTGTGTGGCTTTTTAGTCTGTTTTTACGACGTTTCCTACCAACCTCTACCTCCACTGGTAGCTGCAATAGTCAGCAAGCTCATGTCATAATGGGTGAGTGTCAGTTTTAGCAATAACTTGAATTGACCATCAGTCCATTAATTGATTGGTTTCTCAAAACAAATATTCAGGTATGGCACAACTGAGTAATTGTTTTGCCCCAAAACAAAACGAAAAAATGTCTGATTTAAGCTTCTCGAGTGTCAGGAGTTCATATAGTAAATAAAATATCTACATATTTAAACTTTAGCATTTGGGCTTTGAAGATTGCTAAAGATAAGAAGATGTTTTTCACTGCTTTTTGACATTTAATAGGCTGAAATAATCGCAATTGTTCTTTTTCTTGTCTGGGTCCAAGTCATATTTATTGCATTATTGCTACATACAGCTGGAAATTACTGACACAAATTTGATGTACATGCCAAGGAATTCAGGCACTTAATAAACAGCTGTTGACCTAAATTTTGCTACAGATGGAAAATGTACTGCCCAGCTTTTTTATCTAGAGTTAAAAAACCATTTAAAAGCCTTCATTTGAATCTGTAGAAACTCTCATTGTGTGTTTTCTTGAGCTATATTTAGTATTTAATATCCCTTTTTCGATCTGTGCAGGCCTTCGTCTGGTTGTGCTCAGGTTTTGTCTCATCCTGGTCACTCTCCTGTCACTTCCATCGCCTGGTCTCCCAGCGGATCTCTCCTCCTGTCGGCTTCGCCAATGGACTCAACTATGATGGTGTGTGTCAAAAAAGATTTACCTGAGATTCTTTCTGTTCCTGAAGCACCCTTTGACATGAATGCCTCTTTCAGGTTTGGGATGTGGCTGCTGAAAGCTGCGTACCGCTCCAGCGTGTCGGAGGAGGTGGGGTCAGCTTCCTGTCCTGGTCTCCTGACGGCAGCCATGTCCTGGCTTCTACACCGTCTGCTCTGTTCAGGTTAGAGAAAAACTTTAGAGATGAGATGTTTCATCAGCCCTTTTTCATTTTAGAGGTGGCAGAACATATTTGAAGTTAAAATCTCTTGTCGTGATTAGTGTGTGTGGACCAGAGTGATTGGCCGCGTGCTGTGCTATAATGGAGGCCCACTCACTTTACATGAATATTTATGAACATGTGAGGGATTAGTGGAATATTCGGGAGTTCAGCAGGTATTAGTTTAAGATAATAAGCAGACAGAAAGCTTTTACATGTGCATAAAACATCAAATGTCTTCCTTCAGAGTTTGGGAGACCAGGATGTGGACGTGTGAGCGCTGGCCATGTGTGAAAGGTCGCTGCCAGGTGAAACCTCATCATGTTTGAAGTTGTTATTCAATTAGGTGGCAAAATATTTTCTAAACTGCATGTTTATTAAATAATGTTTGTTTGATATGCTTAGTCCGGCTGCTGGAGTCCAGATGGAAGTCGACTTCTCTTCACTGTTCAGGGAGAGACGGTCATCTACGCTCTGACCTTCACTGACGCTCCAGGTCAGCGTTCTCACTCTACACACGTAACAGACTTGTACATATTTGATTTTGCTGTTTAAATAGTTTTTTTTCTCTAAAGTTTGATTAATAGTGTTTGAAGAGTTTTTAGAACTTTTCTTACTGTGCAGGCAGTTTGACGTGTTACAGGCTCAAAGAAATGACCAGCATGATGTTGTTGTTGTTCAGCAGGTGTTCCTACGAGCACGTCACAGGGGCCGCAGGCAGCAGCTGTGGTGGCCGACCTATCAGAGACAACCTTTAACACAGCAGATGGAGACATCGTGTAAGAGCTCTTCACTAAATGGATAATTGGCCGTCTTCTAGCCTACCATCAAAAACAGACATAAATGCAATTTTCAAAAGGCCCCACAGACAAACATGAAGACAGTTTGAGGCACCTTTGAAATGGGTTTTTGGACTTGATCATCTGAGTAACATTGATAATCAAGGAGATCAATAAGTAATATTTAGACTTGATGTACATTACAGAACCGATTAGAAACCTTTGCAGTAAAAATTAAAAGACCGGTGTGGGAATTTAGAACACCACAGTTTCTAAAAGGAGACTTTGTTTAACGGCGTTTGTTTGCTAATAATTTATTCAGGACATGTAAGCAAACAGATACTGCTGTGGGCAGGACTTTACTTACTTACAGCTGTATCAAAGTGGTGCATTTCTAAACTAATTTATTATGAACTGATTCAAAACGATACGTAAAATTGGGGAAAATACTTAATATCAGGTCTGATTATCGGCAAGGTGGATAATCAGTTGATCTCTGGTACAATTTAAAGGAGCTTGTGCTTTAGTTTACTTCTATTTCAGGATACTTTATACTTCTACTTCAATTTTTCAGATAGTAGGCTTTTTTTTGCATACAAAACATATGTTGAGTTTATCAAACTTGCAGAATTTTTGGTAGATTAAACTACCAAATAGTAAAAATGAGCTCCACCAACGAAGCACTGCTTTCATGCGTCAATAACAATGATCAAATACTAAAATGGCAGGATCCACTTTGAATCAGGACTACCGTACTTTTACTTCTAATATTTTGAGTGCATCTTATTGCTAATACTATTATATATTTTGTAATTGAGATTTAGCTACTTCTGCATAAGTATTTGATGTGAATATTTGTGCTACAGCGGAATACGTTTCACTCACTGCTGTGTCATGTGTCTGCCAGCGTTGGTGGAGAGATCCAGTCTTTAGCCTGGGATCCAAGAGGAGAGAGGCTTGCAGTGCTTCTTAAAGGTCTCAGCTTTCTTCTATTCATCCTCATGAACCCTGTCAGTATTTAATAGCTCATCTCAGTCTTATTTGTTCCTCAGGTGATCCACAAGCAGCAGACCGGCCCGCTATCATTGCTGTGTTCAAGACGAGAGCCAACCCCATCTTTGAGCTTCTGCCATGGTTTGTATTTTTATGTGCGATTACATTTCATGCTCGTGTAGCTTTAGGAGAGCTCACAGGTGTTGTATTTACCTGTGATGATGCTGTGTCTGATACCTGCATGGGCTGAATATTCCTCCTTGTTTAGTGGGTTTGTCCAAGGGGAGGCAGGAGCCGAGCCACGACTGATGCAGTTCCACCCCAATTTCCAGCACGGAGCTCTGCTCACTGTGGTCAGTCCTATGCCCTGAATTCCTCATTTTTAATACTTCACTATGTTTTAATTAGTAATGTGTAGAGCCTGATCAATCAGAGATAAACAGACGGCAGCAAATGTGCTGATTAGACCATTTTTTGTAACAGAAACAACACAGATAAAGATGATTGGGATTATTTAGAAATGTTATCGCATAGTTTGTCCAGCGCATGTAGCAGAGTGTGTGTCACAGTTAAGCAGAGGGTGGTGCAGTGTCTTTAAGGTAAATATCCAATTTGTGATGAAATACACTGCTGGACCATTTTCCCTTTTCAATATACCTCTAACATACAGTATTCTTCATACATCTAAAAAGAATATCAGCCAACATATCCCCAATGATTCAAAATTCTGACAATTCACTTTGGTCAATTTCCTCAAAAAAGGTTTTGAAACTTCTTAAATTTAATGTACAAAGGTCTTAAATTGTTGCTCTGCCAGATGAAGACAGTAAAATTAGCTTCAATCAGCACCGTCAGACTGATGTATACCATGCTGTGTCACCACTAGCAGCTACAGAGTCCAGGAAAAGGCTTCTTGCTGCAGCACAATGTCTTCATATACTCTATTGGTCATAGTGGATTTAAGTTTGTCACCAACTTAACACTCCTCTTTGTGTCTTGTGCTGTAAAGCTGACTGGTCATTGTTCTTTCTCTTTGCATCATGCTTTGAGTCATAAGATTTTTGTTTTTACATCTATTCTGGATCAAATTCTTTCCTGCTGTGTGTCAGCGTACAAACAGATGAACCACAATGCTTTCATGTTTTCTGCTCCAGAGAGTAAGAACAGTTTGCACAGCAAAGTTTATCTGAATTCACGACTAATGTAAGCTCAGTGTTAATTGATTCTGTGACTAATTGCCTTTGTTTCTAAGCTCATTTTAGCTTTCCTAAGTTTGATGACTATTTCTTAACTGATCATATCTTTGAACCTTCATACAGCTTTTTTTTTTTTTTTTTTTTTTAAATACTGTTAGCCTCAGTGGTTAAAGTTTAAGTTAATTAAGCTAAAAAATGTAAATAAAAATAGGAATCTTATTGCTGCATAAAGAGCAAAAAGTTAAGTTGCATGAAGTACACTCAAAAATATAAACGCAACACTTTTGTTTTTGCATTTTTTATGAGATGAACCCAAAGACCTTAAACTTTTTCCACATACACAATATCACCATTTCTCTCAAATATTGTTCACAAATCTGTCTAAATCTGTGATAGTGAGCACTTCTCCTTTGCTGAGATAATCCATCCCACCTCACAGGTGTGCCATATCAAGATGCTGATTAGACACCATGATTAGTGCACAGGTGTGCCTTAGACTGCCCACAATAAAAGGCCTCTCTGAAAGGTGCAGTTCTATCACACAGCACAATGCCACAGATGTGGCAAGATTTGAGGGGGCGTGCAATTGGCATGCTGACAGCAGGAATGTCAACCAGAGCTGTTGCTCGTGTATTGAATGTTCATTTCTCTACCATAAGCCGTCTGCAAAGGTGTTTCAGAGAATTTGACAGTACATCCAACCAGCCTCACAACCGCAGACCACACGTAACCACACCAGCCCAGGACCTCCACATCCAGCATGTTCACCTCCAAGATGGTCTGAGCCACTCAGACAGCTGCTGAAACAATCAGTTTGCATAACCAAAGAATTTCTGCACAAACGGTCAGAAACCATCTCAGAGAAGCTCATCTGCATGCTCATCGTCCTCATCGGGGTCTCGACCTGACTCCAGTTCATCATCATAACCGACTTGAGTGGGCAAACGCTCACATTCGATGGCGTCTGGCACGTTGGAGAGGTGTTCTCTTCACGGATGAATCCCGGTTTACACTGTTCAGGGCAGATGACAGACAGCTTGTGTGGCGTCGTGTGGGTGAGCGGTTTTCTGATGTCAATGTTGTGGATGGAGTGGCCCATGGTGGCGGTGGGGTTATGGTATGGGCAGGCGTCTGTTATGGATGAAGAACACAGGTGCATTTTATTGATGGCATTTTGAATGCACAGAGATACCGTGACGAGATCCTGAGGCCCATTGTTGTGCCATACATCCAAGAACATCACCTCATGTTGCAGCAGGATAATGCACAGCCCCATGTTGCAAGGATCTGTGCACAATTCTTGGAAGCTGAACACGTCCCAGTTCTTGCATGGCCAGCATACTCACCGGGCATGCCACCCATTGAGCATGTTTGGGATGCTCTGGATCGATGTATATGACAGCGTGTACCAGTTCCCGCCAATATCCAGCAACTTTGCACAGCCAATGAAGAGGAGTGGACCCCCACCCCACCCCAATAAAACAAAACTGCACCTTTCAGAGTGGCCTTTTATTGTGGGCAGTCTAAGGCACACCTGTGCACTAATCATGGTGTCTAATCAGCATCTTGATATGGCACACCTGTGAGGTGGGATGGATTATCTCAGCAAAGGAGAAGTGCTCACTATCACAGATTTGTGAACAATATTTGAGAGAAATGGTGATATTGTGTATGTGGAGAAAGTTTTAGATCTTTGAGTTCATCTCATAAAAAATGGGAGCGAAAACAAAAGTGTTGTGTTTATATTTTTGTTGAGTGTAGTAACAAGTTAATGTATTTTGTACTAGCTGTCTGAGTACAGGTTTATTTAATTTGATTAATTTATGGAATTTTAGGAATTACTGTTAAAAAAAAAATGTGTATAGGTGCTGAAAATGATAGTCATGGGTAATTCTGGCTCCTACTGGTTTTGAAACATCATTTCATACATAAGCTGGTATGACTGTGATACAGGTATTAAATTACCTCCTGGTTGGTAAGAAAAGAGTCTTAAATTTAACCCAGCAGAAACTCTGATAACAGAATAATCTTCTGTCTTCTCCGTCTGTTATCTACCAGCTTCACTGTGATGTTTGTCTCTCTGTTCTCAGTGTTGGTCCAGTGGAAGAATTACCCACGTGCCTTTCTATTTCGTGAGCGCTGGCGTCCCTCATTTTGGCCTCAGCGGCAGTCCGTTGCTGCCTCACCCACAGCAAAGACCGGCTGACTTTGCCAATCAGTCACTCTTCACAGAGCTCCTCTCCTGACCAACCTACACTCACCAGCACACACTCACAAGGGATTTCTATCATCATGGATTTTGGTAATAAATTTGTAGAATGTTCTTGCTGTACAAACACTTGTTTGTTGTTTTATTTGTCTAACATTATGAGGTTAATTATAAAGTTTAGCGAGAAACATTTTCCCTCTAACCCTTGAAGAGCTTCTTATTTATTCTGATGCCCAGGAGGCATCAGAATGTTTCATTTAAATCCACTGTGGCACCGAAACGGTGAAAATGGTGTCAATGTCCAAATATTAATTGATCTGCCTATACTTTCTGTTTACATCTTCTCATCTGAATGAGGCAGCACCGTTGCTTTTATTGTCATTTGGGCTTTCAAATACATCCATTCACTTTTAATGTGACATTTACACTGTAAAATCACAACAGGTTCTATTTTGTTTCCAGGTTTTTAAAGATATTTATGGCTGATTTTGCTGTTATCACAAACAGAATAAGGTTGATATTAAGCGCTGTAGTACGTTTTTGTCCGGCCTATTTTCCTAAATGTAAAGCAGATGTTTTGTAAAATAAATTGTTTGTTTTTGTCTATTTTAAATAAGAGTATGTCACTGTGAAGGCTTAAGTCAAGCTTTTATTACTCAGGACAGACTGGAGAGGAAGCAGGCCACAGTACAGGTGAGGAGCAATGCAGCTGCTCTGGAGCATCACTGCGCTACAAAATACTTGATTCCAGTCAACATTATGTTCTTTATTTATGCCTATTAGTTCAGACAGGAGCCCACTACGCCCAGCCCCACCCTGAAACCGCAGAACGAATACAGTACTTTTGTTCCTTACTGTTATGAGACTTTCTCACATGAAAACACACACTTCCATCACAGTCTTAAATTTTCACACGCATGCTCACACACACAGACTTCACACTCACAGTCGAGAGTAACTGACCTCGAGAAGTACAAGTTCAACAACAAAACATTCTGGCACTCGTGAACGATTCTGTTGGAAGAAGAAATAAATCCCCGCGCCATTTCTGTTTTTATTCAAAACTCAGTTAAAAATCAACTTCAATCTTAATTCGGTTTTCCTTTTATTTTCCAATTTACATCAATTAGAAGTGTAACAAAATAAAACAAAAATGATCATGATCATAATAAAATTAATTCAAAAAATGTACACGCCCTCACACACACAGAGACAACCCACCCTGGTTGTTTTTGAGCGACTGTCCTCAGAGTCCCACGTTCAGCTGTGGGGGTTCTGGACTCCAGAGGGGGCCTCCCAGTAGCCCCGGTCTCCCCTGCTTTAACCCGACTGCACCCCTCCTCCAGGGTGGAGTGTGAGTGTGTGGTGTGAGGCTAGTGGGAATTAGGGATGGTAGAGGGGATTTGGGGGGGGGGTGTTTGGTGAATTACAGAACTAGTAGCACCTTCTGAAGAGAGAGCAACCCAAAGCAAAGATGGCCGTTCAGCCCCAGATCCATCTGAAAGCGAACGTTTTGGTCAGCTCAGATTTTTAAACTCAACATTTTCGCTTTGTTTTTCAGCGTGAGGTAGCTTTAAACAATCTGGATGACTACGATAAGAAATAAAGCAAAACAAATTTCCTTCAAATTCCAATTTGTTTTGGATGAGAACTGGGCCTTCCTCTGATGGGCAGTCAAGGGGTACAGGACACGGAAACATACACCCCAAATGTCACCTCACTTCACAAAAGTGTTGGTGTGCATATAGACACATGTACACACATAATGTGGAAATATATCTAAAACCATCTGGTTGTTTATAAACACAGACTTTTACAACAATAGAACCAAGGATTTATAATACACAGTAAAGCTTTTGCTCCTGCTCACGGTGTTGGACAAGCCTGGAGCGCACGGTTGATTTTACTTACTGAGAATATTTTATTTTAGCCTACACTGATTCAAAATGCCATATTTGTGTGTCAGGAGGGAAACAGGGAGGGAGGTGGAGTAGGACTGAGACAGAGCTTGTGCAGCTGTTCCATAGTGGAAAAGGGGGCTTATCTTACTTACAAAGTGAACCTGTCCAGTCCTACCTCAACTCTGCCCATTCCGGTTAGACAATAAATAAATGACATCAAGCCATGTTTCTGTTCTCCATAACTTGTTCGCTTGGTCCCTCCTCCTCCTGGCTCTCTGACTCATTCCGTCAACAGTGGGCCATGGAAACATGACTGGATCTCAGGAAGCGGGTTGACAGAGAATGCTGGTGTGGTGTACAGATATTGCCGGTGCCCTTCAGTGCTAACATCCAGGGAGTACAACTTGGAGAGCACTTCGTTGTGAGAGAAAAAGTATCAATTTTCTTTTACAATTTCCAGTCTTCTTTATTGTGGAGGTGTGTGTGTAATGTTTCATGGTTGAGTTTATTTGTTTCCTGTGTTTTTTGGGGGGCCATTGTGATACTCCACTTTACAAGAAGCAGACTGCGCCTACATGCACTCCGAACTCCTGATCCGCTCCTCCGATGTCCATAGGAGCAATGTCCACGATTGGCAGACGGGAGGTTTTCTGTGTTTTGTACTCAAAGACGGTCTTGCCCCACCGGCCTGTATGTCTCTGTTGGGTGAGAGCATAAAAATGTATTAGTGACAGCCTTATGATTCAATGACACTAGTTCTACATAAAAAATATATTGTAAAACAAAGCAAAAATATGTCAAAAATACAACAATGAAAAATGTTAGCTGTACTGTAGCGTTCAAAAACGCTAACATAAACTGTGGCAATAGTGGAAAATCTCAGTTTTTTAGTGTAATTTCATGGTCACACTTTGTAATGGAACAAATGACAATTTGTAAAAAATCTCTTCTGTAATTTTACTTGATATTATCTGTAATTTAAAACAGGTTAAATCTGTAAACATTAAAACATTTTTCAGTACTTAATGTGATTTTTTTTCTTTTCAATGATATTTGTTGCTAATATAAATACAGCAAACATAGTTTAATAATTATGGTCTAGCATTGTCAAAAAAAAGTAAAAATATGGATGTATGATCTGCACATTATTTACAGTTTTGCACTTTTTACTATTAACATGTAAATGGTTTTAATCGTTATTTTCTGTAATTTAACAAAACAGAGAAAATCTGAAAGATAACAGTAAATTGTTCCAAAAATTACAATTACATTTTTTAAGAGCCTTCTCTGTATATAAAAGATCGTTTCCTGACTTTATTTTGCCCTCACCTTGCAGCCATCCTCCAGCACGCTGTAAGTGAAGCGACTGTTGCCCTCTGCACGGATCTCCACATCGTTGGAGCCCTGCAGCAGCAAAGCCTTCTTCAGGTTGCCTGTGGCCCCGTCCATGTAGCCAATGCTGTTTTTGCAGTGGTAAGTGAGGTTCTGGGATGCTTCAGTGGACAGAAGCCTCAAGAAGGTCAGCTGGACGCTGGCAGCGTTGGCAGCAGGGCCGTCCTCAGCATAGCTGAACTGTTAAATCAGACAGCAGGTTTCAGAGTTAGGAGCTTCCACTTCAATTTCAGTCTCTTTTCAGGATCAGTTTACACACAGAAATGATCACTAATAATGTCTTCATGCACTCACGTGGAATCCTCCATTCATGGTCTCTCCGAACCAGACGTGTTTGCGGTCCTTGCTCTTGCTGGTCCACCAGTTCTTCTTTGGTACTTGGGCGATGCTTGGGTAGACGCAGGTCTCTCCAGTCTCCATGTTACAGAAGACCTTGATGGCATCAGCTGTGCTGCCAATGTTGGGATCAACCCAGTAGTCACCTGAACAGATGAGAGAGTAGGATTAATAAGGAGAGAAGCCCAATAACTAAATGCAAGACTTGGCTCGAGGAATCGCTCATATCCAAAGTCATAGTTAGAGGATGTCACTTAGTATACAAAAATGATGTAGCAGGATTCTAAAGGTCCAGTGTGGAGGATTTAGTGCATCTAGCAGATTGCAACCAGTTCAGCACGCTTTCAAAGTGGCTAGGAGAACCTACAGTGGCTGCTAACAACATGAAAGGCCCTCTGTAAGGCAAACATCCAGTTTGTCTATTCTGAGATACTGTAGAAAGATGGTGGTGCAACATGGTGGATCCTCTACCTCTGTAGATATAAAAGGCTTATTTGAAGCTAATGAAAACACAACAATTGTTATTTTCGGGTGATTATACACCAATTGAAACATAATTCTAATTAAATTTTGCCAAAAGTTCCCTCTAAGTCCTACACACTGGTCCTTTAAAGGCAGGTTAATGACCTACTAAAAAGTCATTCTAAGTGATGGAAAGACAATTAGTTTCACTGCATTGTTTCTCTCTTTCAGTTATTTTGGGCAATATACATTGTCATTTACATATTTCTGTAACCTAACCTGCTTTTTTCTCCATGATTTCATTTAATTTCCCTCTTGAGCATTAACTAATTGCAGTCTGCTGGTTCATTTAAATGATAAATCTTTCCTGGTGTTTGGACGTCACAACACAGTCAGGGCACCTCTTTTCTAAACTTCTAAAACCACCACTGTTACTCCACAGCATCAAAATAATCAAATAATCAGGAGGGAAGGATGTGAACAGCAGTGCATCGTCAGCATAGGACTGAAAACTATTCAGATGATCTAAAGGAAGCTGAGTCCTGTTTCATCCAGATGACAAAACATACAGCCACTTGTTAAAGTGTGTTCAAAAGGAATCAAATGCAGCTATGAGATCCAGATTTCTGAGCAGTATTCAAAGTGCTGTCTTTCACTTCAGTAGCTGATCAGACCTGGGTGTTTCATCGACTTACCGCTCTTCCACTCAGGGTGGCACAGTTTGAGGTCTCTGCAGGTGCGGGCGGGGTTCTTCTGGGAGCCGTCAGGGCTGCGCAGGTTCTCAATCTTGTTGTTGAGGGACTTCAGTGTGGAATCAACCTCAACGTCATGCTGCCTCAGAGAACTGGAAGCCTCATCAGCCCTCATGTACCTGAGAGGATCAGGAGACTTCTCAGTCTGACCCAGACCAGCGAAGGCAGACATGTCGATGCCAGGACCAGGTGGGCCAGGAGGACCAGGGGGTCCGGGGTTACCAGGAGGACCCTGAAGGAGGAGAAAAGCAGGAAATGAGACCTCAGAGGAACAGAACAGTATATAGGGGTGTGCAGGTTGTAGATTTTATATTAAGGACATGTTACATACAGCAGGACCACTTTCTCCAGAGCGTCCACGAGGTCCAGGGGGTCCAATGGGGCCAAGCTGTCCATTAGTTCCATCTTTGCCAGCAGGTCCGGCTGGTCCAGGTGGTCCCTACAGAAACAGTGAGTGTTATACTAACATGAAAGAATTTCTTCATTGCTTTTGATTCAAAGGGTAAAACTATATTTGTTATTTCTTTAGATCCACCACAAAGTCTGGTTATGGAGGAAATCTGATAAAGCAATTCAAATGCACCAGCAGTGTCTCTCTATTACCCTCAGACCCTTTGCCTTATTATGCATGAAGATTATTTGTATGGTGACATTTCCCTTCATTTTTCTTATCATGCTCAGTGCTTAGCTAATCTAAAATAGATATTGAAGCCCATTTCCGATCTCAGCAGGAGTGATTTCACAAATCACGGTCTCCTCTGTCTGTCTGCCACTGTTCCTCACAGAGAGTAATTACAAAATGCCTCGGCTGCCCATCTTATCACAGTGGTGGGTAATTAAAGCATGCAGCCTTTCCCGTCCCCATCTTTGTCAGGTGATTGGAGAATTAGAAAAAGGACTAACCTGTGCCCTTCATTACCATCACATATCTTGGCTGTTAACGCTGCAAGATGGAAATGTAAAAAGAGTTTTTCTTCTCTTTTTCTGAGTTTTCTCACCTTAGCGCCACTTGGTCCAGCAGGTCCGGCAGCTCCAGCGTCTCCAGCGGGACCCTGTCAGGACAAGGGCAATAACAGATTAGAGGACAGAGAAGAAGTGGCACTGCAGGGATGAACTATTGAATATGGACACTTACAGGGGGTCCAGGAAGACCCTGCAGACCAGTGAAACCACGGTGACCCTTCTGTCCTCTCTCTCCAGTCTCTCCAGCTTCTCCCTTGTCTCCACGTGGTCCTTGGGGTCCCTGGAGTAAAGGTTTGTTGGGTATTCAGATTCATGGCTGCACATGTGTAGCTCTTTTATTACTTCAATCAAATTCAAATCTAAAACAACTTAACGATAGCCATTGATTAGAGGTGATGATAGAGGTGATGATAGAGGTGATGATACTCACAGCCATTCCTCTAGCACCAGCTGGTCCAGGGGGTCCTCCGGGTCCTTGAGCGCCCTAAAGAAAGAAAGGGTGAGTGTGGGAGGCTCCTCAAGGTCATAAATTCAAACTAATTACTTAAAAATATGGATCAGTGAACAGAACTGTGTCCCACAAGTGTGTCATGTTACTTACAGCCTCTCCTCTGTCTCCCTGTTTGCCGAGAGGTCCAACAGGTCCGGGGGCACCAGGGGCACCAGGAGCTCCGGGGGCACCAGCAGGACCAGTGTTACCTCGCTCTCCCTGCAGGGAAACAGCAGGTGATGATACAAGATGACAACACCGTCTGATATGTAGCAGATTGTAGATTTTTGTCAAACAGAAATTTAGCTTCTGAGTTATATGGGAGGCTGAAGTCTCCCACCTTGTTTCCAACAGCTCCATCTCTGCCAGGGGGTCCATCTGATCCAGGAGTACCCTGAGATAAAGAAGCACTTTTCTTAATCATATGGAATGCATTGATTTCATAGATCAAGATTGTAGTATAGTTTCCAGTACTGTAATGTAAAATTTGAGCATCTTGTTGTTCAGGTCTGACCTCTCTACCAGGCTCTCCAGCAGGTCCAGTCAGTCCAGGAGGTCCAACAGGTCCAGGAGGTCCACGGTCGCCACCAGAACCAGGGGCTCCCTGTTTTCCAGGCTCACCCTACACACAGAGGAAATATCGTCATTAAATTTTATTATCTCCTCTGACATCGAAGGCCCAGTATTATCTATAAGTCAGTCATAGAATGACTCCTCTGAATCATGTTCTCTTCACAGATGCTGTAACTGACAAGGATGCATTGAAGCCAAATCTTTAATGTAAGTTTTACAACATAATAAGATATGTCCTGATTTACAGAACTGATCTGGTGATTTTCACACAACTTAGACTAAATCTGAAAAAAATGAAACATCATATGTTGACAAAAGCACTCACAGAAGGTCCAGGGAGGCCAGGGAAGCCTCTCTCTCCACGCTGACCAGGCAGACCAACAATACCACGAGATCCAGCCAGACCCTGAGGACCTGAAGGCCCATCAGCACCCTACGGTGTCAGAACAGAGGAGACTGAGTTATCAAATGTTCTTGTGTAGCTGCACCTGTATGAGGCTGAAACAGCAGGTGATTGTGACTGGAAGTTCCCTGACTATGACTCTAGCCACTGGTTCTTATGGTTTGTTGTGAGATCCAAAATGAAACTTACAGGGGGTCCATCCACTCCAGGCTCTCCCTTCTCTCCCTGTGGGCCAGCTGGTCCACGAAGCCCACCATCTCCCTGTCTTCCTGGGGGGCCGGCATCACCGCGAGTTCCCTTTGGTCCATCTTTACCAGCAGGACCAGCAGGGCCAGCAGCACCAGGGTTACCCTGGGATGGAAAGACAGAGAAAGTTAGTTGGTAAGAGCAGAAATGTTCATTATTTGCTGTTTGTCATTGATGAAATACTCACATTAGGGCCAGGAGGTCCAACTCTGCCAGCAGCACCAGGGAAACCTGTGGCACCCTGTCAGTGACAAACAGATTGTGATAAACATAAACAAATCTCAACCTGTGGACATGTGTCATATATTGATACCTTTACTATCTATGACTAAATAAACAACAATGATAAAATGCATTGCAGTTTACATTGGTCTGATCTCTCTACTCTGTGAGTCAAAAAAAACCTGTGTGGTTTTGTGAATGTATAGAATCACACAACTGAACAATTTTTAACAATAGCTCTGATTATAAGAGCCTTCTGATGTGTCACAGCAAAACCACATATGTAATTAATAAAGGACCAGATTTATAGTAAAATTCATGATGGATGGATTCAAAGAGTCTGCCGTGAAACAGGCTTTAGATGCTGCCAGTAAGGACAAAAGGAGATTGTGCAGGTCTTCCCTTGTACTTTTGTGTAACATCAGATAAATATCTTTAGGTGACTGTAGCTGGTGTGGCTTTTAAAGACAAGTATGACAGTTTGCAATATCTGCTGTTACTTTACACAAATACTCTTCATTTTTTTAATGAATTGTGTGAGATGACAGGCACATTGGGTTTGCTTGATGTAGTCTATCTGCTTATCTCAACAATGAATATGAATTATTTTGGTATGAAAGTATCTCTGCAGTGCACCTGGCTGTTGGTAATAAGTTTTATTTTTTTAAACAGAGTTTTTCATGTAAATGCAACAGGGTGATGTGCCAGTTCTCTGCTCTGTGTGTACTCTATCCAAATGATGTTTTAAACACTTCTTTAAGAGTGCAATAAAAAATGATTTTAATCATCTGTTGATCTGATGGTTATTCTGTTTGGGCATGACTGTCATCGGCAGCTGCACAAACAAAGCTTGGTGTGTTTGACAGAAATGTCTTAAAATGACTAAATCTCAGACAGCAATCATATTCTGCCCATCAGGCTCAAGCTTCAGACCACCAAAGATTAGAAGTTATCACTGTAAGTGTTCTTCTCTTCTAAAAGTTGTGAGATTTCAGCCATCCAAGGTTTAAATGAGGGTTTAATTCTTTTTATTCTTTCAGCCACTCTGAAAATGGTTTTATGTTGTGCACGTTTTATATGTTTATCTGTTTGGCTGTTATGCTGCAGATAAACTGCCTCTGAGGGAGTTTAATAAAGCCTGAACTGAACTGCTCTTTAAAATGTCAGAAAATAGTAAAAAATGCCTGTTCAAATTTTCTGAAACTCAAACTGATGTTTTTAGATTAAGGTGTCACAATATCAGTCTACATAGTTATCATGGCCCAAAGAGTTCCTGATAAAAATATTTGGCAAATCTTGGCAAATGAATTATACTTAAAATACAAGTGTAAGAAGGTAAAGTAAAAATGAATTGCACTGCATGTTGTTCCCATGTTTGAGTGTTAACTAGTTATTTACTGACACTGGATTATTTGAATTATTTCATCATATGTGCATTATTAACCTGACACACATGTTTCATTTTAAAAACATCATGGTTATTGTCAATTTTGGTATATCATGACACTCTCAGTTTAGATTTAATTTAGAGTTCTGATTAATTTGTTTTGTCTAGTCAGTGATAGAAAACCCCTAATTCTCAATTTATTAGTTACACAAAACAGTATATTCTTTCATTAAGAGGCTGAAATCTTTAAAGGTTTGATATTTTTACTTGAATTTTTTGGTCAGTTTCACTTCAAAATCAGGATTATTTATTCTACCAATAAACTAACTGATCACTAGACTGCATTCTAGCCCTCATCTTGCTTAGAAAAGAGGATTAAGTCTTAGTAAAAACAACTCATGTTAACAAAATGTGCTGTATATGTAAGATGTAGGATTTACTTACAGGAGCTCCCTGAGCACCACGTGCTCCTTTAGGTCCAGACACACCAGTGGGTCCCTGAAAAGAGTCACAACAACATCATGTTCATGTCACACTAAGGTGGCTCTAAAGTAAAGACTCTTGTGCAGGACTGTGTCATGTGCTTTTATCTCCAGTTTAATTTGATTCATAAATGGATACAAGATGTAAAGTATCTGGTTTCAAAACTTTACTATCAGATCAAACACTCACCACAGGTCCAGGAGCTCCAGATGGTCCCTGGGGTCCAGGAGCACCAGCTTCTCCCTTCTGTCCACCCTCACCAACCTCTCCCTTGGCACCAGGCTGACCATCTGCACCCTACAGATTTTAAACAGGAAAGTAATATTAGTAAATGTGCTTTAGTTACACTTCATATGAATAAATAGTATAAAGGTGATTTTACTTACAGGAGGTCCAGCAAAGCCAGCAGGACCAGGAGGACCACCCTCACCACGGTCACCCTGTAGGAGTAAAGGAGAGACTGTCGGTCAGCAGGAGCTTGGGATGAGAGGTTGGTGATCTTTGTATTAATGCTTCTTTCGCGATTCAGAATTTTGTTTTAGGACGATGTTTAGTTACAAAAAATAAACCTTTCTTCCCTACCAATATAACATTCTCAATTAAAAGAAAATCTAAGCAAGCTTAACATTGAATATAAATAAGCAGTTACAGAGGGGCAAAACAGAGGAAGAATAAAATAAAAAAAATACAAATGACACAAGTAAATGTATAGAAATGTAACTAGCAGAGGAAATAAAAGGGGGAAAATTAGTATTGAGCAATCCTACTTAGTGATCCCCCATTACAATATTGTAACGTTATTCATTTATGAACTATATAATCATACATGGTAACAAATTTTCCTGTAAAATTTAAGTAAAATACAGGCAGCTGTGCACAGTAGCCTAGTGTTTAGCACTTTCGCCTTGCAGCAATAAGATCCCTGGTTCACATCCCGGCTTTCCTGGGATCTTTCTGCATAGAGTTTGCATGTTCTCCCTGTGCATACGTGGGTTTTCTCCGGGTACTCCGGCTTCCTCCCACAGTCCAAAAATATGCTGAGGTTAATTGATTACTCTAAATTGCCCGTAGGTATGAATGTGAGTGTGATTGTTTGTCTGTATATGTAGCCTTGCGACAGACTGGCGACCTGTCCAGGGTGAACACTGTCCTCTCTCTGAATCAGCTGGGATAGGCTCCAGCCCACCCGCGACCCTAGTGAGAATAAAGCGGCGTATAGAGAATGGATGGATGGACAGGCAGCTGTGGTCACCAGTGTTTAATTGTATTGATATTGTTTAAATCTTCATGATCCAGAATTGAGATCTACTAACTTTGTTTAACAGTTAAAACAAGAACAAAAAAAAAACATATACCACCAAAACACGTAAAACCATGAAGGATAACATCAAGGTAAGTGATATTTTTTTGAGGATTGGGAACATTTATTCAAAGGCAGCAATGAGACAGATTGTAATATATTAGATATATATACATGTTTTTAATTTAAAAAATAGCCTGCTTTTGTTGTTCTTGTTGTTGTCGTTCAGTTCACCAACAATTTTTACATTTCTTTAATGATATTTTGGAGAATAAAAAGGTACACTACTTTTAGCATTTGGCTGCATATTTACACTAATTTGTTACAGTGTACTCTGTCTCGGGTAAAGGATGCTGTTCCATTTCATAGTTATTGCTTTCTCAGAATGGTTGTTTGTGGTGCAACTGTGCACAACAGTAAGCAAAAATCTATGCCTTTTACTGTTATTTCTGACTATTTGATAACACCTAAATGTCTGTTATGATCGAGCAAATGAAACCCCAATTAACCAGTTTGGTTAAACGATTTATATTCTTATTTCATATCATTTCAGTGCCAGAGATTTTCCTAAAACCTTTTTGAGAGGTGCCAAAACACTCTCCTTATGCTTGGTAAGCTGGCACTAAAGCTTATTTGGAGACAACACAGTGCTTGTGAATGCAAATACATTTTTGTCATGGCACAAAATGTGTTTACACTGAGAAAATATGCATGCTCTTCTCTCAGTCGATGAAAATTTTATTGAGAAGGGGGTTCTGTTATTATAAACCTCAGCCTGCATATGTTAGTGTTACTGACACTCAACAAGAGAAGAGATACTTACAGGAGCACCACGAGCACCAGGAGTACCAATAGGGCCAGTAGGTCCAGTCTCACCCTGGAGAGAGAAGATAATATCAGTCAAGACAACAACAATGGCCTGTGTACAATGTGAATTTTAACAATGTGAAGTGAAAGACTGTTATTCTTACCTTGGCACCGTTTGGTCCACTTGGGCCAGGAGGACCAATAGGACCAGTCAAACCCTGAAAGAGTAAAGAGCATGGATGAGAGATAAGAGGAGGAAACACAAGAGAGAAAACAGAGACTGGACCGAAGGTTACTATTTTTACTTGATGACCACCTGAAAGTTTTTACTCAGCAAAGCTGGACTACACAACAGACGTATTTTGAACTCACTCTAGCACCGTCCTTTCCGGGAGCGCCCTCAAGTCCCTTTGCTCCATTGTCACCCTGTGAGACAAAGAGTAGGGCTGCAATTTAATCATATATGAAACTACAAGGCAAGTTTTTTTTCCCAGTACCAAACTACACACAGCACGCTTTACTACTACTACAAGCTGCACGTTCACTCATGAAGCATCTACAATTTTAAGACAACAGTCTGTCACAACAACTTCTGGAGGAATCTGTTACTCACTCTGTCTCCCTTGGGTCCAGGGATACCACCAGCTCCTCTCTCTCCAGGCATACCCTGCAGGCCTGGTGGTCCCTGGGGTCCAGCAGCACCAGCTGGTCCAATAGCTCCCTGATAAAAACAAGGTATCCAAGACGGATTAGGATTTGGGAATGACTGCTCAGTCAAGTTTTGTCATGTTTGTGCTGAAATAATTCATTCTGAGCATGAACGTGCTGGTTCAGTCCAGAAAAGTGTTTCACATTTTTATTTTTCTATTTCTTCTCAATTTGTGACAAGGAATTGGTCAGTGCTATGGGAAATATACTAACTGGCTTTCTTGCTGAGAGGTAGATAAGAAGACTGACACCAGTGTCATATATTACCTCAACAGCTAGTCTGTCTCTGTTTAAATTAAAGAAAATCTTCCCACAAGTACATTTGAAACTAATTCTTGTAATATATCATATCTTGTTTGCATAATCTAAAAGCAGCATGCTGCAGTTTATTGGGGGTTATTGTGAACCACATTTTGGTGGTAATCAGTAGCTTATGGGGTCACTTTAAGGTTGCCATGCAATTAGCGGAGACTTTTTTGATGCTTTGCCAATACTGCTAATCTGACATTCATGCCAATGAAGCATATTGAACTGAACTAAACAGAACTGTACTGAATTAAACCGAAATGAATTGAACTGAACAGAATTTCAATGACTAGCTACATTTTATGGTGGCATTGATGATATGAAGGGCTTCTGGACCATAAATTGAGGCAATACAGATGGGTCAAAACATTTATTTGAGCTGCTCATGCAACATAATGAATAATTAAAACACCTGCAGAGGAGCTATGGTTGCATTTTCTGGTGTAGTGGGTCTTCATTTGCCTGTAACAAATACAATTAAACAATAATTTTAGAGAGTGGAAGATTCATCCACTGACCTTGGGTCCATCACTTCCAGGTGTTCCAGGAAGTCCACGAGGTCCCTGAAGACCCTGTGCTCCAGCACCACCCCTCTCACCAGGGAAACCACGTTCACCCTGTTATAGACAAAGCGGCAGCAGATCAATATTAGAAACAGGAAAATGAAGCAATAGCTCAGTGAGGATGATAAAGTCAAGGCCTTCATGTATGAAGCTAAAGATGTAGCTTAGCATATTGTACATGTTTGAACTGTGTATGTACAAAAAACCCATCATGTGTGGAGCTCTCATTGCACTGATAGCTTTGGAAATGAAGAGGAAAATTCTGAATATGGTTACTCACTCGAGGTCCAACAGCACCAGGAGCTCCTCCCTCTCCAGGGACACCCTACAGACAAAACAGACACCGTTTATTACAGTTTATGGAATAATTCCACATACAAATATCTTCTTCTAAACTTCTGGTGAGATTTCCTTGTTAGTCTTAGTATGAATTACGAAAGGAATTTATTTTACAATGAAATATAACTTGTTCTGCAGTCACACAAAGGGCTTTTAAATAGATTTTTATATTAATCACCAAGGAAATGTGTGTTGTTGCAGCAGCCATTTCATAAAAATCACCATAATAAAAGGTCACATTATATACTGTTAAATATATATATGTATAACCGAGACTAAAGACTAAAGATAAGGTGTTGTATAAGATCTGATTCCATGTGTTTGTTCAGATGGCTGACAAGCCATTTTGTGATGTTCCATTTTTTTTTTAATGACAAGTTTGATGAGTGTTTTTAACAGTCAGCTCATGATTAGCATTTAGCATTAGCCCTGGGATAAATAAGTGGTTAGTTTTTATTGCTACAGAGAACAACAGTGGGTATTGTCAAGTAAATCATGATAGTTATTCTACACAGATGCTTAACTGAATCTGTTGCAGTTTAATTTCATAAACACATTAAGTTATTTTTACTAGCTTCAAGTAGAGGCCGGTTTGCTTTTCTTTTACTCCTTTTACTATATTTCTAAAGACATGGGATAGTTACTTCATATCTCAGACAAGTATAGTATGTTTCTTTACTTAACCAAATAAATATTTTGGTACATAAGCTATATACTATGCTAGATGCACTGTAGGAAAATTGATGGTTGAAGTACTATGTCGACAAAGACAGACACACAGGTGCAGCACATTAGCTGGACAGAATGAACACTCACTTGGTCTCCAGGTTTTCCAGCCTCTCCAGGGGCACCAGATGGTCCAGGCAGACCCTGTTCAACAACAGCAAAGCAGTTAGTGAGATGATATTGGAAATATAGACTAGGTCATAACCTGTAAATCTGTTGTTTTTATTACAACATGATTCTATACAGTATGTTCCTCTTTTAGCTTAAATACAAATCTCCACATAAGAATATTCAAGCTTTGGGGACGTGGACATTGTATCAACATTTTGGTTTTTCAGGCAGGTGTATCAGAGTTTAGTGGACAAAATAAACTCACCTGGAATCCAGAAGGTCCAGGCTGTCCTTGCTCTCCTCTCTCTCCAACAGGGCCCTAAAATAAATCCAAACACAGGTAATCATTCAAGAGTGAAGAGCAAAGTGATGTCAAATGAATTTAAAGCAGATGCCACAACATGGGATGATACTGAAATACTCACAGCAGGGCCAGGAGGTCCAGCAGGACCAGTCTCACCATCTTTTCCAGACAGACCCTGTTCAGAAAGATATATATACATTTTGAAAAGTAATCTGGAGACAGAAAGTGATACATCTATCTGAGGTTTGAAAGAAGGTAATGTATTTACAGAGAAAACACACTTACTCTCAGACCAGGACGACCCACAAGACCCTTCTCTCCTGGCTTTCCAGGTTCACCCTGTTGAAGAGAAATCATATTAAATGATGTGCAGAAAGTCTGTTTAGTTTCAGAGTGCACCAAGATTAACAACAGTGGTGCCATCTGAATGTTAAAGTGTTGTGCGTGGATGTATTTTGAAAATGTTGTATGTTATAGTGAAGTGTTCCTACTCTTTTGCTCTAAAAAAAAAACCTCACACACATACATTGGCTCCCTTTGGTCCAGGGAATCCCATCACTCCTGGCTGTCCACGAGCTCCCTGAGGACCAGGTGGTCCGGGGCGACCATCCTCACCAGCAGCACCCTGTCAACAGCACAAACTAACATCACTAATCAGCACAGAGGTAACAGATATTCACCTTAGAGTTGAAACTTGTGTGTTCTTGTCGTAATTATATCGCATACTATGTACTGCATGTGTAGATGAAGATAATCATACTATCACGGAAACATTTTCCTATTTTTCCTGTCTAAATACTCTGTAAGTTCTACGTCAGGCTTTGTGGCTGGGAAACAATATGAACTATTCTGTCCTCAGTGATGTGCACTTCATAAAGCTGCAATGAAATAGAAGATAAGTCTTAATAATCTTAATCAATACATGGCCTTAATTTTAGAAATGTGGTGAGTCTTACAGTTATTGACTTCTGATTACATGTATAGAACCTGTAAGCCCGTTTATGCTTGTTTGTCATATTGCAACAATGCTGCTAGAAAGTGACTTTGAATCGATCAGCTGCTCAGCTTTTCATTTCAGACTCTCTCACAAACATTTTAGGACTGGTTGCTGCAAACTTTCATATTTATGATAGGAGGCAATACATCTGAAATAATACTGTACTCACAGAAGGTCCAACTTTGCCTTGAGGACCAGCATCTCCAGGACGACCAGTGAGACCCTATGAATGAAGGTGCACACATTTCAGAGATCGTCAGCATCATTCAGGAGGTTGGACAAACCTTACAGTGCATAAACCTCAAACAAATCAGTCATGATAACCCACCCATACTAAATATTATTCAAGAAGGCTACAAGAACGCAGCACTCCCTGACAAGTTTTGGACTGAATATGAGTAAAGATGCAGGACTCACTCTGGCTCCAGGGAGGCCAGGCTCTCCTGTGCGTCCAGGATCTCCAGAACCACCTTTAGGCCCAGCAGCACCAGCGACACCACGCTCACCAGGGACACCCTGAAGAAGACAAAACCAGAGGAGGCAAACTTGAAATATATAACACAACAATCAGCTGTTGTAGCATCTTTGTCATGGTGCACTAAATTAATTGTGTCAATGAGCTAAAACCAGTTCTCACTGTTTGAGAAATATCAGTGGACCCACCTTAGCACCAGCAAGACCATCCTGACCGGGGAAACCACGGTTACCAGGAGCTCCCTGGAAACATTCACAGAAAGAAAGATAATTTGGGTTAGACTGAGCATAAAGTAGCTTATATTATCTATGTTGCTGGCAAAAATTGAGCAGTTACATGTAATGCGCATCACTATTACTTACTCTTTCTCCTGGAGGTCCGAGGGGTCCAGCAGCTCCAGGCTCTCCCCTGGCGCCTCTCTTTCCTTCTTCTCCTGCAGGGCCGGGGGCACCTTGAGGACCAGCAGGGCCCTGGAAAAATCAGTCCGTCTTATTCTAATGGCTCCTTGTATGGTCAAAAATCACTGAAATCAAGTAGAAACTGAGCAACTCACAAGCTCTCCCTTAGGTCCAGCTTCACCTTTGAATCCAGGAAGGCCAGGGTCTCCCTAAACAAGACAAGAATCAACATTAAATAATCCCAATAGAAGCTGGTATGAAGATTTCACATTGTTTCGGGTGATCCCCAGCTGACTTACAGACTGTCCTTTGGGCCCAAGAGGTCCAGTTGCTCCCTGTGGTCCAGGTGGGCCACGGGGGCCAGGGAATCCAGGAGCACCAGCAATACCAGGAGCACCCTAAACAGAGAAAGAAATGTTAAATATCAGAGTAAAACAAAATAGCATTTATATAAAATATAAAGTAAGATGAAGTAATGAAGGAATCTGAATCCATTTATAAAGAGAATTAACTTACAGCAGATCCTTTAGCTCCAGGAATACCATCAGTACCAGGGTTACCCTACACAGACAGAGGATAAGAAGCATTACATCACAGGGTATCAACAATGAAATGATAAAGAATGAATATGGTAGAAGTAAATTAAGGTCTTAATGATCAGGGTAAGTGATGTCAAACGAACCGATGCTCCGGCAGGTCCAGGAGATCCAGGGGTACCAGCCTCTCCACGGGGTCCCTGTGCTCCTTCAGCTCCACGGACACCAGTAGGACCGGCTTCTCCCTGGTAAGACACGATAAACGTGTCATTAAAATGTAGAAAAAATACTTTGCACTGCATTTCATTAACTGGTGAATGCGGTACTTGTACCTCTGTATCATACAGCTGAACATAATGCTGTTCTACACTTGCACCTGTCTTCATTATTTTACAGTGTGCTGCCACATGCATGACATGGAAATCGCCTTTCTGTGTTTAAATTACATCTTTTTATTCTAAGGAAGCTAATTAAATATAAAAAGCCCCTGAAAGCATCTTTTCCTTCTTTGATGAGATTATTTACAAAAGCCATCAGATTTCATTCTATATAACCGACTACATAAAGAGAGATAGCAAAAATGACTCTTGCCTTAATCGCTTTTATTTCAATATATAAGGTCTGCTGCAATTAAATATTCATTTAGGATGATGCGATCTGTACAAACCTTGGCTCCTGGGGATCCTGGGAAACCTGGAGCTCCGGCAGGGCCAACAGGTCCCTAAGAGGGAACAGGAAGTTTTATTTCACTTTGTAGCTTTGATTTCAAAGGTAACAGAATTATAAAGGAAAATCTGCTGGATAAAGTAGATGCAGAAAAAAGGGAACTTTGATACATACAGGTGGGCCAGCAGGACCAGGCAAGCCATCATTTCCACGTGCACCCTGAAGAGGGAAAAGACAGGACAGTCACTTGTGCACTATAATGAAGAGCCCTGGCAATTACAATCTACTAAAAGTTTAAAATATGCAACAAACAGCAAACCCGTAACATATTTCTGCTTCACAGACTAAAGCAGATGTGAAATTGTTACTCACAGCAGCTCCAGCAGCTCCGGGGCGTCCTCTCTCACCAGGCAGACCACGAGGGCCCTGCCACAGAAGATACAATTGATCAGTTTGTTTGTTTTTATTATTTTTACCATCAAGGAATATCACAGCTGAAAATGTGTCAAAAACAGCAAGAAACTGAAAGTCTCAGAGTCAGTCAGAAAACTCAGTATAACATGGCAGATCAGATAGAGCAGTGGAGACTCACCATGGGTCCAGGAGCACCATTCTCTCCAGCAGCACCAGCCTCACCCTGATGGGAACAGATATCGGAAAATTTAGAAGCGCAGAGCAGCGTAACTAATAACATGGATAATAATCAGGTTTTTGGGGTTTTATCACAAAAGATGATCTTGCCTTGGCTCCTGCAGCACCAGTCTCTCCCTTAGCTCCATCCAGACCAGAATGACCCTAAAAAAGAAGCACAACCAGACACATCAGAACTCATACATCTCTCAGTCATTGCGTGTCATAAAGGAGCAAAAACAATTTTGTGAAGACTGAGCAGTTAAGCAGTGATGGTTAAAGCACTCACTCTGTGTCCTTTGATGCCTGGAAGTCCAGGAGTTCCAGGGAATCCACGAGCTCCCTGAGATTTAAAAAAAAAAAAAAATCATGTTTCAGTCACCACCATTTTCTTCTTTTGATTTGGCTTTTAAATATGCTACAAAACTAAGTGCAACAACTGTAATAATTTTACATTTTTTAAGCATGTAATGATCAAATAACCACTGATTATTGTTTGCTCACCTGAGGCCCTGCAGGTCCACGCTCACCAGCTTTGCCAGGTTTGCCAGCTTCACCCTAGAAACACACAGGGGGAGAAAAAATGATTTCCTGAAACAGAGTAGCTGCATAGTAAGAAGTAGTTGCACTGCACTTGACTGTAGTGGAAGGCTGCAGTATACATGATGCAGTCTAAGGATAGTCATCGTTTTCATCAGTACAGTGAGGAGACACACAGTGCCACCTGGTGGTGCAAAGACTTTATGATGAAAAGTGCACTTAGGAGAAGTTGTGGAAGAATAGACTGACTCTTACATCTGTGTAATACAAAAGAAAGGAAAGAAACTCAAGTAATCTCATTGTTGGCTGTATCAGGACAAGTGCTCATCTAAAAATATGTAGTTAGGCCTTTGGCTTCAGCTGTACCTGTGTACGTTTTGTGTTTATATTTCAATGACTTTAATGGGCAGCTAAAACCGCAACACTCACATCACTTCCTGGTTTTCCAGAAGGTCCAGGTGGTCCACGAGGTCCCATTGGTCCCTGTCATAAAGCAAAACAAGACAAATCATCACTGACAGTTCTCTGCTTTCTCCACAGAAGGACTATTAGATTGGCTTATGGGATTTTAATTTTGCTTTGCCTGAACAGTTTCCATCTGTTGAACAAACTCTGCAGTTACAGCTCAAAATGTGATGGTAATATTAGGCATATTCCACTGAATATCAAACAGGGATGAGCTTATTGTACTATTTATAATCAGCACTTGTCTGTATGAAAAAAACAGTACACCAGATGTTACAATTACAGTCTGAAGTCAGTTTCTTAGATACACCGATGCATCATGGGGTTGATTAATACTTACAGCTTGACCGGGCTCTCCAGCCTCTCCGGGTCCACCTTGGAAACCCTGTGGTCCCTATTGGTGACAATGACAAAGCAAAGCATAGAAATATTTATTTATGTCAACAATTCTTGATATATTTCCTCTGTATTTTTACAAATCTCGATCACAAAATGACTTAGCTAAATAACAGATGTACTTACAGGAGATCCAGTAGGTCCAGGTGGACCACGGGGACCCATAGGACCCTGTAACAGGAACAAGCAATATAATTTTTTTCTTCTTAACACACAATGGGACAAATTTATCAAATATGAAACATAAATAGAGAGTTTAACATTCAAAGCCATTGAGAATGAAGATAAATTTAAACCTCACTCCATTTAGTCTCAGAAAATTAAAACAAAAACCTGAAAAACATGTCGAGGAATAAAGTTGATATCTCCCTATATTGCCTTTACTTTGCAGGGGAGCCTTCGTTGTATATTTTTAAGAGTTTCTAAAAAAAGATTGTGTAATAAAGCTCTTTAGGCAAATTTCAATGGGATTCGTATTTAAATACTGATGATGTTGTTTTTAGTTTCAGCTCAGTGTTCAGCAAAAAGTAAAGTGAAATCTCCATTTTTGAATGAAACTACTATACCACTAGGTGGCAGCACTGCATTTATCTCAGTGAAATGCAGTTTATTTTTCACTGCCAATTTTCAGAAGAAACTCTGCTTAAATGGATGTAATACTGTTGTCTTTATACTATATATCACACATATGGCACATCTGTTGTGTAAAATGCACCGACAGTAAATTAAAACTACTCACCATTGGTCCCTGCATCACACCCATCTGAGCACCTCCCGCCTTCTCATCAAAACCTCCAGCCATCTGAGCAGCAAAGTTCTGTAAACACACGAAACAAAGATGAAGAGTCAGGTTGTGCAGTTTATCTGCCTGAGCTAAATGGGCTATGGATATCTAATGTCTGAATGGCTCTTTAGAACCATAAAAGATGATTTTGCACCTGCTGCCTGCACACAATAGCTCACCCATCATATTTCTAAAGCGGCTGTCAGTGCATCTGTAATGTGCTGGTGTGTTCCCTTGTTTATGTCTTTCCTTCTCTTTTAGAAAATATGTCATGCTTTAGTACACTAATCTTGTGCAGCTGGAACAAGTCAACAGCAGCCAAAGTAAAGGTTAAGAACACATTCATATATCAGTTTAATCCCAGAATTGAGTGATGAAAATAACACTGATATCAATTGTGATTTGAATTATCATTTTCCATCTCAGTTTCATTCTATTTTACCTTTGTCTTCTTGGTCATTGAAATATCTTGTATGAGTGTAATACTTATATTAGGATCTAACTTCTTTTTTTTTTTTTTACAGCAGTGTCCTCAGACTCACCCCTCCGAGCCCAGGTGGTCCAGGTGGTCCAGGTGGTCCAGGGTTTCCAGGGGTGCCAGGCTCACCATCTCTTCCTCTAGGTCCAGGATTTCCCTAGGGAAAAGAGACACAGATGTTGTCTCTAAGTCACCAAAAGCATTAAATAAGATTCCAGTCATAAATTATACCTGTTTTACACAAAGATGCCAAGCAAACCATAAGTGTGACTTTATTCACCTCAGTCCGTGTTAATTATATAAATTACTTCTCTTACTCTTCTGCAAGATGCTATCTGATTGCGGCTATAAGTCACATAGTTAGATGAAGCAGTTTCTCTGATTGGCCTTGGTTCTGATGGTTTGCTGTTTGTTTTATCAGGACATTTTTCTTCTTTTAACTGTGGCAGGATAATATTTTGATGTTCCTGAGCTTGAGGAGTGACAACATTACAGTCTCACATTATACATGCACTCCAGTTCAATTATAATATCAATCAGAGCTGCTGCTGTCTGACCCAGTATCAGGTGGTCCAGTGCTGAAAGCCCATTGTAACATTAACATGAGACAATTTCTGCTAAATGATGCACTAAATAGATTGATAAACTAGATTGGCTCTTACCTTATCGCCCTTAGCGCCAGTTTCTCCACGTGCTCCCTGCTCACCTGGGGGGCCCTGAAAAAACAAACACATTTGTCTCAGCAACACTCACAGCGTGGTTGGAACAGTTTTTTAGAGCAAAAGACACATTTCTGTGCAGCAAAAACCTTACCACATAAGGTTTAAAAAAATTTAGAATAAATCCGCAAACTTTTTTTTTCGTATTTGTAATAATGTGCATAAAATCAATAAAATGTTTAATATTTACCATAGGGCCTGGTGGTCCTTTTGGTCCTACAACCTGCACAAAGATACAAAGACAGCTTTAGTCAGATTTCAACAGCTATTATCGTGTGTGACTCTTTGCTGCCATCTTTCATTCTGAATCCCTTCGCACCACTTTCTGAACACCTAAAATTAGAGAACATTCCATCTTTGTAGGAGGTGGACATCAAGCTAAAAACTAAATCTGATGAAGATTTCATTTGACAGGACAAGTTTTTCTAGAAACATGACCTCCTGTTAACCTCTGATTTGGCTGACTTTTTTTCACCTGACATGTGCACTTGCAGCAAAGTTGCTGAGAAGATCTAAGAGGATTTGATTGGGTTCATTATGTTCCAGGAATGCAGGGTTTTTCCTCATTTGCTAGAGTCTGAGACATTGTACTTAGTCTCTTATCAGTGAGAAACTGGCATGTTTCTTCAAGGAAAAATGTTGAAAACCCAAGGAAACGTAGTTGAATAAACAAGGCTAGGCTGAGAGAGATCTTGAGAAGTAAGTGCTTTGTGTAGGTGAACACTATGAGCATGAATTAGCAAAGTGTTGAACATTTAAATTCTGTCATTCATTCCATATCAAAGCAACAGAGGATAAGAGGTTTGTTTTGTCAGCTGGTAATTCTCTCAGGAAAACAGTTTATGCTCAACAATGCAGTGTCAATTATTTCTATTATTGCTTCAATATTCTGTACTGATGAGGGTCCATACTTACATCTGCAATATCTCCTGGTTCTCCTTTCTGGCCCTGATTGATAAAACAAAGAAGTTATATGAGTTGTCTGACCTTGTTTTTGGAAACATGAAATGCAAAGCACCATAATGACAAGACAATTTCACACTATGTGATAGCTTGAGTACATAAATATTTCAATATTTTTCCATCGCCCATTGCCTCACCTTAGCACCAATTGTCTCTGATGTTGCAGATGAAGGTATAAGGGCAAAGAAAGAAGAACATCATTAAAAGTGATACCTTGAAGGGACACAGTTCAGACACATGACTGATTAGAAATCTCGGCTGTGATTCTTAAGAAAGGAGACCTGCAAGGACATCTAATGACGCTAAAGTGATCAAATACCATTTACCAAACCCAAAGGAGAAGAACCCATCCAGATTAGATTAATGATGTGAGAGATGAGGCAGAAGCAAGCATCGACTAAAAGACGAGGGTTTAAGTTGTTAAAGTAAGTAAAAAAGCAAATGGTTTTCAATGGTCATCATCAAGAATAACTCATTTAATAAAGCATGGCAACCACTATGTTTTCAAAGTTGTATATCTTCGATTGCAATCAAATACTGCTTGTAACAAATTTGTGGAACAAAACTTTGAGTAACTTTGAGTAAGATTATTTGTTCAAGATGGCCTAGATGATAAGCAAGAAGTGAGATGTCAATGAATGTATTCTGAGTATGTTGACATTTTGTTGAAATTAGTCTTTTTCAGATTTAAAAACACACTTGTATATATAATATTCTATCATGCAACAACAAGTTTTTGAATAAACCAAAGGAATACATCCAATGACACTAGTTAAGGTCATCTATGTAGTATCCTCTTGACATAAAAGATTGGAAAAACTCTCAGAAGACATTTTCATCTCATGGAAGACCTCCAAATGGGTCAATTTAATCATTGCCTCAGTATGAGTATAGATTTCATCTTAGTCATCTTAGCTGGATTAGGTGAAGCCCAGACAGCACATCACAGGATCCAAATCCCACACGGAAAAGATTTCCATTGGGAGTGTTACAATCTTGATAATGTTGCTTATCTGGTATATATAGAAGGTCACTTTGGAATAGGGAACATCCGGAGAAAGTTAATATTAAAACTATAATATTTTACAGCAATAAAAACAATGAAAATTGCACCCAGACACTAAAATCAGCAGCTACTTCACGCCTTTTCTGGCAGAATTTTTGGATTAAGTGTCTGTTCCCCATTCAAAAGTGTTAGCCAGGAAGGAAATAAATGCAAGCTAAAAGAGTAATTTATTTATGGGTATGTGAATAAATAAATTACAACCAATGGGGGAACTGGCATCAGCAGGGCAGATGGGACAGCACTCTCCAGATGGGATGATAGGGTTGGCACACTCTTTGATCTCCTCGCAGATTATCTCATCACACAGAACCGCTCCGCTGTCGCACACACAGATACGACACGGCTCTGGCTTCCACACATCCTTATCACTATACTGCTGGCCGTCCTGGATGCAGCCACCTGCCTCCTCTGTGGTGACCAGCAGGGGGCGCATGTAGGGGGAACAGGAGCAATGAGAGGGCAGAAAGGTTAGTGCAAGAGAGAATTAGACAGGTAAAGATAATGGAATTTGTACAGTGTAGTGAGTTGGCACAGCAGATGTTATTTTTTAAAAAGGGTGTTTTAAGAGAAGTAGGAAGTAAGGATAAGAGGATGTAAGGGGTCAAAGGGCAAAGCAAAGAAGTGGGAGGAGTAATATTGAGAGGGGGTGGTTAACGAGTACAAGGGAGGGGCGTGGAAGGAAGAAGCAGAAAGAAGTTATTTTGATAAAAACACTTTATGAAGTTGTGCAGTTGCATTTTTTAACAAAAAGTATTCACATGTTTAAAAAAAACTACAACAAAAAGCATAAATAAAACCTTTCAGTGTGATTTTAACAAATATGGCAAATATGGAGTGAATACACTGGTTCCTTTGGTGCTGATGAACAGGTGCTGGTTTGACCCAAAAATAAATTGGTACAAATCTGTAGCAGTGGAGCACAGCTCTGACCTACGAGTTTTAAATCATGAAGCAGGTAAGAAAGTGCCCCGAGTTATCATTAGGAGAATTTTATGGCAACATAAAATGTAATGTCAACACAAGTCACAGTTAACGGTTGTGTTTTGAAGCCCTAGTTGAGGTATTTCACGTCGTTGACTGAGTATATTTAACCTGCAGGCCTGCTCTGCAGTTCGTATGAATGAACCTCTCTTATAGGGATACTGTGCCCATTTGACAAGCTGCTGCTTTAAGTAAACAGAGGGTCCTTCTAAATGTCTCCATCTGGGTCCCATAACTGTGTTAAGTGCCAGTGCAAACAGTTTGGGGAGTTGAGAATGGGTGATTTGTTTAATGTATACAGGTTAGGACTGAGTGCCTGCTAACTGCTGTTATTTGTATTTTTAAGCATATTTGTGAAAGTGATACTTAGCACATACATGTTACAAGACTGACCCGTGATCACAAATTAGTTTGACTACATTCAGATGAAACTGCTGTGGTAAAAAGTTAATAAATGGAAGAAGAGAAAGACATGGAAGCAATAAAACTGTCCATCTTACTATAAATAGAACCATACGTCCATCATCTGTTGACTCCCTGCTGTGAACGCTGTTCTCTGTCCTACTCCCCTCCTGCTACCCTTTGAGCCTGCTAGTCTGAGGTCAAGCACTGTCTGACCCTGTCACTTCACATCATGAAAACTCTGAGTCTGCTCCAGTCAAACCTTGTGGCTTAGATTTAATTTACAAGTCTTAAAAAAACCCCAATTAAACTCACGTTTCATTTGCCCATAGTGGCCAAGTGTTTCTGCTACATACACACAGTGGCACAAAAAAGGCATTCAGAAGCAGCTCTATTTAACATTTTCCCCCTGAAAACTAGCACTGTGATGTGACCAAACACAGCAGGAAAGGCTGAGAAGGAGGATCCAGGTGAGGACAAACAGACACTTGTTCACCTGGTCCTCCATCCCACACAGATGCACCTTGACAGCCTCATCTATCCAACAGAAAGAAATGCTTCTTTGACAAGACCTTTGACAGCCTGTTTGATGGGAATAACTCACAGCATCAGAAGTAAGTAACAACTAATACTTTGTAAAAGGCACATAAAAGAATTTGTCATAGCAAAAACACTGTATCCAGATGTCTTTTTTGACACTAAACCACTGGCATATAAATGAATTTCTACCAATGACCCAAAACTACAGGGAGACAAAACTGAAATGACAACAGAAATCTTGGTAATGAGTTCAGAGTTACAATTCAATTTTTTTGCAAGTACAAAGGAACAAAAAAGTGCAACTTACGGTCGTCCTCTCCCTGACATCTGACCACGGATAGTAAAACAACTTGGGATGCTACAAGTAGCAGAACAGTCCTTGAGTCCACAAAGCTGAACATGTCTAAATGTTAGACATGCAGTAGCTTGGGTGAGAAGTGTAGGGATGGAGGAGACCCGGTTTTCAGTCAGTGGTGTGTGAAGTGTGTGATCCCAGAGACTTATGGCACCATGCAGTCAAACCCTCCAAAATCTAAGTGGAATCCAACGCGGGGCCCCAGCTGGCACTCTGCACCCACCGCGTCAGGGCAAGCACCGCGGTTTTATGTCCACTGTGCCTTGTATGGATCTTCGTATATTCCAAACTAGCAGTCCTTCCCCCAGACCCCCTGTCAGGCTGAAACCTGAACCTCATCTCCCTCCCCTCAATTCAGCAGCATCGACTCTCCCAGGGATTTTTTTTAACCCAAGCCCTCCTTCCTCCTTTGACCTGCTTGGCCTGGTTGGGCCAAGAGATGCACCTTCACTTTCACATTAAGAAGACAGCTACAAGCAGCAGAGCACAGGTCAAGCTCTCACTCAACTACACACCATTGTGTCGGTCAATTAGGAAATCCCAAAGCTGAATGTCAGTACCCTTCTGTGTTACAATGACCCAAATCTAATTTTATCAAGAGGACAAAATGAAGTACAAATCAATAACAAGACCTAAACCAAATGTATTAGATGATATTAGATGGTACAAATACATGCTGAAATTAAGTTCTGGGAACTGATCAGACATCAACTACCGTCTTCATCAAATGAGCACAAACATCAACAAGATGATTTTCAGAAAGCCTAAAACTCACAGAAAAAGTTTGCAACAACATGTTCTACTCTAATATAGAGTGATTCACTCATTCAGTTTAGTTACATGTGCTTAAACCAGCAGATGGACCACAGCTTTTCTCTAACTAAAGCTGCCAAGCTTTGCCTGACTGTTAAATGCATGTGGTACATATTCTGTATATATTATACATGTAGATCCTTGTGGGGAGACATAATAAAGGTTAATGCTTCTACATTAATGAAGTGCTAAATTCTCAGGCTATTAGAACTCAACATTGGGTCAGCGGGGTTGTTTGTTTCAGTCTAGTCTCTTGGATTATGGATTAATCTGTAGACTTTAGACAACCTTTAAGTGCTGAGCCGACCAATCAGCAGTTGTGTCACGTTCCCATTACAGTCAAACTTTCTGAGAGGCTTGTCTGTTTGGACAAAGACAATTAACAAGAGGTTGTGAGATCCAGTTAAAAGAACAGCTCCACTGTGGCCTTTATAAAAGACAGAATGAAATGTTCTACAATCAGCAGTTAAATGTTAAGTTCATGCCTTCACATCACTTGTCCATGTGCAATTTAATTGCCCAGTGTGTCCAGTAACTGGATTATTTACCTTTCTGGCAACATTCCTGACAAAATAGCACGTATATGCCACAATTATCTATTGTGAAGCTGAGCCAGAAGAGTGATGAAGCGTCTGTGTGATCTTTATCATGTACCTCTCTGGTAGATAGGACCAGGTGAGTAGACTTGAAAGGGGGTCTTTGTCATAAGGAGAGGCACAGTAATTTCAGGGTCATGACCCTCTAGAGAGCCCCCCCTCATTCCACATACAGGAAAGAAAGATTTGAAACTGACATCTTACCTCTACCAGGCCTATGAGTGGGTCGGTATACTGGAATTACATTTAAAGCACAAGTTCTGAAAGCTGATCCAACATCAGCTTAAATTACAGTACAGAAAAGTGAGAAACATCTCCTCTTCTGTGCTCTATGTTTTAATTTATCCTCATTTTATGTGACGATAATGTCTGATTCTTATAGTTTGGGTGAGTACAGATGCTCCTGGTTTAAGAGGAATTTCAAGTTTTAGTAATTTCAAGTTTCATAACAAGACACAACAACCAGTGATAATGCTAATGAGTCCAGCAATGAAAACATTTCAGGAATTTAAACAGCCACTTTCCCAGCTGAATCAATAATCAGCGTCTTCAAACACGTGGAGGAGTACACAGTGCCATTCTGAGCTAATACTCTGTCTACTTTGCTGTGTCAGGTCAAGTCATTGTTGGTGTGTCACGTAAAGAAGGAGCTTTAACTTGGAGAATGACTGACAGTCTGACAAATCCCAGCTGTTAAAACTCATACATCCATTTGGAGACAGACTTCAGTACTGCCAAACAACCGCAAAACTAACTCATCTTGAAATTATAGACACAAGTGAGATGGTGAAGAGATGCGAATACAAAGATCAGCTGATTATGCTACGCTAGATGAAGCAACACTGATAACATAGAGATGCTAAAGAAATTACTGCCACCATTTATAGCATCCGACAAGTGCTGAGAATGTATAACCACCAAACACGAGCCCGGTGGAAAGCTGTGGAGCAATCATTTGGCATTCATCAGTGCAGTATTGCTGCAGCACTCTTTAAAACGATGTTACAGCAATGTCACTGAATGCCAGTGCAACTTCAGCTACAGATCTGTATCAATGTACAGCAGGAATACTGTGTCCAGCTCAGCTCTACACATCCTCTTTCTCTGCTGCTCTGACTGTATACAGCCTTCTGCCGTCTCCTGGCACACACAATAGGCCTCTGTGTGCACGGCCCGCGGAATGCTGCGAGATGGCAGGGCAGTGGGATAGCTGCATGGTGAGGATGGGGGTTGGTGGGCGAGGAAGGGTGTGGAAGCTTGGGAGGATGAAAAAGGGGGGGTGCGGGGTAGGAGGGCTGGTCTGAGGGTAGGGGAAGGGGAAGAGATGGCAGTGGCGGAAGGAGGGTGGTGTTGAGGGGGCAGATCTTGCACAACTGTACGGGTGCACAGAGGCTCCAGGGGTCTAGAGGGTGTCTAGGTTTCGGCACAGTGACCGTAGCAGAGGGGTGGCTGTGGCCCGCCGTGTGCACACAAAGTGGTGATGGGAGGGGAGTCAGCACCCACCTGGGGGAGAGGAGAGGACGAGCAGGCCTGTGAGATGAATGAGTGCTTCACAATGTGTCCCATCCCTCACAAAAAGTGATGGGTGTAGATGCTTCAGCTGTAATTAATCAAAAGGAAGGGACACACAAGACACTCAAAGTGCATTGTTCCTGTGCTAAAATCACCACTGAAAAGAAAAAGGAGAACTTGAGAAATGAAGACACATTTTAGTGAGAGACAAAGCAACAAATATTTTAACACTGTGACTATTTATAGTGCAACGAAACTCAACAGCCATGCAACCAGCCCCGTGAGGCTGTAATGCTCATTACACAGCTGACAGCAAATGAGGTTGCTGACTAAAAGCACAGAAACAACTTTTCTATTCTCGTCTTTCTGTTGGGGAAGAAAATACCGTTGTGCCTGAGGTCTGAGTGGCCATGTTGTGGCCTAAACCAGATGGCTAATTTGCTATGCAGTGATCATTTTTGGTATAACTAAGGTTCAGCCTGTCAGCCTTAGACTTCACTCAACTTTCATCCGTTTCTGTGTAGCTGATCATTAGTATTCTCACGAGCCAACTGCTGGATGTTGAGGTGGGCATTAAAGTTGACTGGTCTACTATATAGGTCAATATAAGTGCACATATGACTTTCAGTTAACATAGTTTAGCATGTTGTGGGGATATTAGCAATACAGTTAAAGTGCATGAGAGATTGACAGGCAAGGCTGTAGCCTTTGCAAATGTTCAGCTGAGGTCCACCAGCTGGCCATGGGGCAGTGGGGAGAACTACAGCCAATTCAATCAGTAGCTTAAGAGGTAGGATTCATTTTCTGGGGACCATGAATATACTCAGAGGCTTAAATATGTGCCAAATTTATATAGGCAGCAATAGCATGAGCCATATTACTTCTTAAAATATGTTCAGTGTACTATGTTGCTATATGCAATGAAAATAAAATTTCTATCAAACTTAAAATAAACAATAAATGACGTCAAAAGTAAAACCGTCGTATTACCATACGTGCTATCATAGAGAACCATGATTTTTTAAAGTCTGGTTAATAAATCACTCAGATGTTCATATGTGCTGTATGTTAAAAGAGTTTTTGATCAATCTAATCATTTCTCCGGCCCACACCTTGTAGTAATCCTTTCTTAGTGTGACAACAGTGTAAGTGATGGAGGATAAAATCTGTTCTGGCTCTGTGTGAAAATGTTAAACCAATAAAAGGCTGATTTAGTCTGTAATTCCCTCTTTGTACTTCTTCTCTGAGTCTGCAGCTCAGTAAGGAAACACACTCTAGAGAACCATAAAAGGAATTTTCATACTAAAGACCTGTAAATTTATAACATGACCACTTGATTTGGATAAATCTGAACGAGGCTCAGTTAACCATAAGCTTGCTGTTTTTGTTTTTTGTTTCTAAGAAATGATCAAAGGTGATGAATTTTGTCCCACATGTCATGCTAAGAAGGGATCACTTCAGGCCCAGTGGGCAGCAGGAATGATTACAGTGATAAAAGCGGTGTCAGCTACTTATAAACATAGAAGTATGGCGTTAAGACATTTAGGTTGGGTTGTACCAACAAAGATTAGTCTAATCTGAGATTAGCTCAAGTGGGAGTTTGCCAATAATAGGTTTAAAGTGAGTAAATAAAGATTTAGTATTAAGCAGAGCTGCACTGCACAATCTAAGTGGACTAAATCCACATCTATTGATGTAAACTGAAATGAAATAGTTGAATCTATTTGGAAACACCAGCTTAACCAAATTAAATAAATTGATTAATGATTTAAAAATGAATTTCAATGCTTTTTGCACTGAGTAAGGGTAAAAGATATGGAAAAGCTGTGAGGACTAAATGAGTCCCCATGTAACCTCTGGAAACATCAAAGTCTCCGGGGAAAGTCTCATTGGTGGTACATGACAGTGAAAGACCAGCTGCATTCCTTTCATTGCTATGTCTGACAGCTGGTCTAATACTAACCAGTATGGCAGCAGTAGCATAATACACTCAGTTGGGTTTAGCCCGTCCATTACCTTTCTTCGAGGAACCTGATAATTATGCTCAGCCCATTTGAAAAAGGCAGCCGTTTCAAACATTAAACATCCTCAAGTGGAACTTTAAAGTTAGTGTTGGATCAAACTTAAATTAAGAGTTATAAGGAGAGGTTTGAATTGAAGTTTTTATTATTATTATCATTATCATTATTATTATTATTTAAAGCCAGATTTCAAGTTTGGTGCAACATAAACTGAAGCAAAACCACGGTTAATTTTTTTTTAATGAATCTGTTTTGGTGCAAACCCAGCACCCACACTTCCCAAAACTGAACTGAACCTCATATAATGAAACATTTTATTTAAAAAAACAAAACAACATAAACAGGCAATTCCTTAAGTCATCCCAGGATGCCATGGCAGCCACTTTGAGAACTACTATACTGCCTATCTATAGATAAATTAATGTAATAAGTAAATGTGATAAGAACACTAGTTTGTGTGTATAACTGTGTGAGTATGACTCAGATTCGAGAGGAGATGGAATTCCTTTCACCCTGGGTGGCGTACGGATAATGGGCCTTATCCTTTCATTTAAGAGATGCAATAAACGATGCATTAAATCTCTACCAGCATTCAATAGTTTCTAATAAGGAGCTTTGTTTCTTTGTTTATATGCGCTGTTCCTATTTGATGCTTCTACTTAACATCAAAATATTACGCTGCAGTCAGTGCAGCAGGCTTTGAGCTTAACTGAAACTGGAAATGGATTATATTAAGATGTTTTATGCACTTTGTCTCTGAGGTAATATTCTAACATTAGTGGTGTGTGGTAGCATGAGTAGAATATGCTTCAAGGCCGAAATGGGCTTTGGGGGATTTGGAAAAATAAGCATGTATCAGTCCTATGAAAATGGCTTTGTAATTGGTGTAATGTGGCCAGGACAGGCCGATAATGAGGATAAGTAATGCTTTCTACTGTTTTAAAATGCTTTAGAACTAATAGACAGCTCTTACCTTGGTCATTACCACACATGTTCAAAATTCACTTTGAATAAAGAGTCATAGCCTTCTTTTTCGGCCAGTTCTTAGATGCCTATCTGAACCATGCATATGTTTTATGATTCCAAAGTAGAATATTTATCTGATTAATCCATTCACATTTCAGCAGCTACTACTCCTTCTACTTCCTAAAATCCCCAAAACTGACTGTCCAAAGTGGCCTCTCAGCCATGGCTTTATCCAGACCTCCCGATTACTGAGCCTGAATCAAAGCACCAGACCCAGTATGTTTCTTTTCCTGTGTGAGGTGGAGGGGGGAAGAGGTTAAGTTTGTGCAGGCTTCGTGAGTGCAGTGAGGGGGGCTTTCTCACACAAGATGGAGGATGAAGGGACAAAGGTGGCATTCATTGGCCCAGGAATGGAAAACATTTTCTCCTGAAAACAGAGAAGCTACAACCGGCAGAGGTAGCGGAGAGAGGCCATGGGTTAGCATGCACCCCTTTGGAGAAGTCCCATGCCTAGAAATGCGGAGGAGACAACCAGCGGCTCGTGAAGCCTCGTTTATTTGGTAATTTAGATAATATCATGTCACCTTCTCCAGTCTGTTTGGAAAGTGATACTGCACAGTCTGCAAGAATGAGGAAGACTGTTTAGCTTGTGTGCTGTGAAACTGAACATGGGCGTGGTGGGTTATCATCACAATCCTTCATCATTTCCTAATTGATTTTAAATGACCCACATAAGAACTCCTCCAGATACAAAACAGATAAATAGTGATATGGATAAACGGCAAAGATTCAAATTTCAAACAGATTTTCTAGAATTTAAAAAGAAAAATACCCCACTATAGCAAGACTTAATCCTACTAAGGAGTAAAAGGTATTGTTATGCTTCTCACTGAGCATCTCAACAAACCAGCTGACATCAAAGACAGGAAGCCAGACCTCAAATTTTTAAAAAAAATGATGAAATAAACCCCACATACAAAAGCGTTTGAAGCTCGAGAAAACATGCCAAGAGACTCTCCTGAGAGGAAGGATCTCAGACACATGACTGTGATGTGTCCTCAAGAAAACAACAAAGCTGGAGAACAGAGACTGACCTGAGTACAGGGTCCTGGAGTGAGCACGCCACCTAGAGGATGACATGGTAAGATTTTTAGTGCACCAGTGTGAGAAACTCACCATGGGGTGTCACCATCTCACAGCAGTAGACACGATTCTCTGGTGACAACTTCACTGCTCACTGATATACATTATTTACAAGACAAAAACATGCATTTGATCATTTACACAGGTCTATTTTTAAATTTAATGACTAATTACAGATTAAATCTAGCTACTGACATATTCATAATCATTCCTGTTGTTATACTGACAACTGACTAAACAACCAACTATCACAATGGATCACAGATAAATATTCCTCAGAGAATTACAGAAAACAGCTAAATTATTATTATTATTTTGGTTGCTCTGATTAATAATATTATCATCACCATCATTATTATCTTTACCAATATTAATAAAAACAACTGAACAATAATAAAATGCTGGTGTTACAGGTCTGCTACAGCAAAATAATAGTAATGTGCATTATTTAAACACCATAAAAAGTTTAAGAAGTCAAAGAATATATTACATAATTACATTATTGATTAGATATACAGAGCCCTCCATAATTACTGGCACCCCTGGTTAAGATGTGTTCTGTAGCTTCTAATAAATTCATTTTTTTCTAAATAATATAGGACCACAATGAAAAAAAGAGGGAAATCCTAACTTTAATTCAAGTGCATTTATTCAGTGGGGAAAAAAATCACGCATTAAGAAATAATTCTTTTACATCAAATCATGTGTGCCACAATTATTAGCACCCTTATGTTAAGACTTTGTACAACCTCCTTTTGCCAACAAAACAGCACCTAATCTTCTCCTATGATACATTTTCTACAATTTTTAGTGTGAGAGTATGCTTCTGCAATAAAAATTGATTTTATGCTAAGGCTTTTAATGCATCTTAACCAAGGGTGCCAATATTGATGGAGGGTGCTGTAGGTAACATATAAGGATAAGGATAAACTTTATTGATCCCACAGTGGGGAAAGTTCACCGCTACAGCAGCTCCAGAGAAAAAGTATAAAAATATAAGGCATTACAAAAATAAATAAGAAAAAAAGAAACACAGTGTAAAAATTGCAGATAACATTATATACAGATGTTTTGTTTGCTTGTTTGTTTTTAAATACCATGTAGAAGACTATATACAGGAAGATGAGGTATCAGTTATTGCACTGATGAGGTATCAGTTATTGCACATAAGTAGGTGGATGTGTGTGTAAATTGACTGTAAATTGTATATAAAAGTGTACAATGTTGCCAGGGTTTGAACTGTTTAATTTCTGCAGAAACGTTTACATAAACCACTGTGTTAGCATACATCCACTGGGTCAAGGACAGTGAAAGATAAGTGTTGTTTATTAACTTTTCCCAGGTTTACTGGCAAAAATATTGTCAATAAAAAAAAATGTCATTCAATTTGGAATGCATTACAAGTTCTTTATCACACTTTTGGAAAATCATTGATGAGAAAAAGCTGTGTAGGGCCATGACTGAAGTTTGAAAGTGATTTCCCCAAATTTCTTAATCGGTGGAAATAGCAGCAGTGGTCATGCCAGGTAAACAAAACCAAACACCAACTTCGTGTCAGTAGCTGCTGGTTATTGAACCCACCTGCTGCCTGTGTCACAGCACCGCCCCCAAGCAACACCCGGTACTTGATCCAGTCTGAAGACAGCAGCTGCTATTAAAGCTCCGAGGACCAAGGGGCGCTGGCCACAAGTGTCTCTCAGGACAGGCTACCGGGGAAAAAATAAACTCTTCTGAATTATTAAAGATTGAGCCCTACTTATCACAATGCATTGCCTGAAAAGTCTGAGGACAGCTAACCCGGGAATCCTGCAGCTATTTAAAAATGCAGGGATCTCCGCCAGACTCGGAGCTGACAGCATTGTTTTGTCCAGGACTCAGCAACCTGTTCTCCCCTGCTGGGCTGCAGCATCACCCCACACTCACAGAGCCTTTCATCAGCAGCAGAGCCTTGATGAGGACCAAGGACACGAGAAGTAGGTCACCGCAGGCTACCACCGTCAATTAGCCAACATAATATCCAACATTAGAATTCATAGTTCTCCAACTGAGCTCCCACAATTACACAGAGCTGAAGCTGTCTGGTAGCTAGCATTAGCTACTTAACTTTGTGGTTGTCCTAATTCGGGCTACTACTAACATCTAACTAGTTACAAAGTAAAATATCTACTTATAAACAATTAATAAGAATTACATTTGCAGGAAAAATGCGCCATTTTGTGAAAAAGACTGCGAAGAATGAACTCCTCTCATATTTATCCATTAAATATGTAAAGCTACCGGCAGAAGACAATTAAGGCTAGGTTACCTCAGCTTAGAATAACCACTGGAACCGGTGGGAAGCAGTTAGCCAAGTTCTGTGTAAAGTTTTAATAATAGTAGTGATAATAATAATAATACAAATTTGTAATATTAAATTACTTAACTTAGTATAATTAGGGATAAGTAAAAGCAAGTTGAATGATTTTCATGGGGTCTCATAGACTTTCGTGGGCGATTATTTCTTGGCACGTAATAATTTCCGATAGTTTCAACTGGTTGCCAGGCAACCACAGACACCAATCTGTAAAATTAGTGTGCCAAGAAACAATCCACCAACTGCTGCTTTTAAAACCAACATTTTTCCTTTTACATGCATTTTTGTTGTTGTTGTTGTCGTTTTTGTGAAGGTAATGACATGTTTAATTAGTAAGGTATAGACAGGGTAATATTTGTTTGTTTGTTTGTTTGTTTGTTTAGCTTTAGGAAGTGGAATGCTAACTGTTTCCTATTTTTATGCGTAGCTACCTGCTTCTATTTCTCGGCTAGTAGAAATAAATTTTGCCATAAATGTAAAAAAATATGGATGCCAGATTAGTCTATCAATAGGAAATTGCATAAAAAATGCCCTCATTTACTGTTCCTAAATTTTCAAAGTGAAGGTTTAGTCAGAATCAGAAAGGATTTATTGCTAGTTAGTAAGTGAAGATCTTGGCCAATAGCTGCACACTCACCATTATTTTTCACTGCTAGCTCTGTGTTGACATAAACCTTGGCACACTCTTAATGGTTTTGACTTTATACATTGTAACCTGTCCAACTTTAAAGATCACAACATATTATGTGTGTTGTTTGCTTTGACAGAAGTAGGTTGATGTCCAGTATGGAGGACCTACTTTTCTACACCATAACTGATGGCAAAGACATGATCTCTATCTCCGAGTTCATCTCTGTGAGTAAACAGTACATTCACACTTATTCTGGAAAGTCAACACAGACAAGGACTGCTCTGACATGAAACATGCAACAGCTGTGGCTGAAACTAACAAGGATCCAAATAAATAAACAAATATACTCTCCTACAGCACTATGACACCCAAAAGCCCTCTGACTTCCTTTGAATTAATGTTGGTGAGCAGCAGAAATCCAGAGTGTCTCCTGCTGACTGCAGGGTCCACTTTAAAAGGCGTTTAGGGAGTTTCTTATGTAACAGGTCTAAATATAGGAGGTGTGACACTGAGAACTGAGGTAATTACCATCAGAGAGCAACATTCATTGCTCACATTGAAGTTTAATTATTTTTGGACTTTAATCCCAATCATACCTGACATTTTTGACATTGTACTGGCAGATTTGATGACAATCTCACAAGTTTAAAGGGATTTAATTAAAGCATCTGAACCTAGGGACTTAACACAGACCTGCTTATATGTGGGCCCAAGCACACACGTTACCTAAAAGATGTCAAGATTCTGTGAACACGTGTCACGTGTTGTCAGAGTCTTGCACCCCACATACTGAGAAAATGAACATTGTGTTAGCATGATGTGGTGTTTTTTGTTTTTTGTTTAAATCTCTTAACCGTGGTGGGACTTTTTACACAGTCAGATTTTATAAGGCTGACATCTGGTGACCTCGGTGTCTATGGTAACTCAGTCATTTTGAAAAGAAGCGTGCGTTTAGGAGAAGAGACGTGTGTCAACACAGGTGGTGTGATGTTAAACCACAGTTGACTGCATCTGTTTGTAGAGGTGACCCAGGCAGGAGATAGGTAGTCAGTATCCCTGCATGTGAACAACGGCAAAAATAATTTACCCTAACAATATATATATATATATATATAGCCAATAGCCTGCTTCCAAGCATATTTTTATTAAAAAATAAGTTATGATTTATCGTATTAATGTACTATGAAGCACCCTAACATGCTACAGATGAAAATTAGAAGTAGTTTTGTCTATGAAAGTAATTCTGAAAATAAGCAGACATTTAATTAAATGCAAAGCCAAATGAAATTCTGTTTATTAGAATAAAATAATCAACTCCTGTTAGCCTTCACATTTATAAAAGTAGACACAGGACATTTTTTGGCTTTTTGTTTAGAATATTAATTGATTTTCAAAATTGTTGTACATTAACTTTCTGTCCATCAACATTACCATAGTCATTTCAAGCTTTTAAGATTTTGCTAAATGCTCACATAATCAATCTTAATGTTTTCATCTGCTTGTACTGTATATTAGTTCATCTAAATTGCTGTGAATTTTTCCAGCCAAACTCTCACATCTCACACGTGTCTGTTTTGTGTTGTTCCATTTGTGAAGGCAGAACTTTGCACACACCTAAACAGAAAACAGTCAGTTGAATTCTAAAATAAGCTCTGGAACATCACATGCACAGCCCTAACTTTAACATTTCCTGCCCTGCAGCTAAGAGTAACTCACAGGCATTCAATAACAGTAAGAGCAAGTGTGCAGCCGTGTGTTTGGTCTGTTTGCTCACTGAATCAGATATCAGATGAGATGAGTCAAAGAAGCACAGGAGCCTCTCTGGTCAGGACGGTCATGCACATGGTTTCCCCGAAATAGACACACGTGTGTTACACGGTGACTGTGTTAGTGTGACCTACAAGAGCGATTCCAGTGATCTGCTCTATGCCTGTATTTCCTCCTCGGCCCCATGTTGGCACACCTGAGGCTTTACATTCCCATAAAAATGTATTCCATCTACACAATTATTACATTATCAAGATTCCACGTATCTAAACTCTATCATTTTTAGCCCCTGCCTTTCCTCCCTTGTGTATTAAATTGCTGAAACATATTCCCTGCTCTCCAGGCTTTAAGAAAAACAGGGCTGTTGACTTCTGACCCTCGGCTGCGTGACTGCGTCCGTCAGATGCGACAATACACACGTGACAGTTTTGGGCCAGTCATGATGGACAAGAAGCTCTTCAAAAGGTGAGAAAAGCTTTGTTTATTTATGGAGACATAGTTATGCACACAGTTGCGCAAAGGGCAACATTCAGCTTTTCCCTGCATGTGAAAACAAGACGGAACACCTGCATTTGTTTCGCTGAACACTCAGTATCTTTTACTTCTGCGTAACAAGTGAAATCTGGTGTTTATTCTAACGTTGTTTCAAATAGATATTCATAAAATCATGGGGAAAATATGAAAGTGAGTAAGAGGTTACGGTCCATGCTTTCTTGTTACATAAGGAGGTAATCTGTGGTCGGCGCTATTTGAGTCTTTGAGACTGACAGTCACAGGCGTTTTATGGCTAACAGCTGCTGCTAACCAAGTTCGCATACATGCATGCCAGCCAAAGGCGTAGAGGTTGGAGCAAGACACAAGGGTCTCTGGAGCTGTTAATGAAAGGGCATAAATCTGGTTGAGCTCCAGACTGTGGCACTTGCATTAGTGGGCTCAACAGATCTGTAAGATCTGTAAGCTCTGAAGACTACTGTCTAAGTAGTATCATTTCCAAACTGACAAGTGAGATTCACTCGGCCTCATCCTTTGGCCTGCCACAGTGCTGTGTTACACAGTCTGGCTATCTCCGTCAAACTTAATTGGCCATATCCGACTTTCTTTGCTTGTTTTCTTAAATTTGTGAGGTTATCCATTCCTAAAGAACACTCAAGAGCACACTATAAATATGCGGCCAGAAATAGAGAGTGCTATCTTCTATTTTTTTTAGGAAATGACCCATATGAATAATACAAGTTCTCTCCACTCTTTTTTCCTGGTGTCCTAAAACCTCATGCTAGCATCTCCTTGGATCAGAGAGGACTCCAGGCCAGATATTTTAGTCCAGACCAGCTGTGAGAGAATGTGCATACCTTTCCTTGAGAGCATGTAGCACTGCTGAGCACTTACAGCCATGACACTCTATGATAACTCTGGGGATGTGATGATATATTCAGGTTTGTTTGCCCTTTTAGTTCATCGTTCACTGGGAGAAGCAGGTCTCTTTGAATCCAATGTGATACAAAAAAATTATAAAAGCACCTTAAGGCAGAGCAGTATTGGTATTAAAAAAAAATGTCAGGCAGAATCAGTCTCAGTGACAAGAAGATCAATCATACAACAGAACCTGGTGCTCTTGCTATTTCTAAAAATATCTAGTAGTAGAATGAAAACCAACACTCATTGTAAGCTAGATAATGTAACTGTTAGCTTACCAACATGGGTGAAATTCACCATATTGGCAGGTATAGCTGACTGTGTTAACAAGCTTACAAACTGTAAAACACTCTTAATGCTGGAGTCATTGAATTTAAAGCAAAAGGTATTACAATTATTATTAGATTCTGATTAGGTTTGCTTTTTCTGTTTTATGCTGTCTTAGACTTGGAGTTAAACCGTGTTTGTTTGCTTAATCCATATCACTAGAAGCATACAAATGTTTCTTATGACAGAGGAGAATAGAGTTTCATTCTGTGTACAGCGTCACCATTATACTGAATAATAGACCCCTTTTCACTGCACAACTATAAATAATAAATTTAATGAAATCCATTTATCTGATTCAGTTTCAGGGTCCAGACGTAGTGCATGCAGCCTTCCTGTTATAGTGTAATGGCTTACAGGCACTTCTACTGCCAATGCAGCAGAGCCATCGTTAATGTTATTAGTAAAATTTGTGCTTTTCCTACTATGATAAGTCAAAAAGTCTGCCATTGCAGGCCCGATTTTACCAGATTTAATCACTGCCCTCCAGTTTTCCTGTTATGTTGATACTGAAATGTGGTTGTTTGGCTCTTTCTATTTAAATGTTGGTCTTCTGGGGAACATTTCTTCATACAGGATTATTCAAAGTACCCAGAACAATGTCCCTGGAGAGACTTGTTGCTATTATATTTTTTAAATGCAAACTTTGAATTCAGTCAAACTTCTGTTCTTTTTTTTTAGGTGTGTGGGGAACAATATCCTGTTGCTAACTAAGGCTTTCAGAAAAAAGTTCATCATCCCTGACTTCCAAAAGTTCACTCACCAGATCAACAGGATGTATGAAAGTGCACAGCAGCAGGAGGGAGGACAAGTAAGTGACATATGAACACAGAGACTGATTTTTAGTGTTGACTCATTCATTCTAATGCCCTGTGCTTCATGTCTTTATGCAGGTAGCTGATTACATTCCTCAGCTGGCCAAGTTCAGCCCTGATCTCTGGGGAGTCTCTGTGTGTACAATCGATGGACAGAGGTGCAGCAATAATTTCTTTCTAACTCATCTCTCCATCCTTAAACCTCCACCGTGTGCACTGCTTTGCTAACACTCCACCACTCCACACTTTTTGTTTCTGTGCTTCTCTATGGCATGCTCACGCCATGCAGACACTCGGCAGGCGACACCAAGGTTCCTTTCTGTCTGCAGTCATGTGTGAAGCCTCTGGAATATGCCATCGCCGTGCACGAGCTCGGCAGCGAACATGTTCACAACTTTGTGGGCAAAGAGCCCAGTGGATTCAAGTTCAACAAACTGTCGCTAAATGAGGAAGGCAAGTCATTTTTGTAATCACCTCCAATCATGTCTGCGAATAACACGCAGTGCCAGTAAACTGAAACACGTCAGCAGTGTTGCGCCCATCGTGCTCAGTGGTTGCAACATATTTGCCAATCTGAGGCAACTTATATGGAAGATGAGATTCACACATAGCTTTAGAGCAGGGGTGTCAAACTCATTTTAGTTCAAGGGCCACATTCAGCCAAATTTGATGTTAAGTGGGCCAGACCAGTTAAATTACAGCATATTAACCCGTAAAACTCCAATTTTTTCCTTTGTTTTCATGCAAAAAATTATGTTCTTCAAATGTTTGCATTTAACGAACAAAACATTACAAACAACCTGAAGTTTCTTCAGAAAAATAAATTCCGTTTTAGCAATAATATGCCTCAGTTTATTTATTTACACATTACAACTTACAGATCATAATGTGTCTACAAAGGCACAAAGCATTTAGTCATGATCAAAACAACAGTTGGACAAGAAAAGACAACAAACAAGACAAAATATTACAAAAATGATGGACAAAATAACGAGAACAAAATGACAAAAAATGAGACAAATGATACAAACAGAAAAGAGACAAAAAATTAGGCAAAAAAAGTTACAGACTGCCAAAAATAATGGACAAACAACAAAAACGAGACAAAAAACACAAAACAATACATAAAACGAAACACAAAATGAGAAAAATAAGACCAAAAATACAAGTGTGACAAAAAGGAGACAAAACGACAAAAACAAGAAACCAAATGACAAAAACAAGGCAAACGACAAAACTCAGACAAAACACAACAAAAACGAGACAAAAAAATTACAAAAATGAGACACAAAGCGACAAAAGAACAATGAGCAATATATTTCACGTTATGATCAAAACAACTTGTCTAGAAATTATTTTAAATTTATATTTTTACAAATTTACAATCTGCAGTTAATGTCTTCTCTGTAATTTCTACTCTTTACAAAATCGTCCCACGGGCCGGATTGGACCCTCTGGCGGGTCGGTTTTGGCCCGTGGGCCGCATGTTTGACACCCCTGCTTTAGAGGAAAAAAATGTTAAAACATGTATTGTTAAAAATGTATTTACTACAATGTGATGAACCACAAATGGTTTTTCATCTCTGAAGGTTGCATTAAGATCGCATCTGCCCCCAGTTATTGAGAAATTTTGGTTCTTCATCTGCAATGGTGACAGAGCAAACATATGGTCTAGACAAATGTTATTCTTGGCCACTTTTAGCTAGATTGCGAATAGTTTTATCATCTCACCTGTGATGTCATTTTCTGTAATTTACTAAGCCCTGAAGCAAACTGCATGTTTTCTGGTCATTAGGCGATGTTACATTTAAGTCCCATGGATGAAATATACCCTCTAATCTCAGCAGCTTATTGCTCTTGTGGTTAGGGACCAGTCGGTGATAACATGCTCTCATTTTTTTTTTTTTTGTGCAGATAAACCACACAACCCCATGGTGAATGCTGGCGCTATCGTCATCAGTTCTTTAATTAAGGTAAAATCTCAAAGCTTATTAGCACTGAAGCATTGACATGGTGATAGATGTGTACTGAATGCAGAGGATTCCATTTTAGACTATACCTACCTAACAGGGAATGTTCCCACAACGCTACCTATAATTACCTACAAATGCTAATAATGTTTTCTAAAAAAGATTTGAATCCATTGTTCAAGAACCAGTTTTAAGGATATTTGTTCTTTCAAATAATGTTCCAAAATGTGACAGTCTTTAGAGAATGTTTTAAGAACATTTTGGGAAGGTAAAATGAGCTTCTCTCTAAAAACGTTTAATATGTGTGTAAAATAAAGGAATTCTGGCTGGGTACACACAAAATACACATAGCTGACTGTTATTATTGAGATTTTCTGTTCAAAACAAAAAATTGCTTCTCAGGATATAGTAGTCAGTCAAGCCAAAAATAGGTTGTCTGTTTTAAACCCAGATATTATTTATGTTTTTCCTCCCCGAGTATTACAGTGCAGCTTAGTGTTCTGCTGGAGCCCCTTCAAGATTCAAACACAGTTCAAAGAAGTGCTATTTCTTCAGAAGTCTAACAATGAAAAAACTAAGAAACCTAACAGGATAAACAGGGTTGTTTATTTGTTCCACCAGTAAAACAAGTTCTGTTTACAATGCTCGGTTTATTTTTATTGCTTTTAACTGCTTTCCTCAGAAACAGGAGGTTTCGTTAAAGAATGTGCAGCGGCCCATTTCTCTAAAACGGCAAAGTCCCAGCTATATGAAACATGAGATCTCATTCTCTTATATCAGGTTTAACACTCTTCAGTTATCAAAATAATTGTAAATCTCTTGTGACCCTTTTTTCTCTTGAACAGTTATTCTAAAAACATGTGACAGTGTTTTAGTTGGTTTTGAAAATCGCATATGTTAAACAAATGCGTCACTGGGCCGTCTTCAAGCCCAGTAAAGAGCCACATTTTGCTGCTTTTCTTCAAAGTGAAACTGCTGCTGTTGTTATCCGCCATCAAAAATGTCAGAAAAGAGCATTTTTATGTATCTTGGACTGAAAATCAGTGAACAAACTAACTTTTGACATATGACGTCAGCAATGGCGATCACGTATTGAATCACTCGTCTATTTGCTGAACACTGTCTGCTTATCTGCTGGACTATGGTCAGCATCATCTGACTAACTTCCCATCAAAGGTTTCAGTGGGCTTTGCCTTTGTGTCTAAAACATGCAGGGGTGGACATTAGCTAAATATTGTTGTGTGGAGTTTATTTGAAGTGTCACAGATAACGAAAGAGGTTCGTGGGGCCTCTTATCAAATGTAGGTCAAGTCCAGCAGAAAAAAATCAACTTTGTGTGTGGGCCTGACCTCAGGGGTGTGTGTGCGCTTCTGACCAATTGCAGCCCCTGTAGCAGAAGGTTAGCCACCCTCACTGCTGCGTGTGGAGAGGGGGGCAGTATTTGTGTGTACACAGTTTGTATACCATATTATTAGTATAGTCAGGAGCTTCACATTGTTTGCTCACAAAAGGAATTTTAAAGGCTGAAAGTTGACAAAAAATGTTTTTAATTTCTGCAACAGCCATGCCCCAGCGGGTATAGCTGCCTACAAAAGTTTTCAATGTCAAATTTGCATTTATTTTCTTTTTCAGAAAGTCATTGTTTTATAAGGGAGCTTACCTGAGAGAAACTGCCTGCAAAGATGTAAAATCGGACATTTCAGGGTCTATGAGACCTAGCCTCAGGTCTTTCCTTTGACTCACAGTAATATCTGATATTATCCTTAACCTTTCCAGTTAGTCATTAAATATGAATGTGACTGCAGTCCCTTTTTGGTAACTTTACAACTTGGTAATGATTCTATACTGGTCCATGAAATTCAAGCACAGCCTGCAGGCAGTGAGCACATTACCATGTGGACTGGCATGCTCAAAAACAACATGTGCACATCATGTATTGACACCCTCCCAAGATTAGACTCTGAAGTTTACTTGAGTGTCAAAGCACTTAAACACTGCCATCTATAGGGGCTCTGAGCACTCTGTAAATCTGGCTTTAGGAGTGACTTTTTTCTCCTCTTTTGACAGCCTAATTCAAATAAGGCTGAGAGGTTTGACTATGTAAGTAAATGTTTTCCATTTTCAGTCTTTTTTAAATACTGCTGTTTCATTTGACTCATTACTAAATAATCTTTAACTATGATGTTTTTGCAGGTGATGGAATTCTTGAAAAGCATGACTGGTACAGAATACGTGGGCTTTAGCAATGCAACGTAAGCACTGTGCTTCGAGAAATGCAAAGTGATCGCCCGATGATTGTACACTTGAAATTTCACCTTTCACACCTGCTGTGTTCCTGCAGCTTCCAGTCTGAGAGGGAGACCGGTGACAGGAATTATGCAATTGGTTATTACCTCAAAGAGAAAAAGGTGTGTGTTTCAGGATGATTTTCATTGAATTACAGTCATTTCATTTTTGTATTAAATTATTGTCATCACTTTGTGCTGACTCTGATATTAATTCTTGCAGTGCTTTCCTGAAAATGCAGACATGATTGCAGCCCTGGACTTTTACTTTCAGGTGAGGCTTTCTTTGAAGTCACTATACAGTAATTGTTATCTTTTTTCGCCACTCCACAGAGTGTCGCCATGTCAGCCTGATTCAGACTGAAATGTCTCAACAACTGTTGGATAGAGCACCATAATAGTAATAACTGTTCAGATCTATTAAAATATCAAACTGTTTTTGTTCTAGCTGTGCTCCATTGAGGTAACCTGTGAGTCAGGAAGTGTCATGGCTGCCACACTGGCCAATGGGGGTATCTGTCCAATCACAGGCGACCGAGTGCTGAGCGCTGAGGCAGTTCGCAACACCCTGAGTCTCATGCATTCTTGTGGCATGTACGACTTTTCTGGACAGTTTGCTTTCCACGTGAGTTCATTTGTTTAAATATACTGATCTCTTTGAAAGCACTGTTGGCCTCACTGCACAGGTGGGATTTCATAAAATGTTGCATCCAGATCTGGGATTTTTCATTGTTTCTCCTTATTCAGGTGGGCCTGCCTGCTAAATCTGGTGTCTCAGGTGCTGTACTGCTGGTGGTTCCCAACGTCATGGGGATGATGTGTTGGTCCCCACCATTAGATCGGCTTGGAAACAGTGTTCGTGGCATTCACTTCTGCCAGGTATGCTGCTGGGATTTTCTAACACACGTACAGTGACATGCAAGCATAAATGCTCGTCAACTAAAATTTAGAAATGTCCGGTATTTTACATATTTTGCATGCTCTGAAGGAAAAATTAGTTGATGTCTATCATGTGTTATCTAACTTTTTATTGCCTAGGATGTTGTCTCTTACTTCAACTTCCACAATTACGACAACCTGAGGCACTTCACGAAGAAACACGACCCAAGAAGACGATCAGATGATGATCCAGTAAGTTCAGTGCAACAAATATAAATGCCATAGGCTAGTAAGAATCATAGCTGCTCCCTGTGGTGACTCAAAATATGGCTGATTAAGTGACTTAAAATAACACAGGTGCAATGTTTTTGTATACAATTTTAGAAGTGGTCCACTTTTGTAATATCTGCCTTTTGATCCATTAGAACAAGTCAGTGATCAACCTGATGTTTGCATCATACAGTGGAGACCTCTCTGTTCTGAGGAGGTAAGTGAAAACAGAAACACGGCCTTTCTGTTTTCGTCACTGATGTACGGTGCAATGTAAAATAAACAGATTGACATTTTGGTGAATACACTTATTTCTTTCCTGCTCAGAGTTAGATTAGAAGATTGATAGTGTTTTAACATCTGTACGTTAAATATGAAGCTTCAAGCAGTGGCCGAAGGTTAGCATAATAATGAGGGAGAAGCTGATAGCCTTGCTCTGTCAAAAGTTTAAAAATCAACTTGCCAGCATTTCTAAGGCTGCCTAATTAATCAACATGTTTTATTTAGTTTGTTTAATGTGTACTTATGTGTAGGAAATCACTGCACCTGGACAAGAATAGCTGCCCATGTAATCAACTGTAAATAACTATTTTTTTTGTTACACTTCACTAAATAAGCAAGATATAGCAGATAATGTAGAGGTGTGCTGGTAGGTAGAGCCACTTTCAGTGTTGTCTGGTTTCCAATTGACAGCTATAAATGTTGTCAGCCTTTATGTTAGCTAAGCTAAACTGTTTAGTGTTTCAGCAGAATGAGATGGCCCTAATCTTCTCTGCAACAAGAGCCAATAAGCATGAAACTATTTTAACTAAGAGTTTATTCACTGCCTTTCAAAGCATATTTACCGTTGTATTAGTTACTCACTCATATGTGTCAGAATATTCAACTCCGCACTGTTTCTAACAGTTCGGTTTGCAGTACCTTTATCATGTATTATTTCTTCTTTTGTGCCTCCAGGTTAGCCCTGTCAGCTGTGGACATGGAGCGGACGGACTACGACTCCCGCACAGCGCTGCACATCGCTGCTGCAGAAGGTGGCACTTCATTATTAGTTCATTCTTTCCTCAATAATCGAGTAAATTCAATGCCATGTTTTCATTAAAATATCTGGTTTTCTGTTGTGCTTTGACACTGGATTTTCTCCATATTTTTTTTCAGGTCAGGTGGAAGCTGTGATCTTTCTCACTGAAATATGTAAAGTAAACCCCTACATGAAAGACAGGTAGGGATTCAAACACCCACTCATTCATCTGATAATGGTTTGAAAGTCGTAGAATAAACCCATCTCCATAACACTAACCATATCACTCCATCCATCTCCATATCACACTGTTATCCGTCAGATGGGGAAACACACCCCTGGATGACGCCATGCAGTTTGGCCATGATGTTATCGTTTCCGTCCTACAAAAGTACCAGCGAGTGTACACTGACACGAACTCACCAAGCAACACAGAGGAGCAGAAACCTGCGCTGGATACGATGAAGAGCATTGTTTAAACCACAGGGGATCACGAGGGTTTGTAAAGGAAATTCATCTATTTTATTACACACCTGAGAGGAATGAAAGGATGATTGAGAGGAGTGATGAATGAATGAGTTCATCTTAAATATGGTAAAAAATGTTATATATTTATGTGGGTACCATACTTTAAATTGCTGAAGAACCATGCATTTCTGCAGACCAAAGAGTTGGTCAATAATGTTTTCACAAAGCACTAACATAAACAAGCAGTGTGTTGCTTGTGTGGAGGAAAATTCTGTTAATTTACACCGTGATTTGGTTCATGTTGAATTATGGATGAGCTGCATTGGTGCTAACATAAATGCTACTGATTGATGTTTTTGAGATGTAAATATCTAATATATAGTGCTTATTTATTTCTAACATGTTGAAATATTGTATATTCTGCTTCATTAGTATGTTATTTCATCAGAGAGGAGTTATGCTTCCTGTGGAATAAATATAAATATTCCCAAAGCTGCTTTATGAATTATTCTCCTTTGACAGGCGGTGATTTCGCTACATTTGTGTCTTTTAACACTGAAATTACTGTTACATATGCACACTGGTATCTCGGTTTTGATCATATTCAGGATATGGGCTTCGTAAGGAACATGAAAAACCTGATTTTGCATATTCCTGTACACATGCTCATTGCACTTTTCACTTTTCAGATTGTCACTGTTCAGTTGTGTCTGGATTTATTATTGTCTTGTCTTATGGCTGCTGTTATTTACTATCAGATGTCACAGCGTTGAGGTTTTTTTGAATTTATCAAAACCAGAATTGTCCATATGTCCCATACGTGTGAACATATTTAAGGAATGCCTGGCAGGAATTGACCATTGGTCAGAGTTCACTGCCCGAGCTCTAGAATTCATACAATTTGGAAAAAATATTTCAGACAAATGTCTAAATTGGATAAAATTTAAGTGAAATGATGCCTTTTAAATCCAAAAAGTCAAACATCAGCTACATTGTGATCTCACAGTATTCTGCAAAAACACTTTTCTGGACATGATTCAGCAGCGTAACTTAGGAACAGAAGGGTGAAAATGTGAGCATATTTCAAATTTGGCCTGATGCTAAATTGGTGACACTAATCTTGGTTGGCCACCTGTGCTGGTTGTGTTTATCTTCCAGGCTGCCAGGTTGAATGTGTGTGAAGCATCTACTTTTTAGAATCTGCATTAATATCTGCTATGAAGATATCAATGATATCTTCATTGATATCTGAAGCATTGACTGCTGCCATCGCTTTAACTTTGTGTCCATTCAGAATAAGCGTTCAGTAGCAAGGACCACACCACCAATTTAAAGCTTGATTATTGGATGCGAATGCGCTGTTAAAGCGTGGAGAAGGCTTAATCTGGGATCAGCAGTGGCTCCCGGTCCGGTAGATGCCCTGAGAAAAGGAAAAAGGAGGAAGTGGAGGCAGATGTAACAGGAGAGAAGGTGGGGCACAAGAAGTAAAATAAAACGAGCAAATGGGTAGGCCAGAGTGGTATATGTAGACATACAACAGGAAACAGTGACTGAGGTGTGGTCCTGCTCCTCAGCTAAAGATTTTATCTCCATTTTTGGGCTGATCACGTGAGAGGATATTCTCTCAGCTAATGTAGCAGCTACATGCATTATGAGCCTGTATAGACACAGATGGAAAGTACAACTTGACTGGCACAAACTGAAGTGGCAATTCTGGGTTTGATTGGAGGTTTTCCTCTTGAGCTCTTTTTACCGGTTGTCAATGCAATGTCAAAAAAAACAACCTGTACATCACATGCTTGTTAAATACAGATTGCAATTGATACAAAAATACAATTACAAGGTATGCAATAAATGCTGCAAACTAGACACACGTGTTTAAAGGGACACTTTTTTAAAAGAACTGCTTGTTAATATGCTGCCTACTGAGATGACTATATTATATGTGCAACTAAGTTGTGTTAAAAATGGATGTTCTAATTGATGCATTTTATTCACTGTGCCTTATTGCATTTAACTGTCAGTGAAAATTGCTCAGCACAATCTCTATACAAAGCTTTAGTCACTGTAAACATCATGCAGCTGTAAATGAAAGAAATGTGAAAGCAGTTGCAGTGAAGATATTTTATTAAACAATATAAAGTATGAACATGAGACTCAAAATGTTTTTTGATGATTTAAGCATGGTAATGGTTGGCAATGCCAGAACATTCAGTGTAGAAGAAATACTTGGCAGCTCTCAAAACCGACCACACGTCCTTTTCACATCCATTAGTCTGAGAGGTAATACATGAGATATGCTCAAAAACAGCATCTGTGATATGATTGCCTGAGGCTTGAAGACGTACAGAACACAAAGTGTGAACGTGTGTCGTTAAGAGACACGATGATTAGCTGGACTACAGGAAGTTAATAATCGCCTGTAATTAAGCTTTAAATGATTCCCAAGGAAGACATTGCTTTCTGTCCTGCACAGTTACCACAGATACCGTCGTGACGCCACAGTACCAAACCGAGAATGGGGCCTTTCATAGCCATCGCGCTTGTCACCTCACAGCTGATCTTACTTTACTTCAGGCCTTCAGGCTCCTCCAGACCAGAGTGTGTGAGCAGCTCCCCGTCCCAAAGTCCAAACGCAGGGCAGAGAGGAGCCTTGAACTGAGCCCTGAGGGTGTGAATGATCCTGGGCTTCTCGACATCCACCAGCATCAAGAGGCCCGCTTCATAGTCAACCAGGATTCCCACACGTTCCGGCTTGCCCACCAGCGTCACAGGAACCATCTTATTCCTGGTCATGGCGAACCACTTCCGCTGAGCGTAGCCGAACACCCAGGAGGAGATGTTGGTGCCCACGCAGTCTTCTCTAGACATCTGCGCCTCGGCTACACCTACACGAAATTCTTGAGACTTCTTCACCGTCACCTCCCAGTAGTGTCGTCCGCTGCTGATCTTCCCGTCACCAAACACGACAGCCCATTCTCGGAAGCGCTCTGGGTTGTCGGGCACGTGGCTCGGGTCCATTCCCAGCATGCGGTAGATGACCCCCGTGTCTTTCTTAAAGAGGTCCAGACTGCTGTGGGCTGTTCGCTCATCAAGCCTGAACTGCAGATCTGCAGAGGAAATCACAACAGATGACTTTTCAGTTTGATATTTAGTGATTAAATCCTAACTGGAGTTTGTGTTAACACCCATATTATTTATGACCTGTACTTGCAGCACACCAAATCTCTCATAAAACCACATAAACTTGTATTTACCAGAACGGTGGAAGAAAATTTTAAAGTTATTTTTATCGGCAGACATTTTGAGCTGAGAAATACAGGTGGGACTGATAATATTGATTAGTGCATTGCTGGAAAGGTTACTGTTATTACTTTTAATCTGTGCTTTTCCTGTTATGACAAAGCAAAATTACTTCTGTAAAAAAGACAATTTATTTAGGAAATGTATAGAAATTCTGGCTTTAAGGCCTGTTCAGGTCAGTAATATTTATGAAAACATCAAAATGACATCAGTTATGAGGTGAGCAGACTTCTGACAGCAAAGTTACAAGTTTCTCTAACATGGTTGGGCTGAATTCTGTGATCCAAGCATCTAGACAGCCACGGTTCATTATTTTATTGTGGTTGACTTAATTTATGTATCTTAACCTTTTGGGCTCCAAGTATAGCAAAAAAAAGTAACATTCAAATACATTTTTGGACACAATAGCACAAGCTGTCCATTATTAGTCTACCAACAGCACAGACTCAAATGAGTATGTAATTTTTTAAAAAGTTGACAGTTAGCAGCTATTAAAATGTGACCTTATTTACCATCTACTGTGGAGTCTTGAAAATACTTCAACTGAGATTGTATTTACTAAAGCATTTTGATAGTTTTTTTTTTTGCTATTAGTAAACGTGTTGTGGTAGAAGAGTGTCGCATTCACAAAAAAAAATAAGAAAAATAAAAATTACTAACCTTATCTCAATTCTGATTTTCTATAATTGAGAGAAAAGTTTAGGATGATTTCAGTCAAGGTCAGATGCATTACAGTGCGACCTGATTTAAATGTTTGTCCTTTCTAAGTTATTTACATGGTGAATATGAGCTTGAATATCAACATAAACATTTAACTATATTATTTTAGTATTTTTGAAAACATCACAATAAATTTTAAACCTTCACCTGTGTGAACAAACATTTACGGAACCATTACATTTACTAACAATTATTACTAAACCACTTAGACACTCGATTCACCTATTAACTTACGTTCCAACCTTCACCTTTAATCATGAGATTGGTTTAATGACTATAAAAATTAGATTGCAGATACAAGCAGTTTGTGGGTTTCCTCTGTAGGGTGGCTGGGCTCAGCCTTGGACATGGATTGAGGAGCTCTGACTACAGTTGCTAAAGGAGCCAGCTGAGGTAGTTCATCTAATTAGGATGCCTCCTGGGCGACTTCCTTTGGAGGTTTTCAGGGCACTGGGAGGAGACCCCAAGATAGATCCAAAACTCACTGGAAGGATTACATTTCTCATCTGGCCTGGGAACGTTTTGTAGTCTCCCAGGAGAAACTGGAAAACGCTGCTGAGGAGCGAGTCATCTGGCGTGCCCTGCCCTGCTTAGTTTGCTGCCACTGTGACCTGAATCCGAATAAGAAAATACACAGACGGATGAATCTCAGGCAAGTTTGATGCCTCTAGTTCCTGCCCGGTAAATGTAAGATAGTATGTATAATTACCTGTTTCTTTCCTTTTGTGAATGCACTGAGCTTCTGTATGTTAACCTTCGTGTTGTCCTGCGGGCCAAAATTGACCCTTTTTTACGGTTTGAAAGGGGGGGCAACATATTTTCGCAGTGAAACTTCTGATGTCCACGCTATTTTTTGGTGCCCGTAAATGCAAAAACCGACTTATCACTTCAATTCAAAGTCATAATCAGTGTAGCGTTTGAAGTATGTGCAAACCCATTTGAGCGTTGCAGGAAACCTATGCGCCCATTACCGGACGCACTGCTATCTGGCTTTCGCTTGTTTTTAATTTTGTTTAATTTTGTCACAAAGAGGAGTTTACGCTTCTTTCTTTATTTTCAGTTATTCGGCCCTGTTACGGACCTTATTGTGGCATGAAGCTGTAAAGGGAAAAGTCCACCACTGTAACAAACACTAGTCATTAGCTGCCAGGCAGTGAGGGCACTGACCTCTGGGGTGCTAACACAAAAGCTAACATTTCTGTCACTGCATGGAGCTTAAACTCACTGTTTCCCGTCGAAGCGCAGATGTAGCATCTCCTGGCTGGAAGGCTAACAGCCTGCCGGTGTCTGACGGACAGAGAGGAGAGATTCCGTCCCGCCAGGCGACAGAGACGAGCTGCACTAACGGCCGCGGCCATGTTTTTCTTTTTTGCTGCTGCTGCTCACGTGTTTAATAGGCTATGGTTAACTCTTGCTCATCAAATGCAGCAGCAACTCGCAGCTCCGCCCCCTGCAGGTCTGGAGAGGAACTGACCCCAACAGCATCAGCACCATGGACAGCAGCCACAACACACAAACACATATAAACATAGTAGTATAAATGTGATATAATAACGTCTAGATATCTCAAATATGTAACCTCTAAAATCAAAAATATGATGGAATTTAATGTAAGGGTAAAATTTTGAAAACCCCACAAGATGAAACAACAATGTAGGGAAAAACCAGGGAAAGATGTCTCATTTAAGAACAATGTCCATTCTCTTTTGCAATACAGTATATTTTAAAATCAATATAATTTCTGCTCAAGTAAACAAATTTAGAGAACAATTACATTATGCCAGACTACAGCTTTATTATTTTAAAACTTAATGTGAATGAAAAATGCTCCTTTTCAAAAATTGTCATGGGTAATCTAGTCTCTTAAGTCACTTTTATCAATTCAGAATTGTTAATTATGCATGAGAATATCTACATTTCACATTTTGATGTTTATCTGACTTTATCTACAACATTAATGTTAGAAAACACATGAAATTATTTTTATTTGTCTTTTTAAATGGGTTTAAATATTGCCAGCTGATTTACAACTGTGAGGTCTAAGACAACAGTTATAATTTTGCTTTATTTTTACTGATGTTTATATTCATGACACCATAATAATGCCAAATCAGCGTGGATGTTTAGCTAAAATTAACAACTGTGAATGCAATCCACAGTTAGCCTTTTAGACAGATGATGATGCATTTTTACTGCTGGTTAGCTTTTATGTTGTGGTATTAGATGATGTTGTACATAATTTATCAGAAATCGAACATTAGAAAGACTGGAGTTTTGAAAATCATTGATGTCCATGGTGGGCTTCATGGAAGATGTTTTGCCTCAAAAATCCTTCTTTTACACTTTCACTCATTACGATTAAAGTGTTATTTTTTTGGTCAGACCAATGCAAACTCCTCCACTGTTGGGTTTCTGTTTTATTTCCCAACATAAATATCTAATGGCTGCTTCAAATCTCTGTCAGCAGTACTTGGACCTACATTTTGTTGAAGAAATATGGAATTTGTGATTGAATTCTTCATTTATTTGCCCTTAAAGTAGTCAGATTTTTACATATAGGACTCGCATCATAATATAAAAAGAACAGAAAATGTATCATTAATTGCAACAATATAACAGTATTATATACAATATCAAACTGTATTAAAGAAAATTAATTCCACAAACCAAGCATCTGTTGGCAGATGCAAAAGTTTTTATGGTTTAAGACAAACTGTGTTTCTGTACTGTGGGATTCAAATGTGATAGTTAAATCCTTAAACTTCAAAGTCATATTTGGATGCTGAGAAAAAGAAGCATTTGGTGTCTGCAGTGTAATCGAACTGCTTTGTTACTCTTCAGCAGTGGAGGTGAAAAATTCAGATTATTATTACACCATTGCACATAAAAATCCTTTAAATAAAAGACTTGGTCGACCACAGCCCTGTGAGAGACTTCATTTAGTATGTATCATAATATCACACGGCGATGTGTGTAAAACCATAAACATGAGGGAAGAGGTTTGGTTGACTTCCATAAGAATATCAAATTCAATCCACATTACTCCATTACTTCTAGCTGTTTGTGTGAGATCTGCAATATGAACTGCCCCGGGGCACAGTGGAGAATAGAGTACGACTCTTAATGTCACAGATGAGGATTTTTCTGTTCATGCTGGTGTATTTTGGGTGGGTAATGCATCTTTCTTGACATGTAATAAATATTTTGTGATATTAACAAAGCTTGATTCAGCTGTGTTGCTCAGCCAGATCCATTTTTCACGCGAGTATCGGGACTAAATGTCATTGTTTATTCATGGGTCCAATCTAAACATGGCACATGTCATTATTTTTCTTTGCTGTGCTGCTGATAATGACTTTGTTTTGAAGAGACGCTGTTCACACAGCCTCAGTCCTTCACACCTCTGGGAGAGGTTTTGTAAAGTTAATGTTATTTTCACTGAAAGGTCTTTCTCTCTGCCTCAGATTCATTGAATTTAATCTTTGCAGAATCTAATAAAAACAAAGGACAAAAATCACCACACCTCCATGACATATGAACCATGCATCGTGTGATACTGTTTTGTGAAGTACTTTAATGTAGCACATAATAAAGCAAAACAACGTGAAATAATATTAAAATTAAATGTAGTTGGTTCATCAGTTTGAGACCCTTTTTCCAAAATGCGAAAGGTTTATCCAGTTCAGTGTCTTACCCTTTGAGAACAAAACAGTTTCTGGGTGTTTTTTTGCTCCTGTCACAGTTTTACTCACTGCAATATAAAGTCCTGTACTTCTATTTAAACAGCACAACCATGGCTAGACGTAGAGGGAGCTGAAATGTGCAGTATGACACAGCTATGTTGCCATAAATAACAACAATAAAATAAAGAAGCAAACTGAAGTTGAATTTGTTTGAATACTTACTTTTCGAAACAAAACAAACAAGGAAAACAGCCTTGTATGCATCTACATGTTTTCCAAGTTCCCTCTAGTGTTACAATACTGGAAATAAAATGTGATTCTACAAACTATAGATATTTTACTACTTTTGTTCTGAGCAAACACAGCCTGCAGTTCAACCACTCTGAATTTTTGCCATGTCACAGCTGATGGCAGATGACTTCTATGCTACACTGAGGAGCACAAAAAGTTTTATTAAAAAAACAACAACAAAACAAACAAAAGTAAACTGTTTAGGCAGTAAAAAGGTGATTTTGATGATATATCACAATTTTAAGTTTAAATTCGAAGTTTCCTGATTGAACGGCACATCAGACGGATTAAAAGACCCATCATAAAGTATAAAAAATTATTCCTTTTTTGCAGCTTGTGGCTCTGAAAATGGTGTATTTTCTGTAATTTTAAAAAAGTAACATATCTTTCAAATCCAGAGGGTTGAATATGAGTATAATAGCAGATGCATCATGTTTGGGTTTTAAATTGTTAGTTAAACAACAGTGTGAATATTAACCTCTCTAGTTAACCTTTTTCCAAGAAAGCAAGTTGTCAAGTTGCATTATGGGAAGTGTAGGATCCAGTTTGAGAGGACTAAAATCTTTCTCTTTCTCTTTTCAGACCCCAAACTTTATGAACTACAATATTAGATTGCTCATGTATTCTTTTAATGCTTTGCTCGTTGTCATCCTCTTTGTACCAAACTGCACTGATGTTGATTTCCAGCTGTGATCGTTCATTTTTCTTTAGCTACAACTTGATTAGTCCAGATTGTTTCAGTCTCAGCCTTCCTTCTTCCTCATAAAGAAAATATTATGTTGCAAAAGGACACTTTCTAAATATAGCAGGGTTTGTTTTTTTTTGTCAGAGCAGCAGAAAATGTCAGTATCGTGCCTTCCACAAACTACACTATAGCCACAGACATTATAGGCGTCTTTCTCTCTGAGGCTGTACTCAGGGCTTTTTGTGTCTATCAACATGAACTTTCCCTCCTATTTTTTTGGTGTTTCTTTGAAGAGACAAAAGAACTGCAGACATCTTCTATCTTCACGTCGGAGTAGAGGAATAATATGACCTCAGACTTGGTGTTGGAATTGTCTGTGTAAAAAATGTGTGACAAAAATGTCTGTTTCCTCCTCTGGGTGTCCTTGTACAAATTGTTTCCTTTGAATCTGAATTAATTACAGAGGGTTAGTGAAGTCGTCTGTGATGTGAGTTTGTTCTTTTTAAATCTGACACGGACATACCATCACCTTTTAAGTTGATCTACCGGTTATGGAGGTGAAAATCATGAATAACTTTGCAGATTAAAATCACTTTGTTCGGTTCACTTCAAAGATTTAAAGCCACTGATTATGCAGTTCGTTCCCTTTTTTTTCTCCTAAGCATAGCCGCCCCTTTGCAGTTCAAAGGCACTTCAGTACATATAAGGAATCACTGTTCACAGGCGTCAGCGTTCGACTCTGACGCCCATTGAAGCACAAGGTCAGAGTAATCAGATTTGATTGTTTCTGTTTAACGAGGATAATGTCGTGTGAAAAGCTGCTGGCAAATTGCTTATTTACACATCTAGCCGTTAAGAAGCAACATTATCGTTCATTTGGAGCTGTGTGTCTTGCTACCTGGCAAATATAGATTTAATATGTATTCCCATTTAGTTCTGGCTTTGGTCTCTAAGATTAAAAAAAAGCTCCAATACAGCAGCAATAAAAAGTATTCACCTCTCTTGGAAATTTTCTGCTTTTATTGCTTTTTCAATTTTGAATCAAGGTCAATGTAATTTGGCTTTTTGGACAAGAATTCACAAAAAATACTTTTTCATGTAAAAATGAAAACAGTTTTCTCCAAAGTAATGTCAATTAATAAAAAGCATAAAATGTAAAATAAGTGATTTCATGGGTCTTCATCCCCTTTAAAGCGATTCACTTAAAGGGGAACTTCGGTTTTTTTCAACCTGGGGTCTGTTTTCATATGTCATTTCATGCCGAAAAGTATGGGGCAACTTGCCCCCCTGCGGACCAATGTGGAGGTTTTCGTTCACTTCTCATCTCTAGTATGTTGTGGGACACTCGTTGAGACTATCCGAGCAGGTCAGTGTGGGGAAAAAAGCATGTTAGGGTGGACTTTGGCGCGGGGGGGCAAGTTGCCCCATACTTTTTGCTAGCTGAGCTGCTGAGCTGCCTGCCTGGCTAAATACTGGAGCTATGTCGAAAATTCCTTTCTCCATCACTCACATGTTCGGTTGAAAAAAACCGAAGTTCCCCTTTAACTCAACAGGTGGTGCATCCAGTTGATGCTAGAAATCACACAACGGGTGAAATGGAGATTATCCGTGTGCAGTGAAGATGTCTTAAGTCATTGTAGAATAAAGAAACAAGGTCCAGCATTAAGCTACAAGAATAATAAAAGTAACCCTGTGAAAAAGTTATTGAAAAGTATAAGTCAGGGGATGGACACCAAATAAATTCCAAGTCACTGAATATCTCTTAGAGCAAATCCATCAGTAAGAAATGGAAGGAATGTGGTTCAAAAGAAGGCTTGGGGAGAATCTGAAGTCAGCTGGACTGACGAAGGTCTCAACATTTCTGCGATCTGATAAGGCAAAAATTGAGCTTTTAGGCCACTAGACTAGACGCTATGCTTAGCAGGCTCCAAACCCTACACATTGTCACAAGCACACATGCCTGCTGTGAAGCATGGTGGTGGCAGCATCATGGTGGTGGCAGATCCTGCTGCTGAGAAGCATGCTAGGTAGGCTTGTAAAGCAAGAGTGTAAAATAAATGCAGCAAAGTAAAGGGAAATCTTTGAGGACAACTTGTGACAGCCTGAAACTGTCACTTTGGAGAAGATTCCCCCCACCCCCACCCCCACCCCCCAGCAAGACATTAAGCCAAAGCATACAACCAAAACTACACACAAATGCTTTAAAAACAACAAAATAAATGTTCTGGAGTGGACAAGTGCTGACCCCAATCCAAGTAGGAATTTGCAGATGTACTCTAAAAGGGCTGTTTACTTAGAATCCCTGTGTAAGCTGACAGAGCTTGAGCAGTTTGCAAAGAATAGAGATTGCAGTGTTCAGATGTACAATGCTGACTGAGATCTATTCACACAGGATCAGTGCTGTAATTGTGCCAATAATTTTAACTGTCCCAAAGGTGCATCTACTAAATACCGACTCGAATGGAGTGAATACTTACTCTATCGTTTATTTTATGCTTTAAATTTTATTTTTATTGACATTAGTTTGTTGAAATCAGTTTTTATTTTTCACATGAAAGTGTCTTTTTGTACACTTACAGTGATTCGGTACTAAAAAGTAATATGAGGAGAACATGAGGGGTGTGAATACATTTTCGAGCATTTTATGCATTTGGAAGCTTAGTGCTGAACATTTAGTGTACAATGGGAATTTAAAGCTTTTTTGTGGAAAGACTTGGCTATGACTGAAAACCACTTTTTGCTGACCTTTGTGTTTCAGAGACAAGGAAGTGCTCCAACCTCGTAATCTTGTCTTTTAACTACCATCACCCACTACCCACTGTGGTAAAAGTGGATTCTGTCATGCTGCCCACGGTGACAGTTCTTACATCTGAACACATTGCAAATGCATTTTAGCAAATATCTGACAAGCTTATAAGAAACGGCAGCTGCTATTTAATGACACTAATTTGATCTCCTGCATGTTACTGTTGTTCCAGTTCTGGTGAGTGGCCAGAATGTTTTGGTATTTGTGCATTTTGACGTGTTGCTGTATAGATACAGTTCTGCTTTTCCCAACTGAGCCGGCTAAACAAGAGCAGGTCATTCCTTTCTTCTGCAGACATAGAAAAAATCATCCATGCTTTTATCTTTTACAGGCTCTCCCCTTGCAATGTACTTTACTCTTGTGTCAGAAGGCCAAACATCCAAAGACTGCAGCTGATTCAAAAAGCTTCTGTCAGGCTTTTAACATGTACTAATAGAAGCAACAACATTTACACCAATCCTTGCCGTGCTTCAAAGGCTACCTGTGAGTTTTAGAATCGATTCTAAGCTTGAAATGCTTGTTTTAAAAGCCTGGAATGGTCTGACGACTTCCTGTATTTATGATCTGCTAACTTCCTATGAGCTTGATTTATTTCTTTATTTAAAAGGATCCTCATTAGCTGATGCCAATGGCACCAGCTTGTCTTCCTGGGGTGCGAAAAACAGAACAACCTTACACCAAAAAGATCATGTTTCCAGATCACATCAGTCAAAATACACATCTTGATGCACATCATGTTTACAGTAATATTAAGAACAGCACATTAGTGCTGTGTAATCTTACATTTTAATACATTTAAACAAGTTCATACTAGTCTTCAGAGCAATAATTCAATCAACAGAGGCAAACCAAACGGTAAACAAAGCAGCAATAAGACATATTTGTCAGACTGGATTATTGCTCAGCTGTAAAGTAATGCATTCTAGGATGGCATTTGAATGAGACCTTTGTGTTAGATTGTCGTATGTGGAAGGGGCAGCTATTCCAACGTTTGATGGCGCAATAGATAACTGTCTTTTTAAAGCACTGGATTTTGGGCATGGTAATGTAATTTCACCATCATCTGCTAATCTAGTGGAATGAATCTGACTACATCTGATAACTTGACTGTGTAAAAAGGCAGGTTTGGTAGAATGAGCAGTGTTACTAAAGAATGCGACTGTACTTAAAGAAAGCCTTTTTTTCTACTTTTAACCATAAGATTGTACGATGCATTCCTTGTGTGTTTGCACTGATGGGGCAATGTAAAACAAGTCAGACGGCTCTATTCTGGGCAATTTGTAGTTTTTTCAGCAGACCTTTTGATGCATAGGACCATAGGGGTGAACTTTTATTACTCTGCTTTTTCATAACTAGTTTTTGTTTAAAAATAATATTTTTTATCTTGTTACATGTTAAGCTTTGGTTCTTATTACTCTATTTTTGAAAGTAAGGAACTATGATTAAAATGTTTTACTATTATTATTCATTATTATTATTTGTGTGAGTGTGTGTCCATGTGTGCTTTTAAGAGAACGTGTGTGTGTGTGATGTTTTTTATATGTTATTTGTATTTTGTAGCATAGCTTTTTCTTTGTGACATTTCAAAATTGTGATGTTTTCATTGTGACCTGCCAATGGACTGTAGATGTAAATGAGCTTAAAGCTAACTCTGGTGCAATACATCGAATGGCAATATTTATGTTTAACATTGTACATGGTCCCTTTTTAAATAAACTCATAATTATGATTATTAACAATAATTAATAACTTAAGGTAGATGATTTATTAACAATAATGCAGATTACTGTTCTGATGTTTAAAGTGTCAGCGCGCTTCAAATGTCACCACAACACGCTAGCTAATATGCTGCTACAACACATAGTTGGCTAGTAGACGTAGCTACAAGCTAGTTAGCGCTATAACTTGTGACACTGTTCCGAAGACTGTCTTTATTAATTTGATATCTGCTGTGAACGTGGTAGTGAAATGATTAGAAGGCTCCAAATCAATTGACAACTCAACAACGAGCTGAAACTCAGTAAGAAACTAGAGCAGAGATGCCATTTTAGGTAATTATTCCCAAAGTGGCCTCTTACGGTTCTTTTTTCATTGTCATTACTTAATATGATATCAAAAAATATCAATTATAGCAACTTTAACAAGTAGTTGGTGTGTCTAACAATAACTTCAACAACATGCCTTTGAACTACTTTGTCATTTTGGTGTTTAGCGTTAGCAAAGTTAGCTTAGCTTTAGTTTTGCGGTCGAGTCTTAGTTTAATTCAAGCCCTATTTCCAAAAAATCTGCAGCATAGAATTTCAGCACTCATTTCATTTGGTGTTTTCTTTGTTATATCTCTTTTTTTTTTTTGGTTGCTGTTAGCCTCTTTGTTCATCAAAGTGGCATTCGTCTAGCTCCAACTGTTATCTCCCTGAGGCTTCTAACTTCAAATCAGGGGCACTGTCAGACAGTTTTTAAAAGGGGTGACCAAGCTGAGACTATTACTAACTACTAATGTCTCTCTATTATTTATTTATTTTTCTAGAGCAAACAGTTTCTTGTCTCTAAGCCACCATTGATTAAAACTTTGAGCGTTGTTGAAATTATGCTTTTTCAATTTTTGGGATAGCATATAAGATCATTTAAAGTTAAATCACATAAGACACTCTTGTCAAAGGTGTCCTTGTTCTGCTGACGGCACCCATATAGCTGAGACATTACTCTGTCTATCCAGCCTTTAGCTTCCTTCTTTTAGCTTCAGGTTCTGTGTAAATTTTGCATTGTGTAGCAGTTTATTTCCAGAACTCTTTCAAGTACGCTTCATCCCTGCAGTCTTCAGGAGTGTGTACAAAAGCTTCAACTAAATTCAAAGCTAAACCTCAATCCTACACACCCTAACTAATACAAAGATGCTACTGTGCAATGTATGTATAAAACTGTCCAATTCAATTATTGACATTATTATCTTCTCTAAAGTCTTAATTATGTATATCAAATTAAAAGTTGTCCTGTTTTGACAATGAAGGTGTCCTATTATGCCTGAAAAAAGTGCTCTCGGGCCAAATTGTGTCTGAGATAGATTCATCAGTTCCGTGTTACCTTTATTTTTTCTTCTGTACAGTGCAGAAAAGGGGTTACAGTGTTTACAGAGTCATAAAACATTGGAAACTGAGGCTTTGGTAAGTACAAAATGATTCCAGTATACACATTGTGTCTCATTTTACCACTGTCCGAGGGTAGCCCTCCAATGGGCTTCACTGTTGGTTGTGTTGGGTTTTCAACACAACCATTGAAGCAGATAATGTCTAGTGAAATCAAGCAAAAATGTATTTATTTTACAGGTTGACGGTAAAAAAAAAAGTCCAAATTGTGCATATCAGCATTTTTTTTTACATTGTGTAGAATTCATCTGTAAAATATGACAGTTTTACACAAATTTGCCAATATTTTCACTGTACTTAATGCAGCACTATTAAACCTTTAATTCTATATTGGCATCCTTTCTGGCAGATTTTCAGTTTGTTTTTTTTTTTTACAATTTTTCAAATATAATGAAGCTGTATTGGCATTATGTCCAACACTACATTAATATGATTAAACAACACTGATTAAATACAACAGACTGCCAGAAAACAAATGCACTTTACAGTCCATTTCCTCGGCTCTCCCTGTGAGGCTGCGGTCTTGTGTAGTGAAGACAGAAAAAAAAACCTCCATCAACTCACAGGTGAACAGAGCGTCTCTGCTCTGCTCCAGTCCGCTGCTGCTGCTTTCAGACAAACAACAGCGGAGGAAACCTCACGACTCTCCACCGTTCATCACAACCGACCGTCTGACTCCTCAACACGTTTCCCGAATGGACCAAAATCTCCCGATCTGACCTGAAAATCTGCGAAGGGACGATGCGTGCAGCGGAGCAACAGAGGAACTCTTAATAAATGAACCAAGTGTCAAAAAGGATTTCTCTCTCTCTCCGGGTTTCTTCTTGCTGGCGTGCGGGAATAATGCGTGCTTCACTGGACTTATAATCGCCCAGCGAATTTTCCGTGCTGATGAAACACTTTGTCAATCCTTATTTTTCTTTGCTTTACTGCAACCCAGTGAGAAACCTGCAAAACATCAGCGCAGCGCAGAGCTGACGGACGCTCGCTTTGGCATCTTGCCTTTGACTCATTCCGCTTTTGCGTGCCTGCTTTTGTGAACACACAATCCCTGCTCGTGTGACTTTTCCCCCCCTTCTTCTTCTGAAAGAGCGGCGGATGCTCACAATGTTTCCTGATCAGTGTGCATGAGTGATAGCGACCAAACCGCACCAGGTGACGGAGCGACTGTCTGCGCGTTTGCACCTGTTCGGATGGATAATGACAGTTTGTGCTACAGGTGAATGAACATCTGCCCAGTTTCTCCACACAGCGAGTGTTTTGAAGCTCTTTTCTGACTCTGGCATTGAGTGTTGCACACTGACAATGGATCTCAAAGTGGAAACCGAGGAGATGGACTCGAATCAACCTCCACCCATAGAAGTTTTTGCGCACAGCTCGACCCTGCACGGAATCTCTCACATCTTCACATACGAGCGCTTCTGCATCAAACGCTGCCTCTGGGTCGTGTTCTTCCTGGGTTCCCTCACCTTCTTGCTGTACGTGTGCGTGGACCGGATCCACTTCTACCTCGAGTACCCGCACGTCACCAAACTGGATGAGGTCACGACCCCGATCATGACGTTCCCCGCGGTCACTTTCTGCAACCTGAACGCGTTCCGGTTCAGCCGGGTGACGCGCAACGACCTGTACCATGCAGGGGAGCTGCTGGCCCTGCTCAACCAGAGGTAAAAGTCCACATCTGACTGGAAAAGTGCAGAACATTATGTGCAAAGCTGTTTCTGCTGCTTGAATGTTGCACCTGTTTTACACTTTCCTCTACTGTAAGAACATTTGCCATAGAAACTCTCTACCTTTTCACTTCAAACTACATGTGTTCCATAGGAAGTACTTTCTTTACTTTACTTTCATTGGTATTTTGTACCATGGTGTACTTTTACTGCACTACATATCAAGCAGAAATACTCTACTTTAGACTAGATTTTTTTAAAATATAGTTTCTTATAGTGTTCATGCACAACACAGTTGCAGATTTAACCATCTAATATGCAAAATACTAAAATTCTGCTTACAAATTAATGCATTTCTCAGAATAATCTAACACTCAAAGGGGCCCAAATTCTAAATCTGATCATTTTATTTTCTTAGTGCTGCTTCTAAATGACATTTTAAATGCAGGACTTCAGATTCTAATGAGTGTTTTCCACAGTGGCAATGTTACTCCGGTTGAAAGACTGAATACTTTGTCCAATTTGGTCTCACTCGCCCAACAAGCTCTAATAGTTTCTACCTTGTTGAGTCATCCTGTGCTTGGAGAGTGTGCTTGTCAGGCTTGAATTAAGCGAGGCATTATAATCAGAAACCTCCAGCCGCCTTGTTGGTGCAGCTGAAAGCTCTGGATACTGGCGCTGGCAGCAGCGTGTATGCACAGGAGGAAAAGACGTGGAGAGTCTGCTTCCTTTGATTATGAGCGAAATGGCAGATGCTCTGGGTATTCTTGTCATTTATACATTTAAATCCTCGTGTCTTTGAAACTTCAGCAGAGCCGCAAAGAGATTCCACTCCTGGTCATTGCAGTTGCTTGTTTCTGAGCTGTCAGAGATTTAACGTTGTAGTAGATAGCATATTTACAAAAAAAATGAATGAATTTTGAGTGATTAAGATCATACAAGAAACAGAGGAGGAGGAAATATCTCACAGAGAGGAGACTGCGACTAATCCTGGCTTTAGAAGCTCTTTGATTGCTTTCCCTGTGGTGTTGTAATATATCTCCAAATGGCAACACAGACAGCAGTAATGAAACAATTAGCTAGGCGGGCTTGATTGGGGAAGAAAATGTTGACCGGCGTGCCATCTCAGTGATCAAAAGCATCAAAGTTCAGATGATGTGAACGTCAGACCTGCTGTCAGTTGAAGAGCTGGAGGACAGCGTACATTGCAGGAGGCCTGTGGTGGCTTCGCTTTTATGTGGCTAACTTCAATCCTAAATCTTTAATGAAGATCCCAGATTGAACACTAAAATTAGCTGTTTTCCCTGCGACGCTGGTGTGACTGATAATCAACACTCGCCATCTGGATTTTTCTGCATGAATACATGTCCAAACCTCACATTTCAGGCAGCAGTTCACAAAGAAAAATGTTCAAAGTTGAACACCAAAACATGAAGGGGGTGGATTTCCTTCTAAGTTTCCTTCTCCGTGTACTCGTCTCAACTCTTACACTCTGAAGTAGGTTTAGTGCTCATTATCCTGCCTCCCTTGGCAAGGTAGGGAGGCGATGCAATGGCACACTTAGCTGTTATACCCCCAGCCAGAAATGAAAGTGCTTGTGGCATGAAATCCATTTAAGACTGTTCTCCGCCCACTTCCCATATTTGGAATCATTGGTCTGGGAAATGTCTTGTGGCATGATATTTAAGCTGCACACATGCTGAAGTGTCAGCCTTCGCCGATCCCGTCGGCTCGTGCTTGTGGGATTTTTTTATCTCATAAGTGCCTTCTTGGCAGGTTTGTCCACTGCACAAACAGTGGGGAGTCAATGCCTTACCTCAATTAAGTTCTCTTTCAATCAAACGAAAATACTCCCTGCCTCTGTCCTAATGGGATCTGGCCTAATCTTAATGTCACAAAAAATCCATGAATTAATTTTTTAAACCAGAATGAGGGTACTTATTATTGATTTAATATTTAGATTGTTTTAGTGGGAGTGTAAGATGTCCCTCTGCTCTCATGAAAATGAAAAACATAAGGATTATTGCACCTTGTTCCAAATTTTATTGAACAATGCAATTACACATCTCAGACACCAGCTGTTAGATAAAGCGAGCTGCTGAACCTCATTGTGGTTGTGCATAAAAACACATGGAGTGTGTTAATAGTATGTTTCACAAAAGATCAATGAAAAACCATATTCACATAGCAGTACATTCATATGAGAAATTTCTGAAAGGCTTTTCATTTGAGGCAGCATTCGGGGGGGACTCGAAGCAGTCTGCTCTTTGGTGAGTCCATTAAAATGGTGACATTTTTAATAATAGCACAGTGGGAGATCACAGCGAGGGTAGGGAGCGGCTGCATTTACAGCTATTCTGTTCTCCTTTATTACAAGGCAGCATGGTCAGACTTTTGCGGGCTCCACTGAATGACAGTAAATTTCTCAGTGTTACTGATAAAGCTGCATGTGATGTGGATTGTCTGGCTCACTACTCGGTTACTCGCAGGCTTTTATTTTCAGTTTAGTTTTAGAAGACTGGCAGGTGATGCGGACAAAGCCGACAGAAATGTAACTGAACACCGAGCTGTCAATAATGCAGTGATATCTGGGACTTGCACGACAAAATGTTACCATGCAAGAAATTATTACTAGTAAATCATTGCAAAACATCAGAGAAGTTGTTGTTTTTTTTCACTGAACAATTTAATAAATGTCAACTATTGTGTCAATTAACTGTAGACCAGTCTTTAATGGAGAAGACAATTGGCATTATCTCAATAATACAATATAAATATTAGTGATTTCTGAGCTCCTGTTGTGTATGGACACAACTTCACAAGGACACACAAGATTCAGTACAGATATGGACCCAACTATCAAATACGAAGAACACAACGGTTCTCTAATGTTAAACAGATCCGATAACACCCAAGATAAATCTGTGAAGATGCCCACAATGACTAGGCTAACGTTCAGGTATAGGCGGACATTTAATGATATTATATAGCTTAAAGTGACTGTAATTTATATTTTAGCATTAACATCATATCAAATGGCAGTAAGGTATTTAACACTGCAGAAACTAGTGTCCTCTTTTGGTCGTCATGGTGGCCCTCATCCTTGTGGATATTCTGTGGTCAGAAAATGCACCTCACGGCAGCTGTTTTGGCTTCAAACAAAAAACCAGGAACATTTTTTAAAAAATTGAATGGTATTGAATGTGCCTATCTGTAGTTTTGTGTTCTTGCATTGTACACAATAAGTTAATCCACAGGCTTTAAACAATGCAGGTTTAGGTGCTGTGTCTGGTTCAGATCTGGAATGAAGATGGGGTTGTACGTAAATGCTCACAGGGTCTAAGAATCAGACTAATTCCTGTGTAGGTTTTCTGTGGGTCAGACGAGGAAGAATCTTAGGTGCCAATGAAATCCCAATGTGAGGGATAACCTCATTAAACAGTATTCATTTTTGACAGTTTGGTCAATGTTTGTGCAATACTTCTGCCACTGAAATAGGAAATGCTCTTTTAGGATGCATTTTACATTTAATTTTTTGCACGAAGTTACTTTTTTAATATTGAATACAATCTTTTTAATTTTTCCCCTTATGGTTGTCGTCCATGTCAAACCGCTCAGTTATTAAGTAACGACGTTGCATGTTTTTCACACTGACACGCATAAAGGCGTCACTCCTTATTGGAGTGAAGAGTGTCACTTCTTCATGTGATTTTGTAAAAGCATGGATAACCTCCTCACTATCTGAGAACATATGCCGCAAGTGGACCAGATTTACTGCTCAACCCCACCACTGGGGATGAACTAAAAATATAACCAACATTTCTTCTTCTGCCAGTGCTTTGCAAGCCTGGTGGTCTACTAAGTTGACCCTCTTGAGGCCCAAACCTGGGGGAAGATGTTTATATATATATATATATATATATAATTGCGGCTACAGTGGGTTGGTTCAATTGGAAAACATACCAGCAACATGGCTGGAGTTGCATCTAGTCACCACTATTTGTCATTGTCTTGGCACACATGGAGTTGATGTTGCTCTCAAAGCTTTTCTATTCTGCACCACAATGGATTCTAAAAGGCCAAAATGGCTGACAGCAGGGCAGTTCTGTAAACTTTCAAGCCATCCTGTGTCTCCCCTACTGCAGTGGGAAGTTTCTGATTCTAAAACAACATGAAAGAGGATGATCAGAGTTAGTAATCTGAAGAGAACAACCTAAAAAGAAGCGAATCGGTACAGTTGTGGGTGCTCTGCTCCCACTCTCATAGCTCTTAAAACCCACTGTACACTACCAAACAGCAGACACACTCACACAGTTAGACACTCGCTGGTGAACACTGTAAAACATTTAACAGCTGAAGAGCCTGCAACAGTCCAGAATAAGCATTTGAATTGTCACATTTTTTTTTTTTGTTCTTGGTGCTCAGTGCTTCAGAACATTCAATTTGGAGTAGCACAATGGATACTACATTCAAGTCTCAGCTCAGAAATTTGGCTTTAGAAGTAACCTGCTTCTCAGGCAGCTGTGTGGCTGCCTTAGTTCTTGAACAATAGAGGTCACAAATGGCTCACAGCTGATTGAAAGCTGAGCGTTCCTTAATTGAGGTGAGGTTGCCTGTCAATACAGGGAGTAAAGAGGTAACCATGCAGGTGAGGAAGATAATAATAATGATGAGGCTATAAAAAAAATAAAAAACCTGTCAAAGAGATATTAACCCTCATGTCGTCCTGCGGGTCAAAATTGACCCGTTTTAAGGTTTGAAAATGTGGGAAATAAAATATATATTTTCACAATGAAACTTCTGATGTTCACATTTTCAACATTTTTGGGAAATCTTTGAACATTTTTTGATGGAGAAAAAGAAATGTAAAAAATGTTTCTTAAGAACATTCACAAAAAAATCAACACTTTTTGTGAATGTTCTTGAAGAAAATATTAGAAGTTTTGCTGATATATATGTAATCATTTTATATATTTTTTTTGAAGATTTTTACTCATTTTTGGAAATTATTTACAAGAATTTTCTTGCCAAATTTCAGGGAATATTTTTTTAAACATAATTTTTAAGGAAAACTTTTGAGGAATTATTGGAATTTTCTTCATGAAGGTTTTGCAAATTTAAAGTTTGAAAATGTGGAAAAAATATATTTTCACAGTGAACCTTCTGATGTCCACATTTTCAACATTTTTGGGACATTTTTGAACATTTTTTTGGTGGAAGTAAAATAAATGCTAAAAAAATGTTTCCTTAAGAACATTCACAAAAATATCACCCAAAATCCAGTGAATTTCGGTTGATTTTTATGTGAATGTTCTTGGGAAAAATATTAGAAGTTTTACTGCTATAACCGTAACCGTAAAAAATTTAGAAATTTTTAGGATTTTTTTGGGGAAGATTTTTTGCTCATTTCTTGAAAACATGTACAAGAATTTTCTTGCCAGATTTGTTTGTTTTTTTCAATAAAACTTTTAAGGGAAACTTTTAAAGAATTATTGGAATTTACTTCCTGAATGTTTTTCAAATTTTCAGAAATTTGGGGATTTTTTTTGCTGAATGTTTGGATTTTTTTCAGACAGGGAAACAATATTTTTTGGTGCCCATAAATGAAGACAGCAGGAAGGTTAAGGGTAGTTTTTTCCTCACAAAGTCAACAGTAGAACTCTAAAAGAGTAGGTGTGAGAAAATGGCAGATGAGCTGGTAGACTAAGGAGTGCAAACCTTGTAGATGACGAGGAAAGTTAAATCCATTTATGTCCCAGTCAGGAAAGCTCTCCAAGTTGAGTTGTCTTGTCAACAACAACAAATCTCAGTTGCAGAACAAAATTCTGTGGGCTGATGAATAAAAAATCAACCTCTGTCATAATGATGGAAAGAGGGACATGGAGAAAAAAATGTGGCTCCTGACCCATAAAATAACACCTCATCTGTCAAACATGGCGGTAATTCTCTTCTGGTTTGAGCCATCAGTTGAACTCTTTCACTGTCATATACTGATGATTTCTCTGCTGTAAAAACAGTCCCTTTCTTTGTACCATGCCTCTGCCATGTCATTAATAATTAAGCCAGACTTACTTTTGACCGTCAGTTTAAGAATTCACATGAAAGTTTAACGAAATGTTCCCCTGCCCAAAACAATCCAGTCAACACAAACAAATTTTTCTCAAGTCTAAATGCAGATTTTGTAAGAGAGACTTGGTTTGAAATGCTGTGCAGCCTGGAGTTGCTGCATTGACAGTGAATGGACGACTTGGTTTATGGGCATGTGCAGCTCCTGTCTGAAATTTATTATGTAGGGTACAATAAAGTGTCACACTCCACTAGTGCTTTCCATTTGAGAGTCAGAAAATGCCACAGAAAAACCATCTTGTACATTTTTATTGTCTATTTTCTGTCCCTTTTGATTTGCTCTGGAGAGTATTATTTTTAGCTCTAGCTGAGCGGAGCAAAAGTTCACCGGTAGAGAGACTCATAAACCTTCCTGAATGTTTCAAGGCTGATATTCGCTTTTTTTTTTTTATTAAGTCTACTTAATCAAAAAGCAGTGATTATTCACGGTGAAGATGTTCAAATTCCTCACTCTATACTCAACTACAGGAGCTGAAATTTGCTTCCATTTCTCTGTGTTGTTTCAGGTATGAGATCAGGGACATACACCTCGTGGAGGAGAGCGTTCTGGAGAGCCTGAAGGTCAAAGCCGACTTCCACAATTTCAAGCCGCGACCCTTCAACATGCGCGAATTCTACGACCGCACCGGCCACGACATCAACGACATGCTGCTGTCCTGCCACTTCCACGGCACCGAGTGCAGAGCAGAGGACTTCAAAGTGGTGAGTCTCTCAAATCTCTCAAGAAGATTTGATCAGACGTTGATTAAAGGATTATGCTCGAGTCACAGTGTTACTGTAATTACCAGTTTCCAACTTGTAAATAGCATTCATGTCATCATCCAAGCCATAATTACAGCTGGGAAAGTCAAATTTTTCTGAAAGCGCCAATGTGTCAAACTTAAAAAGGCGCTAAAATGTGTGGAAGCGTCACTAAAAGCGAGCAAACATGGATGTCTCTGTCAGTCGGATTGGTGATTAAAGACTGAAATTTAACCTTCTGACCCCTAAAACCTCGCCAAAATTTCACAATTTATTGGAGCCTGCTACTGTAAAAACAGGGGGAAATGTCAAAGTATCCACTTTACAACAATGACTGAACTTATCAGGTGTGGCCTACAGTTCTGTCAGGAAAATGAATCAAATCTAAGCAGAAAAATGTGATATTTTGTCATTTTTTTAAAAAATGTACTAAAAGCAAACCATTTGTAGTAACCAGATCCTGTAAAAATCTAAAAATTCTGTGCTCATCTGTGCAACTGTGAAGCCATTAGTGACTCAGCTGTGAGCATCAGTCATGTGACAAAAATTCATAGACTTTTCAGCTGAACTGCAGGCTGAGTGCACACAAAGCAGATAGGAGACGATAAGGAAACAAATTTAAAATATAAGCCGGAAAATATCTTTCGTATGTCGAGTGATAATTTTTTTCCTCCGTCATTAGTAAAACCTGTAAGCACTTGGAAATATGTTGAACATGTTGGTGACAATCTTTTAAAATTCAGCTTTGCTCTTTTATGATTTATAACATATTTCTGTTATACAGCACAGGAGACATATTTAGTTCTCTCTCCTTCTAGCTGTGGTTGTGCTGTTTCCATAGAGGTAAAGGGTTTTGTATTACAGTGAATCAAAATGTGACAGGAGCAAAAATACACTCAGAAACTGCTTGGGGTTGCGAGGGTTAACAGACACAGCATTGTATTGAACAAACATATTTTAACACTCATTTGCCCACCTCTGCAGTTAAACATTACTCAGTATTATTAAACTTCATTCTAATTACACCGTTTGTCACAAGCAATTTACTTTTGTTAAACCACCCTGCGTGTTTCCGCCTGCTGACCCAATGTTCCTGCACACTCCAGTTGAAAACAATCCCCGTTTATTGTATAGTGCACTACATTTACTGTGCACCATTTGATTTGAGTGTAGAAATTATGCATTTCTACATTTATCTAGCATAAAGTGTGCATAGCCAGCACACAAGTGATGCTACCAATCCCACAATGCAATGTTCTAAGCAGCCTTGGTAACACTGACCTGATGTTATATAGGTGTGAAAACCGATGATGATTAGTAAACGTCTGAAATGTGAATTTACTGCTCATTATTGAGTAAATTATTGAGTGTGTATTATGAATGATTGGGCAGGAGTGTTTGTCAGTGGTGTTATTAGCCGCCTTTCTTTTACGGATCCAGTTGTGACCAGACAGTTAAACCAGTGAGTCAAATCATGGCACGGAGTCACATTCTAAATAATCAAATCACAGGTGGGACCAAGAAATACCTAAAGTCAGCACCTCGGGGAGCTAATTGCTGTGTAGCCACTGAAACTGATCTTACAAACTGTTATTAATGTCCTCCCACACACACATATAGCACCAATCAAGCTATGGTAGTCACAACCACACATGTACACTTAAAGGAGATCACTCTGTAGGGGCACAATCATTGCAGAAGAATAAATGAAACTTAGTTTTCCTCTTTGGTAGAATCCAATGTTAATTTGATATGTGTGTGCAAGGGGTCCTCAGTTTGCAACGTCCTCGACCTACAGCGTTTATGTTGGAACTGGTTACATGGAAGTAGTTAGCGAGCGGAGTGGATGAATACATCGTCATGAGGCGCTATAAGACGGCTTTGTTTACATTTATTTCACCGGTTGGATTGTGCTACATTCCCTAAGTTTTTGCCCTTCATAATGGCTGCCAAGCAAGTCAGACACTTCTTTGAAGAAAAGGAAAGCTATCTCCATGTGTGCTGTCTTCACTGCAACTTAAAAGCTGCTGCTGTCCAACTGGTTAAACTCCTGCTTGAATCGTGAGTAGTAGCAATCTCGACTTTACTGTGGCTCTTGATACAGATTACAGAGTGAAAACTGCAACAAAAATAGAATAAAATAACACAAATACATGTAAATAAATCATTTTAACTTCACCAGTACGTAAAAAAAAAAGTTATTTACTTACGACATTGCATCTGTGGCATTTACAAAGTAGAGAGCTGCGTATCCAGAAAAGCTCGTACCTGTGTAAAGCTAAACTTCAAAATAGCGGACAGGAAGTGGCAACTGTCAACAGACAATTTCAAAATAAAGGCTTTTTCAAAAATAAAACTACATCAATAATCCTGCCTTAACCCTCTTGTTGTCGTCCGAGTGAAAATTGACCCGTTTTAAAGTTTGAAAAAGTGGAAAAAAATATTTTCTCAGCGAAACTCCTGATGTCCACATTTTCAACATTTTTGGGGAATCTTTGAATCTTTTTGGTGGAAAAACAAGAAACGGTAAAAATGTTTCTAGAAAACATTAACAAAAAATCATGATTTTTATGTGATCATTTTAGATATTTTTAGGATTTTTTGGGAATATTTTTACTAATTTTTTGAAAATATTTACAGTAATTTTCTTTCCAAATATGGGGAATTTATTTTAAATTAAAACTTTTAAGGGAAACTTTTGAGGAATTATTGAAATTTTCTTTCTGAAGGTTTTGCAAATTTTCAGAAATTTGTGAAAATTTTTTCGCTGAATATTTTGGATTTTTTCAGACAATGAAACAATAGTTTTTGGTGCCTGTAAATGAGGACAACAGGATGGTTAAGGGCAACACACCATGGAAGGGAAATTAGATTTAATGAAACACCGACAAACATCGGCATTATTAGGTCAAGTTGTAAAAACAGTGGATCGTATTCGGTTGTCTTCTTGTAAAATGAGTACCTGCATGAAAGCCGATGGTTTTCATGACTTTTATGAAGAACTGATCAATACTATGATGCAAGTAACGGCCTTGCTTACATTTTTGCTGGAGTTTTGACTTATGGCGAAAATCGGCTTGCATCACTCTGTAGGAACGTAACTCTGATGTAAGTCAAGGACCTCTTGTATATATATTTTTAAAACTTTACACTGTTCATTTTTTTAATAAATTCAGAACACATACGCTACCAGTCAAACTTCTGGCACACCTTCTCATTCCGTGGTTTTTATTTAATTATTTAATACATCGTAGATTCAGACTGAAAACATCAAAACTAAAACAATACATATGGAATTATGTTGTAAACAAAAAAGTGTTAATCTTCAGTATTTCTCTACGATGTAGAAAATAATGCAAATAAATAAAAAGCATTGAATGAGAAGGTGTGTCCAAACTTTTGACTTGGAATGCAGTTCCTTTGATTTGGTGTTTAAATAGTTTGAGGCAGACAACACACGTAAAATCATGGGATTATTTATTTATAGTGGAATGGGTTAAAGATAGATGAACCCCACTGCGCACAGAACAAGCAAACCTTTGAGTAAACTAAAAGGAACGACATGAGGTTTGAAGACCTGAGGAGACCTGCTGGGCTTTTTTCTATGGATGCTGCTGGTTTCAGTCGAAGCCTCTGATTAAAATTTGCTCCGGTGCATGTTGCTGTGTGGGTATAGGTGTCTTTTACTCTCAAGTGCGGGTCGACATTTACGGTATAAAATCATTTTTATATATCTGTAACTGATTCATTTCATTGTTTTGTGATGGCCACGTCTGTAAAATACGTTTCAAATCTGTGCAGACAGGTCCTTGTTAAAATTTATGATCATACATTGCTTTGTTATTTATTGACTTGAATCCCTGCGGCTGCTTATATGTTTACATCTACCTTTTCATCTTTTCTTTTTGTTATCATTTTCTGCTTTGAAACGAGGAATAGCGGCGCCGTACAGAGATGTCCTTTGAAAAAAAAACCCTTGTGGAGAAGGGATGTGGAATGATGCAGTGGAGCTGGTGAAAGAAATGCGTTTAAGCAGTCGGCTGACGTTATATATGTCCGACTGACTGATGCAGAAGTAAGTTTCCCCTGCAGTCCAGGAGTAGAGCTGCCTGGCTGTGATGTCTCTGCGATTAAAGGCTGCCGTTACCGCCGGCCCAGCCAGACACTGTAGCTGTAGTCACTGGCACTGGACACAAATTTTAATTTGGAGCTGAACATTGATCACATCTACACGACTTCTTCACTGAGTAGATTGGATTGAGTTTAGAGGTGGGGTTTTTTTCCTCCCGAGAAGATTCATGTTTATCTTCAGTGCTCATCTCTAATGTTTTCTGCTGGATATTGTCTTCTAAGTAGTCAGTGACGTGTTCTTTGGTAGAGGTGTGAACTACATAGTATAGTAAGGATTTTACCTTGATTTAAGCAGGGGAATAGACAGGCTTTTATGTGCCGGCCAGAAAGATTAACAGGGAACATAATAACACACATTCATACGCAATGACACCAAAGAGGAGCTCCACACTCCACCACTGACTGTAGCAGCTGCACTGAAGTAGCTTTGAAGTGATATTTCTGCTTATGGGCAATTTTGCTATTTTTTCTGCTAACCCAGTGAAAGGAAAACTAGTGGATGCCTTTGTTATGTCTCCACACGCAGTTTCAAACAGCAAGGTTTAGAGTATGTCATTTATCAGACGTGTCTGGTAGCAGCTCTGATCTATTTTCATTTCTTTTCTTTTTTTTTCCTTTTGGCCCATCTTCAAATTCAGTAATCCAATCAGGATTCTTGTGATCGCTCTTATGGCTCTGTGTGCTCAGAGTCCTGCTTACATTAGAACCTCTGAGGTCTTCTGATCCTCACGACAGGCTTTAAAACTAAAGGAGACTTCAAGGTTGTGACTTTTAAAGCTCTGAGCTCATAGATACTGCAAATATCCTCAAAAATCATCTTGAGACCTGCCATTTTTAATTTACCTTTATTTTTTTATTTATTCTTAAGAAAAATCCACTCTCTGTGTCTGCAGTATTGCCGAGTCAAGTCAGTTTTATTGACGCACCCAAAATCATAAATTTGTCTCAAAGGACTTTATATGCAGGGTATGACATTGTCTTTTTGGAGAGCTGCGATTTACTGTCTGATGCTTTTGTCTTTTATTGAGAAGCACTTTGAGACATCTGCTCCAGAAGGGCGCTAAATTAATAAACTTTGTTCGCTCAAAGGCAGGGAAATGCACCTTTTATAGTGCTGGGAGTGTAAGCGACGGTTTGTGCTGCAGAAGTGTGTGACGTGCTGTCTGACCAAGTTGGGAATCAAAAGTTTTTAGTTATTAACAGTTGTTTAAAGAGGCTGCAGTCAAAAGCCAACTAACGACTGACATTTTTCCGTTTCTGCAGTAGTTGTTCTTATCGCATTGAAGTTTTTGTTGGTTTAAATGCAGGATAAAACTGTTTTTTTCTTGTGATTATGACAGCAACAGATTTTTTGATAGTGAAAGAAAATATTTATAAATCATCTTTGACAGAAACATAATGCACCGGGTTATAAGATTGGAAGATTCATTAATCACAAATACTGTACCGTGTACATTTGTAAATGTGTACATTCTCAGGTGAATTATTTGCACATTCATTCACACCATAATGATTCCTGTTACTTTTTTTTGCTTTTTTAATTCCATAAGTTTGCTACACATACTTAATGTTTATCCTGTAACGCTTACTGTCTGCTGACCAGCAACATTTGCTTTTTAAAATCTTTTTATCTCTCTTTAAGAAAAGCTCTACATGTTAGTACTGAAATACTTCTTTGTCAAAACCTGTTTGGCACTTCTGAGAGTATAAATGAGATGGAGGATAACAGCATACATTTTTCAGATAATCTCTTCTGAAAAGTAATTATAGTAAAGCTGCAATAATTGATCACTTGTCGAATATTAAATTTATCAACAACTATTTTGATTATTGATTCACTGGTTTATAAAGAAAAAAAGTAGTCATAATTTTCTAATTCCAGCTTTTAAAATTTGAACATTTTCTGGTTTCTTTACTCCTGTGTGACAATAAACTGGATATGTTTGAGTTGTGGATAAAACAGACATTTCAAATAGTGATCTGATGCTTTGGTAAACCACCTTCTTGACCTTTTATACACCAAACAAATACCTGATTAATCAAGAACTTAAACAACAGACAGTGAAAATGTATACAGTGTTTGGCTCAGTTGTTCACATCACATGAAAAGTGACAAAAATTGTTGGACACACCTTCCTCTCTTTCTAGCGTTTCAGAGGTGTATAAAGAGTAGATGTCTGAAGGTATCTGAGCAGCAGTAGCAGTGCCGTGTTACATTTACAAGCCTCGTGTTAACTTATATAATATACTGTGATTTATGTGCCATAAACTGTCATATAAAAGCTCACATTCATATAACGGCCAAGTCTCAAATAATAGTGTGTGTGAAGCCAGAATGCTAATGCAGGCTGAGTTCAGAAACACTGAAGGGGTGAAATTACCCCCCATTACCAAGTTCACATCAACATAATGTCCGTTTCTATGGTATTATTTCCATCAGCACAACAACGAAGTCATATTCTACTCAACACTCTGCTGAGGTTCTCTTTTTAACACAAACAATAACACCATATTGTTGTCAGTTTCAGTTGACTTCTTGCATAATACACTGTAAAAAATAAAAAAAAATCTATAATTTTATGAACATATTTCTTTATGGATATACACGTTTTTCTCAGTTTTTTAAATATGTGTAAATATCAATAAAATTACAAAAATAGATGGTGCATTTGCATATCTGATATACAGTACATTAAAAACTTGTAACTGTTTACATTATGTTGATATAAAAGGATATCTTCTGTAATTACAGATTAAATAGCCAATAAACTAAACGTGATCTCTAAAATTTTAACTTAAATAAACCCCAGATCTAACAGTGCAGCTGTGGAAAATTACTGTATTTATTTGAGATTATATATTTGTCATGGTTTTATTGTATTCATTTGACACCTCAGCTGCTGGAATGTTTTATTAATGCAAAGTACAATGTTTACACGTATGCAGTGTATTTAAATAGCAGTTTGCACAATGCATAAATCATGTATATGACCAGAGTTTTATGATAATAATAATAAATGTTATTTGTAATGCATTTCTCACTTCAGCAAAATCTCAAAGTGCTACATTAAAGATATAAAAGGATAAAAACAAACAGGTAAAATAAAAGAAATCAAATATTCAGGAATGCGTTTCATTCAAAGCTTTGTTAAAAAGAAAGTTCTTTTGGCCTTTTATAAAAACATCCACTGCCTGTGGAGCTCTGAGGTGGTCAGGGAGGGAGTTCCAGATGCGAGGGGCGACTCATGGTGTACTTTATGTAAATAGTTTCTATTCTAATCCAGTTATTATCTAAAATAATTCTCTGTTTTCTACACTCTTCAGACGTCTTTGTACTGCTGTAGCACATTAATTTCCACTCTATAATAAATATATTCTTGTTTTCTTTTATCTCATACTAATTAATTTCATGCAAATCAGTGAGGTAGCATAATGCAGATTTTAAAAGTGCCACAAAGTGAACACTGGAATCAGTCAGGAGATAAGAAGTAGAACTGATGTGTAGAAGTTAGCATTTGTTATTATTTCTGGGCAGAATTTTTGTGTGTGTCAGAAACGTCTAATAAAAATATACACTCCTGATAAGTTGTTTTGGTTGTAGAATTATGAACTTTATTCGTATGTACACATGGTGGCTAAAGGGGTATTTCTAGCATACATTCATGTCATATCGGACTTTTTTAGCAGAAGTTGTGACAGCAGGGAAGAAAGTAGAATTAATGATGGCTGAATTCCATTTAGCTGCTTGAGTTTCCTGCTGACTTCCCGTCACACTGTCGTGACTAACTGGGACACTGGAATAGAAAGGAGCCGGCGCTAATGCTGCTAGTAGCACTTGTGCTGTTTGACAAGTGGACATTTCTGCTGTGGAGAAAAAAAGTCCACTAAGATTACACAGAGCACCGTCACCTTTCTGCTTGAACTGACGTCGCACACAGAAGCATATCAGGTCTTTAATGAGTTTGTTTTCCTCCAAACCAAACAGTCCCTTGAACTGAGCGGTGAAGTCTGTGGCTGTGTGGTGCTTTAATGATGCGATGGCCTTCTCCTTAGCCCAAACACTGCGTCGTGACTTTTCCTCGATAGGATTCGAGGCAGCCCCTCTGGTCGTGAACACGTACTCCCAAACATTTGATTAGTTCTGCCTTAATAATTATTTTTTCAGCTGGAATGTGAAGCGCACACACATGGATCATGTAAATAGTTGTTTGGGGTGCATGTGTGTGTTGGTCATCCTAATGCCACTCAAGCATCTTTTGACCTTTTCTGTGTTTTCTTTTAATTTGAGGGGGATGGATAATTTATGTGGTGGTTAATTTATGTAGCTCATGAGTCCGAGGCTCTTTCTCCAACTGCCCCCAACCCCACACCTCCACCTCCTCTCTACTGTGTCCACTGTGATAGAGCAATTTCTCGTCTCTTTGAAGAGCAGAACGGTGCCCAGGAAATTGCATCTGGCCGGAACATAGTGGCGGCAGAGAGGTGTTTCCCCTGGAGAGGTTTAAGGCCTTTATTTCTCTCCTCTCAACTTCCTTTTGTTATCTACATCACCACACAGCTCCAGAAAACTGGAAAATGCACTTCCTTTGAAGACCGTCTTTGATGCATTGCATTGTTAATCTTTTCATTGTTTCATTGCAAAGTGCTTGATGAATAAGGAAAGAGGTATATCCCAGCTGACTGTTCCTTGTGAAAAGATCAAACAAAGAAAAAAGAGGCTGATAAGAAAGTGTTTCAAGCCTTTCGAGATGTGAATACAGATTCGGTACTCAACCGAACTGACAGGATCACTTCTTGTTAAAGAAATAATTTCATACCATATTATGTGGAAAACAAAAGAATCCTCCTGCAATTGTAAGATGCCTCGAAGGGAGATTTTTTCAAATGTTGGTGCACAAAGTACAACTTGTCATATTCTGTCACAGAAGTATCGGTTCGCTTTCATGAATCTTTGTGGCAAATATTTCTTCTTCTGCTGAAAAAATGTTCAGTTTTCGATCTGTGTACTGAACAGCCGGGAATTAGACTGTGTTTGTTTAGATTTTAAACTTGATTGCATCCAATTTACAACCAGATTCAATTTGACAAGTTTTCAGATTGTACTACTGAGAATTTTTATTTGAGTTTAATTAAAACCCAAGTTGACGTTTTCCCTCGAAGGAGTCATTATTCATCCAGCCAGAATGTTAAAGGAATAGTTTGACATCTTGGCAAAATGCAGTTATTTGCTTTCTTGCCAAGAGTTGCATGAGAAGATCAATACGACTCTCATGTCTGTGCGCTAAATATGAAGCAGCAGCCAGCAGCCGGTTAGCTTAGCTTAGCACAAAGGCTTGAAAGACGGAGACTCAGAAAACCTGGCTCTGTTTAGGGCGAACAAAATCTGCCTAGCAGCATCTCTAAAAGAAAAGAAAAGACGATTTATCATTTTATAGTAAATGTGTTTGGTCTATTTGTGGGCCCCAACCAGTCATTTCCTGAATTCTCTTGAAGCCAGAGCCAAGAAATAATCTGGCATACAACCGTCTGTAACACAGCAGATTGTCATTTTTACTCATAAGTTTTTGTTTTGGTTTAAAAAAAAATTTAATGTGGCAAGTTAATTAGGGAGCTATGGAAGTGCCTGTAGGCAGATTTAGAGTCAGACTGTAGCTGTTTTCCAGTCTTGGTGCTAAGCTAAGCTAACTGGCTGTAGTTTCATATTTTGTGCACTGATATGAGGGGATGCTGTCAGTCATAGTTTTCAGAATTCCCTAAAATGTCAAACTTCTAGCACTTTATACCCCATCACAGCCAGAGAAGCAGAAAGGGCAGAGTTTCTTACATGATATTGCTTTTCCCCCTTAGTTTTTGCTTTTTCCTCATTAAACAATAATCGTATTAGACAGTGAAAGGGAAGAGCAGTCTGGAAGGTTATTGTGCTCCTTCACTCTCAGCACCACTTTGAGGACCGAATAAATGCTTCAGCAGTTAATACGGACTTATCGAAAGCACCCAGCGCTCCTCCTCAACAGCTGAAGAGAATCATCACCGCTAATTGGACTCTGAGGTATTTCTGTAGTAGACGGCAAACTGTGCATATTTAAAAACGCTCTAACAAGTGAACTCCAGTACAGGAGAACAGAGCGAGAGTCTCACTCTGACGAACGTTTCCCTTGGTCGGATGCTTGGCCCTTTTTTGTTTGTCAAAGTCAGGCTTTGACAGTTCTACCCGGGGAATAGATGTGTGTTTGCTCGCTCCCAGCACACTGCTGTCGTGGCAGTTGTGTTATAATTTCTGTACTCCGATTGCTGCTGCCATGTCTCAAGAAGGCAGCATGCATTTGTAGGTTTTTGCAGACAAAATGTAAGACATGCTGTGCCTGGCGGTTTGAGAATCACTGCATTTTATATGTTTTATTATTTGTAGGCTGTAAATATATAAAGAAAGCCATTTCAGTAATCAGTCATATAAAACTTTAAAGACTGTCTCTGCATGCTCATATAATTTCTATATATCCTAATCATATTACAGCCTCTTCCATGAACATTGCAATTTAAAAAGTGCAAAACAACTTGCACAATAGATAAATGCAGAAAGGTGACTGAAGATTTGTGGTGATGGACGGATGGATTACTTTTTTAAGCTGGTTTCAGGTTTCAGCAAATCAATTTCCAAACTGTGCTGCATGAACTGAAACCAATGGCTGTCTGGAAGGTTGGAAGTCTGAAATGGAAAAGAGTCAGAAGTAAAATACAGTCTCTAGGGCTGGATTAGAACATACAAAACTTCTACTGTGCTTTGCTTAAATCCAGTTTCATTTGTGCACTGCGTCAACTGTATGTTTTAACCCGAATGCAGGATGTCGGTTGTAAACACATATAGTGTGTTTTCATGTCTGCTTTCTCATTTGACTGCTGTAAAGTTAATGTAGCGATGGTCTTAAGCCACGTACTGAACTCTCTAAAAGCAACCCTAAGGGTGACAGTGAGCTCAGATTTCTGTGCCAACTTCAGCCGTGCTGGGAGCTGGAAGCGAACCAGACACATGGAGGAGGGGCAGCCCATCTTTCCTTTGGCAAGAATATGCTTAGGCTTGCATTTCCTTGGGGTTTTGTGGCCTGAAGCGACAGATGTGAAGCGCAGCCACCACCCGCATCGCCCAGCGGCTTGTGGGTCAGCACAGCTGTTTTCTACATCGTGGCGTCTGAAACGGTCACACGCTTCAGCGCTGAGCTCCCAAAGTTATGTCACCTCTCCGTCATGGCGTTTATCCTCGTCTTCGCTGTCTCTCCCTTCTTAGACAGTTTTCTGCATTCCTCCTTCATCTCAACCCCTGCGCACCGCATTCCTCACATCAACCCCCATGGGCATGACAATCCTCATTATGTTTTCATGTCATGCTCTCTCTTCTCTTCTTTCTATCTCCTTTTCCTTACCTCACTCTTATGCCCTCTTCTTTGTTCTCTTTGCTCCCATGGCGGCCCCCTTGAGCTCACCGGGGGGTTTTAAAAACAAAAAAACAAGACCAAGAAAAAAAAAAGAGAATATGCTTGGAGATATTAGCCATGTTAAATCACCTTTTAAAAGTATTCCCACCTCTCACAACAGCACTTTGATGAACATAAGAACACACTCAGAGAGGATTAAGTAATATTCGCCTCACAGTGCTGAAGGAGTGGTATTTAGTGCTGACCATTTCCAAAGACTGATCGAGGGGTACCGTAACCGCATTACCCAGATCGGCAGGTAAATGCTCAGGGCTCATAATGGAGAGTAATCCTGAGCACAAAAGTCATCCGTCAGCAGTGAAAGCGGCCAACACAGCAGGAGAGCTCTCCTTGCAACTTTATTGCACATATTTTAAAACAGGAACTTAATAAACATTCACCTTCGCTGCATCCCTGCCGTTAAAGCAATCGTAAATCATCATTCGTACACCTTTAAAGTTGTGTTAAATTTTATGTGTGCCGCTCTCCAGTGTGCCAGTTAAGTTATAATGCGAAACAACAAACAAGTTAAAGGCCTTATTAAGAAAGTTGTACACAGCCTCTTTAATTGGGTGCACTGTACAAAGCAAACCCTACAGAAAACACAGAAAGCCACTTGAAAACCGGGAATAATGTGATGTTTCAGCTGTAAAAACTAGTGAGGAAAAATGGCAGATATATGTAAAGTATAATAGTTTTGCTGATTTAAATACAGTTAAAAAATGTGTAATTTTATGGTCAAACATTGTAAAAGAACAAACAACCGTTTGGAAAAAAAAAACGTTTCGATGTGTACAAAATTTACACCTTCATCCTGTAAATTTATTTTGTAATTTTGCACAATATTACTTGTAATTTAACAAAATAGGCACAGTAGGGGAAATAGGGATCTGTAAAATAACAGTTAAAACATATTAACCGATAACATACATCAATTTTTTCTTTCAATAATGGCAAATATCTGTAAAATACAGATTTTTTGTGTTGATTTTAAATAAATGTAAAAAAAAAATCAACTAATTACCATTTGTTAAAATACAGATTTTTTCATATAGACATTATTTACAGTGTTTCTTCTTCTTCTTTTTTTTTTTTTTACAATGAACATGTAGAATAATACTTTGTTTTTGGCATTTTACTAGATATTATCTGTTATTTGACAAAATGTGGTACAATTTAAAATAACAGTAAAATGTGTGTGTGTGCATTTTTGTTTTGTTTTTTTAGTTAAATTGTAAAAATCATTAATTTTTCCTTTGGTGCTGTAATCAAAACAACTCCTGTCAAACTATAAACGGCAGAAAATCTGATGGAAATAATGCACAGATCTGCTTTTTTTGTGTCACCATTGTTTCCTTAACTTTCACTCAAGTCACATAATTCATATATATCATGATTTATTCATTAAGTATGTTTCCATTTCGCTTATTTGCATTTAGTCTGAAGCCGTACACCGACTTTTTGCACCTCAGCCAAGCAGTAAAATGGTGATATTATGATTGTTTTCATAATTCTTTGCTTCCATAATTGTCTTTTTCTCTCCCTTTCTTAACTTCTGTCTGTTAATGACTTACTTTTTTTCACCTACTGCAGCAAAAACTCTTCTGCTTCATGCCATTAGAGAATCCATCCTCCCAAAGGCAGTAGAGGCTGACCCACAGAGAGTTTGGTAGAGGGAGGTTTACAGGATCATTAAATGCAGGTGAAATGAGAAGGAAGGATGGAAGTGGGACGGAAACAAACAGTTTTGCGAAAAGGGAGCAAAAGAGGAAAAGCAGCTTTTACTACAGGGCGAGACTGATCATCTGCGATCAAAACAACAGGAGCTGTTTTTGCATACTAATAGCTCAATCATTCTTTTCAATGTCCTGCTTTAACAGCTCGAATAACCCTGGACAAAGAGAGCTATCTTATCCTATGCTGTTACAGTTAAAGGGCAGACACAGCGTCTCCATGACTCCAGCTGGTTTTGAGACGGATCAGTAATACCGCCTGAGCACGCTCTATTTGCCCAAGCCTGAGAGGGGGAAATGCTTTTTATGAAGACATTGCGGACCGGCAAAGAAGTAGAGGGGGTAAAAAAGCACAGTGGGGCTGAAAATAGCGCGAGTTGGCTGCACTGCTCTGCACATGGTTTATTTATCCTGAGGTTTAGTGCAGGTGACTTAAGGGCTGGGCTCTGTGTGGGCTGAAGCAGGCTGGCAAAGGGCTAAGTGTGACTCAGACTGCTGGATGGAGTTTATGAGGAGGAGACTGAGGAGGGATGATGCTGCAGTTCAGGCTGTGGAGCTCCTCTGCATTTAACTGACCCCAAATCTGGCTGACTGTATCAAAAGACTCCTGTTAGACGTGACAGAGAGTCTGGGTAGTCAAAGGTGGTGCATTTACTGAAGTAATAAAATCATTTTAAGCAATAAATTTTTGATCCATTGCATTTCAGAGGGAAGTGCTCTCATCCCCTTCTTCATTTAGTTACTTCACACGTTTAGATTTAGAAAATACAAGGTACAATTTGGTGATTACTAACACTTCTTTGCTTGTGAATCTTTACTGCAGAGCAGAGCCATCAAATATTTAAAACAATTTCTGCTCAGTCTCTGATTTGCCTGAAATTATTATAGCACAAAATATGAATCTTTATAAAGATGTCTATACAATTTTAACTTCATAAATCAAATACATTCCAAGAGACTTTCCAACTGTTTTTAAAAAATTGCCCATCGACCCACTTCGAGAAGGTTTTTCACATTAACATTTGAAGCTGTTTGAAGCACAGTCTCTCAGGAACTATTAGACATAAAAGGCTGAAATTGTCCCTGTAATTTGTCATCGTGGTATTGATTCGGAATCTGCCAAATTGGACAAGTAGATCAAATAGTCCCTGTGTTGAAAAGTCACATCTTTGTGGAGATATCCCTGATGATTTGAGATAGAATAACCCAGCAGTGTCCAGTTGAGCCCCACATGTCACAATTCAGATGTCTGTAAGTTCTTTCATGTTCCACCAAAGACATCCTTTCCCTCTAAATTCTCATGTTCAGATTAGAATAGTCAATATTTCACAAAAAAGTACGAAAAATCTAGAAAAAATCATGTTTATTTTAATATTCCTCACAGTAATCATCCAGTGCCCTATCAAATTTGTCTAGAGAAGTGCTACATGAATGATTCTTTCATTTTTTTTATTTTATGAATGTGTCTGTGACACACTGGGGGAGGCCTGGACCTTAGTTTGGGAACCACTGCATTTAACTACCTAATTATAGGAGTTCAGCCGAGCTCCACCTTAAGCAGCCACAGCAATAAACTACTATGTAAGTATTAACAATCTAATGTAAAATATAAAATAATAATAGATTGAGATGTTTTGATTCTTAGGTGTACAGGAGGTCCCCGGTTTACAACGTCCTCAATTACATCGTTTACGTTAATACGTTACGTTGGAACTGATTACGGGCCGGTCCTCGGTTTATCGTACGGCGTTTCATCGTTACGTTTTAACTGGTTCAGTGGAACTAGTTGGCGAACAGAGCCGCTGAATACTGTATGTACAGTAGTCACGCGATGCTAATAAGATAGCTTTGTTGACATTTGCCGCCACATTGGATTATGTTACATTTACTAACTTCATGATGGCTCCCAAGCCTAAGTCAGAGTTACAGTTTACATTTTCGCCGGTATTTTCCTACTGAGTTTTGTTTCAGTGTGAGCTAATTACTGCTGTTGTTACTATAGTTGTACAACTATGTAAACTGTTTCACCTCAGTCCCGACTTGACTTACGTGGCACCATAGGAGTGGAACTCTGACATAAGTCGAGGACCCCTGTACTTTGTTTTGCTGATGATGCTTTTCTATTTTTATCTTTTTATAAGAGAGTTTTACCTAGTTTTAAATAAGGCTGGGTTAAAATTTATCATGGTATAATGTCAAAAATATCAGTTTATATTGCTAATTAATACATTTTAATAACACATTTTAATATAGACCAGGAGAAAAAGGTTTACTTTGAATGTAGCCACTTGAATTAACAAGTTGCACTGGTAGTAATGTTACTGTTAACATAACGACTGAAAACATCCACAGGTATATTAATTTAGATAAATAGTAGTTGCTTTGGTGGAGGTCATGAGTGCCCATCTCACACATTCAATTAACCAGCTACAGCCTCCACCAGGGGAAGTCTTGCATCTTGGAAGACCTGAACTGAATTTTGTGTTTTTGTTATGAACTTTCATGCCAGTTTGCATCTAATACCTTTAAGTATAACTGTCAAACATTTTCATTGTCATATTGTTCTTTCTTGCTATCGTTTTATCGCCCTAGTATACTTTCACTGGTGAGTTTGCTTCTGTAAAGCACGCAGTAGTCCTTCTATCAGTGTGGCTTTTACATTTCCTGTATCAGATGGATCAGAATGGATGAAACGAGGACCTTCGTGATGTGAAAGCAGTTATTGTTTCATTCAAAAGGTAACAAAGTCAGACTGAATCACAATCACCAGACTTTTCAGTTGATGTAACAACGCAGCTATGAAAACTTGACGTATTGGATTTGATTAGTTTGAATGTGATATTGCTTTAATGAAGTAACCAGCAGATGCAGAATATGCGCGATATTGCCTAAGAGAGTGGGGGGGGGAAGCTACATAACAGGAATGTAAAGCGGATGCTATGAACACTTTTATTACTGAAGTGGGTTATACAGTCAGATGCACAGGAATGTAGAAACACACACACACACACACACAAACCAACAGCAATTCCTAATAATCCTGTATTGTCAGGGAACACGCACTGTAAACACAGCTGATTGATAGCAGACAAGCACTAAACCTGTAAACAATCAAATAATCCTGCCACAGTACAAACAGTGCTGACAGAGGCACAAACACAGCGGAGAGGAGCGAGGCAGCTGCTGGGTTTTCCACTCAGCTTAAACTGCCTTTCAGAAGAAACCTGCTTTTATGTCTTTTTGTGTGTGTGTGTGTGAGCGTACACTGTACCAAACCAGTGTGCAAACAGACGAGGTCTCTGTGTGTGACGAGATCGGAGAAATGGACGCAGGGCAGGACAAAGTGAGAAAAGACAGATGGGAGCAGTTGTAGTGACAGGTGAGGATGTCGACTGTAGTCGCTGTAGGTGTGAAACACGACGCAAAAACAAACTCTCTCCGAACGAGGCAAGGACAAATGGATGAAAGAGAGGGGAGGGAAGAAAAAAGAGCCGGAGGCATGTTATTTAGAGCAAAAATGAGGTTTATAATGAGGAGGTTTTGAACAAGGAAGACTCTCCCTGTGTGTCTCACTGTGACACTGCTGTAATGAGTCATTTATTTTAATATGCAGAAAGATCTACCGAAATCTACCCTCCTCTTTTTAAGGGTTTTTATTATTGTCAGAGGGGAAACTATTGGGAAAGTAGAAGATATTCATTTCTAGCTAGTGAAATCAAACACATGCAACACACACACATGGACACGGGAACACAAACCTACACACAGATAAAGCGCTGTAGCGAGAGGCAGTGGCATTCACAACAACAACAGCAGCCTCCCGGGAGAACAGCCGGGAGACTGATTAGTATTTCCTGGATGTGCCTTTGCACTTTTATATCAACCTCAGAGTGGCATTTCCACCGCAATTACTGAGCTAATCAGTTAACCAGTGATGGCTCTGCTTTGGCCTGCAGCCTGAGTTTAGACAACATTTCTTTCTGTTGTTTTTTTTTCTTCCTTTTTAATGTGTCTACGGCAAATAACGGCACGTCTGTGAAAATAAGGGGCGGCCGCCAGAGTTCACTGGCTGATGTGAACCGTTTCTTTGCCTACTGCCAATAGAAGCCTGTGTGCTTGTGGTGGTGGCGCAGTGTTGATTTGTTGAGACCTTGGCTCGGCAGGATGCTGCACTTTCCTGAAAGATTATCATTATGACATTTTGTGTTTGTCACACAGAATACAATGCAGCCTGTCAGGACAGCGGTGAGACAGATAGGAGGACATTTACTGGGTGACACACAGGAGGACAGGGAAGAGAGAGGACAAAGTGTTTAGCCAGACTACTCAATAACAACAGATAATTTCTGAATTTAGTTTATTACCTAAACCAAGCCAAGAAAACCTGTAGAAGTCTCTGCTAAAGGGTTGGTGACAAATTTTACTGACTTTAAGCACTTACGAATTAACTGCATCAGTCAGTAATTACTTTCATTAGTCTTACCTTGTTTATGCAGTTTATTTGTATGTTGTCTTGGAGGTCAGATCTCCTTTGACAGCAAGATTTCTAATCTCAGTGAGACTTTTTCTTTAAAGTTGCTCTGATCAATATTGCCAGTGTTATAACTGACTATATATATTGTGAAACTGGTTGGTTGACAGTGAAATATCACCCAATACTACTTTTCCTCACAGCTCTTCAGAGCATTTGAACATCTTTCAGCTTACCGTTGTCATATACAGCCTGTATCCTTACTGTTTTACTCTCAGTGCTCTCATCAGTCCTGTTTCCAGCCACAGCATGCATCTGTTTGCAGCACAGAAGCGATAAAAACCCACTGTACACCACCTGCTCAGCAGACAGACAGATGGACTTAGCAATTAGCTGCAAAGGAAAGCAGGGCATGTAGCAGTTAGCATTTAGCAAGGACTGGTGGAGAGGAAAACGGAGCTGAAAAACTAACTTGAGACTGCATTTGTCCCTTTGGTTTACACAATAGTACAGTTACAATATATAACTGAATTAAAATGACATCAGGATTTGCTTTCTTTAGTGAAAATCAGTAGAATGTCCATCAGTGTTTTTTATATTGAAAAAAATGGTGGAGTAATAACTAATTTGGACATAAGCAAAATTACATACCGTAATTACTTTTTCTGCACAGTTTCATACAAGTGATAGTCCAATTGAACATATTTGTCCTCCTCTTACTGTTATGTGCTGCTGATTTGGGGGCTTATAGCTCAGCCAAGTTTCACCACAACATCTTGAGCTTTTCATTCATACATGACATTGCAAGAATCTGTTTATAACCAGGTACCATCAACACTATAAAAATTACTTTGATCAACAAGCTTGTTAGCCTTTTCTTTCCAATGGACATCCATTTTCCATATCATCATTTATCACAATATCCCGCTACAGGTTAGCCTAGCCGTGCTAGACCCAGGTCTGGAAGACGCAAGGGTCTAGGAACTCTCGACAGGGAGGGAGGCGGGCTAAAAGGTTGTCTTTTAAATCACACTGCAGCAATTGGGTAGGTATACAACCAATCAGTGCAATGAATAGGCTGACGTAGTTCCTAGAGCGCCAGAAATCAGAGGATGCGGGAGTTTGGTGAAGCCTTATTTATACAGTCAATGGTTGAAGCTCAAGTATATTACAGACATGTTAACAGAAAGATTATTCAGAGTCGGTGCTAATGGAGCTCAACGACTGTTGTCGTTTTTGTTGTCGACCCTGGCAGAGAATTAAATTTGTTGCCGTGGGTTGTCTAGCGCGGATAGGCTAGTTGTTTCCGGTTGTTTCTGTCAGAATCGTCGCGCCTCTGTCGTCACTTAGTTACGCCCGCCTTCTGACTCTACACTTCATGGTGATTCATCGGCCAGTTTTAGGAGCATCCAGCCTCGACGCTTACCAAGGGTAACTAGACCCACCCTGGCAGAGAATTAAATTTGTTGCCGTGGGTTGTCTAGCGTGGCTAGGCTAGCTACAGGTGGTTATCAAGCGGCAACCTCCATGTCTGAAAAACAAGGCCAAGGAGTAAATGCCAAAAACTGCAGTTCCTTGAATGCCCACTGGAGACTGACCCCAAAAGAGCACTAATCCCATTAGACCCACATGTTAAAATGCCAAACTTTGATGCAGAAATAACATGTTTGCAGCCTGGTACTATATGGGCAGGAGTGTTTATATAAGTCACCAATTTTAAATCAATTACAGCTTAGACTAAAGTATAATTAGGGGTGTTTGCATTTCAAGTGTGGGTGGTGGCTGTCATTGCCCAGAGATGTTTTCATGAACGCTTCAACTTCACTCAAATTCAACCTCCTTGCACATTTTTTGGATTACAGTATGGCCAGAGCCACCACACTGAGCTTCAGGACACCTGTGGGTGGCATAACCGGAGTGTTTAACCTCAAGAAACAACTGCTCCATATACGTTTCTGCTTTAGAAGATAATTTTCTTCGGTCAAGGCACTGCAGTTGCACTCCTCTTTTCTTCTTTCAGCCACGAGCAAATGTCAACAAAAGCAACACTTTGATCAACAGACAGTCGGCTCTACATGCCACCAGATTTGTGCTGCAGTCTGGTTTCACTACCTATAACATGCATATGGTTGCTTTTTCCACACCAGCAACTTGAGACACTTGACATTATAAATGTGGGGCTGTCCCCACACAACAGCCTCCTGAGTCAGGCTTAATGTAAACATAATTTAAAATTCCATCACCGACTACATTACACACCAACTGGCGATTTAAACATTGTATGTTTTCCAGCATTACATAAACTTCTTAATGGCAAGGCAAGTTCATTTGTATAGCACAATTTATACACAAGGGAATTCAAGGTGATTTACAAATGGCAAAGAAATACGTTCAGAAAAAGGATTTAAAGGTAGATATACATTGAAATCACAGAAATAAAACATAAAAGTAGACATTAAGATCATAAAAGTGCATTAAAAGACAAGAAAATAGATTGAGCACATAAGAGAAAGCTGCAGTTAACAACATGGTTTTTAAAAGAGCCGACAGTTTGAGCAGAACTCAGGTGTTCAGGAAGTTTGTTCCACAGGTGAGGAGCATAAAATCTGAATGCTGCTTCACTATTCTTGGTCCTGATTGTGGAAACACACAGTAAACCTGTCCCTGATGACCTGGGAGCTCTGGATGCTTCATACATTTTACTCAGGGACTCTCAGCATTAGCAGTGTCAGACGTGAAGAGCTGAATAGCTGTGGAGTGGCACTGAGGACAAACATTTAGTTACTGTCTGATTCAGACTTCAAGAGTGGACTAATCAGAGATCTAAATGGATCACCTCTCTCGTGAAGGCGAGCTACAATCAAGTCAAGTGCAGGAAAGATTTATCTGTTTTTCGCTGGATATCAAATATATCAGAGGATGAATGAACATTTTTCACCTCCCACACAGTCACAGCAAATATGATCCCTAACTGCTCTCTCGATATAATGAAATGAAATTAACCCATCAGTCATGCCGCTGTGCATTGACATTAGGTAAAACACGCATTACCACTTAGTGAGTGATGTTCAGACAACGAGCCAAAATGGAGAGCATCAGTCACTGCAGTGTGTGGCCACGCTTGAGTATGACAGGTATATCTGGAGAAGTAAATTGAGTCAGCGCTGGTTGTTTATTCTCTGCTGGTTGTTGTTTCTCTGCTGCTCTGAGAAGTGGACCAGGACTGAAGTTGAAGCTGCGACCGAAGTGTCAGGCGTGCCGTCCTGCTCTCCCTCCTCCCTCCAATGTCCTCCGGTTGACAGGGACACACCTGTTTAAAGTAGCAGCAGCGACTTGTTATGCTCATCTCGTCGCTGGTGTCGGCCGCCTGCAGATGCTGCTGTCTGCCCCTCAGGACCCTGCAGGTCCAGCTACTCTCCCACCTCTCCACCTCAATAACGCCTCTGCTCAATTAAAGGAGGGGAAAATATGTTTTCAGTTAGAACGGCAGAAAACAAGGTCGATGGAAAAGTGTCTCTCACTTCTTTATGCCTCCCGGTTGTAATTTTAGAGCTAAACCTTCACGACTCAGATTCTGCCTTTAAATCTTGTGAACAGAGTTTTACTCGGCAGTGCACTCTCCAAAGGGATGCAGTTCATTCAACACACTTCCCCAAATGACCTGATATTTGTCAGTTTGCCTCACCACCAAGCATTTCATTCCTTCCCTGTTTTGAAAAAGAAAGTGTTCCTGACGTTTACTTTCCAAAAGACAAATTACCATCCACTACAGCCTTTACTGTCACATGTGAAACCACAAAAGGCTGCACTTGTACTTTTAGCATCGCACGCAGTGTTAGCTGTGTTTCTGTAACATGAAACCTTTAGAAAAAGTTGATGGAGATGTCAAAAAACAAACACAATGTTAATGCACATAATGAGTGATAGTAACTCCTTTCATCCATCTATTATCTATACACCACTTTATCCTCTGTAGTGTCTCAATGGCGCTGGAGCCAGTCTGCTTATGATGGAGGCAGGGTACAACTTAGCCAGGCCAACACAGAGACAGACAACCAAGCAAACTCAGATTCACACCTTCAGAAATATTGAATCACCAGTTAAATGTTGTTTTTGGAGGAAGCTAGAGCACCCAAACATGCAAACTCCACAGGCTAAAATTTGAACGCAGGATCTTCAAGCTGTGAGGCAACACTGCTAGTCACTGCTGCACTGTCCCACCTGTGACAGCAACTCTTTTTCCAAATATGTTCTCACATAGCAAATATGTAACTCCAATGATGAATTATCTATTTTCACTTCTTTCACTGTCTTTACCTCTGGACAGCATGAAACATGGGCGATACCAGCTCACATAAAAGAATGATTACTACTGGAAAACAATCTGAAAGACTTCCCTTCAATTTCCTTTGATAAATCGGCAAATTTTGCATGTTTGTTGTACGTTTAGAAGGATTTTAGCGATTGGCAAGCGATAGGGCTACACTGGATATTGCATATCTTTTCTTTTAACATGCTGCGTTGACAAAGGACATCCTGCTTCATGTACTATGTTTACAACTGGAACATACTACACCGCCATAATAATGTGCCTTAAACTTTGACCATCGCAGTCTTTAATTTGCAGCTCAGGCTTGTTTATACTCATGCGTGACACTGATGTATATGACAATCTGTGCAGAGGATTGAGGTCCAGAATTACCAGAAAAAGCCTGCTGGCTCCTAAAATCTGCAAAATCTGATCAGATGCAGTGGGACAGCCAAGTATTTTTTTGAGCCCACTATGTACTGGGACATACTAACCTTTTTCTGGTGTACTGTAGAGTATGGTGGTGTGGATATTGGAATGCAGCCCTGATTTAGTTTCTGGTTTCTTGAATACAGCCATGCATACACGTGGCCACTTCACAGGATAGTTTGCTTCCTCCAAAGCTGCAAATGGAAGCCAGCCTCATAAGCACTTTCAAATTCTTCTGTAATTAAAAAGTTTACTTTAAATTCACTGGACATTTATATGTAAACATTGCTACTGATGACAGAAAGCAACCATGCAAGCTGCTGCTTTGACCAGCTGCAGCAAGTCGGGGCCACCCAAAGAAAAAATACTGAGGATAGAACCACATAAACCAGCCAAGAAAACAGCAGCTTCCACCTGAATGTGACAGTGCATCAAAGTCACCACAGTTCTCATTTAAGGTTTTCCAGCTGTAATCTCTGCTGTCTCTCCACAGTGTTTTTGTCCTGTTTGTTCTGTTGTTGTTTCAGACATGTCTCACCCTTCAATTCATGGATTCATGCAACGATCGGCTGCTTATTTTTTAAAATCACCTTCCATCTCTTCAAGTGTCGTTACAATTTTGAGATTTTTAACGAGGTTTTCTTGCTTCTGGAACAGAACTCGTAAGATTCTTCACCATAGCTGCCGCCTGAAATAGCTGCTCGTCTTGGCCATTTTCTGTGCAGCAGAAAGAAGCTAAGAACACCCTCACATATTGGCGAACTTGTTAGCAGACATATCCAGGAGCTATGGAGCAACATTATCATTCATCTGGCCTTGTGCTGAGTCTCTGGCCAACTGATGAATGTCCTGCATGAAATTTCAGACTCGTTTGCTTCTAAACGCTTCACTGTGACTTTGCTATTTCGAGCCGGACTGCGTTTTAGAGCTTTTTCTGCTGCCACTGTGCTATAAGAGGGTGAGAACGAACAAACAATGAGCCGAGAGATATTAAAGAGTTCTGTAGACATGAAGGGGACTGCAGAAAACAAGCAAAAACTTCTCCATTCTAGCTTAATCTACAGAAAAATGTAATTGTCGATACATAATAATGAATGTTTGAAATTAGCTATAGTGTAGCGTAAAGCCTGCTTAAGAAAAATTATGTGCGTGTGGAAGGGTGTTAATTAAAACAGTAAATAACTAAAGACAATAACCTACTTATGGAAGGCCACTGAGCAATCAGAGCATTTGTCTTTATACTTGGAAATTAGTTTTGGCCTGATGGTCCCACTCATTATAACTGTATTGTCGCTGGGTGTCGAGGGAGTGATTGGGTGCATGCATGTGTATGTGTGTGTCTTTAAAGAGTTATCGGCGCCCCGTGTTATCACCTCTGACACCTTATTAAGGACAGTGTTGTTTTAATTATACGCTGATATCAGCGAGTAGAGATAATTTTGAGTGGCATTCATTATGTGTCCTATTAGCATTTGAAGACAGACAAATGAGTTCCACTTTGTGAAAATGGGCTGCACAGGTTCAGATACGGAAAAGGGAGGAAGAATGCATAATGAATAGCTGACGGTGACTGAGACACATTGAGAGGAAGAAGAATAACGGCTGAGAGAGAGAGCTGCTGTAAAATCCTACCCTGAGATAATGTCTGTATCGCCAAAACTCTCCGATTCGTCAACTGAAACGAGAACGCAGCGGTGAACTCGGAGGTCAGTATGCCTTTTATCACAGCACACGTTTTGACATGTTGCAGCGGGAAAAGCAGAGGTGTAAATAATGAAATGGATGATGGTTGAACTCCATTCAGCTGCTTCTGTTTAAGGCTGCTGGCTCATTTTCACACTGACACAACTAAACGGGAGCCTTTGTTAATGTGATTAACACCTGTGCCTTTCCTTCAGTGCCAAGTCTAAGTGTGTGCTGTGAAAAGGGCTTGTTCACATTTAAAAAACGGTCTTGGCTGCTTATGCTGTTATTTTTATTTATCAGGTCTCCTGGAAAAGCTACCTCAGTATATCACTTCCTTTCTCATATTTTTAAACCACTGTTCCCCAAAATAGCTCTCAGGAACATCTAACTGATTTTAAATATCTCAACCCACTGTCTCATCTTAAAGGTTTACCTTCAAGTCTTTTGTGATGTATGTTTGGTTATGTTTGTTTGTCTTTCTCTCTCAGGTTACCTGATTAAATAAAGTAGGGCAACTGCAATTGGTCGACCTAATCAATAATGTTGAATCTTAAAATGCAGTTTGTTACAACAAACATGTTTCTTCAATATCAGCACCATCATGACTTCAGTCATTTTAGACTCCAGCTGCAGTTGACACAGCATTTTAACCCCTAAGAACCCAGACCCATTTTTCCTTAAAGGAAAATTATGTGGGATACACCACAGACCAAGTGGACCACATAGACTGGGGCACTCAAAGTGCTTGTTACACTGGTGCCACCGTGGGTTCTTATGCGTTAAGACAATGAAGGCTGGTGAGCTTGACTCCATTCAGTGAAAAGTATCCAAAGACCTGAAGTTTCAGGAGTATGGGAATACTTCAAATTATCATAAAGCAAATAGATGGTTTGTAGTCTTTGCAGAATTTTAGTAACAGACCACAATAACACAATGCAATGCATGAGCACCTGAAGACAAAACACACCAAAGTCATGTTACAGCTGCTTGCTTCTCTCTTTTTCTGTACTTGAATATACTGTACTTTAACACAAATTCCCACTAAAGCTGCTCTCATCTACATACAGTTTGTACAAAGGTGAGTACAACCCCGTGCAACATCACTCAAATGTCAAATGATTCAAAATTGTATCATTTTACAGTCACTGCATTGCTTCAAAGTTGAACAATGGGGTATTTGCACTTATGTAAAATTAAAAATAAAAGTTTAGATTTACTATATTACTATATAAAACACAGACCTCCCAAAGGACGAGCTCAGTCAGAGTTTTTTTTTTCAGCCTGTCTCTGTTGCAGCTTTGCCTTTCTCCTTAAAATACCCCAAAGGTGTTCTGTTGGATATAAGTCAGGCGAATATCTTTGCCAGGTCGTAGTATTCACTTTGTCTTTCTTTAGAAACTCCTGTGTGGTTTTGGCAGTGTGCTTTGGATCGTTATCATGCTGGAATATTCCTCTTCTGCTGAGCTTCTGCAGACTGGGAGTCATCATGTCAGACAGTATATTGGTAAATTCATTGGCATTAATGGTGCCATCTGTAAATGTCACCTTTTCAGGACATTTTACCCTCGTACAGCCCCATATCATCACACCTATGCCGCTGTACTTCACTGTTAGGACTGTGCATTCGCTGTGGTCGTCCAGGCCAGGTTCATACCTCATCTCGTTTTTGGACAA